>NC_135018.1:9708438-10411438 GCF_051020955.1 Megalopta genalis | reverse complement strand
ACTTACTGAGATCTACAAAACGCATTTTTAAAAATTTTCGTTATAGACTTAGATAAAAAAGTTAAAAAACGAGAGTCTTCTATTTTGTTTTCTCATTCGGAGTACAGCAAAATTATAACGAAATAGTTTAGTCATTGCCTAGTATACTAGTCCCTCTATCATCTAAGCATTTTAAAAAGTGTCCGAATATTAGTCATACAGTCACTGTATGTCCCTCAGTACAATTAGTATACTCGTGTTTTCCGCTACGTGCGCATGTTCCCGTTCCCTTTCCGGTTTCAAAGTTAAGTGTTGTTGACGATTTCGGATAATCTGACTTCAGAGAATTGTCTGCAAAAACAGGGCCTGTTATTTCAATGCAACCCGAAAACATATTTAGCACGAAGCTGACTCTCGCCGTCAGCTGTTGTTGCGATTTTACGCATCGCCAAATTCAATATTGATTTCCCTTTTAATTTTCCTCCCTTTACGTGTAACGAACACGGCAGCGTTTTAAAGTTGTTAATAACCAACCTGCAAAATCGGTATATATATCCTAGAAACTTTAAACTACGTTAACATCGCTATCATCATTATTGAAATTGCAGATTTTATGCATTTACGACAAACACTTGAAACAGTTGAGAAATGTCCATGTATTCTTCCCAACTTGTTAAAATTGTTGAAGGGAGAAATAGATCTTTACTTTGTTCCTATAACAACGCCGATCGTTTAAAATATTTTGTAAAATGTTTTTAATTGTTTCATTTTCTCTTGTAGTTGACCAGGGATACCGTCTATTATGATTTATGGGCATTAATATTTCAATCTTTCATTCCTTTCAATCGTCGATCGACTATCAATGTTTACATACGCGTTTAAATGATTACACTTTATATTATCAAAAGTTTATTCGTTGTGCACGTTGCAATTGAATTCGTCTTGTTCTATTTGTCCATTCTATTTGTATTAGTGCAGAACATATTTTTGTGTGTGTTTAGCTTCTCTTCCTTGCAGATCACTTCATACAATTTTCATTTTCCCTAAAGCTTTAGAATTCATCTCAAACGAATCAATCAGCTTCCACCCAATCCCACCTGATCAATTCGTTTATAAAAGCTGTTTGCACAAGGCTTGACAACGTACCATTTGCAAAATATCCAAGATATTACGTAACGTGTGTTTATTCCACGTAAGACCAGCATGCTCCACGTCGAACCGATTTTTCTATTAGAGTGGTTACTCCGCTCCCTATTTTTGTGACACCCGGTGCGTGAGGGCCATAGCAAAATCCTGACCGGCTGCATCTGCATCAGAGTCCACTGTCTTCCCGTGCTTCCCGGTTCCCCCGTTTCCTACTCTTTCTCTTTCTATTCCGCCCTAGAGCTCCGTCGACGTCGACTCATTCGACGCGTTATCGATTCCACTATTCGCGCGTGCTCGAGAGACGCCCTCTTCTCTGCGGCAGCCCGCGCACGATATGCGTCGATCCACGACTGATTTGACGTCACCGTAATTAGCATCGGTCAGCCGGCCTGGATCGATGACGTCCCGTTTTTAAGGGTTGACACGACGGTATAGAATCCAGAGTCTAGATCGAAACGGTGCGCGGCGCCGGAACTACTCCCTCCCAATGATCGAACAGGTACATCCATCTTTTTTGTTCGTACACCCGGGGCTCGTTTATTGATCAACAAGAGTGTTGTTTTGTCACCGATTATCTATTTTCGTGCTATCTATTAACCTGTTTGCTACCGTGGCGCAACACTCGGATCGTCTTGTAGGCAATGCGATCCTCGTTTCGTATTTTTTGGAAGGGGAAATACGGAAACTTGATTCCGACGCTAGCTTTTGCTTAATCCGGGCAATATGTATATATACATATAGCGATGCATAAAAACGGAACGCTTGCGGTTAAGTTTTTGTATTTCATCTTTTCAAAATATAAAAGGAAGCAGACACATTTGTTGTGGAATGATTGTAATAATTGTGAAGAAAATGGTTTATGGGGCTGCGAGAGAAATTCGTCACGCTACTTTCTATATTTTATTTGCTCTATGTCGATCAATATTCTGTACACCCACGCCCACGTGACTCAATATACTTGTATGCTTCATGACGCCCACAGGCCGTAAATAGCATTTGTTTGTCGTGAAGACTTTTTGCTTTACATTGTTATCTATGGATTTGCTCGTGTAACTTTCTGATTAAACAGAAATTTCAGTCGCATATCACTTTACGTGCTAATATCCATTTATGCGAGGTGCGCTTGAAATATACGAATGCAAACGTGACTTTGATATGTATGTGTGTTGCACACGCGCTTCTTGTCCGTGCGTTGCCAATGCAAATCTTTCGTATTCGTGACAAGAACAATACACAATCCTTAATTCATAAATTTTATCTTTAGGGTTTTCCAAATG
Organism: Megalopta genalis; assembly: GCF_051020955.1. Taxonomy (NCBI): domain Eukaryota; kingdom Metazoa; phylum Arthropoda; class Insecta; order Hymenoptera; family Halictidae; genus Megalopta; species Megalopta genalis. The sequence goes on along the minus strand of NC_135018.1, from coordinate 10,409,036 downwards.
TAAATCGTTAATAACAATCCCTACTTCGCTAGGCGATTTCCACCCCTCCGGAACAAGAAAATCGATCTCCATGTAAAATAGTAAACATCTTATTTTTTCTGTATTCGAAAGATTGTCTCGTGCCCACAGAGACCCAAATAATGTCGCATTTGCTCCTTGAACTGTTTTGTTTCATCATGTGTTGAAACTCTCGTTTATACATGTTTCGTGACCTCCACGGCAATTCTGGCCCGTGGTGTAGCTTTTTCACTGTATCGTTGCCTTCTGGAGTATCCATCCCCACCATTTTACGGCTGGCGCAACCAATCGTCGCACTGCTTCTAGTTGCCAGCCAATATGGGCGGAGCCAAATAGCGATTCCTGCTTCCTAGTGTCCCGCTGTCTGTCTCTGGTCTAGAGATGTTACGGAGGAAACAGTACAATCCAGTCGAAACTGGTAAAGAACCAGCCAATTTGAATCCTCGTCTGTTCCTAGTGTCAACTTGATAATATTTTCAAGTTTCAGAGTATATTATTCTGCTATTATTAGGAAGATTGATCTGTGATTTTATGACTTTAATTTTTTTTAACGCGAGATATATGTATCTATTACTATCAATTAAAAGTAACTCGAAGGTGCAATAATATTTGTTACGAAATGTGTCATTTTGCGACGAAGATCCCATGAAAAATTTGTTTTCCTATCACTCCGAGTCACTGGCATTCGAAGTACGCAACATCGATGAAATAGATGTTAGCTCCAATGTAATAGATCACACCAGCAGAGGAAAGGGGTGGAACCAGCAGACGTAGAAAACCCGGAACAAAACAGAAAGGGACGCAAATTTCAAGCTCCAGAAGACACATCCCGCAACGATTAGACTCGAACCGAGACGCCGAGATTTCCCGAGGACATTCTTCTCCCCAGTCACGGAGGAAATCAATTTCCATCGAATCGGAGTCTGTGCACGTAGAGCATCGTTCATAGAAAACTGGAACAGCAGTCACAGATAAACACGATCCGTAGCTACTCTCCAACAGCGATCGCTTTTACTCTCGAGAATTAGACTACTCGAAAGAGGACGCGCGAGGCAAAGCGTGAGAGCTACTTTCGAGAGTAGCTAGGAATACATATTTGCTTGAAAACGGACAGGGTCGATTAGCCTTTGCGCCCTGTAAACAATTAGGGGGAGTTCGCCTATTACCAGACGCTTCAGATTTTGTTTAAAGAAATAAGAAAACGTGATGTTTTACTCGTTTTACCGTGCATGGTTTTCAAGTTAACACGACTAGAATTTGAAATTAAAAGAGCAAAATAAGGAAAATGTTAAAAAACACAGCAAACGATGCCTGTTACTGTGCACAGCAAAGATTCGTGATATAGTTTATGAGAAGTTCAAAATAATTGACAATGGTCGCGTACATAGTACTCTGAACACTCGTCATCGAAAAATTGCAAGGTCTTCTTCTTGTTGTGTTTTGGGGATTCAATTGTCTAGCTTCCTTCATCTCCCCCAGCCTTCCCAGTCTTCCCAATCTTTCTTTCAAATTTTTTCTTACATTCATTAGTATTCTTTTAATCTTCTTTTTCTTGGACCCATTCCTTATAAGGAGATAACAAATATCCGGTAATAGGGAAAGACATGCTGTCCGAAATTAGGGAACGGTCAACCTAAGACGAATTTCCCATTTGTGGAAACTGGTTCACTGTACGCAAAATGCTCAAACGTAATTGTAAAAGTACGCAATAACGCCTGTTATATACATACATATGTATGTATATTTTTAATCGGAAAGCTGTAGCAGGAAAAACAATTTGAACGTTACGCGATGTAACAATAACTTCGCTTCTGTCTCTGTGTATTACGCGACCGGCACGTTTCAATTCCTGCATGTCGTTTGTTTTATCCCCACCCAAGTGTTCGCAGTGTTGTTGTTCTCCAACGATTTTCAATTTTTTGAATATAGCTACTGCCCGATGTATGTATTAGACAGTAAGCACCGTCCGGCAATAGGCGAACTCCTCTCACTTTGTTTCTTCTTGCCTGAAGTTCGTGCTCACTATCTAGAGAGCTATTCAGGACGAAAAATTCGGTTCGTTCGGAGTTACCGGGGGCTTAATGGACGGGGCCAGCAAGGTGCATATCCCACCCGACATCGAACACGGTGCGCGGAAGTCGGGATGATTGCCGACACCTGGACGTCATTGAACGCGCGAAACAGTGCATTTAGGAGGAAAGGGGTGGTCGTGCGGGGGCAGATGGTGGTCTGGGAAGGGTTTCGTTGATCATTACAGGTGGCCTCTTCCAGTGCTCGCCGTTCTCTCAACAGGCTTTGGGGTCTACGTCTCGCGAAGGCGTAACCCGAGCCGCGTCGTTAAAACGTTCATTGATCCAGTAGTAATCGGTAGCTTAGTCCGACTTTTTTGCTCCCTTATCTGCTCTAGCACGCGATCCGAACGTGTTTTCGGTTCGTTCGTGAGTAGCCGGGATTCTCTCGGTGCGGCACGGCGCAGCGTTTCTAATCTATTTCGAAACGGCATAATGAAACTACCGACTCGCGAGCATTTTGCTGGAATACTTATTACCACCCTTTCATTTCGAACGTGTCATTCATGCGTCTCGGCAGGTGGTGATCACTCAGGGACCTTCGGGCCAGCTGTTTTCAGGTTGCGGATCTGCGTGCAAGGTCAATTGTTTTTGTCTCTGCAGAAATCACCTGGAAACGCATTGCTTCTTTTATTCATCTCAAATTCGTCTACCATTTTATTTATCTATATTTCTGTTCATTTAAAGTATAATTCACTTCTATTTATTTCACACACATTTATTTTGATTAGATCAATTTAATTCTATTAATTTGGAAATTTGTTTGCGTAAATTCGGTCCACTTCCATTTATTTGACATTTAGTTTTGTTAAATCGGTTCGCTCCTATTGCTGCTAAATTCATTTTCGTAAGTTTAATTCACTTCTATTTGCTTCATATTTATTTTTACTAGATCAGTTCACTTCTATTAATTTTAAATTCATTTGGATAACTTGAGGAGAACGTAATCAGCACTTCAAAATTCTCCTTAGGGGTTTATCATTTTATATTTTACGTACACGGTTTCCCATAAATTCATTTTTTTAATTTACAGTCTATTGTACCGTGTCCTTCCTGTTTATATTCGTCAATTTTCTGAAGGATGCAGGACGCATGGAAATCTTTCATTTGTCATTAAGAATCATCAATCCTTTGACATGCAATTTCAAGTTAATCGTCAGATGAAGATTTCTAACAGAATCCACTACATTCGAATGCTATTCGTTTCTTCTAAATCACAAAAAAAATGAGATCCTGTTTTTCTGTTATCACTGTTCTTCGGTACCAATGTTCAAGTTCACAATGTAAACATACATTCTCACGCTCAATTTTATGGTATCCAAATTAAGGAGAACCATTTCTGCGATGAATAAAAGGCTTTATTCATGACGAAGATAGTATGCTTTAAGAATACTTGCGGTAAAAATAAAACGGAAATACTACTCACTTCGATAAGTATGCACTCACTTCGATATCGTATCTCGGCGCGTACAATCATAAATGAATAAAGATTCGCAGTCCAACATGAATATCAATATCCTTTTTCTCTTGAGAAAGTTTTAAGAGCATTTTAGGAAAATTTATCATGGAGAACATTATACATATGTTAGAGTAGGTTGTTAATTGTCTAGCATCTAGATTAACTCTTTATAGTCCGAATTTTTTATACGAGTAGAACAAACTTATATGTATATAACCTGTAATCAGAACTATCAATCTGTAGATGTAAATTAACAAGGACTTCGCAATCGTAAAAGAAACAGTGAATTTATCCCGATCTATAGACTGCGGATCTTTATACAAAATAAAAATTGTTCGCATTAGTAGTAAGGAACGGGAACCACACACACACACGTTTGAATAATTTTAATGAATTATGAGTAATGTAATCGAAGGATTAACGTGGTGTTACGACTGCACATTTTTGTCATAAATGCATAAAACTCGCAAGCTACCGATGTATGAAGGAGTATGTACATGTACCAGGATAGTTTCGTAACATTCTGATGGAACATGAAATTAGATTAAGATGCACGATATATCAATACGTGACTTGAAAGTTAACACTGATCTTTAGGGGGTTAAATTATCAGCGGTTTCTCCTAGTTGCAGTAAGGCCGACGTTACTCCGAAAGAAGTTGAAAAAATGCTGAAAAAGAAATTGCTGCAGGCAGATTTGAATAGACCTATTCAGAGAACCGTGCAAACAGTGAAATTTCTTTAGGCCTGGAATTTTTCTCACGATGAATACACCGGCGGCGCGGCGGTACGAATGGTCCAGGAATCGACAACTCGTTTCGCCGGAAATAATTGAAACGGTATTTCCAATGGTTCTTGAACCTGAACCAGCTAACGTGTTCGGCAGAGGGTTCGTACGTGTTTTAATGAGGTAATAAAGTGGAGAAGGTAGCGCGAGGAGATCGTTAAGGACGCCACGAGGAGAGATGGCCGCGAGAGTGTTCGACCGACTCGAGTCGGGACGGAGAGTGCAGGCTTGCGGAGGAAAGTTTGGCGCGGATAGACCGCGACTGCAACCGGAGAGACCTACCACCAATCGATACAGCTCCTCCCTTTTCGTTGGCTTACGTTTCTCCCATTCTGTTTCGTGAACTGCCTAAGAAAATGGTAAACGACGAGGGGTCGGGGGTGGTCGTTTCACCGGTGAAAGTAACCATCAACACGACAAACCCCGGGTCGATAGCGAATCACCGTGTAAAAGGGTTTCAAATATTTAAACGCGACGAGCTAAAATTATCGAAGGTATTGACTCCGGTTCAGGGCGAGCATTGCTCTGTTATTACCTGTGCGAGGCGTTTCCATGCTCTGGCCCTTCAGGGTCATATTATCAAGTTGACTATCATCCCTCTATGCTTTTTTCATAATATTTCATTAGTTGGGGTGGCTTTGCAATATGAGCAAATTGAGCGGGATCAGTGAGTAGTAGTCCAAATGATGCAGCGGTTTAAATTAGTTGAATATTTTATTCTGTGAGGTAGGAGTGGGGCTGGTAGATAGCTTGGTCTACAATTGAATCTTTTATTGCGTGGAATAGGAGCGAGGTTGGCAGCCAGCTTGGTGATAGAAACGACTGCATTGTGTTAGAGAAATTGATGATATCTTTAGTAATCACTGCAGGCATCAACCTGTGTACACTGCGGACGTATTTATGCATGCAATTTGAATTATATGTATATTATTAAGATTTTTATTTTATTTTCACCGGAGATTGTCATTTACACAGTGAAAGGTTTTCCTTGTTTTAGTTTTAATAAGATTAAATATGCTAATGGAGAATTTGCATACGGATAGACAGTCGACTTATGTTACTTAACATACAGTTTCAATTGGTATTTAATTTATTATAATATCCACGATTATACATACAATGCACAACAAATCTGTGAATATTAGCATAGACTATTATAATGTCTTTTTTTTTCCTAGAATTGTTGTGTGGTGTAACAAACTTTTGCCTTATTCTAATTCTTACAAAGTAGTCTATGAAAATGGACTATCTGCAGAAAAATCTGCATTCTGGTTATTGATATAATGTTCTGTTAAGTTGCTGCAGTAGCTAAATTAATTAGAATGTTTAGGTGAAGTTAGAACTTACAAAGGTGAACTTATGTGAAGGTGAACTTTTAAAATTAATTGCATGAAATCGCAGTGACTTTGTGAATTTGATGTCCAGGATTGATCGTCCGTGTGCCTTGAGAAAGAGAAATCTTCAGATTAATGCCGACTAACCAAAATATGCTTCGAATATGATACAGCCATCTCGAACGAAAAAAATATATTATCACCGCTATTAATGACATTAATCTCCTATGTAAGTACTATACATGTACATACACGTGTATGCTTTGCGTCGAGTTTCACAATCTTAGAGAAAAGCTATACCGACAGTGTTATTAATCGTGTCGAATGTCCGAATGTGAATTATGCACTAAATCTAGATTAACTCTGTAATATAGTACCCTGAGCTCTTTCAAAAGCTTCGAAAAATTCGTCGCGCAGTGATTTTCTTTAATAGCGTAGAAAATGAATGGAGAATTGCAGCAAGATATTTCGTAATTTGAGGCAACAAGATACCATCATAGTATTGCAGGATTAATCGTCTCGAAGAACAGATATGTTAGCAATGTTCCTGCTAGATTACAAATGTTACGCATTTGTAACAAAAACGAATGAGTGCAATACGAGATAATATGTATACATTTAACGCGTAAATGGTATATACTGGGGTCAAAGTTCATCCTTAAGAGATGAACTTTAGTTCTTTTAATTTAGAACACTGATGTGGAAGATGGAAGAGATGTGTTATTCTTTACAAAAATGTTTCTCATTATCGGATAATCATTTAACACAGCTGATAATTAGATCGTCATATAATTACTGAGAATAATTTCATGATTATAAAGTAATATGTTATTTAATATAATATTTCGAAAGGGATCACAAGCAAGGAAATAATTATGAAATAAAATAATGTGTTGTTTGAAATCATATTTTAAATAATGTCATTTCAAATCTACCCAGGTCTTATCATAATTAAGTTGCGGATCTAGTTCATTTAACTAAGTTGTGGAACTGATAATTTTAAAAGACCGCAAGCAATATAGTGACGTTGTCAAATTATTTTAATCTTCCTATTATTATTTTTTTATTATTATAATATTATTTTTATTTTATTATTATTGTATTATTATTTTTATTATATTATTATTTTTATTTTATAATTATTATTATATTTGCTGTGTTTAGATTTGCGCTATAATCTATTTAACAGAGTTCTTTCTTATTTCTGCTGTTTCAGGTTGACTTAAAGCTTACGTATAAGCTTCTCCAACTTTCAGTATGAAATATATGAAATGTGGTAAACGTTAATCTTTCTGCTATTTTAGATGGTGGTTACTCAATTTTGACATAAATGCATAAAATCCGCAGAGTGTGTTTATAACCGTCTTCAACCCGTGTTATTTCCTGGCAACGGTGAAGTGAATGAGATTTCGCGTCATCCCCATTCAGCGTCGTCGAACGCGAGAACCGTTCGCCGGGTCAAAAGTAAAGTATTTGCATAAAATTTCACGATCTCGCCGGAGGCAGCGGCCCGTTGATCATTTTGTTTTCACCTGCTTGCCGTACCGATCGTTCCGTTAATTATTCAGCCGACATTCTTAATCTGCCGGAGAAAGTCGAAGCACATCGGGCAACCAATTAATGACAGAAGCGCGATCGATACTCGGAAGCCGGCTTTTGATCTCGTAAAGTAAATTCCCCGCATCTGGTCGAGCACCGGAGAGCACCAGAAAAGACTCGCGATCGCGATCGCGATCGTCTTCCATGGAGGGACGATCCGATCCCTTTCCACTCTCTTTCGCCTTGCCACTCTTTTTTCCATTTACCTTAACACACCCGTCAACGGGTATCGCGTGTACGAGATATAAGGTTTCCCATCGTTGGAACGTGTGCTCGAAAAACACACCGTGAGTCTCGCATGGGACGCGTCCCCTTACGCATATACATGGTGTACCGGAAATCGTAGCATCTAGAGACATTCCTGGCGGAAAAGCAAACGGGACTTTCCCGATTGTATCTTTCCATATGATGTTGCATTATCGGGATGAAACAGCTTCAAAGATTTTCCCAACGCACCATTATTGTTCCACGAGTTGCAAACTTCCATCTGGAATATTTCAACTTTCGGTAAATATTTACTTTAGTGGCTTTTTCTTAAATTTGTTTATTTTTTCCCGTGTTCTAAAAAAAGCCCTTTATTTTATCATTAGAACGAGGAACCAATCGGGTTCGAGTTCGAAAAAATTGTTTAACGTTTCGATAAGTTCTTCAGAATCTTGTTCCCTATAACGTAGGGAACAAGACTTATAATGTACTTAAAAATCATCGGGATCCCTCCATGGATTATTTTGTTGTTGTCGAAAAGTTGAAAAAACACATCACTTTTTTATCTTCCAAGATTAATTCTTTTTTTATTTTAAATATTTGCCAAACTTTCTGCAGGAAATTGTATTCCGAGATTTTATGCTTTAGAATGTTCTTGGTTTCAGATCTTTGAAGATCTCTATGCAGTAAATTGCAATTGATCGTATATAAAGAAATTTGAGTAACTTGTTAATGGAATTTTTTGACAAACTCACAGATGATCACGAGCAACGGAAATTTTATCGAAATTATAAATCCTTCTTGTCGAAATGTATAATAATATTTCTAATATTTCTAAACTTGAATTTCGTGAGGGAAATTGTATTTTGGAATTGATATCTAAAATTTTATACTTGAGAGTTTCTTTGGCTCGAAGAAACTTGACAAATCTTCAAAGAATTGCATGCTTCGGATAACTAAAAAAAAATGGATGCACCGATGTGTAATTAACCCACCACCAGAAGAGTTTCGTTTCTTGAAAGCTTTTATAACATCGATGGTAGTAGATTTCAAAACATAAAGGACGAACGAACGAATAGTAATGATCACCAGAGTGTGGATCTTGATATGAAATGAACATGAACTGCATCAGCTGTAAGAAGAAGATAGTAACTGTAAAGTTCCTGATTTCTTTGGTAATTTTAATTGATGTGAAATAATATATCGACATCCTCGAATGCTTTTTGCTGTAAGAGCATAAAATCCGCGGTCTTAACGATCGCCGTAGGCTTCGTTAGGAAATTTCAAAGTCCGATAAACAATGCGCAAAACGCGCGACCCGTGCGAAGCATCGAATTATCTCGAAACAAAGGAGAGATGTCTTAACGTTCATGAATGGAAGTGTACATACCATTAAAGTAACATGACCTCGCGGGCAGTTCAAGAAAGAAAGAGGGGTTCTTCTCACCTTTCTAAAGCGGCCACATATTTTCACGGAAAAATCAAAGGAAAAAAGAACAACGTCCGTTTCACACATTCGTAGAGAGCGAATGACGCGAGTGAATGTTTAGGGCTCCGGTTGCAGGTGTTACCGGAGAATGTTTCGGCACAGTTTCTTCGAGATGTAGGTGCGAAGAAAGATGGCCAAACGGTTCAGTCCTTAGTCAGTGTGTTCACGTACTCGCGATGGATGAATGGTTACGAATCGTCGTACGGTTTCTAAAAATCGTGCTGCGTGTGACAATTGTTAGCGACGCGGTAAACACTAAAGAAACTACAGACTATTATCACTATTTTTTGGGATCTTTCGAACCTACTTTAGAACGACTATTGCGACATATCTTTGCAGACTTTTGAAAAGTGAAATACGAAAGTAAAATTCTAAGCATTAATGTTCTGCGTATTTTCATTTTCATGTTTCGCATTTGCTGATTTTTATGCAAGATCAAGATTGGCTACATTAGCCTCAAGAAACAGGAGACAAATAGAAATTTCTTTCTTTCTGTAATAATATAATTAGACAACGAATTATATATTATAATATTGTGCATCTTTTGAAATTCATCATAGAAAAATGATCGGAAGAAGCTTTATAAAATCTGTATATTCATTGCAATAGGTTCGACACAAATTTTTAACATACTGAAGGAACTTGATTTCTATAAATGTACCCACACGAATTTATATTTCCATGAAGACCCTTTACATAAATTCCGTCTTAAATCGCATCAATTAGTCTTCGTAATAAATGCATAAAGTCTACAGTCTATTTACAGGAATAATCTAATAGGTTATTTAGATGTTGAAGAAGATTTTCGACTATTGCTCTCTTATTATCTAATGTTCAGTGTTCTAAAAATGCTCCAATAACTTTTCCAGCTGTTACAGTTTCCCAAAATTTTAAACTAGTTAGAATCATTTCGACACTACCAAAAATGGAGACACAAGAGAATTAATCATGCTTTGAATATTTTCTCGAAGCATCAAGTTGTCCCTCTCGTATCTGGTTTCCTTGGACGACATTCTGAGGGGTGGCAAAACGGAAGGGACCCCCGCGATTAGGTCAAGGATTGTGTTCGCCAGCTTGCTCGTTTTGTTTACCAGTTCCAAGTGATAATTCCCTACGTACTATCACGCGGATACAGGTGAACAGAGACGAACGACCGACTTCAGGCCTTTCACCCCGGCATAATTCTGCCCGACTTTCAATCTCTTTCCCACGTACTCAACCTGTGCCCTCTATTGTATCTGCCTACGTTGTCGGACGGTTCTCCAGTGAAATGTCATTATCGAGAAGCATATGTTATTTCACTAGAATTCCAGATTGCTAATGCGTACTTGGGAGGAGCTATTGTATCTATGGAACGAATCGGAACGAGCGAAAGAGTAATCTGAAACGTTCATCGCCGGAGAATTAGTATTACTCTTTAATGATATGTTGAGGATCGTGAAATTTGTTGTGTTAGGCGAATAATACTTCGTCTAAGATATTATATGTCCACTTTAATTTGACATCGAAATTGCGAAGTATATTGAAGTTATTATACATTCTCATGCTGCTTAATTTTCACTGCCAAGCTCTGTAAAACTGAGTCATTTCAAATTACTATTATTGTCATTCTAGCGTGTTTGTTATTTTTCTTTTTTTAGAGATTGTAATAAATTTCTACGTAAGGTGAGATTGGTTACTATGCTGAGCTTTTTCTCAACTACCTGATCATGTTGGAGGAATACCGTGTTTTACGAGGGTTGCCTGTAATTGATATGATCTTACAGAAATAAGGCGATCGCAGACTATCTCAGCACCAATGGCTACCAAGATGCCCTCGAGGCGTTCAAGAAAGAAGCTGACATGCCTGGCGAGGTGGAGAGAAAATACGGGGGTCTTCTCGAGAAGAAATGGACCTCGGTGATACGTTTGCAGAAAAAGGTGAGCAGGTTTTCGAGAGAACATCGCTTATTTCTATGAATCATCCAAAGTGTTCATCGCTTTAGAGAGAAATCGTACGGAATAGAGTGGAATAGAAGGTTCAACTGATTGTTAAACTCGTAGGTAATGGAACTTGAATCTAAACTGTCCGAAGCAGAAAAAGAGTTCATCGAGGGAGCACCGACACGAAGCAAACGATCGCCGTCCGAGTGGATACCTAGGCCACCAGAAAAATTTAGTCTCACTGGACACAGGGCTCCCATCAACAGAGTTATTTTTCATCCCGTTTTTAGTCTTATAGTGTCTGCCAGTGAAGACGCCACCATCAAGGTAAAACGTGGAAAATGTTGAAACACCACTGTTACCACAATAACAAAACCAATAAGCATTTCTGCAAACTCATATTTTTCTAAAAATACATTCTTGAAATCAAATTAAAAGAAATAAAATAGTTAATACAAAGTAGATTCTTCAGGGAGTGTATAAATACTTTCGCAAAATGAAAGCATCTTGTAAAGATCAATAAACTCCGGTTTCAAAATTACATAGAGTCTCTGTCACGTCAATAAGTTTATTATTGCAAGAATCGTTGAAAGTAGTATATAATTTTTAACGTGCCCTAAATTTTATGATTCCATCGCGTGCACATTGAATTATTACATACCAAGGTGTGAAAGTTCTGAGAACAGTCTTCGCTTAACGACTGGGGTAGAACGATGCGTCTCTGCTAGCAGCATCAGCGCTGGTTGGAAGCAACAAGGGCTAAAATTAATTGAGAACATAAATCTTGATTCCGCGGATAAGTGGAGTTAATGGAAAGTAGAAAATGATGTTACCAAACTAGTCCCAGAAGAGATCTTTCTCGTGGTGGCAGCCGGTTGCTTTCAGCTTTTCCCATTTGTCAATAGTGTCTGCAACCTTTTTGCCGAAACTGTTCGCAACTAACTTGTTCGCATCTTCTCTCAGGTGTGGGACTTCGAGAGCGGTGAATTCGAGAGAACATTAAAGGGTCACACTGACAGCGTGCAGGATGTGTCATTCGATGTCTCCGGAAAACTGTTAGTCTCATGCAGTGCGGACATGTCTATTAAGTTGTGGGACTTTCACCAGTCATTCGCCTGCGTGAAAACCATGCACGGGCATGATCACAGTGTCAGCTCGGTCGCATTTGTGCCACAGGGCGATTTCGTAGTGAGCGCCTCTAGGGATAAGACCATAAAAATCTGGGAAGTCGCGACGGGTTATTGTGTTAAGACGTTGACGGGACACAGAGAATGGGTACGGATGGCCAGAGTCAGCCCCTGCGGCGAATTGATCGCCAGCTGCTCGAATGACCAAACCGTGCGAGTCTGGCACGTGGCGACGAAGGAAACGAAGGTACTTCATTATTTTATTAGAACTTTACATAGCAGCGCCTTATCTTCGGAAACTTTGGTAACCTTCCGTAACGTCTTCCACGTGGGAGGGAGGTCGGGACCTTTGAGAGCAGTGGAAGCTGTTGCAGTTAATTTGAAAATTTGTTTTTGATCCTCATTACTTGGCAATACGTTGTTGCTATGAGGTCGACAATGCGACGATGAGAAAATGCAGTCATATAGCCATTATGTAAAATAAATATTAATCTGCACATATATATGTGTTATACCATGAAACTGCGTACTTTGTTATATTTCTCTCATTCATGTTTATCACGATTACGTGAAAATCCGTTGTTCGCGTATGAATGAATCACTACTAGTAAAATGCGAGTGGCTGATGCTATGTTCATAAAGTGCTTATTGAAATCGATGCAATTGGTTCGAAAGATAAGCCGTTAAAGGGGATTGAATGGTTTATGATGTAAATACGATTTCCAGGTTGAACTCAGAGACCATGACCACGTGGTGGAGTGTATCGCATGGGCACCGGACAGTGCAAGAGCATCGATCAATGCTGCAGCAGGTGCTGACAACAAAGGTGCCCACGAAGGACCTTTCCTCGCATCTGGTTCGCGAGACAAAGTAATCCGTGTTTGGGATGTCGGCGCTGGCGTCTGCCTATTTGCCCTTCTCGGTCACGATAATTGGGTGCGCGGTATTGTTTTCCATCCCGGTGGCAAGTTTATCGTCAGTGCTTCTGACGATAAAACACTGCGAGTCTGGGACACACGCAACAAACGAGCTATGAAAACCCTCGAGGCGCATGTACATTTCTGCACTTCCGTTGGTAAGCAGAACAATTCTACTCTGCTTAACCCATTAAATTGTTCATCACTTTTGTTCCATAAAATTCTTGTCACTTCTGTTTGTCGTTGACCGATATCTCCAGGTTAGATTTATGCAATAGTCAATGAAGTCAAACAAAAACATTTGCTTCAAATGTACATTAAATAGTAACTTTGTGATGGATTAAAAGTTTTAGAGTTCGAACAAGTTCGAATATGAATTTATTGTTCGACAGGTTCGAACATTGAAATTTGTAAAGACTGGAATGGGGAATAAGCAAATATTTACATCGCACTTGATTATGTATTATTGTTTAATTTAAAGTATACCAGTGTAATCTAGTAACGTTCGATGAAGTCTAGACCTTTAGAATTATTTATTTACATTGCACTATTGCAAGTTCCTTGGATAATGCAACGGCGATGAGAAAAGGCTGGATTTAAATGGAGTAATTTTTCATGCTGTTTTTTAGATTTTCACAAAAGCCATCCCTTCGTGGTCACCGGTAGCGTCGACCAAACGGTGAAGATCTGGGAGTGCCGCTAGTCACCAAACCATGTCAGAGTTTCGTTGAACCTTCGTCGAGTAAGACAGAGATTGTGGAAAGAAGGCGAACGATGCGCACCGAATTCGATGCAGAGAATAACAACAATAGCAACAACAACAAAACGAGAAGAAGTAAAACGGCCGAAAGAGTAAGCTGCTGCAAATTTGAGGATTAAACAGAAAAAAACAAGTTATCGTACATACTACTATTATTAATATTAATATTATTATATACACATAAACACGTACGATTAAGAGCTCTTTAATTAATTTATAATAAAGTATACTTAGTAATTATTAATATTATATGTACGTTTTACGGTAACGATCTGCACGATTCGAGGAGAGTCGGTCGATGATAAATATAATTAGCTTTCCGAACGCGGGGAGGACATATTTGCCATGACGATACTATTCTCTATGGGCCGAGGAGGAAGATCCTTCTCATTTAGTGCGAAAACAAGACAGAGAACGCCTGTCTACGAAGCCGCCGATCGTTCGCAGTTAATCGTTACACGCAGCAAAGCATCTTTTTCTGGTTTGTTCGTACGCGTCGTCCTCCTTCATCCTCCTTCGAATATACATCATTACTCGGTCTCGTTTGCTGCGCTGATCTCTCCTCGAGCGTTCTTGACGATGTGAAGTCGGAAAAAGGCGACCGTCGATCAATATGTACATCGACGTAGAAGAGATACACACAGATACACATAATTTACAGAGAGAAAGATAGAGAGAGAGAGAGAGAGGGAGAGAGAGAAACTGGAAACAAACAAAACTGTGCGGCGTCATTACTTACCGTGTAACTGAACGTCGACTAATTTATCCGACGCTGATCGAGTAACACTGGCTCCCAGAAGCTGAGTCAGAGGAATATGTAAATACTCGAGAACAAGTATGGAAAATGGAAAATGGAAAATAGATTAACAGCGCGAGCATAATGGTGTCCGTGTAAAACGTTCGACTTTCAATTGCTGCGTCCCTTTATGTGAGCGTAACACAGTGTTTATTCCAATAGTGCTTGCTTCCTTTGTCCCTCCAGTCTCTTCGGATGACTACTCTTGTGTCAAAGAAATATTGTTTGATTACTTATTACGGGAACGTCCTAAATCCAATAAAATTTATGTATATCTTTAAATCGATGACCAAGATGTGCTATGGACACTGTGAAGGTAACATTGACAAGCACTACGGAAATAAATACTGCATTTGATATTGATAGAATTATTCGAAAATTATTCCTCCATAATCGAGGACAGATTTGACGAGATCAATTGTACATGTACGCTTATAAAGTGTTCGCAAACGAAGGAAACATCGTTCTGAGTAGAAATGATCAGTTCAGTAAATGCCTCTATATAATATAGTTGCTTCTCGAATCAAGCAACTCATAATTTCTATCTTTATACATGGTTGATGAATAATTCAGAATTTTAATGTCATTTGAGATAATCTCGCAAGCAAATAATTCAATAATTTGCATACCAAAAGTTTTTTGAAGGAAATATTTCTACTATTTCAAAAAATTTGCAAGACTTCTAGTAGCTAAAAAGTAAAGCCCATAATAACAAGGGTACCAGAAAGATGCATTTAAAAATATTGCTGTAACAATTTTGCTCAGAGTTCATAGCAAAGATGTTTTCGTTTGAGGACACCTTATAGAGTATACGAGAATGGTACTGCCAACGAGAATGACAAAAAGTGATGAAAGAGAGACGAAGGGAGAGAGTGAGTGAGAAAGAGAGAAAGAGCAGACACTGTATGGCGTCCAGACAACGTGCATTATTAATAAACAGGAAACACGCTAGAAAGTGGCAGGGGCGGTGGTGAATACGCGTAAGTGCATATTTCAGGAGCGTGTAGTCCGTTGCGTGGGTTCGTGACACGAGAGGTACTAGTTTTCTAGTTAACCCTAAACTACTATTAGCCGGTAGACGAAACGTAGACGAAAACGAGATGGGGATAGAGCTCAAGGCCACGAGTGGAACGATCGATCGGGGTACACACCATACAACTTCGCGTATTTGACGACCACTCGTCAAGACCTCGTGTAAAACAATGCTTGGCAAACTATTCGACCAGTCGCTGAGCTGGTTACCTTTTCTTAATCTGATCCCGTCGTTTAGGCGAACCAAGTCCATTACCTTTTCTTCTTCTTCTTCTTCATCTCCACAAGCATCCCTCAATCCTCCAAGTGAGCCAGACCATTTTGACTCGATGTGGTACTAAACTATTTTGATGAACAATAAAAACGAAGTTCGTAATTCAGCCGTGTGACATCGTTCTGCTGTATTACCTGTGTGTTTCGTCGTCGTTCGTGCATCGCTGTTTGCCACTTTTCGATCCATTGATAATAAAACCTTGTAGCAATCACGATAAACTGGAGCCTCTTCTTTTAAGGATAACCTGAATGCGCGGGACTGTCGTTACATTTTTCTAGAATGGTGTTATTCTTCTTTCTGTCTGGGAGGGAAGTTCATGTCCCAGGACATAGTTCTTCAATGTGGCGCTGACGCCCACCAGTAGGGGCGGGAAAATACTGCGAAACGTTTGTTGAGATATTGGGGATAGTTGGAGGATGTTGAAGGTCTTGCAGAGCATTGAAAATAAACTTGCAATATTTTATCAATCAAACGGTTTTTAAACCAACACTTAACACTTCGCCTACCGGAAGTTTGTAAGATTTTTAACACCTAATGTACCACCATCGGTCGAACCACCGGTCTCAGATTCTTTATCTTGCAGTCATTACAATTATAAAGATGTTTTTGTGAGAAGTAGTTGAACGCCCTTACTCAAAGTTGTACGTTATGTCGAAATAATTTGTAAATTACTATAAAATTATCGATTGCTTAATTTTGCAAGCATGGCTGAGAAGTGTGTGCGTGATATGTTAGTTAAATTTCCCAATGTGGATGTTGAGGAAACTTAGGAATCACGAAAATTTTAGTTTACATTAGGTTTTTTGTTTTGATAAATTACAGTTGAAAGTAAGTTGTAAGAAGATTTCCGTCGGTAGGTAAAGTGTTAAAAAATTGTACGCTTAACTGTTCCTGGAATTCTGCTGATAAATGTAGTATTGAGGGAGAGGCCGAGCGAAAGGGTTGAGAAACTATGTCCTAGGGTGTAGTCTCTGGTTTTATTTGTTCCTTTCTGTTCTGATAGAATGGTAGCACTCTTGTACAAAATAAAAAATGATTCTTTGGAATCGGAGCGTGGCAGGATCACACACGCATACGAGTCGGGGCTCATTTGGGTACGACAGACTCTTCGACGCGGACTCTATTCGTGCGGTGGACGTCAATTGGCGTCTAGCGTTTATGGCATCATGATATATTGAATCGTTTGAGTGCAGGTCGATGCGATCGCGCTTCTCTTATTCAGTGCTTATAAATCCCATAAGTTCGCAGAGTCAAGCCGACTCCATTTTCGGATTTGTTTTCTGTACTAAACTGAAATTTATCATAAGCTGCATAGTTTACTTAGCGCACTGGGAAATTAATTAGAGAAGGGCTATCGCTTTGCCTGTCATTTCCCATCTGGTATTTTTCGATGGGACTTTTCCAAATGTCCGTATGGCCCAATGACACTCAAAAGGATAAGATATGTACACGTGACCTCGAGACATCTGCACGAGAATTGTGCTAATAAATATGTGAATGCGTTCGATTTGAGTCACGACTCCATAGTACATGCATGACAGTATTTTACATTTATAATAGAAAGAAAAAGAGCTAACACTTAACACGAAACAAACGTATACATATATATATTTATAGTGTATAATATATGTATATTATACATATATACATACATATATATGTATAGAGAGAGCGAGAGAGAGAGAGAGAGAGAGACGGTATATTAATGTACGGAAGTTAATATACCAGAACATATTATACAAACATACATACATACATACATGCAGACAGACAGACGTGCATACGTACATACATACATGCATACACACGTGCAGCCACACCATATAAATATACAAATATATTATTGTAATTAAGCAGAATCGAACGAAACCTGTGCTGAAATACAGTCCGAATGTTCGATGTTTATACGTAGGATGACGTAATAAAAGTAATGTCGTAGCTGCTTTTCGTAAATCCCGTCGCAGTTGCTTTTAGCCAAATCTCGCTTTATCTACACCCCCTCTCACACCTCCGCCCCCACGAGACAAGATAATGAGATAAGTGGAGAGTATTAATAAAGTGTTGTCACCGTTTGTGATAAATACGCATACATCGACAAGCATTCATTGAAATCCTTGCGCGGTAGGCCACTTAGCTGGCGAGTCTAGTTAGATCTTTCTTTTTTTCACGTGCTGATCCAGTATCTTATTTTTCTATAGATAGATTTTGTGGCTATTAGTGAATCTCATGTTCTTAATTTACTTTTCTTCAAATTAAAGGACGAGATTTGTTTTCGTTTTATATTAAAATATAGATTATCCAGCAAACTGTATCTACGTATTCTCAGGAGTAATGTAAGTATATATTGTACTTTGCAAGCAACTTTCTTATCTTGTTTTGGCTATTACTGTTGGAAAATCGTCTACAATGTATACTATATTTATTAAAATAAAATGATCATGCGGCAGTTAAAATTAATTGCCAAAATTTAGTTGGAATTAATTTTTACTGCCATGTTGGGAAAAATGTGTTCTGAATTGTTTTAATTTATGTAAAAATTAAGCTTCAGCGCCATCTGTCGCTAAATGTTTAAACTGGTAGACAAAATTACCGTCAGAAGAAGAGAGACATCGAAGACTGATAGTACCTTCTACGGTAGAATTTTGAATTGTTAATTTTACAGGTCCATAAAATAAAGTGTCAACCATTATTCATTAAATCATAATTACTGAACTGCCAAACTGGCACGAGTGAACTTTTGGCTGATTACAGTAGAAACATAAGAGCACAAACGAGATATAGGAATTGCCATTTCCATGTCGGCATATATTGTATACCAGGATTATTTGCTGCTTTAGAGACTCGAAAGGGAGTCAGAACGAAGTCGGTATTCATTATGGCTCCCTTTCTAATAACGACGACTTACTCAACTAATACGCTAGCATGCATGCATATGCCGAGTAATTACATTGCGGTTCAAAAGTGGATCAAGGAAGTCTCCAATCCACGAGGACCAAAATGACTCAGAGCACAAGGCTCCAATTCTTCCAAAGTGAGAAATAAGAGCGAGTCAGTACAGAAGGTTCTTACGGGCGCTCCCGTGAGTCGGAAGCCCCTGAGCGATCTTAACACTACTTAAATAACCACGCATGCAATTATTAATTAAGACGCACACAATTATTATTTAAGCCGCTAGCAATTATCAATTAAGACGCTCGCTCGCACGCATTACGGAAACTGGAATTACGCACCCCTCAGCGGATGATAATCCCTCGGCGGATGACAATCTCTTGGCGCATGATAATCTCACGGCGGATGATAATTCATACCCTGTAGTGAACCCGAAACGACTGACTATGGTTAATGAGAATACAAAAAGGGTGAGGGGGCGAAATAGGAAAACTAACACCAGCACAGGTGTGCCAAGGTAACCCGTATACGAGTGCAATTTCTGCGAAAATGGTGGAAACGAAATCAAACAAACTTAAATTACGAATCCTAACGACCTATAGGCACCTCTGGGACGCTATCCCTAATACTCACTCACGAGCTCCGCTTGTGAGCAAGCCTCTGCAAGCCTACGATCGGAGGAATACCAATTTCAACAATTTTCGAATTAAAGTATTAAATTAAAGTATTAAAATTACACATTCATCAGCGATGAAATGTCTTCGTACGATGATATCCCTCGATGAAACCTACAAACCCCAAACGATTATGATTCTCCTGCGGTATACCACCTCCCATCACCAATACCAATACAAATGCTATATCTTTTTAATATACTCAATATAAAAGCTAAGATAGTGCATATATGTATTGCACTATATTAGCGTCGAACTACACATATCATCACATCCCTACTGCAATAACACAATCACCTAACAGTTATAAATGAGATTTATGATATGTTAGAACCATACTTTTAGCCAAGTGGGTGCATCTTTTCATCGATAGTGTTTCCTTTTCGTTTTCTAAATCGTCCGAATCAGACTTAAGCTTGGTTTCATTTGTCAAATGAAAAAAAAATGAAAAGGAAGAGGTACATTTAATAAAGATGGTCCATTCAATATGTGGCTGTAAAAGCCACCTGAGACATACACCTTCCTCTGTTGCAGTTGTAACGTGTTGTTTGGGGTTACAACAGAAGGACACAGGGTGAAACTCCACTGGACTATATTCAGCGAGGTACATGAATGATGCTCGGTGTGGATAAGTACAAGAAGAAGCTCGGCGGAATAGTCAGACGAGAAGAAGCTCGCGCAGTTTCTTGACTCGGTTATTTATATTATTTCCCCCCAAAAAGGCGTCTTCTTTTACCCCCGTTTAGTTTGGCGGGGGAGACAGCCATCGTCCAACCCTCGCTGTAGGGGCGCGCTGGCCGTTCGGCCGGGTAGCGGTACACGGCCGGCGACTTTCTCCGCGGCTAGGCCTGCAGTACATGTGGCAGTGATAAAAAATAAAGAAACAAAGAAATTTCCGGTGCTTGCAAACGTCAAGGACGTTTTCTCTCTGCCGAACCCTTGACATCTGCAAGTGGACAGTTTCATGGTTATTACGGTCGTCGGCCGTGTGCCGCTACACAGTCATATGTAGTTCACTAGCTCATTCCATTTAGGTGGAGTCCGCTATCGTACCACAGCATTTTCTACAGAGTCGGTAATTCAGATCTTGGGACAAAAAAGAGCATTGCATACAATGTCTGTACGGATCCTAAGTCTGTGGCTATGATATCTGTTGTGCAATCTCGTCTGAATCTTCAATTAGAAATTTTGCCTCGATGATTCGACGAGCTGGAAAGTCTCGAACTCACGCCGCAACATTGTATGTATAGAGCCGACAACACTGTAAAATAGAAACGAAATTTCTCTGCCGCAGTCTTACGTAGTTCTCTAGCCGACTGTTCTATCTTCGTAGAGGGTGTGAGAAAATCTATGGTTTTCGGGGATGTCGGTATTTCAGAATATGTGCCACGAGACATTGTATGGTCGTCCAGTTTACTTTGATACCTTGTCGGTTCTTGTACTATTTAAAAGTTTAGGACATTTTTCGAAAACATTCCGAAGATTGCAAGTCGGAGGGCCCAAATTTGCCGACGTCCGATTTTTCATTGATCCTTACTCCTTAAATGTTTGCAACATTTTTCGAAAAAATTTTGACAATTGCAAGCAGTACAAGTCAATAAAATCTCTAATACCCCTCATCTATGGTAATGGGTCTGTAGTGCATAAAAATATATCGACTGCTAATTCTGTTCCTGTACCTTGTCTCTGATAAAATCAAGCTGCCCGTACCACTTAATTAAGAGTTTCAGTATTTTAACGTAGATGACGCGACCAGTCTGAAAAATTCAGTTATCTGTCGATACTGATCGGCTACCAGTTTCAAGGTTTCGCAGCTACTCCAATTGGCGTTGGAGATTGAATTTCCCGAGCGGATAATTCTCGTGAGTATTTCAATTATACTTGATAAAGAAAACGGCAAGAGAGAGAGTAATTTGAACTTAATTACAAACAGCGCTCACTACGAAATCACAATTAGCGTAAAAATTATTCGCAAATTATATCATAGTACAATATTTTGTACATTATACTCCAGCCTTTTATCATACATTCTGCTGTGTAGTATATTTCGTGTTTCTCCTCTCGCATTGGAAATATAAAAATTATATAAATATATTTAATAATCACCAATGCAAATAAACACATCTAATTGTCAAGTAAATCGATTTTAATAAAGGTTGATTCCGCGCACGTTCGAACGACTGCTGCTGCTGCGTCTGTCTATGATTTGTCGTTACTGGTATCACTTGAGATTCCACCGACTTCTCGTCTTCGTTACTGATTAAGACGATGTACAGAAACAATAGCGAATTCGAACGTTGTATTTCCGACCCATCTTACTTCTGATCACATTCATAAGTTTTAGTCGAAATCTTATATAATATAATACGCAGTTGTTGGCACGGGATGCAAGTTCATCGCGAACACAATGTAGATACAATGAATACAAGAATTTGAATGCACATGGCAGCCACTTGGTAAAATTTAGTAGTACCAAACACGTCGGCTCCTGAGTTCGATATTTCGCCATTAATCGGAAATACGTGAATATGTCTACGGAATGCTATACAACGTATATTTTTCCACGTCAATGGGCAAGAGAAAGGTGGTTCCTTTTCTAAACACACATACATATATTCCTAAGAATTTCTGGAAAACCTGTTTGATTATTCCCATGAAGGTCGAGCCATTTCGTAAATTCTTAACATGTTGACTTATCAGACGGTCTTCCCAGAGTGTTTGGCATAACTCAGCCTAATTCAGAGAATAAAAACGAAAGTGGGTGAGTGAAAATATGCGTCAGCAATTTACTCACCGGTTATTGTCGGATTTCCTAACTCGTAATAAAAAGTATGTCTTCCCGCACGTATCGTGACTGAAATACTTTGTTAAAGAGTCGGGCAACAGGCGAGGCGGTCAAAGCGTTGTAAATCATTTTCGAAAGAGCTGACTCGTTCAACTTTGATCCCTCGGACCTTAGTCAGCAAAAACCGCGAGTAGTTAACAGATTTCTTGTAATAATTGTAAATACTTAAAAAAATGCGGAAGTAGTTTACATACTTGTATTTGCAAATTTTCAAATTTTTATTGCTAATCATGTTGTAGAACAAGGAGGCGGTATTCCTGTTTGCACATATTTTTCAATATTGTATATATAATATCGTTTAGTAGTACGTGGAATGACAAAATATTGACTCAACTACCCTCAACGCAACATGTATTATAAGTATCGTGTGTTAACAAAAAATAATACTTCCCCTCTTCCAAGTAACGCGCAGTGTAAGCAGCTAAATGGGTTAAATATAGAACTTGTTATTAGATTACATATTAATGCGTCAAATATCGTGAACGTGATCGATAACCTGTAGAATGCTAACTAAGGTTTCTTATTTCTAAAATATCAAAAGTCCGCAGGATTGTGAAAGATGCGCTTCCAAATATTCGATTCTAAACCAAGCATATTTAAAAAGCTTTTGGAATCTGAGCGATGAATACTGGTTGTGGGTAAGCGACTGTAATTCGATTTCATTGCGTGTATTTAAATTTATATTTATCTCTTGCTAATTATTGCAAAATCTTCAAGCACGTTGTAATGTATTATGTATAAAAATGTTTCACACACACACACACACACACACACACACACACACACACACACACACACACACACACACACACACACACATTCATTTATAAGAAAATATTTGTGAAATAAGCCATATTGAAAAACACTTTAACCTAAATTTAAAAATGTCAAAAAATGAAATTCGAGGGATGCTGAAGGGGGTAACTCAAAATGTATCGATTTTTTGAAAAATTTATTTGCACATTCTTGTAAATATAAAAATAACATCCAACGTTGGTTTAAACTTGTTTTCAATACTTCTTACTGTTCTTGAGATATTCGACGAAAAAGGTAATTTTACAAATTCTTTAAGGGGTGAAATTACCCTTTAAAAGTGAATTATGACAGGAACGGAAAGTAGGTATATGTTACGAATGACTTACTCTGCTGGTACACGGTTTCATATTTTTTTTAAATTTCCGGGTTGCCAAATTCTCCTTGTTAGTATTATCGATCTCTAGTGGAAAAGTAACTAAAATATTAATAGAAAAATCTCGGATTGAAAGAGTTAAATTTAAAGAAAGAAATACAATCGACTTTTGAGAATCGAATTAATGCAACAGGTGTTACGCTGCACGGTGTGAAGCACCTTTCGTAACTACAGGCAGCACACATGCAGTTGTGCTTTCCTTGTGTATAACTGTTTTCAAGTAAAAAATATACTGATATTTATGTCAATAGTGCAGTAAAATAGTTTTAAAATTTTAGAAAAATTGATTCAACCCATTAGCTACAATACATTCCGAAAGAGTCGTCGATTTTTGATTATTTACGTCAAGCTTCTAGACGATTGATGTGTTAAAAATTTTCCTACATATCCACGTAATAAATGGTACAGGCTATTCACAAAAAATATAAATTGCATGGATTCGTCAATTGCCGTAGAACTCCCCGATTTAGATTCAACTTCAGATTTTGTTACAAATATATTGGTATAGGTGATGTGGAATATAGATATTGAATCTTGCCAGTCTTATAATTAACAGTAATCTGTTTTTGTTTTCACAAAAGATACAAGAGATTCGAGATGCTGGCTAAAACGATGTCCCAAACGAGGAGACAATCAATCGACTGCACATTAATTTGCTGCCTGAATGCGATGAGGAAGATTATCGAAACTCCCAAAGCGGTCTAATCGGATTGAGGTGTGATCATTTTTAGAGGTATTCTAATGTCGTCTGTCGAGTTTAATCATTCTGTTCGGTATCGCTTGACCTACGATGTCCTTGACAGTCACACTAACTCGATGTCAGACAATAGGAATTAATAACGCCATTAGTAAATTTCCCACCAGAAAAAGTTAATTTATGTTGATTGTGACTTGATTTCATATGTTGACTTGAATTTTAGCAGAAATGCAAATGGAATACTTAACTGTTTTTTTCAATGAAAAAAGAAAATGTTTTTTGTTGTAATGGATTTTATTAGGAAAATAAGTTGGGAACAAATAGACGTGATTATTTATTAATTATTTTCTGCTTGGTTCATTTGTAAACATTCTGACAGTGAGTTATATTATTACATACTTCGTTATGGTTATGCGATCGTTAAAAATACATTAGAACCTCGAAAGCTGAATTCTCAATTATCCCTAGTTGATCGTTAAAAACGCATTAGAACCTTATTTAGCTAAATTCTCTATTATCGAAATACATCTCACATGGAAACACGATCTATCATAGAAATCGTTAAAAACTTAGTATAACGTCTAGCACTGTAGCAACATAACTCCACTGCTATTCAAATTTTTGCTGAAAATGTCATTGAAATTTATTGACGTTGTCACGAGCTGCAAGCAATTAAGAATAATGAAAATCGCCGATTTTCACGACTTTCGGCGAACAACCGTGAGAAATCTTTCAGCGGTCCTACAGCTCGTCTACGAGTGAACCGATTACGATGAAATTATCACCATGCATTTTCATTTCTACCTTTCGTCGCTCCAACCACCTGCAATTTCTTGAAAAATTGTTTTCTACGATGTCCAGTCAATTAGACCTTTCGGCATCGAAAAAAAAGATCAATGCCACTTGGTTGAATTCTCAAAACGGGAGTCTGATAACACGAACATGTGCGAATTGGATCGCGGCGGTATGGCGAGATGACGAGGGGTCGCGAGCCGCGAGATCGGCGCGTGTCAACGTGAACTCGCGCCGGTTAAAAAGGGTCCGAAAGAGTGGCGAGTCTATCCGCGAATCGGTTTCCAACATCTGGACAGTTCCCAAAGGCTGCATACCAGAGTAGACTTTGTAGCGCAGAAGCGGCCGTGCCGGGGCCAGCAGAGAGCTCGATGGGAAGGGATAGGGGAGGGAATCGCGACAGCCTTCGACGGATGAGTCGGTCGTCGCCGCGGGATCACCGGATCGTGGGCGAGAGAGTGGTGTAGTATCGGACATTATTTTCGAGCTGTCTTAGGCGGGGAAACATAGAGGTGAGGATGCTTCGGCGGTTGCGGGTCGTTGGTTGCGCAATGTCCGTGCGGGGGAACCGCGTGCTATAGCTGTTGGACCGCGTCGGGCAAGTTAGCGGATAGCGACGCGACGATAGCCACGGTTCCTCACCGTCGTGGTCGTGGTCGTGGTTCGTGGTTCGTGGTCGTGGTCGTGGTACGTTCGGCGCGTGCGTGCAAGAGCTCGCCTCGGACTCTGCCTCCGCCGAAATGTTGATGCTAAATAAAACTCCTAGCTGGTTGGGACGATGCCATGCGTTCTAATTTTCACGAAGGAACGGCCGCTGGTGGACGCGGAGCCCCGGGGTCTGGCTTGTCTTCTGGTTTGATAGTCCCTCGAGGCTCTCCAGGTTGGCCTGTGTCGTCTTGAACGGGCGACCACGGTGACGACAACGACGACGACGACAACGACGACGACGACGACCACGGTGATACCGACGGCGAGGAGAGGGAAACGCGACCGATTATCAGAAAGTGATCGTTGCTGGTGGCTGTTGGTCGCGGCGACCGCACACGCTACTGCCTCGATCGCTCCGACCAGAAGTCGGTTCAGTGCTCGTCAGTGCTTGGCCAGCGGTTCTTCCATGCGAACGCTCCGGTGACATGGCTTCCGCCCTTCTGGGCAAGTGTATCGGTTTGTTGGTGCCAGTCCTGTTGCTCTTGCTGGCCTATAGCAGCTGCTATGGATTCCGAATACGCGAGCAATCGAGCCAAATGGCCTCGAATTCCGCGATGGTCCAGGAGTCGTCGCAACATCACCGGGCCACCTGCGTTTCGGGCTCGGGCTCGGACTCAGCCATCTTTCCCAGGTGCCAAGACAGAACCTCGACAGCGTTCGCCGCCCGCAAATGGCACGAGGCGGCCGCATCGCGCATCCTCGCGAGACGGAAACCACCTGTCGAGGTGACGTCGGTCGAAGATGACGAGGAAGGGACGCCCGTTAGACACGAAAGAATGGCACGGTCGCCGGTCGGGGTCGTTGATCATCGGGTCGCCGAGCGTGAGAACTCGGAGGACGACGACGACGAGGCCGTCGTCGAGGTCGTAGACAGCGAGGAGATAATCGTCGACTCAGTCGACCGCGAGCACGACACGGAATCGGAAGGGAACGACGAAGAGGACGATGACGAAGATGGGGGACAGTCGGTGAGAAAGAAATGGAAACCAAATGTGTCGAGCAGAAGAGACAGGAGCACGGAAGAATCGGGATTCAGGAATAAGGAAGCAAGACCGTTCAAGGAACTGAAGAAGTCGTACGATGGCGACGAAGATGAAGACGATGGAAAGAGTAACGTTAGGCTGCCGAAGAGGCCGGGCGCGGATCAAGCGGAAAACGAACAGGAAACAGATGAAGAATCTGGAAGCAAAGAGGCCGATGAAGAAGATGAGGAAACGGGAGAGGAAGAGGAAGAGGAAGTTGTCACTGCTCCCCCGGCGAAGCTGGAGAAAGCCAGATACGCGGACAAGGATAAAGTCAAGTCCGTGGAATCACCGTCGACGATGAAGCCAAAAGTCGAAACTAGACCGCCAGCGGGGAAGAGGGAAGAACCGCGGAAGGTAGAAGCGATCAAGAAGCAAGCGGACATATCGAAGAAGCCGACAGAGACCCCTGCGAAGTCGCTGGAGACTCCAAAGAAAGCCGAACCGATAAAGGTAACGAAGCCCGATGTCGAATCCTTGAAGCCGAAAACTACCCCGAAACCGGAAATCAAGGAGAAAGTTCCTGCGGAGGTTCCTACACCGAGGGAGAAGGCTCGGGACGACGGGGGCAAGGATCGGGTGCCGGTGAGACCGGAAGAAAAGCAGAAGCAGCCGGTGAAAGTGAAACCGAAAGCACAACCTCCGCAGCCTGCGAAGAAGAAAGTGGAAACTACTGTCAGTCCGAAAGTTGCTCCGCCTAAGCCTGCGAAGATTAAACGACTCGACAGTGAGTATCGTCGATCGATTCGTTCGAGGCGGGCATTATCGTGTTCCGTTAATTGTTTTCTAATTGCTTGTAGAAGACGACCCGATAGAGAAAACGAAAGTGCGCGCGGACGCTGCTTTCACGCTGCCGGAACTGAACGATATGCTGCTACGCGTACCGACCTTCGTGTCAAATTTCACGGCCATGGAGGATTTCGAGTGTCAGCAGCACGGCAAGATCTTCCTGAGGCAGCTGAGGGGTCGAAAACTGTGGGCACTGCAAAGTAAGTCGAGATCTAGCGTGTCGCGGAATGCGGCGATCGTCGCTCGAAAAGTCGAAGTCGATCTTCGACTTCAACTTCCGTGAGACAGTCGTTGATCAAAATTGCCGCACTATCATTCTGGTAAGGCGAATAGATACGGTATAATTCTCGAGGTTGCTGATTCCCGAATTTTCAGATTCAACAACGTCGTTTATCTCACAGACAGGCATTCGACATACTCGTTCGATTAAAAGAGGAACGAGGAAAGAGGAAAGAGTGTCTATGCTATGTCGATATTTGAAAGATTTATGCAAAATGTATGTACATCCAAAATGGATGCAAAATGTGTGGAACAAAAATTCATTTATTATAGTTTAAATTAGAGTACTTCGCAACAGTTTCATATTCGTCATTTCCATTCGTTATTCGTCATTCCATAGTCGTCAAATTGTGCTTCTTATCATTTCAAATTAATCTGTGCGTCGAAAATGTTCTTTCTACATCGCACGACGTTATCGAGACGTATTTATATTTGGACTAATACAGTGATGGAATTTCTGGTGGTTCTTCGACGTTCGTACTTTTCAAAATGTTGCTAATTTTTGATAGTATGTTAAAGTTACAGCGAGCCCTCGACTTTCGCACACAATTGGTTCCTGAATGTGTACGCGAATGTTGAATGTTCGAAAGTAGAGGGATGTAAAAAGATATGCATCAGAAACGGTGTTTTAAAGTATTCATTTATTTATTTAGCTTTCGGCTGTATTCTTTACAAACTTGTCAAGAGTTAGTCGAGTACCTCCTTTTTTTATTCTTTTCGCGATAAAGATTTCTTCCATAATAGTTAAAGATTTGTCTAGATGCATAAAGATCGCATTCTTCCATAATAGTTAAAAATTTGTCTAGATGCATAAAGACTTCATTCATATTTTTAATTGTCAAAGTCTTGACGTTTTTACTGGCCTCTTCTTCCTCACTCTCGTCGTGTATTTTATTGTTAATCAATTGTTGCTCAATTAGGTATTCATTTGACAGCGGTGCTGAGTGAGATTCAATTAATTCATTAACATCGTTATTGTTGACGTCCAAGTTTAATTCATCCATGAGGCTAACTATTTCATCGGTAATAGTTTCCGGTGTTTCTTCAAAATGGAGAGACTCAACAGTCTTGACCTCTTGATCGGTACAACATTGTAATCTGATGGCTAAAGTCTGATGTCCCCTGAGAGAGGGCATCCGATTACAATGTAGCCTGCTCCATTGATGCCTGCTACTGCGGCATCCAATTATGATGTCCGCTCAGAGGGAACATTCGACCGCAAAGGCTTACAAAGTTGAATTTTCTAAAATGTGCGAAATGGCGAATTGTGCGAAGTAGAACGTGCGAAAGTCGAGGGCTGCCTGTATTATTTCTTCGTAATACAGCTTGAAACGTATTATTGATCTGAAAATAACTAAACGTATATTTAGTACTTTTACATGCGTGGGAATGTTTATTAAAATTCTATTCGTTTAATAATTTGTTAATAAAAATGATAAAATAGATGATATCTAACCTTTCGTCCACAACCGCCGGTACATATGTACATTTTCTATAGTTTTCGTAACAACCGTCACAAAATCCATTGAGTGCGTTACAGGTAATCTCACTGACAAATGCTTTCATCGTTTCCGGCAGGATTTGAAGATACCTCTATATAAACGTTAAATTCTGTTGTAAATGTTCATACGGTAATGCTTCTCTAGCTGTTTTAACACTAAACCTACCAAGCAGTAATACCAACTGGCATGTACTGCTTCACAAAAGTGAGAAGACCGAATTTATTTAGAATTTGTAAAGTTTTTATTATAAAACTTGCTCCGATAATATAACTTATTCAAGCGTTTTCCACGAAAGAGTCTCGCAACTTTTCAGAATTGCAAAATAAGAAAGCGGTCACGTTGACCGCGGTAGGTTTAGTGTTAATAGATATTGCCTCCTCCTCATTGAAAGATTTAATAACTCCTTTGATCTTCTCTAAATTCTCTGCATAAAAAATTGAAGCTTCTGATCATGCCTCCCATCTGGTTAGCACAAGTTCTGGTGTTAGTGAAAGGTTTTGTAAAATATTTCTATAGCTTTGCACGCGTATATAATGGAGCTTTTAAAAATACTTTTTTTTTACGGATGATGTTAATTTATTGACTGCCGGAAACTGCTGTCGAACTTCCTCCGCAATTCTATTTATCCCATGCACCAAACACGTCACATGCAATATATGTATTTGGATAAAATATCTTGAAATACTTTTCGGCTTTTTTAACATGTACGCTGCGGCGTCTGTAACAAGCAGCAGTAACTTGTCTTCGTCTTCACTGCGGCATAGTATTTTCAAGACTATATCCACAAAAAGTGCAATGCATGATTGTTCTTTCAATTAACAGGTTCCGTGCCAAGCTCTACTCTTCATATTAAAAAATTTATTATATCCCATCCTTGTAGTGCAAATTAATTTTTCAGTTCTATTTTTTTAGCGTATTAAATAAGCACGTAAGCAAATAAGCATGTACGCACGGCACGCGACGCGTTAAAGCAATAGAATAACAAATGTGATTAGGTTTCTTTACTAATATTTGTCTGTAATGAGGTTTGTTATATAATGATCAGTCACGTCTGTTGTCTCGTCCATTGAAATCCACATGTAATTGTCGCCAATATCCTTCCGAATTTTTTCAACGGCCAAATCATAGCAATCGTCTCAATAATTTTTGCGAAGCATTGATCCGTTTGGAATATCTTGATCTATATATATTTTTTTTAAAGAATCTTTCCACACTTTATTATTCAAGCATTTCCATGGCATGTTAATCGTCACCATTGCTTGACACATTTCAATATAAAAATTATTTTTTCTTGAAGAATGTGCCCCATTTTGTAAGTCGTTATTTGCACTATTAGCAATATTTTGATTACGTTCTTCAACATTTCTTTTATTTATTCCTGTTTTTAAATGTTGTTTTATTTGCGATTTTCTGTAACACTGAATCTGTTTTTCACATATTTTGCAGTACACCTCTTCTCTCTCTCTCTCTCTCTCTCTCTCTCTCTCTCTCTCTCTTTCTCTCTACACTAATATAGTCATCTTTCACAGATGCAATCCAGCTAGAAATTATTAAGCGTTTACTATTTCTTGATTTAGTCATCTTCGCGTTAAAGTTTTGTAATGACACTTGGAATTTGAAATACACTTGCTAATAGAAGTGTTATTCTTTATTCGACTGTGCTATCTTGCGCGTCTCTTATTTAGGTCTGACGACATTGTCTCACTTCAGACCGACGCTTCCTCGATAATCTATCTTCTTGTTAACGACTCTGCCTCCAATATGTCTTATTCCAGCTGATCGACTAATGTAATTGAATTACGGAAATCATCGACGATGTGGTATACCGTAATGCAGTTGGAATAACATCAAGGACATTAAAATTTGCGTTTGAGGCGACGCGCCATTAGAGATCGATTTATGAGATTTACATTTGTCTCGATAAACCATCAGTCAAATATGCATG
The DNA here is from genome assembly GCF_051020955.1 of Megalopta genalis. NCBI lineage: Eukaryota > Metazoa > Arthropoda > Insecta > Hymenoptera > Halictidae > Megalopta > Megalopta genalis. The sequence goes on along the minus strand of NC_135018.1, from coordinate 10,377,918 downwards.
TATACAAAATATATGCACGTATGCAACATATATGCATACACGGAAAAATATTATGTGAAACATCTGCATTATACAAATATGCAAAATAAAAACTATACAGTCATTATCGTTTACTCTCCATAATAAAATTGTTTTTTGTTTTCAAGTCTTACCGAGAAATGTAATTGGTCTTGCTGGAACTGCAAAATTCTTTCGATGAGAAAAAATGGTAGGACGGTATAAAATGTCACACTGAATTCATGCTTTGGAAAATGTAAATCATAATTGTGTGACTTCCAAATTTTACGGAATTATAGCGCGTTAAAGAAACAACAACATTTTTTGGATAGGGAAATAAAGTAGAAAATAGCACAAGCAAAGTTACGTTAGTTCCTAGCGAATAAACAAAAGCAGACGTAGACGTATGCTAATCGATAACCTGCGATGAGATCATGCTGATTGTAGGAGTTTGATCTCTTCTGAGTAATGTTATGGCTAATATTACAATATATGCATAATATACTATGACACGTGTCGCCATGAATCTTCCTTGAGATCGATTATGAAATTGTTAGCTTAGTAATTACATTACGACGTAATCGCAATCGTATCGCTGCGCTAATGAGAATTTCAGGGCGAACGTTTCTCATAGTTTTCGAATCATAAATCTATGAAATTGTTCCACAGTGCTGGACTCGAGCGCGAAGATCCCATCGGGTTTGTTGCGGGGCAACGTGAACCAGCTCGGTGATTTCGACGAGTGTATGGGAGTAATGGCGCACGTGAAGTTGAACAATGCGACGATAAAGGTGCAGGGGAAATACTGTTTGGCGAATATCGACTTTTACGCCGATGATCCGGACATGAGGCTTCCGACCAACCTGATGCATGGCCGTTCCACCTTCCGAGGAAGTATGCGAGATGTGAGTAGGCCGATTTTCTACACTAATCCACCGAACGAGATATCTGGCACTAATTTCACAGAGAGTAGCAACATGTTCGTCGTAATCGCGTTAACGATAAGTTCTCCGAAGTATGACTATATATACAGGGTGTCCCAAAAATGTCTCGCAATCCGGAAATGGCGGGTTCCTCGGATCATTTGAAGCAGCTTCTTCCTCTACAAAAATTTTTTGCGAGGCACCGTTAACGAGTTATTAACGAAAAACAGTGACCAATAAGAATCGAGTACGGCTGACGCGAGGCGGCCCAGCCAACCAACGCACGAAACCCAGTTCCGCTCATTGGCTCGGTCGCCTCGCGCCAGCTGGGCTGGGATTCGACCGCCTCGACCGCTGGCGCCGTTGGCTCGGCCGCCTCGCGCCAGCGGTCGAGTGGTCGAATCCCAGCTCAGCTGGTGCGAGGCGGCCGAGCCAGCGGCGCCAGCGGTTGAGGCGGTCGAATCCCAGCTCAGCTGGCGTGAGGCGATCGAGTCAATGAGCGGAACTACCGTACTCGATTCTTATCGGTCACTGTTTTTCGTTAATAACTCGTTAATGGTGCCTCGGAGAAAATTTTTCTAAAGGAAAAAGTTGCTTCAAATGACCCGAGGAACCCGCCACTTTCGGATTGCGAGACATTTTTGGGACACCCTGTATGTAGTCATCGCGATTCACAGAGGTTATCCATTTTTCTGATGTTGCAGAAAATGTAATTCGAGACGGGGTTTCAAAACTGCGTCGAGTACGAATTACAAAATCGATAGATGTTCGATCATGCATCGCAAGATACCATAACGTGTTTTGACAGAAATTATCGTCTGTTCGAAAATCCTGTTGGCCGACAACGGTGATAATAAGAATGTATATATGTTTTAGCCGGGTCATTTCGTTCCGAGAGGCACTACGGCGAATTGGGCACTGTGTATACCAGCAGCCTGTTCGGTAGAGCATGCTAAAAACATAGTAGAACAAGCCCTGGAATTCTACAATTCTACCATAGGAATCAAATTCATAGTGCACGTGGACCCTAACATGTGTTACGTGAAACAGAAATCGGAAAGCTATTCGAAAGAGACGATCGGCGTTCTGTACGTACATTAAATTGCACAGTTATGGGGAGGGGGGGGGGGGCTATTGACCTTTTATTCCGCGTATCGTGATGCGAACACATCCGGGGTGCAATTCAAGATGCACGATGCATCTTAGATTCACTTTGTTCATTTATTCAATTAAACTGATTAATCTTTACACAAACTGCCGCGTTACAAGGTTCAATGAAATTTCACAAATAATCACCTTCCATAATTATAATTGTAATTTTTGAACTTTCGTCTTCAGCTATTTCTACGCCATGATCATCTGTCTGGCGATCGTAGCAACCGCGCGGGACTACTTAGTGGTGTCTGAAGGGAAAGGTAAGCGAATATTTACGTGTAATGCTGCTGTTGACTCTGATCTTATCTTATCTTCAGGAAGCTATTCCGAAAGAATAATAATGGCGTTTTCGTTACGGAAAAACTTGAAGACGCTATTAAAGAGAGGAACGAACAGTTTCGATATCAGTTGCATCCACGGATTGAGAGCAATTGGCGCTCTCCTGATTTACACCGCACACAAATTCGTACCATTATTGACCATGCCGTACGTTAATCGACTCGATGTTTCACAGGTAAGTTTCTGCGCAGGTCGCTTCTTAAGAAGTCCAATTTGTTCATGTTTTACGCGTTTCTATACGCGAAATTTAATGCTCGAGAGAATGCTCACGTTTGTTCCTGTCGATGAAGGTTGTAACCAAACCGATCAGCACGATCGTGAGAACGTCGTTCATTTATACGGAATGGTTTCTGCTATTTAGCGGTGCGTTAACCGCTTACAATATGGCGAATGAGTATACAAAGCGCGGAGAAATTCGCTGGTTCTGTCGCCTTGTCACCAGATACATCAGGCAGGTCTTTTTAAAACGATTCTTTTTAAAATAAATACTCTCTGTCATCTAGATACATCGCGCTTTGTTGTTGTTTAGGCTGACGCCAGCTTTGCTAGCGGTGATCTTCTTCTACGCCTTCGTGATGGAACATATCGGATCCGGGCCACTATGGAACATCACTGTAGTCCGCAATGCTGAAATCTGCAAGAGCAACGCGTGGACCAATTTACTCTACATACAGAACTTCTTGCCCATGGAAGAAACCGTAATCAGAAGATTCTTTATTAATTCTCACCGGTTCTTCTTAACTCTATTTTTACCGGAGGGATTAAAAGAAACAGTTTCTCAACATTTTCATTTCGAATGATTTTCTAAGTTCAATCGTCTTTCGTCGATCGACGAATATTCTTATTCCTTGTAATCGTTATAATATTTATGTGGTAATAATAGCAGTAGAGTGATGAATACGTGGAGAGTTGAAATAAGAATAAACGATGAGAAATTACCTGCCGGGGATAACCTGTTTAAGGATAAGAAATCTCTATTTTCGGTTGCATAGTGTGCGACACATACACATCAGCTTGCACTGGACATGCAACTGTCGCTGTTGGCGCCGCTCTTGGTCTTCTTATTGCAGTTCAAGACGATCTTCGGCGTTCTTCTGATATTCTTTTTTGTGCTGCTGGCGGCTACTCTCCGTTACGTGGCGATATCGACCCACAGACTTACTCTCGTCTTCTTCCACGGCGTAAGGTGAGAGAGTGGCCTGTTATGAAACAGCTATTTCGCTTCAACTTTCCAAACATTTCGAGTTCAGCATTCGAACCCGTCGATTTCAGCATAAAGCAGCTCTACAGGACGGCTGATCTGACTTACACGACGACGTTACACCGAGCAACGTCATACGTGTTCGGCGTAGGTCTTGGTGTGCTGTTGCATTATACCAAGAGGGACATTAGGATACACAAGGTATTCGCATGTGACATCCGTCGAGCTGGCAAGAAATGTTGATATACTACTTTCAGGTGTTAGTGGTCTTGGGATGGTTAATCTCGGCGGCCTTGATGTCATGGTCGATACTTTCACCTTGGCATTTAGCCAAGATGGATTACGTGTACGATGCCGAAGAGGCCGCCAATTACGGTGTGCTCAGTCCGATTGCATCTTCCATCGCCCTATGCTGGTCCATATATGCCTGTCACACGAATAATGGAGGTATGCGTGGTCATTGACACGCGAGTCATTTTCCATGGGAATACATGAATAGCGCAATTTACGTTCGAGAATACTACTTAAAAGAGTTTTACCACTTCCGGGATCGATTAATGTAGGGTTCAAGTCTCGGTTATTCTTTTTGCAGGTATAATCAACAGATTCCTGTCACAGCAGTGGCTACTTCTCATTAGCAGGATATCGTACGCGTTCTACATGACGCAGTTCGCAGTGTTTTTTATCAATGTGGGGAGCACGAGGTACGCGAGCGAGTTTAGCGTTTTTAATGGGGTAAGTGACACAGTTAGAGTTATTCGGCACTATTATCAAATTATGACATACCTACTATACCACAACTCTAAGCTTATAGAGTACACAATGAATATGCTACATTTCTTTTTTGCACATTCACACGGTAGAAATATTATCCTAATTAGCAAACTTTTTAAAATTTTTCAATATATCAAACAAGTTCCTCTCATATCTTACACATTATAAAATCAACCAAACAGATTTTTGGCTACCTGAAACGTTATAAAATGGATCTTGTCAATAATCATTTCTATAAAAATGCGGCTATCAAGGTCCAGCAAGGTCGGCGCTGTTGGTCAAATCATTTAATGTACGGACATCACGTGCGACAGCCCTAAACGAGAATTCTTCGTGAATAAATTATGGTATTGACAACACGAGGCAATCATCTTCCACTAATGATAATAATAATAATAATAATAATAATAACAACAAGAACAACAACAACAACAATAATAATGATACAAAATAATAATAATAATAATAATAATAATAATAATAATAACAATAATGTCACGAAACCGGACACAGCAAGATGAGCTACGAAATCGAATAGAACAAAATAAGTCACGGAACCGAACAGAACAAGATAGTTTAAGTTACGAAACCGAACACGATAAGATAAATTACAGAACAGTGAATAACATAACGCGAATCTGAAATCTACGTTTGTTAAGATTCAAATATAGTCTATCCAACCTTCACTCAAATATTTAAATTCATTTTAACGAGGCGTTGTTAATACCAAATTTCTCCAGCGGTTTTCTTTAACACTAAAAGTACTAGTCAAAATGACTGGTTTCTAATCTTTCCTTCGAAAATTTCTGATATTAGATAGATGTTTCTATGAGATGTTTTTTACGTAAACTTTTCTATTCAAGCTGATATTATAATGGCGATCATACGAGAAACTCATTACCACGATTCTGTTGCAGCTCGACTGCAAAGAGTTAGCAACAGTAGTGATCGTCTCGGTTGTACTGACCCTGTTACTGGATCTGCCGATGCAAGAGTTCAAGAACGTGATAATGGAGTGCACGGACATGCGAGCCAAGGTCTCCGTCGAGGATCAACCGCCGGAAACTCAGGTGAAAGAAAAACCAAAGCAGCGAGACGAAGAGGACGAGGTGGTTTCCACGAGTTGGGACTGGCTGAAGAACGGCACGAAACCGAGCAACGAGCCACTGCAGGAAAAAGAAAAAGAATACAAAGAAACCTTGAAGAGAACACCGTTCCAGTCGGAAAACGAGTCTTTGGAAGCTAGCAGAAGGTACTCTACGAGAGACGACGGTTACAGGGAGCGGAGACGAAGCAGAAGTAGTCAGAGGGACTACCAGAACTCTGAACCGGAAGAGGAGGAGTTGCTGAGGTCGCAGCTCGAGCACAAAGATGCTCTTTTGCAACGCAGAAGATCGACGTCGAGGAGCCTCGACAGCAGGATGCTGCAGGACAGCGACGAGGATGAGCAATACTTGTGGAGGCAGACACAGAGGGAGGAGCTTAGACACTATAGCCGGTCCGAATCCAGAAGGAGGTCGGCGATCAGGGACCGCGAGGATTATCGTTCCTCGGAGTCGGCAAACCGCGACCGCTCGTCTTCCCGAGGTGCGGACGTTAAAAGGCACTCCGGCCGATCGGAGGATCTCGATCCTGTTCAAAGACAAACAAGATCCTTCTCAAGGTCCTCGGACGTTAGGCGGGCGTACTCCTCGGAGAGCGAGGAGGAGCTCTCGCAACGAAGAAAGCTGGAAAAGAGGCAGCTTCCAGCAGAACCGAGGCACAGCGACGAGGAGGACTGGGAGAATGAGCTGAGGATACGTAGAAAACAATTCATGGAGAGACTGGCCACGCAGGAACGCGATTCCCTACTGGAAGACGAGGATCTAGTCTCCTTGAGGAGGAGGTCCTCCGCAGAGGGCAGACTGGCTTTGCTGAAGGATCCTTCGGCGGATGACAACATGGACTCTTGGACAGTCAGCGTTGGTTCCAGAGTGGCACACCTGGGCTCTTCGCAGGAACGCAGTGAGGCTGAAGAGGACAGTGCCTACAGGAGACGGAGGGAGTACCGGGAACAAGCGCCTCCACCCAGGGACGACACCATGAGCGAGGAAGAAGTTCTCTGGGATGCCTCCAGGAGATCCCACACCAGCAGCAGCCAAATGACCTCCGTCGAAGAGGACGAGGATGTAGCTACTTTTAACTTTGTGCTTACTAAGGATAGCAAGAGGATTTCTGTGCAGGCAGGATTCCCTGTTTCAAATTAGAATGCCTGGAAATGTAGAAGGTTTTCCTAGATTCGAGTCTGTTATGATCTACTTTCTAGATTCCTTTGCCGTGGAACCGTATAATCTTCTATCGTGAGACTTTTGTGCGCTGTCTTAATACCTGATCTTAAGCAGTTATGCTGCATGCAAGTTGCTAACATATGCGATAGCATGGGAATCGGCGAACGCTCGTAATAACATTTTTAGCATTAGTCGATGAAAGATATATTTGTCGTTTGTTGAAAAATTTACGAAGTTTAAACGGGAAAATGAGAATCTGCATGAGATTTCACAGTCTACAGATCGTTAGTAAAAATTGTTAGAAAGAAAATACATTAGGGTATTTGAATTAGCATGTCTCTCTAAATAGTAACACATGATTCAGTCGATTCACAATGTCGATTCTATTTCCAGGATTTGTCGAAGCTGTCGCAGGAGGAAGTAGATCTGTCCGAGTCTGGTTGGAACATCGTGGATAAATCGTCGGAGTTGCAGCCGAAAGGTCTCTACAAAAGGGAGTCTATAATAAAGAGCCAAGCCAGCGAGGAGGATCCCGAGTATCTTCTTCCGGAGAGGCCGAAGCTGGTACAGCAGGACAACGAGCATCCTTTCAAGAAGGCTTGGCAGATGCAGAAGTCGAGGTCCGAGGAGGACAGGCCGTACGCCGTAGGCGTCAAGGAGGTCAGAGATCAAGCAAAGACGGACCCTAAGGGTCCAAAGGGCGACGACACGCCGAGCATACAGAGAGAGCGCAGTGGAGAACAAAGCTCCGAATACGAAGACGTTAGTTCGTACGGAGACGACGAGTCCGAATCAGTCAGGTTGTCCAGAAGCAAAAGTACCGATACCGAGGAGAATAAGACTAGCTCGACGAAATCGGAGGAGACTACATCGACGGAGGGGAGGAGCAGGGAGAGTAGCAAAACTAATTCGAGGTCGGATAACGAAGAGGATTCCTCGAAGATAAATTGGTCAACCGAGGAGGAACATTTTGGAGTTGATAGAACGACGGCGAGGAGCAAATCGGAGGAGACCAATTGGGTCTGGGAGGAGGAAGAGACTTGAACGGGGATCGGGGCGAAATAAACATAATGATCGTATGAAATTATCGCAACGGGTGTTTCTCGCGCCGTTTCGGGCTCACGGTGAGGTGACAGAAATTTATGGGTACACCACTGGCCGGGGATGCACCACGCCGAGCTGTCGGCGGTTGATATTTATATTATGGGTTAATAAATTGGTAAAGGATCGTTTTGAAATCGTTTTTTTTACAAACCTTCTATTGTTTCACGAATTGGTCGCTGGCGAGAAAGCTCGGTATATTTGTTGTTCACCGATTAATCTCATAACTTGTTCGGTAGAATTCGGGATAGAAGGATCTTTTTAAGGAAGAAATTTATAGATCTGTAGGTAACGGGTGTGTATTAAATTTTCACCGGGACCGGAACGAGACAGTATTGCCATGCAATTCATGGATTTTCTAGCGCATTAGGATTATTGCATTAGGATTTTTGTTTGCTTAATCGATGGATATTCGATTTCGTTCCGGTTGGTATCAGGCGATTTAGGAAGCGAACTGCTGGAAAGTACGTCATTAAAATTGATTCGGACCTTCACGTCATGGCTTTGAATCCCATGACCAAACCAGTCTCGTCGAAATTAATTATCGTATTTCATTCACATGCTGGATGCTGGACGCTGATCAGGTATTAAGCCCCGAGGCTTAGCATTATGCGAACCTATTAACTAAAGCCAAAGAGCATGTTCGGCTTAACGTCTTTATCGTTCTCATAAAATATTCGAAACGAAATATAAAATAGCTGAAATGTAGTATAGGAAATGATAGATTGGTGAAAAGAGCTGTATCTACTCGTCGTCGGATGTCGCCATCGTGTAGTTTTCCTGATCCTGTTGAACTTTGTCGCTCAAAAGGTAGTACACATTCAATCATAGAGAAAAGACGATCCTTATATTCCATTAAAACGTTTTTAATGGCATTGAATGAGTATTGTATCGGCAGCTATTTCCTGAGAGTTTCGTGAAAATATTTTTCAAAGTTGACGAAGTTATACTAATTTTTCTTGGTGATTTTTCAGTATTGGGAGCCTAGAAAAATGTAAAAAATAAAAATTTTGGATCGGTTCTGGTACGAGCTGTGTGCATAAACACATACATATTTAATATGCACTCAAACTTTAAAGGCAATCGGTTAATTAGAATATCAGATATCCCGAGCAATATTTTGAAAAGCATACTTTGGAGAAGAATAAATTGAAAGTTTTGTATACTGTGGCGGCTACCTCCAGACCCGCCAGCAGATGGCTTCTCTTCCCACAAGTAACCTATCCGCCTCACTTTTTATATATATACAGACTTCGTCCTTCCTACCGACATCACAACGTCTAAGACAAGGGCCCGCTAGGATAGCCTTACTGATGAATCCTCTAGCGGGTCCCGGACGAAACGTCTTCCTCTCTACTTTTTTCCTTAACACGGTCCCTTCACCACCGCCAAAATACCAATAGTCATCATTCATACTATGAATATTATACTCTCGCTATCACTTTGTTAATTTCAAGAATTCGGACATAACGTAAATATAGAAAAATTGATTTTTTCGAAGGTTCTCTCTGCAATAGCCCATTAAATAAAGGACATATGATTATCGAATGTGTATTGTATATGCATAATGGTACTTCCTGACGAATTGTCCTGCGACATTACTGCAGAGAACGGCAACGCGATGCAAGCGCGGGATCAAGGGGGAACGTATTAGAGTTGGGGATGAAATACGACGGGGCCGATCTTTCCATCAATTTATGCGTTGCGTAACGTATACAAGGCAATTCCGTTGATTCGCTACACGTCGACGGGACGCGTCGGTACGAAGATCTCGCCCGGGCCGGGCCGCGTGTCCCGTGCGACGAGCATAAACGAACCGAGCCGAGCCGAGCCGGGCCGAGTCGAGCCACGGCGGCGGTCGCGGTCGAGCGACGCGATGCAATGAAAAGCATCGTAAGCGGCCGTCTCTCACGGATTCTGCCTATGCTGAACGGAAGTAATCCCCCCGGCACTATAAATGCGAGCGTACATCACCGACATGGATAACGTCCAGCCGAGAATCAGCCTCGCCGCACGAGGAAACGGCAGGCATTATGCGCTCGTACGAGCTCTTTACGAGATTTCCCGTCGTAAACCACGCGAAGAAAAGCAATTTTCTTCCTTTTGGCCCGTTAACGCTGATCTTTCGAGTTTCAGGTTATGTACACCATGCCGCCGCGAATTTACTTTGCGGCGTGTCGATCGTGACGGAAAAATCCGATCCTACAAGTCAATTTATAGCTACCAATGAACGGTTCGATTCAAAATCAAAGTACATACATCAGGGGTGTCAAACTCGCGGCCCGAGACGAACATTTTCGATGTCAAGTATCAGGACGTAAACAATAATTTAACTTTATATATGTGTTTATTACAATGTACTAGTCAAAATAAAAATATTTGTTTCTATGAACATTGACTTTTTTTGCGGCCCACCTAAAGTTAAGCATTGTTTATTTATTATTATGGCCCAAGTTAGCTTTTGAGTTTGACACCCCCGACATACATGGTATCGACGAGTACAGAACCTCGATTATCCGAACCTCTGATATTTGAATTCGCGATTATCCAAATACGTTTCGCATGAAAGCATAAAATATTTTCTGAAATTTGTCCAAGGTTAAAACCGTATAGAAGAATTTTATTTCACTGTTTCTAAGGATCTTCTTGCAAAATAAAAATGTTTGCCTTTTTCTTTAGTAAAATTTTGATAGAGCGAAGGCAATACTTCAATTGTACTCTCCAATTCTTTTAATCTGTTTTCTATTTCATATTGCAGTCTAGTGATCGGCTGAGCGACAGATTGTAATACGATTGTCACTAGACAGCCAAGAATTCCTGCGAATTAGGTGGCCCTAACAAGTGACGTGACGTGAAATTACCCAGACTACAGTGCCGCGAAATATATGAATTCTCGAGGACTTCGACGAGTGGTTCTGGTCTGTAGACGTTCTCAGGTATGAAACCACAAAATGGCATAGCCGTCGCGATCTCGGATGTTCGTGGAATTCGAAACGGTCGAAACGCGGCCGGTACGACCTTCCACAGATCACTTCGTAGTAGCTCGGACTACCATGCTTCACGAGACCGTGGCTGTGAGCGAAAGCTTGGAACGGGACCCTTGAGATTCTAGAATCCGGGATCGGGAGACTGCGTGACCCTCCGCGAGCTAAGAATGCGACGACCGTGGTTTCTATTCAGGTGTCCCGAGAACATCGGCTGCTGCAGACCCCGGGAATCTAATCTTTCGTTACCTTACGATCCCTGACACCGACACTGTCGAACCTAATTGCTTTAATCGATGCTTCCCCCATCCCTACGACATTGTCAGCGACTATTAGACCGCGGATTTCATGCATTACAGACATAGAATTTATAACAATTCAGATTATTTGAAGAAAGAAAGGCATTTTCGTAGAGCTCTATGGACGTATATATGCGTTTGGCGAAAGTCATCCGTGTAGCCTAAGGCCGCATTTATGTGTTTTCTCTAAGTCATCGGCCTGGACTAAGGGCGCGTATATGCGTTTGTCGATTTTTTCAATCAATATGCAGTTATTTTCGTGTAAAATTAATACAGGGGCACTCGTTAGTAATTTGCCTTCCTTAGGTAGCGGTTGGGCAATATTAGGATCATAAAAATCCCCGGGAATTTCCGAAACGGAAATTCCATTTTATATGTCCCACCCTCTAACCAATTAGATTTCAAAATAATTACCTGCACTGTCACCTTCTCGCGACTCAAAGCACTCAAAACGACTCAGTCAGCAGTATCGTCTTGTGAATGTAAGAACCTCACGGTCTCGCTCGCGTCAACAACGATAGTGCGGAATATACACCCTATAAAATGTCAAATCTTGAGGAATATTTCACAAGGGACGACAGTAAAATAGAATATAGTGAATCACTATCATCAGACATTGAATCGGAAGATGAATTATTTGACCTTCTGCAAAAGAATCACTATAATTTATTACTGTTTGCGCCTTGAATAGTCACTTCAGTGTGGCAAAAAAGTATTCCGCCCCCAGCGATGGTCAGCGATAGCCGTGCTCCGTCCCTACGAACCGTTTCGGCCAGGAGTATTCAGAGCTCAGAAGGTTAATGCAGCCAATTTTCAGACTTGCAGCGGCGACGCAACTCACATAGACTTCTAACACTAGTGGCGATGTACGTCAAATTGACGTCGCATAAGTATGTAAATGTTTACGTAGTGCAAAATTTGACGTACTAACTAACATCTACTATCTATTAAAATACTATCTGAAATCTGGCGATGAGAATTTTGGTTTGTAAGAAGCCCTCGACCGCCAACCGGGGTAGATGGTATCCTTAACGCATCGTTTATCACTCTATTGACGTTATGACACAATTGACGCGAATAATTTGTTTAAAGTGTTAGTAACAAATAGATCATATAGAGTACAGCTGACAGAACGATAAGAATATTAAAAGTACTTCGTCTGGCAATTGCTGTAAAATCATTTTATAGAAAGATCCGCGGCCATTCCGTAATGTCGAGCTGTCCTACACTTAGGCTTGAGATTTGCAGCATTTATTGCATCGTGATCTGTTAAAATTATGCGGATGAATTTATGTTCGTTCGACACGCTGATAAATGATAGTGTCGCGTGTACACCGTATAGAATAGAAACGTTTAATAGATAAGACCGTGATGTTGACTGCAGCAAGTTTATCGAAATTTCATGTTTCTCTACACTGTGATTTTATGAGCGTCGGAATGCGCAGCGAGCAGCTTGAAAAGCTCGAAACAGCAGCTCACACCGCTCACGCGACGCGCCGCGTCGACGCACCTTGTCCCGAAAACACCATATTCCAGCTCTTGAACCGTACGCGCATCTACTTCGCGAGGGCTGTCGGGTATTCGCACAACAATCTCAGATCGTATAATGCACCGACGAAAGCTTTCCTTCCATGAATACTCAAGTATGCAAATGCCAGTACGGCATTAGACGTTTCTCTTCGCCTTCGAACATCACTCGAGGGTTCTTTCCGTTAAACAAACCCCTGCCCATCCGCAGTACTCCTTGTTACCTCGCCTCCTTGTGTTTTATTACTTTAATCAGATATTAAGCAGACATTCCCGCGCGTTTGAAGCGATAACATAGGCAGGGCATGTTCATAAACTGTAAAAGCATTTCGTAATCGCTCGGGTAACGATGTCAGTGTTTGCCAACGTTGTTTCATCAACAATACAATGAACTGTCAATCCGTTCGACAATTCAGCGAATTAATTTGTTATTTGGATGAAATTGCTTGGATGAATAAGACTGAAAAGATGACAGTGAAAGTTTTCAGATAAATTCTATGAACATTAACCTTCTGCAATTGGAAAGAACATTTACATTGTGAAGTCGACGCAAGACATTATAGTAGTAGGGTAAACAAAATCTAGGACAAAGTGATTCCTTTGTTTTATATGTTCAAATGATATCTTGAACATGAAACTAGCATTTCATTTATATTTATTTTATTATATTTATTTTACAGGAGGCAACGTTTCCTGTATGATTACGTGACATATTTTTATCAAATTTTCAATGAACAATTTTTATGATAAATACTATTTCCGAAGGGGTGATTTTGGTTACCCAATCGGTTCAAACGTTTTCATCTAATTTTCAAAAATTAATTAACAAGACATTTTCACACTGCTACCCCAATTTCGCTATGGGATAGCTTTCACTCCCAGCAGATTTTCAAGGACTTTTCAGCGAAGAATTTTGTCAAAGAGTAATTTTAATATGCGGCCACTTCACTGGATGCTGCCCGCCCCAATTCTGTTAACACTTAGCCAACCGAATGGGGAGATATCCGCGTTTTAAATTCATTCGACTGATAATAGAATGGATGATTAATGAAAAATTAAAAACGATTGCTTAATTTTATTAAGATTTGCAAGAGGTACGAACGCTGAAGAAGTAATTTATGCCATATAAGTTTGCCTCGTAATTTTTGTTTAATTGAATGAAATATTTTAATTTTATGAAAATTTTTGAGGTTTCTAGCGCGGTCGTGGAAGTATTAAAAGATGCTTCGAGTTCCCTGTGAGTATAAACCGTGTCGTTGTCAACGGGTCGTTGACATTGAGTCAGTCCAACATTAGCATTGACAAAGACGAGGTCTGGTCGGAAGGTGAAAAAAGTTGCAGGTAAATCTTGTATATCAAACAGGACGCAGTCCTCGGTGGGCACGGTCGAAAATCATTCGTTTCGAGACGGAGTTTAGATAACTGGCCGAGATTGTGTGCGTTGCACCTGCGGATTCAGGAGGTGGAGGGTTGTAGGGGACTCTACGTGTTCGACCAAAGCAAACACCTTGAGTGGCCAAAGAGGCGCCTCTTACGTAGCACAGAGGGCGAACGGACGACGCGACGTGCGCTGTAGTGGATAAGACAAGGCAGGGGCAGCAGGGGCGTGCCTCGAGTTCACGGCGCGTCGCGGCGCCGCGGTATTTATTTTGGCAAGTACATCCAGCGAGGCTTCCCGAGGCATCCAGGACCCGGGGCCCGGGACTCTCTGGAACGCTACAAACCACCGCGCCGAACGAACGCATTGTGGAAATCACCGATCTCTGCAGTCTGGACACGTGAACGGGGGACGGGGCCAAGGGAGTGTCTCGTGTTTGCACGATCCGCCGTGTGCAGTCACACAGCATGCTGTGTATTCGGTGTATCTTGAAATATTTTCGGGAACGATAAAGACAAAATTCGGGCGAAAACTACCCCGCGACAGTTCTTTCCTATTTTAAAGTGGTTACTTTAGTGGGTGTCGCGAAATTGTAATCTGCATCTATTGGGGAAGTGACCGTAGGGGGTTAAGATTCTAAATCGTTATACTCGAGGGACTGGAAAACGATAAAAAGTCAGCATATTTTGTTGCATCTGCTACAGTTTAGCAAATATAAAATCCTAAAGACGAAAAAATTCAATTTATATCAATTTTTTTTGGGGGGGGGGCGGGATTGTTGTAAAAATTGCTGTGGGCTTTGTACTTTTTCAGATTTGTTCTTGAGAGAAGGTGGAACAAGAAAATCGTTTTATATTTTTATGTAGCTGCTATCACAAAGGTTTATAAAACAAAAATGTTTATGAATACAAGTTGGGTTAGCGAACGGCAGACTATTTGAAAAGTATGAAGCTTAACCTCCATGAATTATCTAGAATAAATCGGTGTTCCGTAAAGCAATAAGAAACGAAAGGGGAAGATAAAGCTGTTGCATCGAACCGCGAAAGTTTCCCCGCGATCGACGCCGTGGGAGAATGTCATTTAACGCGAGAAATACTTTGAATAGCGATATGCATTATCGCGGAGTTACACTGGAACTAATACCCTGTTTCATCGTAAGCGGATTGGACTTTGAAAGACAGAACGAGAAGGGTAGTCAAGAGCAAGGACGAGAGAAAACGAATTTTCGGGATGATTACAATCGACGGAAGGTGGTTGAAAGTAAAGGGAGTGAAATTCCCCGTGATACCAACGCGCGAACACAACGTGTCGGTGAAACACGCCTTTAGAATTACTTCCTAACATATTACATCATTCTACGATCATACACATATTCTATTTCAAATTGTAACCACATTTTCCGACAAGGGGCTTGGAACGTTGCATTTAGAAAAAGAAGATAACTTGAAGGAGATTCTTATGGATTGGAAAATTTGTGTGCATATACTTGTATATTATGCGCAATTTGGTAGAAACATGTGGGAACATGTTAGGAATTGTATTTAATTTTAATATTCAACGTTGGAAGCACCGAGCGATCAAACAGACTGAATTTTCGTTTATACTGGAAATCACAAAGTTGCACCCACTTGTAGGCAATCTATCTGAAATAGATCGAAAAAGCAATTTCCTCAGAAATATCTCATTTTTGTTGCGCGAAATAAAATTTGAAACAATTTAGCACACGGGCGAATAACAGAATAACAAAATAGAAAGTAAAAGTAGCGAATAACTGGAGGAAAAGTAAATTAGTATGTAGAGTGTGGTATGATTTTTCGGTTTGGCACGGCAACGGCAACAGCATAACAGCATCCCAGGGCGGGCATCGCGAGAATCGGTGGCCAAGCGACACTTCCAACTAAAATTGGCTATTTGTCAAAAGCAAATTTTTGACAATCCCCGGCTCGCGTAAGCGCGCGTGCCCCGGTAACAGTTTGTTTTATAGGTTCGGTGATCCGGGACCTACGCGGTGAAACGGTCTCGCGGTTGAATTTTATTGCACGACAAAAGGGTATCGATAATTGCGCGATCGGTGCAATCAAACGTGACTGACAACGAGCAATATACATACATATAATATCCATCGCATCGCATCAAACGCCGTCCTGAACTATCTCGAATGCCTCGCAGAATTTTGCAGACGCATAATGGCCGATTGCGTAAAGCAATTTCGCGGATCATTGGCACCGAAAGGCATCGGCCTCCCTCCAATTGTCTCGATGAATCGATGTCTCCTCGGGATCCACTAATTTTTCCGCTGAATGATTTAAATCTAGATATGATTTAAATCTCAGATATTAAGGCGTTATTTATTCTTTCAGATACGAATCGAATCGCTTCTCCTCCCCGTTCCACCCAATGTTTTATAAGGACCTTTAGAAACGCGTTACGATCTGCGAATGCTGAAACTCTCGTCGATTATGATTTCCACTGGTAGCACAAGAAAATCCACGCCAGCACTCCGAAATTCCACGGAAATTGGGCTGCGAATTTTACGCGTTCACGATGAAATCAAAATCGTAGAATATTTCATAGCGTGGCTTTGTCTCCGTTTTAGTAATACGTTTAATGTCTTAGCTATCAGTTTAACATACGTTTAATGCCTTAATAAGCTTCTTAATTATTCAAAAATTTATTTGAACTCAATATGTAATTTGTGGCTTCAGTTTCTGGTGTTTTATAATTCTTCAGGGTGACAACGAAATCACTGGAGAATAACGATGTAGCAGAGTTGGGCATTATTCTCGAATTATTTCGAATAAATATTTATCTAAGATAATTATCCGAATGAATTTATTTTAGTCGAATATTTTATTCGATGATATTTTATTCAATGATTATTCATTATTCGTCGTAAATTATTCTATATACTTATTTGAATAAAGATTGTATAATTATTCGAATAATGATGCGAATTTTAATATATAACATATAATAATACGTAATATATAATATTTCTAATATAATATTGTCAATATATTATCAATAAAATTCTTATTGGGATAAATTTGTCTTCGGTTGGATATTTATTCCATGATGTCGAATGGAATGTTGTTCGTTAGTTCTTATTTCTTATCCGTCATCCGAATACAATTTTGCCGAACTCTGTGATCCAGAGGTAATCTCGGTAGGCGAATGTGTGTGTCGAGCGTTTCGAATTATTGAACGTTGCGACGAAAGAAGGGCGATAAGAATCGAAGAAATCGCGGTGGAATTTGACGGCTCGATCGGACCGCCCGGATCCGCTCGGCATTGTTAAATATAGACCTGTAACCCCCGAGCATTATTCACGTTGAAGTTATAAAATATTGTCGCGCGCGCGTTTCCCCAGCAGCAGTAACTTTCAATTTGTCGCGCGACGTCAAACACTCGCGGGTAGCTCCGCCACTCAATTTCCGGCACAGCAATTTCCCGTAGCGCGTAGCACGGTGAGGGGTGGGGGGTAGGGGACGGGCTGAGGGGAAGAGGGGAGAGCTAAACGCGAGACATCGCTCCGCTCTCTGCTGCGAAGGAAGGACGGCTTTTGGCATCGACTCGTTTACTCGAGCCAATATTATCAATCGTTCCAATGAGCCTGCTAATGAAATAAAGCTGGCCCCTTATTTCCACTCGGTTCAGACGTAGCGCGGTGCGGCGCGGCGCGGCGCTTGCGAAATCCTCCTGCGACCCGTTCTCCGATTCCGCTGAGTTCGACGATTATTTGCGCGATTCAACGCCTTCTCAAATTTAGCTCTCACTCATTATTGTACAATCCCTATCAAGTAGATCAGGGCCACCATTTATTTTTCAAAACTTTCACGGCTATATAATATTGAAAGGCCGGAACATAATACAACACTAATTTGTATTAACTATTGTACTAAACTATTATATTTGACTATTATTACTTGTATTGACTATTATATATTGTTGCGAATTACACCATTTCTCTCGCGTCGCGGCATTTTATTTACGATAAAGAATATTCTTCTTCTTCGACGATCAACATCCCACTTCTAAAAGATCTGAATTGTATTTGTATCGAATTGTGTTATAGAGTTATAATATCCTTTATTGTAAATAAAATGCCGCGACGCGAGAGAAATGGTGTAATTCGCAACAATATATTACACACATATATATCAATCATTTATTATACATATTATTGTATGTAATGTAAACATATCTACAGAACGTAAACATATTGTATTAATTTAAGTAAATGTCTGAATTTAAAAGAAAACCATCGGAAAATAATGATAGAACAGAGCATAAGAAGTATGACATATACGTGCTATGACAGTTAATAAAAATGTCTAAAACGTGATAATTACGCAGAGAACCAACTCCGTTGAAATTCATTGGTAGTCACAAAGTTCGAAGAAAACAGAACAAGAAAACAAGACCACAAGTTACTGCTATTGAGTTCGTCAATCATTCGTGTAATGCGATTGAAATTACGACAACAATCTGTAGCTGCGATCTAGCAGAAAAATAGTATATATAATAGTATATAGTATATATTATATAATAAATAATAGTATAATAATAATAGTATATAATAATTAATAGTAACAGTATATATAATATGTAGTAATAGTAGTAATATATATATATTTTTATTTTCGTAGATCGATACTATACTATTATTATATATAATAGTATAGTATCGATCTACTAAAATGATCAATGGCTTAATGGCCACTTATGTGAGATGTCCGGAGTCTTCTAATTAATATTCTTGCCTCCAGAATAGCCATGTTATAAAAAGGAATGGATAGTTTGATAAAGCAAATACATAGTGGGACCTTTAATGTGGCCTGTTTTCGAGCTGTGGACATAAATGCGAGTGGTTCCCGAATTGAAAGTAACAGAAAGAGTACGCTGCTAGAATATAACAGAGTAGTTGGGTTGAAAGGGACGAGTACCTTTTAGGAGTTTAGAGATTACACTTGAGAGGAGCTAGTAGTAATGCAGAGGTGAATCTCACAAGAGCAAGCCGCTCATTCCCACGAAGGATTCGACCGAACTTATAATACCTACGAAGCGACGCGACGCGACGCGACGGGGGATCGGTTGCGGGTTGTGGCACGCTTCCATCCGCTGTCATACCTTCTCCTCCTTTGCATCGCTGTGCATTCATAATTCAATGATGAGTGCCATTTATCTGGCTTCTGCGACCTCGAATTCTCTAGCGAACTCTTTAGCGAGCTCAATTGCAAGCGGCGGAACATCTCGTTTACAGTTTGTCGCACTGGTCAGATATAAAACGTACTATAGTTCAATATGTTTTGAAAGACTAGATTTATTCTCATCAAACCGTCAATTTATATCGCAGGTGAACACGATGAACAGAAAATTTTACAAACAGACGTACAATAATATAATATTACGAAGGTCGCATTAAAATTGAACGAAGGAATGTTTCGAACGATAGCTCACGGTGTATACAAATTCTACATCTATATCGAAATATTTCGAACGAGGAATGCGAAAAGTTCGCTACGCTACGAACTAGTCGCCTTAAAATATTCACATATGCGTATATTCGAAGATCTTAAATTGAAGATATTATATATATATACATATTGTCGATATAAAATGAACTATGCGAATTCTAAAGATTTCCGGCCGTCATCTACGAATCTTATTGTTAATAATGAAATCTCCGTCATCTTTGTTCGGGGCTAATTGATTTTCAATGATTTCTCGACGCACTGCCTCGTGAGTCGCATTATCTTCCTGTAGATGCACCTTAGAACGGAATACAAGGCAACGAGCAGAATAATAAGAAGTGCAAGCAGGAACGCAATGACGTCCAAGTGCAGGAGTTTGTACATCTCGGTGTCCCTCGACTTGCAGCGAAGATGTTTCGCTCCTTTGTGCCGCACAACGTGCTCTATCCACCAGATAGCGTTCTCCATCGGGTGATACGGTATGTCGTGCAACAAGTCGCGCAGCTTCCTGATGTTTTCTTTGTAACTAAATGTGAGAAGACAGAAGACGGAGAAGGATTTAATTACTTGGCGACGCTATTATCTGGATTAAAGGCGTTTTTTTCAGGAAAGAAAAGAGAAAAGAAGAGAAGAGAAGAGAATAGAGTGGGCGGTGGCCATTCGAGGGAGCACAAAAGCACAGTGGAACGAAACATCTTGAATGGGGGATCCCAATCGTCGAGACGATGCTGATCGAAGACGAGTGATTACCTTGGATTTGAAATTACTTTCAAGATGGCTCGTTTGAACGCCTCCTTCGAGAACTCGGACATCTGCAGATCCTCCGCTACACCGCGCTCCTTCAGTAACTGCACATTAGCGTACTGATCCGCGAAAATCGGCATGCCAAGCATCGGCACTTCGCCTTCGATCGCCTCCTCTGTGCTCTGCAAACCGCCTTGGAAGATGAACAACACGACGTTCGGATGCACTGAATCAGAAATTATAGATTTTGTGGTTTTCTCTGGAGGGATTTCTGGACGGTTGTTGCGCGAAAATTCTCGAGATGCTAACTGAGTATTGCCTGTTGTGGACACCATTTTTTCATAATCACGTTCGCAGGCAATCCTTCTAGATTGATTTCAGACTTCCAAATCACTGTGTAGGGCAGTTCCGCGAAAGTTGACAGGATCGCATTCCGCATTGCCTCGGGAAGGTTTCCAACCTTCACGTTCGATCCCATGCTGAAGTATATGAGACCCTCCTTCGCGTTGTCTAGAGTGGTTTTGAGGTTCTACAATCGGCATTTAAATGTTTCATTCAATACCGTTCGAATTTCTTAAGAAGACAATATATCGAGATCTTTTAATTTTCCTACCATTTGAAATATTATCTACTCGATTGTGTCGCAAATGTATCAAAGTTATCCTAAATTATTTTCTCTTTTTGGTTCATAGCATCATTTAAAAAGCGTTTAACACACGTGTGGATAAATAATATCAATTGTAAAAGCGGTCAAGAGTGATTTTGCGTGAATTATTAAACCTTAGAAAGCTAGAAACTGTCAATGATAAATATACCATTAGTTGGAACTACCAAGATTATCATTTGCCAAGAGTCTATTAGTTAAAGACGAGCCGCAAATATTTTCTGCTACTGCAGACACATGCGATGTTTACAGGGCCCGTCTTAACTGGCATGCCGGTAACCAAACAAGTAAGTAATTCGAAAAGTTTGACGTTCAAGATTATTTGTATGTCATTCTTGTATTTTGAATCTACAAATCGTTGCAGCATTGTTCTAAGCAAGGGTTAAGTGGAACATTCTTTAGATTTCTCATCGACATGGTTCGTAGAATTTCAACGTGCAAATGTTTCGAAGCGAGTCTAGCGTTCCGAGGTTTTTCGACTTAGGAGAATTACCTCAGGCAGAGCCTTTGGCTTGGATCCGTCCAGAAATCGGCAGCCGCCGATGTATACGAAGTTAGGAACCGACGGTCGAATTTCGACGAGGAACGGATGAATACCAACCAACATGATCTCGAAACGGTCCGCCAACTTATCGATAGGCGATACAGTGTCCCCGAAATGTTTTCGCATCACCTTGTCTTGTATTTTCAAAGTTTTCGTGAAATGCACGTGTACTCCTTTCACTAGATAACCCACCTCTAGCAACCGCTGCCAGAAATTGTCGATCTTAGCTCCGTTCAGGAAGTTAATTCCGTAAGGTGTGGACAAATCGTTCCCTGTGGGACAAAAATCGTTCCGATCAATTAGAACTCTTCGCTTTCGCTCAGTTGCGTCAAATAAGCGTTCATTGAAATGATCAAAAGTGCGGGAAAGTCCGCAGTTATTGTACCGATAATAGAACGTTTCTTTCCTTTTGGGACAAACGAATGATGCAAGTGGGCTAATCGAATCACTTCGAAGTCGCGTGATTTTCGGCTCGGCAGTCAGCGTGTCAAAGGATATTCACCCTGTAACACTACGAATCTCTAAATTAAGCTACTACAGTGGAATCGTTTGTTTCGGATTTCGATGCTTGCAACTGCAACGAACGGAGAAAGTCCGCGCGCCACGAATGGTTTTCCATTACTCGTTTACTTATGTGATTTTCTTTTATGAAAAACGCACCGTAATCAAAGTGCTGCATGTACAGTATGTTCATCGAAGATATCCCCATCATCGGTATGTTCAGTCGTTCTGACAGAGCGTACAAAGCGTCGTAGCACAAGTGCTGCATTATGATCAAGTCGAACTTCTCGGTGCTGTTTGGCGCCAGAATATTCTGCATCTCCGGATGCGAGAGGATGGTATCGCTGACTTCCACTCCGAATTCTATAACCGAGTGAGCGAACTTTATCATGTTGGTTCCTAGGCTAACGAAATCCGTTTGGCTCTTCCACTTTTGGACCAGGATGCTTAAATCGATCTCCGTGTAATTGGCTATCGCGACATCTTTCATCGGGTAGGTTGTGAAAACAACTACCTCGTGGCCGCGTTTCACCAACTCCAGCGACACCGAGCGAAACACCAACTGGATAATTCGTGGATAATATTATTAGTATCAGATCGATGTTTCGGATCGTTGGATCCTAGGTTTTGATGCGTTAGGATCTATTTGTTTGGTAGACGAGCAAAAGTGTTAATCGAGGAAGATTTATATTACATATATATATATATATATATAAATTTGTTATATATATACAATGTATTTCAATATTATTTTATTATCAATATTATCAATATTATATATTATATATATATAATATAATATTGAAATACATTATATATTTATTTATTATTTATAAGCTATGATGCGAGATTTACGGTCCTTAATTTCAGAGGTAAAAGTTGATAGCACGTGTTTCGTCCGATAACATCGCAAGCAATTCGGAAACACTCTTTTTTCGTAAATATTGACTTTTACGTGAATTTCGGCCCAAATTCGCCCGGTACAATTTTGCTCGTCCACCAAAGATTTCAGCAAACGATGATTCGTTTATAAACCTGATGGCTGAGTGACGGATACGGATAGATCCCCAGAATCCTATATCCAGAAGCGATCGATGCAAGCGCTGCGATCACAATACCTATAGTTAGTCTTAGTCGCAACATTTCGACTGTTACGTTCGGCGATTGAAAACGAATTAAAGTGTTTCTAACACTACGGTCACACCGGCTGATCACAAAATTGTATGCAGCAGATAAGATATCATTGACAATGAAAATATTTATTCTTCCGTCATGTCGTCAGCTATTTCATATGTAAATATCTCATTATTTGTCGAAACGTTTCCGTCGCCTTGAATCTAATGTCTGCTGTTTTCGATTCTCGAATAATCATTGGTCTCGAACGAAAACCAATGGGCTCTCACGGAATTTTTCTATATTTTTGCAGTATCTTAAATACTTGATTTTTCGATGAAAGTCACTTGTTTCGAAACACGACACTTTCCTGAGTTTTGCTAAGGAATGGTTTTATTAATATATGCAGAATTACGAAACAACGAGAGTGACATTCGACGAACCGAACTCGCGTCGCCAACTGGTAGAAATCTACTTCTCGGCTACAATTTATATTTTCGTACGCAGTAAACATTTTCTAACTGACACGTGCAATTGTGATAAAGATTATAAATCGGACGAGGTTAACAATTGGTCTTCGAACCTTCCCACTAATGAATATTATCTCAGAAATAAATACATCATACATAGCTCGCGTAATCACCGATGTTATCCAAGCGATTACGACACAGAGATTAGAATCACGTGGGTCGCAAATGAATTCGTCATACTAAATTTAGAATCTTATGCAGTAAACGAGAAGTTCAGATTAAAGAAACTCAACGTCTTAATCAAACATACTAATCAGAGAATTACGTAACTGTAAATTAATTACCGGCTAATTTCTGGAACATCGGAGACATTGTTAAGCATTAACGAAGTCGAATGTTTGCCGGATTACACTGACGGGTTAATTTTTCCGAGACTATTACACGATCACATTGCACAGATATTGTAACATCATTTTTACGTATCGTATGAGATCTCTGAAATTTTCTCAAACGAATTTGTACCTCTTAGCTTTTGTAGTTACTGCAAAAAAGAAAATAGCAGCATGGACTGCTCGAGTGTTTCGATCGGCATAGTTAATTAAGAAGTTGCATATCGGTAGTTGAAAGGCTACAAGCTGGTTAATTTTCACGAATTCCTTGTACATTTCGGAAACACCATTTTACCTCTGAATCTCTTCATCCAAATGAAGAATAATTGTTCACAATAAAGAATCGCTGTCCGAGTGACGTAAAATTCTGTATACGTATACGTATGTGTCAAATTTAATCGATTGATCCAAAAAGAACCGGCGATTCTTATTTGTTTCCTGCATTTTACGGAGCAATTTCTTACTTCAATTATATGAAAAGAACACGCTCGCTTGGAAATGATCGTCTAGTAGCCCTGAAATGATTAATAGAGTACAAGAGTCGGTCCAGTCGGCCAGAAAATTTTGCCTGCTCGATAAAAAGATGGAAATCGACGGTTTTGATTTATCCTGGTGATTTCGAGGCACGTTGGCGTCCATTCTACCGATTTACCTGCGTCCCGATACCAGGCTGCGGACCCCGAAAACGCGACGTTACCATTATCATCGATGCCGTAGAACGTCATTGGCTTAATTGGTCGGTCGGTCGGTCGCACGTTTCGCCGGTGGTCGGCGTGTATTTGCTGGAACCATGCAGTTGAGCGCAGCCACGCGTGATTTCCCTCTGCTCGGCCATCTGCACGCATCACAAACCCCAAAAGGGTGCTCTTTCACCCGGCCACCATCGCGCGTCGGGCCGGGTGGTCGGGTGGCCGGGTAGCCGGGTAGCCGGGTGGCCGGGTGGCCCCTGGTGGTGGCCCCGGGTAGGTGGTACGCGAGATATTGCTGGTTGCCTGGGTGAAGAGTCGAGATGGCGGCTGCGGGGCCGTCGCGCCGCGCCGGTGGTCTGGAAAGCGACGGTGCGCAAGTTCCAAAACAAACATACGACTTGAACAGGCCGGATCGTTTTCTGGTTGGAATGCTGCCGGGAAAATCGGCACTGAACTTTGGCCAACAAGACCTGGTCCGCGCCGAGTTATGAACGTCGCATTGCCCCATCGCACCCTGCCGATTCGATTTCTACACACACTCGTTATTTTTTCAACAAAGGTCCACCGGGATCGGCGTCCACTGTCCGCCTCTGCGACACCGTGGACCCACCACCTGTCCATCGTAGAATCACCCAATGCGGATGCAGTCGGCTCGACCATTTTTTCGAAATTTCTATCTCTGCGAATCTGTACGACACGATGGGATCCCGCCTTACCGTCGTACAACGCTGCGATGCATATGCAACTATTTTTTCAAAATGACTGCTTTCGGCAACTGTTTTAGGAAAATTTACGAAACTGGCGAGCATTTGTTTGAATTCGAGGGATCACTCGACCACTATCCTATTTTCTCGTTTATTCTCCTCTACGCTAATGTTAAATAAAAAAGGATACAATAAAAGAAGAACAGAGATCTGCAGGAGAAGCTATACTGCCGGGTAATAACCAACAATGCCGTCTTTTGATTTTGTATTAGACATCCTAACCAACTTTAATCATTTCAACGTTTCGTTGAAAGTCGGTATAACAGGTGCATATTCTGCTAGGAAAACTGCATCGCTGTAGGAAGATGCAAGGAAGATGCCTCAATTTTGAAAATTCTTTGTCTTTGTATGAAAGTTCTGTTTTACAAGCCATTTTATCTTTTTTCGATGCAAAATATTTAGAACGATACGGTCATTCATATTTGGATCACATTGAATATCATTTTCTGTGAATAAAGGTATTGTACTGAGCATCTGAAATCAATGTTCACTGCACTATGGATTTGTTGCATCTTTACAAAAAACAGATAGGTGTAGTTTCAACAGTGAAAAGAAATGATTAATCCCACAGATTCAGCACTGTTGATCTAATCGCGACTTTCAGATATTTATTTGGTTGTTATCGGAATCGTAAAGTTGCACTTGTAACAAAAAATTAAGAAAAATTTCTTTTTTTATCGAGGCTCATGTTCCATTGAAAATCAAGCAATCTATGCTTTCCTCGATTATCTGGTTTTCCTCGAAAACAAAGTCTTAAAATAGACGTTAACTTTCATTTCGATGGCCGTACGACGCGAAAATATTATACCAATATTTTCCCAAATCTGTCTTAAAATACGTTGACAAAATATTACGTATGGTTCATTTACTTTTCTTACATGACAAGAATGTCAGGGATTCCACAAAGCACACCTGTCGAAGGAACAGCACACAGCTAGGTCGCGGAATTAGTTTCAGTGGGGAGATTTTAAAGAAAGAGGCCATTAGGATGGCTGATCGTTTCCGATCAATATTTCAATGAGGTGGGTGGTGGCGGTCGCGATTCATAAAAGTCGCGATCAGCAAATGCCCGGCGCGCAGAAGCAATCCATTCACTCCCAGAAGGATCCCGCGTTTCATTTACCTGGGCGCGGGTCGTTCGTACCCCTCTCCTTCCTCTCTCTCTCTCTCTCTCTCTCTCTTTCTCTCTTTCTCTTTCTCTTTTTCTCCTATCCTCATCCCCATCACCATAAAATTGCGGATACGTCAAAGAGGCGCAGTAACTCGGAAGAAGCAAACGATCCCTCAAATCAGATCGGGCCGAGAGCCTTTGGACGATTCCGATGCTGCGAGAGGAATTGCACGGGGGCCGTTGCTCGAGGAGTCAAGGAGTCGAGGAGCGAAACGTCTGCGAGGGGCGCTGCGGGGGTGGTTCGCTTGTTTCCGCTGCGGAGAGGAGATAGCGAGTATTATCGGGGAACTAATTAAACTGGAACATAAGAAATAAAATAAAGGGAAGAAGGATTATCGTTCTCATGGTAGACTGCCGCCCGTTCGACCCCCTTTCGATCCCCCTTCGGCCACCCGTTTTCCTCCGTAGCCTACCATTCTAACGTTCGATGCGTTTCCACCTCGATATCGTCTCTCCGGCAGCGAGGCAACGTCGAAGCAGGTCCATGGTAGTGGCGGTGGTGGTGCTGGTTGTGATGCAGCGTCTATGGTGTTCCTCGCAGGCGTTACTGGAGGTGAGCGGTGTGCGCCGGGGGCTGGAAAGTATGTAATTAGCTGTAGGCATGAGATCCGGCGGATATTGTTCTGTGATGGCTGTTACCTGACCCGCACACCGTCGCCGCAACAAACCTGGTCGCAGTTGTTGTTATCTAACTTAAATGATCCCTGCAATAATATCGTTCGGTGCGGCTGTAACAGCGGTGCTACGATTTTTCGTTGCTTACTTGGCGAGGATACTGGAATGAGGTACTCTGATATAGGATGCTGGTCGTTACGAAGAGCGTTGTTCGATTCATGATAAAGTCGCACAAAAGTTTTCCCGGGGATCGGAAGCATACAGAGGATAAACGAAATAAATTCAAGTTCAACGTTGTTCGTTTTTTAATGGGATAACAAATTTCCATCGTGTATAACATATGTTGTCATCCGGCTGACTTTCGGAGGGGCGGGGGGTTGTTTCTTATTTATTTATTCATTTCTTAAGGGAAAACACCTTTAGCAGAACATCAAGTATAAATCATATCTAATCGACGTAGGTAGACATAGTAGCTCAATAAGAGAGTATAATAACGATCGACGAGAAATTACAACAACGTATGATATAACGATTGCGTAATAGGCTGAGAGGACTGCCCAAACAAATCGATCAAATGGTAGGCCTTGTTTACATTAATAATTATTTGATTAATGCCTGTATCGTTGTGTTCGTAAAGTGTTACCTCGTGGAACAAATTGCCTGTATCGCAATAATTGCGAACATTTCTTTCCTCGTACTTTTTCTCCTATCACTTGAAACGACGAAGATATTCTAGGTGGACGTGTTGGATGGTCCATCCTGAATCTGCTATCTCTCAAACGTAAACTCTACGCAGCAAAATGTTAAACATTTTTATGTATACCGTATCGAGTGACTATATGTGGTCAGCGTAAATTGTTCATGCAAATATCCAACAACAAGGACGTGTGGTATTTCAATTACTATGGATGAATGCAACATTATAAAACGGTAACGGGTTCGAAGCAAAGCTATCAGTCGGCAAAATATACTGTTTACATTGAAAATGACGTTCGAATGCTATCCGGATATAATACGTATACGGATAGACGGGGCGACGCCAGCCGCGCTACCAAAATTCAATTAGCGATCGATTTTTTTAGGATACGTGTCTCGCTCGCACCTTGCGCGCCTCTGTCGTCAATACCGATTGACGTATCGTAAATCTGCGATTCCAGTCATCCGTCACTGTCCCGTTGCAATCTTTCGGCTAGATTGTATTTCATAACAACAACTACACTCCTGGATGGACAATAAAAAGGCGCCTTCGATCCCATTTAAACCTAGAGAAAAATCCCCTAAAATAAACCACCAGAGATGCAGTCGCTTGCAGAATGAAACTATGTTTATTATCTCGTATTCCGTATTTCGACGAGCGATACTTTTTCACCTTACGAATTTATAAAAGACTTATTAGCAGAACTTTCGTTGTTGAACCATCGAGTCGGAATGTATCTAGCTTCAACCAGTTCCTCTAACATCTTCGAAAAATTCGTGTCATTTGGTCCGGTTTTAAAAGGCGTACGAACACTTTTGTGGACAATATATGTACAAAACGTAAAGTACAAATGCAAACACAAATGCCCCCGCACGATTTGAAGAAATATTCTCAACAAATGGAATGCAAAGGAATCTGTTCCTCAAAAAACAGTGTTTAAACCACATCTGCTTTTGATATACTTTCGATTAACCTAAACCTGTAGAAATAATTAATTTTAATGTTTGATTCACACGGGAATTGTGCTTTTTAATCTAGCATCGTAAAATTACCTGCAAGAAGAGAATTCACTGTCAAATAAAAACCGATTCTGTGCGTATGTAGGAAAAATGTTCCTGGCATTGAAAGTCGAAAGAATATTTTTTTAGCGGTTCAAGGTAAATGGCTTGAGATTTAAATTGGACAGTTTAATTTGATAGCGCTAACGGGGTGACGGCCGTGCCGACTTTCCTCGCACATTTTTACAAGGTCGATTTCCTGGCCTGGCGTTTTACCAAATTAGTCATCGGTCAGCTCGCCATCAATGACGACGGACTGGCGCGTCCGCGTCGCGTGGAACGCGGCCGCTTCAACGCGCTGGAAACAAAACACGCCCGCTTGTTTTTCAAACGATTTAGGCGGCGCGGCGTTTTGCTGCAGCAGGGTAGCAGACCGCGAAAAAACGGACCGTTTATTCTCCGGTAAAATTTCGAATTTTTACTCCGCCGTTGAGCGACCGAAACCCTCAAATTTGATGGTGAAAAATCCGTCAACGTGGAAAAATAACTAATTAAACGGCCATTCGTATCATTAAAATTACACCGCGCCGCTCCCCACACGTGCCAGGCTCGAATCCTATTCCCTATTACCCTACCTGTGATTGTAGAAGTTCGTTAAAAATGCGCGAAGACGTAGAGTGAATCATACAATGTGATCAGCATAAATATTTTTGTTATACGTTAACGAGTTAGATCCTTCATTGATCACAATATGACCTTCTCATTTTCAGTTATTTTTGTTATTCGTGGTTCAACAAAATTGTCCATTGAACGTAATATGACCGTCTCAATTGTCTTTGTTACACGTGTGTCAACTTTTTGATATATGCACAGGTAATGATACTTTTCTATCTCCTATGTAAGAAAGATTGATTTTCTATCTGTGTTTTTCGAACGTGATGAATTTATCGCGATACCTACCAATTGATGACCAAACCAGGCATTTTATATAAAAAAGTTGATGAAGATTGCCTATCGTTCTAAATATTCCGCTAATAATAAATTGTGTGTGTAACAGAGATCAAAGTAGGCAAATCTAGGTTTGAATCGTCGCTCTGCGAGTCGATCCATTTTGCATACGAATCGGAGGAGATTGTTCCAGAGTGGGAATAATTTGGAAAATTGAAGGCACTATAAAGTAGCTCTAATTTCTTCAGTGAAGAGCCACCCCATCAAGATCGAATGAAACAATTTTTCGACGAGGGGGTAGTTCCGCCGAGCGGAAAACGGAGGAAAGATCGAAGGGCTGGCGAGAGGCAGCGAGTGGGTGGGATTTTAGGCGCGACGCTATCTGGACTTATTTTCACGGATCGGATTTCTTCGGGCCAGGGGTAACGGTATCAGCGGTTTTCACGTCCCGCGGCAATTACATTAAAAGTTTCTTTAAGGGTCGCGGGAATTGAGCGGGATAGACGAAGATAGAGGATGAAGATCCTGAAAGAGATAGGGAGAAGGGAAGATGGAGAACTTTGACGAGAAAAGAGAGAGAGAGAGAGAGAGAGAGAGAGAGAGAGAGAGAGAGAGAGAGAAAGGGAAAGAGAGAGGCCGCGTCGCGTCGCGCCGCTCGAACGGAAGAAGAGAGGAGAATCGAAGAAAGAATAAGAAATGGCCGAGACGCCTGCTAACGATCCATGAAGGTTTTTATCTCGTCATCCCTTAACGGTTCTCGTTGTTATTTACTGCCTTGTCATTATAACTGGAGTCTGCTCGGGCCGCTCTCCTTTCCTCATCTTCGCTATTAATTGTTCATTCACCCCCATCGAGATCGTGCTCGCACACCCCATCATTTATACCTTCTTCATTCCCGGCTTTCTTACTTCTCTTCGCTCCCTCTTCGTCATTGCCGCTGATTTTTTAATATCCCTTTCCCCCCGCCGCGCCGTCGCGACGAGCTTTCGAGGCTCGGAAACGCGACATAATAAACGATAAACTCGCCGTTTCGGGGATAATGAGATTAGCGATCGGCGTTCGTGAGCTGTCGGTGCTAAAAACTTTCCACCGTTGTACACCGGCCCTGAAGAGCCCGGGCTGGGCCGGGCAACTTCATAATTGGAGCACCGTCTGTACTAAACTGGGATCGCGCGTTCCCGACGGCCGATGTAATTTCCAGATAGCTTATTCGACTATTTTCGCGATAAGTGTTTTTCAAGAAGTTCTTCGAGCACCCTGTAATAGATGCATGCGATAACTGCATCCGCCCCCCCCCTTCCACCTCCGCCAAAGCTCGATCCCCGAAGTTTAGCATCGTCTCCGGCGGAATTGCGAAGGATGTTATTGTTCCGAGCACTTGTCCCCATCAATTAATCCGAAAAATGACAATAAGATTTCACTGTACAATGAACACCCATCTGTAGGTATCTGTCATAGATCAAGAAATTCAAAGTAGCTGTTTGCGCAATCGTTGACGCCGATTTGTCATAAATAAGTATGGATACAATTTTCTTTCTGGCATAATGGATTTATGAAACGTAGGACGTATTTGAATAGGCTTGCAATTGGCATAGTTTCATGAAGAAGGATGATTATTATCATCCATTCCCTTTCTTCGAAGACGTTCGTACATCGCGTAGCAGTTGGGAAAGCCGAAGACACGTTACAAATCGAAAATGATGTATTAGGGGGGCCGGAAAGTAATGTCGTTTCTGCGCATATTTATCTGTTTGAATTTAATGTAAACAAACGACATAACTTTCCGGTCCCCCTAATACATAGATTGGAACGTAGTGCTTTTTTGGTCGTTCGAATGAACTTTTGTATGGACGGTGTACCGCCGAGAGGTTGTTTTGCGTTCAAGTACATGTTGGGATCGTTGCGTGTGTGCTGGTGAAACGTTTTCAAGCAAACAAATTTTTCTTGACGCTTGAAGTACTCTGTTAACATTCTCAATACATAGTCCCCTAAAAATCGGCGAGCTGAGAGTTTCTTAATAATTTCATCGAGATCAACGTCGTCCCCGTCGTCTACGAAAATCTGCTACGAAATTCGAATTTAGATGGAACGTGAATTTAAATGCATCGATATCAGAGGGTTAAGGGTCAACTTTAAATTATACAGTGGATTTGTGGAGCCGATACCTCGCAGGATAACGACGACCGCGATAACAGAGGTGCTAGAGGAAGGACTTCCATTCGCCTTCGAAAAAAAACAAAAGGAAACAGGGTAGAAAGTAGGATGGGAGACTGGCGGATCCTTTGGAGTCAGTGGAAGCATACGGCGTGGCGGCGCGACGGCGAGGAGCAGGCGTTCGTTGATAATAGTCTAATGTGACGGTGAAGTAGAGAAACGCTCGACGAAGAAAAGAGTCCGAGTATTATCGACAAGTAATTAAAGCCGGCGACGGAGCAAAGACCGAAGGAATTTAAAGGGCTTTCTTCGTCTTTGAACACGAATCGGCCGTTCTCCTCGGTTCGCTCGGTATCAGAGCCAACGACGAGGCGCGGCAGCCACGATACGGCCCGATGAAGAGAGCAGACTTCCCTATTGGTCGTTAGAGGATCGCAGACGATCCTCGAGAAGGAGGCTTCATTCCGGGAACGGTAGTCACCCGATAATTCCGTGGAGAGCTCCAATAATTTTGATATGTAAATACAAGGTGGTATCCTTGTCTCGCGGTATCGGCCTGATTAAAATATCCCGAGGCTCGGATTACCATGGATTCACAGAGGTTGCCCAGACATCTTATCCCTGCTTAGGAAACTCTTCTTGCTATCCGGCCGCTTAAATCTCTCTTTCCCTTCTGACGCTGTCTTCTCTTCTGCTTTAAATTTCATTATCGAGTAATCGAGGATGCCTTGCTGAATAGGCTGTTTCTATTTGCCGCGCAAACGCGCTTTCTCGCCGCCCCGTTTCACCATTCTACGATTTATTGCGTGCCACGACGTCGCTCATAAGCCACAAAACTGTTGCTCATTGTTCTGCAAAATTTATTCCGAGCTCGCACAGCGGATCCAAACGCTGTTCCTGCAATTTTGATTAAAAAAAAGAAATATATTTTCATGTCGGGTCTGTTTCTCGTATTCTATTTGGATCCATTTTCGTAATGCTGTATCACCTATTATACGTCATACAGAAGAGCCAAAGCAAACGGTTCGGTGGATCTGTGTGAAAACGATTAGTGAAAAGATTGTTTGCGACAAAGAGGACAGGGATTATTAAGAGCGGAACAGTGTCTCGGGGTGGAGAGGACTGATAGGCCCGAAAGGAGGGGCGAAGAGGCTATTCTCGGGCATTCATCGGCATTCCATTAGGCGTTTAGAGTTTAAAGTGTATCTCTCGCGGGGTGGGGTGGGGGGTAAGTCGACGCGAGAAACAAAAGCAATTAAAAAGTGCCGGGAGATGGGCCGAGTGCTCGTCACCTGTTATTTAAGGCGGCTATTAAAGATTCACGGGTGTAATGCGCGAGCGGATTCCTCGGTAGCGGCTCTTGCATCTCGGCACTGGGCTCTGCTCGGCCTGACGCGGCTCGACTCGGCTCGACTCGGCTCGTGCGTTTACATTATTCTTTCGGAATTCCGCGTCAGTCCGCGACGAACTTTTTCCCTTCGTTATTTCCCTTTCCAAATCGATTAACACAACCAACGGGGACGATAATATCGCGAGGATATGAAAAATGCATTCCTCGCGGTGTAGTTGATGGCGGGACAGTTGGGAAGGGGCCAAACTTTCGAGACTTCGGTTTCCAGAGGCTGGTCGTTGGTTCCTTGGACCACGAGAACAGAAAGCGGTGTGCGCGCCGACAGCGAGGGGAGGATGGAAACGAAGCTAGGCCCTCGGTTCTCGATTCTCGGCTCTCGGCACGGTGGGATGGTATGGGGGTGGCTGGTTAAGAGGGAAACTAAGGGGATCGACGGGGAACGAAGGCTGTACCGCGACACGTCTCGTTCTTCCTCATAATAATATTTAATCCGATCCATTGCATGGTACAGCGGTTCGCTCTTAGCCCAACCGTCGAAATCTTTCAGGGTTTTCTGCTAGCGGTGAGCCCGCTCCAGAGGATTTGTCTCTTACATCGCTGCGATCGGCTCCAACCGACTGCTGAACTATGCAGCCGATAAATGATAGATAGAAGACCGAACGGTAATTATCCGAGGTGCAACCGGTTTTCCTTTTCTGAACGGTCTATTTCAAACATTTGGGACAACACGATTCAGGGAAACGAGAACGATCGAATTCTCTCGACATTACCGGATGTATTTATATCGCAGCTTGCGATAAATTTAATATGTCTTATCCGATAAGTAGAAAGTGAATTATGTTCGAAAATAAACCAGAGACGCCGGAATTCATCATCCCAGAGTAACCGGCTCGAATATCCTAGTTTCAGTAATTTTCGAAGGGAAATTAGTTCGAGCAATTAATTCGAGGGGAGCTGTCCACATTTGGCCAACCGGCGAATGGTCGATGTTCGATGGTCGGCCGGCGATCAGAAGCAAATAATAAATTGTTTATTGTTCCGAGATTGAAACGAGTGGGCAAGCCGTTTGGGTTAGAAAGAACGGAACAAGGCGAGGTTTGAATGCGAGGTTCGAGGGTGGCAACGGTGTCCGCGGGTCTCGCGGTCCTAAAATTAGAGGGAAGAAATTTTTCTGGCGTGCATAGCGACCGGTTTAATCTCGAACACACGAGGTAGACAGAAACGAGGTGTGCGGTTTCACGGTCCGTTGCATCCGCTTTGTTTACCGGCCGCTAAATTCTCCGCCAATTATATGAGGTTTGTGATGCGTCTCGCGTTCAGCTTTTGTATCTTTCCCCGTGACAGAGGTCTCGTTAAATTTCACCTTGACTGCCGAGGTCGCCTCGTCGGTAGAGTGCACTTCAAAGGAAACGGAGGTAAACGCTGTAACAACCTAAACGTATGAAAGTATAACTGCAATTAGTACTAGGAAACGGGCTGACGGAGGGGCGGTGGCGCAGGAGGAGACGGAGGGGGCACCGGGCCTAGCCCCTTCTGAAAATTGTAGTGCAGAATTAACAACGTGCCGTTTCGTGTTTAAGTTTCGATGACGGTTTCCTCGTTAAGAGCGCGAACATTCGACGCGTTCCTCAAATTATACGCCGTGACCCTGAACGAAGCAGTCATTAACCCATACCTGTGCGATGAATCATTAGACTCCTTTGTTTATCGTCTTCCTCCGCTTCCTTGTCGTGTTTAACTCCACGCGTTATTTATTGGCTCTGGATCGTTTGAAATTTATCGTCCCGTGCGTCTCGTAATACAGTAATTGCTCCCTAATTCGCGCTAAGATTGCACACAAAAATGGACAATTTGGGAAGAGGAGATACGATTATTCGAGCCTTCCGTCTCGTTTTCACAGTTGTTGGCAATCGGTAACTATAAACACGAAACGCAAGGCTTGAATAATCGTATCTCCTCTTCCCAAATTGTCCATTTTTATGTGCAATCTGAGCGCGAATTGGGGAGAAATTACTGTACTTAGAAACTCAATATGTGTTCAGTGATCTATCCGCAACACGTATTAAGAAATTTTGTTGTAAAATGAAAAGATACTTAAAAGCACTTTATTCAGAATTACAAATTCTACTCCAGAACATTCGCGTATCCAGTAAAATAAATGATGGTGATATATTACAAAACTACAGAGATACAGAAAATATGGTGTTGGTGAAATCCCGAGGTGGCAACCTCACGGTTCGGTTTCTACTTTTGAACTGACTATCGTCTGAGCCGACCTGGGCCTCTGTCCCCAACGGCTCACCCTCACAAAAGGGCCATAAAACAGTTCGATGGGTCATCGTTGAAATTCCAACAAATTTTGTTACTCCAGATTATTAGAAAGAATGGCAAATGCGCTCTCTACATTTCAGTTAGCAGTTTATTAGCAAAAGGTCACGGAATTCAAACGTTCGGTATCATTGTCGCACATGCGCGACGTTCACGATCTTGTAATTTGTATAGTAATCGTAATAGGCAAATGAATTTTATATTGGTTTAAGCCTGATATTTTTTATCGAAATTTCCACTTTTCCTAAACTGTTATTTCAATCAAAGTGAAACGGTTGTAATCTTCGATCAGCTGTCGTCACAACTGACCACCGAATTGATAAATTCCTAATCGTTTCCTATCTCCGGCGATTACATTAATTCAGCATATTATTGTCAACATTCCATGCAATGTATTATTTCTCAAGTATTTGAAATTCAATCTCGGAGATCTTTTAATCAAAGTGAAGCAAGTACAATCTCCACCGATAAATTGATAATCGCTCGTGATGTCAAACGACTGCATTAATTATAGATAATCGGCAATCACGTAAACGTATTATCACTGTGATTAGAGTCCGAGAACGACATGGATACCACGTATTCACGATCGCTACCAAGCTTTGTTCCGCTAACGCTTGTCACATTTCTGTCAAACGCAACGCCCATTCTCACAAAACGTACAGCAAGTAATTTAGATTATCCGAAAGTTCGCGCAGTACGAATAATATTTGAACCGGCATAGACAAATAAACGAAACCTTAACGTA
Source organism: Megalopta genalis (assembly GCF_051020955.1). Lineage (NCBI taxonomy): Eukaryota > Metazoa > Arthropoda > Insecta > Hymenoptera > Halictidae > Megalopta > Megalopta genalis. The sequence continues at coordinate 10,341,611 of NC_135018.1, read as the reverse complement.
CAACGGAGCGATGCCAAAAAAATAATTAGGTTGTTTAAAGGTGTTATAACGATGTTAACCGCGCACAATACGAAACTAACGTCGTAAGACGTTCGGATCTGGGTAAAAATGTCCATCACGGTCAGACTTGTCAAAGTAAATCAAGGGATCAATATTATCACTACAGTCAAACATCTTAGAACATTATATGCTACATTTTCATAAATGATAGGTGTATCATTTAATTTTCTTCTCATTGACGCCGAATTACGACGGTCGCATGCCAACGAACGAGATACGGCGTGGAAACATTAAATGGCCGGGCCGAAAGAATTATGAGGAACACTTTCTCGCTTTTTACACAATTCGAAACAACGTTTTATCGGCCGCGAGTTCGTCGCCAGCGTGGCGTCGCGCGTCGTGAGGATAAACACGAGGCGAGGCGCACAAACGATCGCACACGTAACCGCGGGATTCAGGATTCAGGTATCCGTAAAAACACATTTTCCGCTCTGATTAATAAACGAGCACGAGATGACATTTCAAGTGTCTCTCGTGCTGACATTCTAGCGGTTAAATATAATAAAAAAGCTGAGCTCCGCGATATTCAAAACAGGAACTTTCGCGCGGCAAGTACATATCTTGTATCAGTCGAGTATCATTATCTCTCGCGTTATACGTTTCGTATGTATTTACAGGATGTTGCAAGAAAGACAGTTAATTTTTAGGGCTCTTCTCTTCAGAGATGAAAACACTGTCTATCTACGCTTAAAATATTTAACCTCTTTGATCAATTTTATTTTCTATAAAATAATCTAATTTCATAATTCGTTAGGTTATTTCGTTGCTTTGATAAAATGCTTAACTGCTTTGATAAAATCTCGTATGTACAGTTCTTCTCTTCGAAAATATGACATATGTATTTCCGGTTATGTTGGTCTAACCTGTGGCAAACGGCATAGTAACTAACATCGTGTGAAAAATGGGTTCAGATACTGTGCACGGTAAATAAACTATCGAAATTGGAACTGGAACTGAAGTTGAAACTAAAAACAAGAATTCAAAGATATAATCACCGTTTTGATTTAGATAATCTTCTTACGTTTTATCGATGCAATTATCATTTAGATATCTCGCGTAGAACGATTTGTTTCGATTTATTTCGTTGTACGGAAAGTTTTGCGAATTTAGTATCACAAAATTGAAATAATTACATACTCTGGTACTTTAAGAACATGCGTCTTTTACGTGTTTCATTTTAACACTATGCCGTCCGCAGATCTTAGATATGACTCTTTTGTTTGACGCCGGCATAATAGCTTGGAAATTTTAGATTTAAAAAAAAAAGTTTCGAAGATGGCGGCAATATAAATTCTTAAAATTAAGATAAGTCATCCAAGAATTGTCGTACTTAATTCTTAGTTAAATAAGCACAATGCTATAGTTAGTTTGCTGCCTTTTAACATCCAAGAAATATAGTTCAAATGTTATTTCAGTTTTTTAAAGTGGCACCAAAGTGGTACCACCGGCATACAACAGATAGTTTTTTTAAAGGCACTAGCGTGGTGCCACCGGACGGCATAGTGTTAAGAAATGATTTGCTTGAAAAATTATGCTTGAAAATAAAGTAAGACCACGGTAATTGGCTATCCAACAGTAACCGACTCGACTATGCGGGGAGTCTCGAGAAAAATGTCGGCCGGAACAGAGAGCTTGACAAATAGACCCGAACGAGATTTCATGATGTAAAGATACGTCAAGGGGAAATCGAATCTATAGGCGCATATCTCACGTTCGATGTCGTCGTACCGTTTCGAAATCGCAAGTAATTTGGAGGATGTCGAATCCGGCGCTGGCGCGCGAGGAGAGAGATATTTTCAAAATCCTTCGCGAGGACCCGCGCCGACTGTTTGCGACACGATCGGTTCGTTTCGCTGACTAATAACTAAACTGCGGATTTAACGCGTCTAGAATATGATTGAGTAGGTGAATTTTCAAATAGTAGGAAATTTGAAGAACTTTGAGAACGTCGATATATGATCTTCAATCTATTTGAATTATTAAATACATCTATGCGATATGGATGCGTGCGAGGACGAGAGGACAGTCAAATTGTGAACGTATACGCATCTTTTTTTAGTGTATTCTTGTTATATCGAGGAATCTGTTATTTCACCCGATCTTTATCCCACATATGCTATACATATAATATGCTATATATATATGCTATACATATAATATATATATTATATGTATAGCATATGTGGGATAAAGATCGGGTATATATATATACGGGGTGTCCCACAATTATTTTAACAGCCGAAAATGAGGGGTAGCTGAAGTCATTTGAAGTAACTCTTTCCTTTGCGAAAATGCAACCTGGGGCTTCGTTTACGAGTTATTAACGAAAAACACTGGCCAATGAGAGGTGACGGTGCGAGGGAGAGGGTCCGCGAGAGAGTCCGCAGCACGAGGCTTTGACAGAAGGTCGGGACGGACTCGAGTCGCGTTCGAAGTATTGAACAAGTCACAAAACGAGAACTTTCCGGATTTTTTTTACTACATAACAGTGATATTTTTAAGAAAAACGCTGTTCTCCTTTACTTTAGAACGTCTGAAGAATATTTACTAATTTTTCGGACCCGAAATAATATGTAGTTTAACCGTGACAGCCGTTTTAATTTTCTGGTGTGCATGACACCTCGTGTGTACCATATGAAATTTTTATGCAAAGTGTACAGTGAAGATTAACGAATGATTTGCAAAGCTGATTTAATAATAAATAAGGGACGTAAAGGATTTGTTTATTAGAGAGATATGAGAAATATTATCAGTAAGAAACTCACCCATTTAGTTGAGGATGCATTTGCTGGCTGAAATTCACGATGTCGAAGGGCACTGATCTTGTACAACGTACAGCTGATCTTTCACTGCACTGTTACCAAACACTGATCACTTAATTAATCACTGATAATCCGAAACATTTGTGGATATTACGAAAGATGACTGAGACGCGTTTGCAGATAATCGTTTATACGACACGTTCGCGGATAATCGTTTATTCGACGTGTTCGTTCGGCAGTCGACGTTTCACTGCCAAAAAATCGAGGCCTCGACCGTGGGCCCTTGTCGTTCGTCTTTCGAATGAAGATAACAACTTTAGCATTAATTTATTCATTTTTTTTCTGATGTTGATTGGAGAAAGATCGCACGCTACTGTTGAATAATTGATATTTTATTTGAAAAGCAAGTTCTTTTAACGTTTGTTCTTGAGCAGAATCACCGGAATAGAATTTTAAACGAAGTCCGATGTTTCGAGCTGTTCGATATAGAATGTGGATATTAACTTTCTGCAGTTCTAATTTAACAATCACTGTACAGTGCTTTATTTCCATGGCTAATACAACAATCCATACTTCTTCGCTCCGGCATCTAAGGAAAAGCACGTTGGTTACACACATTGTTACATACGTTGGGAACATTGATAGATTTCGAACGAGTTAGGACCTTTAGATCGTTAATTGCTACCGTGTGTCTGTATGATTTTTCATGCTTATCGTACTCCTGACACTGACGCGCGCTCGGAATTTAGAATTTATGTTCTCTTCTTCGGTCGTAGTACCATTCATTTGTTACCCCTGTCTTGTCTTTTCGTTTTATCGTCTTTCCAAGCGTCATTTCGGAATAAATAATTGGAAATAATCGCAGTTATCGATATTATCGATCGCCGTCGATCGCGCGATCGTCGATCGTCAATGTCATTGGGGTGGGGTGGGGGGGGGGTGTACCCTTCGTGCTCGCTCGGCACAAAGTCAAAGCTCAATTAGTCGGGACTTGACTAATGGTGGAATCAGACGTGTTTCAAGACAGCTCTTCCAATAATGTCGATCGTCAAAGTCATTGGGGGGGGGGGGGTGTACCCTTCGTGCTCGCTCGGCTCAATGTCAAAGCTCAATCAGTCGGGACTTGACTAATGGTGGAATCAGACGTGTTTCAAGACAGCTCTTCCAATAATGTCGATCGTCAAAGTCATTGGGGGGGGGGGGGGGTGTACCCTTCGTGCTCGCTCGGCTGAATGTCAAAGCTCAATCAGTCGGGACTTGACTAATGGTGGAATCAGACGTGTTTCAAGACAGCTCTTCCAATAATGTCGATCGTCAAAGTTATTGGGGGGGGGGGGGGGTGTTCCCTTCGTGCTCGCTCGGCTCAATGTCAAAGCTCAATCAGTCGGGACTTGACTAATGGTGGAATCAGACGTGTTTCAAGACAGCTCTTCCAATAATGTCGATCGTCAAAGTCATTTGGGGGGGGGGGGGGTGCACCCTTCGTGCTCGCTCGGCTGAATGTCAAAGCTCAATCAGTCGGGACTTGACTAATGGTGGAATCAGACGTGTTTCAAGACAGCTCTTCCAATAATGTCGATCGTCAAAGTCATTGGGGGGGGGGGGGTGTACCCTTCGTGCTCGCTCGGCTGAATGTCAAAGCTCAATCAGTCGGGACTTGACTAATGGTGGAATCAGACGTGTTTCAAGACAGCTCTTCCAATAATGTCGATCGTCAAAGTCATTGGGGGGGGGGGGGGTGTACACTTCGTGCTCGCTCGGCTGAATGTCAAAGCTCAATCAGTCGGGACTTGACTAATGGTGGAATCAGACGTGTTTCAAGACAGCTCTTCCAATAATGTCGATCGTCAAAGTTATTGGGGGGGGGGGGGTGTACCCTTCGTGCTCGCTCGGCTGAATGTCAAAGCTCAATCAGTGGGGACTTGACTAATGGTGGAATCAGACGTGTTTCAAGACAGCTCTTCCAATAATGTGGATCGTCAAAGTCATTGGGGGGGGGGGGGGGTGTACCCTTCGTGCTCGCTCGGCTGAATGTCAAAGCTCAATCAGTCGGGACTTGACTAATGGTGGAATCAGACGTGTTTCAAGACAGCTCTTCCAATAATGTCGATCGTCAAAGTCATTGGGGGGGGGGGGGGTGTACCCTTCGTGCTCGCTCGGCTCAATGTCAAAGCTCAATCAGTCGGGACTTGACTAATGGTGGAATCAGACGTGTTTCAAGACAGCTCTTCCAATAATGTGGATCGTCAAAGTCATTGGGGGGGGGGGGTGTACCCTTCGTGCTCGCTCGGCTCAATGTCAAAGCTCAATCAGTCGGGACTTGACTAATGGTGGAATCAGACGTGTTTCAAGACAGCTCTTCCAATAATGTCGATCGTCAAAGTCATTGGGGGGGGGGGGTGTACCCTTCGTGCTCGCTCGGCTCAATGTCAAAGCTCAATCAGTCGGGACTTGACTAATGGTGGAATCAGACGTGTTTCAAGACAGCTCTTCCAATAATGTCGATCGTCAAAGTTATTGGGGGGTGGGGGGGGGGGGTGTTCCCTTCGTGCTCGCTCGGCAGAATGTCAAAGCTCAATCAGTCGGGACTTGACTAATGGTGGAATCAGACGTGTTTCAAGACAGCTCTACCAATAATGTCGATCGTCAAAGTCATGGTGGGGGGGGGGGTGCACCCTTCGTGCTCGCTCGGCTGAATGTCAAAGCTCAATCAGTCGGGACTTGACTAATGGTGGAATCAGACGTGTTTCAAGACAGCTCTTCCAATAATGTCGATCGTCAAAGTCATTGGGGGGGGGGGGGTGTACCCTTCGTGCTCGCTCGGCTGAATGTCAAAGCTCAATCAGTCGGGACTTGACTAATGGTGGAATCAGACGTGTTTCAAGACAGCTCTTCCAATAATGTCGATCGTCAAAGTCATTGGGGGGGGGGGGGTGTACCCTTCGTGCTCGCTCGGCTGAATGTCAAAGCTCAATCAGTCGGGACTTGACTAATGGTGGAATCAGACGTGTTTCAAGACAGCTCTTCCAATAATGTCGATCGTCAAAGTTATTGGGGGGGGGGGGGGGTGTTCCCTTCGTGCTCGCTCGGCTCAATGTCAAAGCTCAATCAGTCGGGACTTGACTAATGGTGGAATCAGACGTGTTTCAAGACAGCTCTTCCAATAATGTCGATCGTCAAAGTCATTGGGGGGGGGGGGGGGTGCACCCTTCGTGCTCGCTCGGCTGAATGTCAAAGCTCAATCAGTCGGGACTTGACTAATGGTGGAATCAGACGTGTTTCAAGACAGCTCTTCCAATAATGTCGATCGTCAAAGTCATTGGGGGGGGGGGGTGTACCCTTCGTGCTCGCTCGGCTGAATGTCAAAGCTCAATCAGTCGGGACTTGACTAATGGTGGAATCAGACGTGTTTCAAGACAGCTCTTCCAATAATGTCGATCGTCAAAGTCATTGGGGGGGGGGGGTGTACCCTTCGTGCTCGCTCGGCTGAATGTCAAAGCTCAATCAGTCGGGACTTGACTAATGGTGGAATCAGACGTGTTTCAAGACAGCTCTTCCAATAATGTCGATCGTCAAAGTCATTGGGGGGGGGGGGGGTACCCTTCGTGCTCGCTCGGCTGAATGTCAAAGCTCAATCAGTGGGGACTTGACTAATGGTGGAATCAGACGTGTTTCAAGACAGCTCTTCGAATAATGTCGATCGTCAAAGTCATTGGGGGCTGGGGGGGGGGGTGTACCCTTCGTGCTCGCTCGGCTGAATGTCAAAGCTCAATCAGTCGGGACTTGACTAATGGTGGAATCAGACGTGTTTCAAGACAGCTCTTCGAATAATGTCGATCGTCAAAGTCATTGGGGGGGGGGGGTGTACCCTTCGTGCTCGCTCGGCTGAATGTCAAAGCTCAATCAGTCGGGACTTGACTAATGGTGGAATCAGACGTGTTTCAAGACAGCTCTTCCAATAATGTCGATCGTCAAAGTTATGGGGGGGGGGGGGGTGTTCCCTTCGTGCTCGCTCGGCTCAATGTCAAAGCTCAATCAGTCGGGACTTGACTAATGGTGGAATCAGACGTGTTTCAAGACAGCTCTTCCAATAATGTCGATCGTCAAAGTCATTGGGGGGGGGGGGTGCACCCTTCGTGCTCGCTCGGCTGAATGTCAAAGCTCAATCAGTCGGGACTTGACTAATGGTGGAATCAGACGTGTTTCAAGACAGCTCTTCCAATAATGTCGATCGTCAAAGTCATTGGGGGGGGGGGGTGTACCTTTCGTGCTCGCTCGGCTGAATGTCAAAGCTCAATCAGTCGGGACTTGACTAATGGTGGAATCAGACGTGTTTCAAGACAGCTCTTCCAATAATGTCGATCGTCAAAGTCATTGGGGGGGGGGGGGGTGTACCCTTCGTGCTCGCTCGGCTGAATGTCAAAGCTCAATCAGTCGGGACTTGACTAATGGTGGAATCAGACGTGTTTCAAGACAGCTCTTCCAATAATGTCGATCGTCAAAGTCATTGGGGGGGGGGGTGTACCCTTCGTGCTCGCTCGGCTGAATGTCAAAGCTCAATCAGTGGGGACTTGACTAATGGTGGAATCAGACGTGTTTCAAGACAGCTCTTCGAATAATGTCGATCGTCAAAGTCATTGGGGGCTGGGGGGGGGGGGGTGTTCCCTTCGTGCTCGCTCGGCAGAATGTCAAAGCTCAATCAGTCGGGACTTGACTAATGGTGGAATCAGACGTGTTTCAAGACAGCTCTACCAATAATGTCGATCGTCAAAGTCATGGTGGGGGGGGGGTGCACCCTTCGTGCTCGCTCGGCTGAATGTCAAAGCTCAATCAGTCGGGACTTGACTAATGGTGGAATCAGACGTGTTTCAAGACAGCTCTTCCAATAATGTCGATCGTCAAAGTCATTGGGGGGGGGGGGGGTGTACCCTTCGTGCTCGCTCGGCTGAATGTCAAAGCTCAATCAGTCGGGACTTGACTAATGGTGGAATCAGACGTGTTTCAAGACAGCTCTTCCAATAATGTCGATCGTCAAAGTCATTGGGGGGGGGGGGTGTACCCTTCGTGCTCGCTCGGCTGAATGTCAAAGCTCAATCAGTCGGGACTTGACTAATGGTGGAATCAGACGTGTTTCAAGACAGCTCTTCCAATAATGTCGATCGTCAAAGTTATTGGGGGGGGGGGGGTGTTCCCTTCGTGCTCGCTCGGCTCAATGTCAAAGCTCAATCAGTCGGGACTTGACTAATGGTGGAATCAGACGTGTTTCAAGACAGCTCTTCCAATAATGTCGATCGTCAAAGTCATTGGGGGGGGGGGGGGTGCACCCTTCGTGCTCGCTCGGCTGAATGTCAAAGCTCAATCAGTCGGGACTTGACTAATGGTGGAATCAGACGTGTTTCAAGACAGCTCTTCCAATAATGTCGATCGTCAAAGTCATTGGGGGGGGGGGGGGGTGTACCCTTCGTGCTCGCTCGGCTGAATGTCAAAGCTCAATCAGTCGGGACTTGACTAATGGTGGAATCAGACGTGTTTCAAGACAGCTCTTCCAATAATGTCGATCGTCAAAGTCATTGGGGGGGGGGGGGGTGTACCCTTCGTGCTCGCTCGGCTGAATGTCAAAGCTCAATCAGTCGGGACTTGACTAATGGTGGAATCAGACGTGTTTCAAGACAGCTCTTCCAATAATGTCGATCGTCAAAGTCATTGGGGGGGGGGGGGTGTACCCTTCGTGCTCGCTCGGCTGAATGTCAAAGCTCAATCAGTGGGGACTTGACTAATGGTGGAATCAGACGTGTTTCAAGACAGCTCTTCGAATAATGTCGATCGTCAAAGTCATTGGGGGCTGGGGGGGGGGGTGTACCCTTCGTGCTCGCTCGGCTGAATGTCAAAGCTCAATCAGTCGGGACTTGACTAATGGTGGAATCAGACGTGTTTCAAGACAGCTCTTCGAATAATGTCGATCGTCAAAGTCATTGGGGGGGGGGGGGTGTACCCTTCGTGCTCGCTCGGCTGAATGTCAAAGCTCAATCAGTCGGGACTTGACTAATGGTGGAATCAGACGTGTTTCAAGACAGCTCTTCCAATAATGTCGATCGTCAAAGTTATGGGGGGGGGGGGGGTGTTCCCTTCGTGCTCGCTCGGCTCAATGTCAAAGCTCAATCAGTCGGGACTTGACTAATGGTGGAATCAGACGTGTTTCAAGACAGCTCTTCCAATAATGTCGATCGTCAAAGTCATTGGGGGGGGGGGGGGTGCACCCTTCGTGCTCGCTCGGCTGAATGTCAAAGCTCAATCAGTCGGGACTTGACTAATGGTGGAATCAGACGTGTTTCAAGACAGCTCTTCCAATAATGTCGATCGTCAAAGTCATTGGGGGGGGGGGGGGTGTACCTTTCGTGCTCGCTCGGCTGAATGTCAAAGCTCAATCAGTCGGGACTTGACTAATGGTGGAATCAGACGTGTTTCAAGACAGCTCTTCCAATAATGTCGATCGTCAAAGTCATTGGGGGGGGGGGGGGTGTACCCTTCGTGCTCGCTCGGCTGAATGTCAAAGCTCAATCAGTCGGGACTTGACTAATGGTGGAATCAGACGTGTTTCAAGACAGCTCTTCCAATAATGTCGATCGTCAAAGTCATTGGGGGGGGGGGGGGGTGTACCCTTCGTGCTCGCTCGGCTGAATGTCAAAGCTCAATCAGTGGGGACTTGACTAATGGTGGAATCAGACGTGTTTCAAGACAGCTCTTCGAATAATGTCGATCGTCAAAGTCATTGGGGGCTGGGGGGGGGGGGGTGTACCCTTCGTGCTCGCTCGGCTGAATGTCAAAGCTCAATCAGTCGGGACTTGACTAATGGTGGAATCAGACGTGTTTCAAGACAGCTCTTCCAATAATGTCGATCGTCAAAGTCATTGGTGGGGGGGGGGGGGTGTACCCTTCGTGCTCGCTCGGCTCAATGTCATTGCTCGATTAGTCGTTACTCGTTTAGTGGATGAATCAGTTGCATTTGAGGAAAGTTCTTGCAAAAGTGATATTATTATAAATTAAATTGTTAAGAATAAAGATATAATATAATTTTCAAGGAACGTTATTGCGTTAAATTACTTAATTAATTGTTGGAACAACTACTATAATAGAATATAACAGAAAGTGTACAGAATCGAAGTAAATTGGATATTTTCACACGTGTCAGGCAGTGCACAATAAATTTTATTTTTCGGAAAGTTTATTGTTAATCGAAATTCGTTCTGCTTCCTTCTAAAATCAATGTTAATTAATTTTCTATCTAATTCGAATCTAAATTTACTTAACATTCGGTAAAATTATTAATAGTTATTTGTCAAAATCGTATCTCTAATTTCAACGCGAATTTCCAAATGGTTTCCGATAATTTCTAAATCTTTTCCGCGAATGGAAATTAATATTTTCGATTAAAATCTTAAATGCGTGTGCTATGGAAACTTGGACACTTCTTGATGATGCTACGCTCTCTACGCTGCTACTCTCTCTACGCTGCTACTCTCTCTACGCTGCTACTCTCTCTACGCTGCTACTCTCTCTACGCTGCTACTCTCTCTACGCTGCTACTCTCTTCTACTTCTTCCTACTACAAATTCCAGGACCAACATCGCATCGAAATGTAAGTCGATCTTATTTGACCAGTAGTTCTCTCAATTTTTTCGAGTACAGTGACCACATACTTGTTGCGAATTCTATTGTATATTTAGTTAGGATGTATTCTTTTCAATGACTTGCGTTTTCCGTTCGAATTCAATTGCCGTTACCCTTGCCAATACTTCTGTCATTGTTACTTCCATTAAATTTTTGACATTACTATTGCCGTTACCCTCGCCAATACCTCTATCATCGTTACTTCCATGACTTTTTTGCCATTGCTATTGCCGTTACTTCTCGAGCAATTAAATTCACGCGTAGTCATTGAAACAGATTAATTTTGACGAATAATTCGAAACTAATAACCCCATTTTAGCTAGGATTTTCAGGTTCTTTATTTTCAGATTCTTTATTTTCAGGTTAATACTATCGTAAGACAAAACTTATGGTGTATATTATCATGTATATTTTTATGTATATGTATTGTTAATTGGTCACTGTACTCGCTGCAATAGCAATAGTAGTTCTTGTCATAGCAATAGTAGTTCTTGTCATAGCAATAGTAGTATTCGGGCAGGCTTTGCCAACCCAACGATCAGCGCAGATGGGCACATCCGCGACTTGCAATAGTGTTGCGAAATAATCTCGCGTTGTTTCGCTTCATTTTTAACAGAGATGAAAATAAGCGTCGCGAATAAAACCATCGCGATTATCATTAGCATCGAAATTAATTATTCAAAGTATAGCGTCGCGAATGAAAGATTCGCGATTTCATTTGGTTCGACATGCAAGAAGCGTCAAAGATAGCGTTGCGACTAAGTACGCTCGCGTTTCAAGTTTGAAATTTTCGAAGATCATCAAAGTCCACTCGCTTTTGCATCTCTGTTCATTGAATTAGCGTCGCGACAATACAATCGCGTTGCAATAGTTTACCTTCCGACTTTTCAGGCGCCCATGCTGCAGCTGCAACGAAGGGCCTCGCCGCCCCAACAACAACTCGGATGGGCACATCCGCGACTTGCCATAGCGTTGCGAATTATTCACGCGTTGCTATAATTAATTTCGAACAGAAATCATAGCGTTGCGAATAAAATAGACGCGAGTTTTCTTTGTATTATCAAGCACAATAGCTTTGAATATAGCGTTGCGAACTAATCGCGTTTCAACTTTGCAATTCTATCAGATTTCTCGAAGTCTACAGACTCGTTCTTTCCAGAAAGTAAAGTTAAATCTTTCGGATTTCTGTTCGATGCATTAGCGTAGCGTCGAAATAATCGCGTTGCCAGTAGCTTCGTTCGTCTTTTCAGGCGCCCATTCCGCAGTTGCAACAATGGACCGAGGTCCCAACGATCAGCTGGGTTGGGCACATCGCGATTTTTCCATCCTAGCGTTGCGAAATGAATTATCGCGTTTTTTCTTCGAATTAGTTTCGAAGTTAGCGTTGCGAGAATAATCGCGTTGCAGTAGCTTCGTTCGTCTTTCAGAGCCCATGCCGCAGTTGCAACGCTCCGCAGTGCAGGCATTCGCGATTTTCCTTAGAGTCGCGAGACGAAATTAACAACGCGTTGTATTAGCGTCGCGAAAAATTGCCAATGCGTTGTATCAGAATTGCGAAAACTGCCAACGCGTTGTGTTAGAGTCGCGAAATAAATGCCGCACTGCGAGTTGCCGTTCCAAGGATCGCAGCATTGTCTCGCAATCGTCGACGATTTCCTTTAGAGTTGCGTGAAAACAAATCAAAGCTCGCGGGTGTTTTCGCTTCCGGATCTGACGAATTAACATCGGATTTAATATTTAAACGAATTAGCACGAATTAATATCCACTTCTAATTCTCGTGGATTAGCGTCGCGAGAAAGGAGTCCGCGTTTCTTTGCCACTTTCATTTTGATTTCCTCTCTGACATCCAAAATTAAATTGTAATTCTTATATTCGCAGACAATATCCTTGCGAAGCACTGGACGATCGTCATCACAGGGAGCGAGAATATTTTATTCGTACCTTCGGACTTTTTTAGACCAGGACCGAGCACGTGGTGCAAATGCCCGCGAAACCACTGCGTGCAGTAGGAATTCATTTTTTCGATCCGAGAATTTACAAGTCGTAGCAGTTGACGTAAAATCGCGATACACGTTACTTATGTCCAAGTCTTCGAACTCCTTCTGCCGAGATTATCATCCGCCGACGATTTATCATCCGCGAGGGAGGATCATCGGCCGAAAGATGAGACTTAATTAATAATTGCGCGCGTCTTAGTTCATAATTGCCTGCGTCTTAGTCAAGCAGTGTTTTTAATGTAAGTTTGTTAGATTTCGTTTCCAATGATTTTCACACAAATTGCATTCGTCTGTGGGTTAATATGGCACTCCTGTGCTGGTCTTAGGTTTCCTATTTCGCTATATATTCAGACTAACTTGAACTCAATGGTTTCAGGTTCATTACAGAGAGATTATCATCCACCGTGGGATTATCATCCGCCGAGGGATGCGTCTTAGTTAATAAGTGCGTGCGAGTTAGTTAATAAGTGTGTGTGACTTAGTTTAAGATTCTTAACCTCTTGCCTTACTTTAACGGGTCTAGCTTTTACTAAAGATTTTTCTTAAGAATGAACATTATTTTATTCTTCCAATTTCGTCTAAATTTCTCTTCTTTTCACTACAATATTTACTTGTTCAATGAAATGTAGTCTCACAATAATTAGAAATTTTCTTCTCCTTCTGAGAAATAATTATAATCGGTATATTTCTAGTCATTATTAATTTAAAGAAAATGGTGCGGCATGGGGTTAAGTTCCCTCAGGGGCCCCCGACCCATGGGAGCGCCCGTGGGGGGCACGGGGGGTAGCGTCCCCGAGGTACCCGAGTCGCTAATTTCGCATATGTCCAGTAGTATTGCCTTAGCCTTATTTTTTCGCGTCTCGTTTTTGACTCCGCCACAGCAGAAAGCTGTGGTGGCCTTGCTTGCGCAAACTCTTGGGTAAGTCCGGACACGTCTCGTTGTTCGACGAGTGACCATGCGGCATGGTGATTCGAACGCGGACCCTCCTGCTGGGGAGGCTCTCGCTTCGCGTATTCGCAATGTAAGACGTCCTTAGCTCTCTTTTGGGGGCGGGGCGCAGGGCGATCCGACTCATTGTAGGATGATCCAACTTTGGATCATTATTCCTCATGTGAAAACGGCGAGCATCGAGATCTGCGAGGCTCCTGATTTGTGCGAGCATTGTACGCGTCGCGTCACCCTCGAGTCAGTGCCTTCTGTACTGATACGCCTTTGTTTCTTAGTTTCGAAGAATCAGAACCTTCTGCTCTGATTCATTTCGGTCCCCGTGGATCAGAGACTTCTTCTTTGATCCACTTGGTCCGCAATAGTACTTGACATATGCGAACGAGTGAGTGTGTGGAAATGTGTGATAGCTAGCTAGCGAGCGTGTTAGTTTATAAGTCGTCGTTGTTAGAAAGGGAGCCATAGCGAATTCCAGCTTCGTTCTGACTCCCTTTCGGGTCTCTAAAGCAGCAACCTCCTCGCGGTGAGACTCGGGCAATCGGTATCATCCTCGGTTCAAAAGTTCTTACGAATTGCAATGAATTTCTGAGTCGAGGATGATACCGAGCAAATAGCTGCAAATTTTATATTGTAAAATAGTGTGCATTGTAAAAGTATGTGGATTTATACTTCAAGTTAGGGCTCGAAATAATGTTTCGTTCGTAAATTGTTGAAATTGGTGTTCCTCCGATCGGAGGTCCCTCAGGGGCTCGCTTGCGGGTGGGGCCCGTGGGCGAGTTCGGGGGGTAGCGTCCCCGAGGTACCCGAGGCGCTTGTAGGTTGTTAGGGTTCTTAATTTAAGTTTCTTAGATTTCGTTGCGTCCATTTTCTCAAAAAATGCACTCGTGTGGTGGTTAGTTTGGCACTCGCGTGCTGGTTAGCTTGGCACTCGTGTGCTGGGTAGCGTGGCACTCGTGTGCTGGTCTTAGGTTTCCTAATTCAACTTGTCACCTATTTTGTATTCACACTAACTAGAATTCATTTATTTCAGGTTCATTACAGATATTATCATTCGCCGTGGGATGCGTTTTAGTTTCGATAATTTTCGCAAAAATTGCACTCGTGTGCGGGTTAGCTTGGCACCCCTGTGCTGGTCTTAGGTTTTCTATTTTGACTTGAATTCAGACTAACTTTAATTCAATCTTTTCAGGTTTATTACAGATATTATCATCCGCCGTGGGATTATCATCCGCCGTGGGATTTTCATCCGCCGTGGGATTTTCATCCGCCGTGGGATTATCATCCGTCGTGGGATACGTCTTAATTAATAAGTGCGTGCGACTTAGTTATTAAGTGCGTGCGAGTTAGTTAATAAGTGTGTGTGAGTTAGTTTAAGATTCTTAACCTCTTGCCGTACTGTAACGGGTCCAGCTTTTAATAAAGATTTCTCTTTAGAATGAATATTATTTTGCTCTTACATCTTTATCTAAATTTCTCTTCTTTTCACCACAATATTTAATTGCTCAAGAAGTGTAGTCTCACAGTAAACTCAAATTTTTTTCTCCTTCTGAGAAATAATTACAACCGAGAAATTTCTAGTCATCATAAATTTAAAGAGAATGGTATGGCAAGGGGTTAAGTTCCCTCAGGGGCCCCCGACCCACGGGAGCGCCCGTGGGGGGCACGGGGGGTAGCGTCCCCGAGGTACCCGAGTCGCTAATTTCGCATATGTCCAGTAGTATTGCCTTAGCCTTATTTTTTCGCGTCTCGTTTTTGACTCCGCCACAGCAGAAAGCTGTGGTGGCCTTGCTTGCGCAAACTCTTGGGTAAGTCCGGACACGTCTCGTTGTTCGACGAGTGACCATGCGGCATGGTGATTCGAACGCGGACCCTCCTGCTGGGGAGGCTCTCGCTTCGCGTATTCGCAATGTAAGACGTCCTTAGCTCTCTTTTGGGGGCGGGGCGCAGGGCGATCCGACTCATTGTAGGATGATCCAACTTTGGATCATTATTCCTCATGTGAAAACGGCGAGCATCGAGATCTGCGAGGCTCCTGATTTGTGCGAGCATTGTACGCGTCGCGTCACCCTCGAGTCAGTGCCTTCTGTACTGACACGCCTTTGTTTCTTAGTTTCGAAGAATCAGAGCATTCTGCACTGATTCATTTTGATCCCCGTGGATCAGAGACTTCTTCTTTGATCCACTTGGTCCGCAATAATACTTAACATATGCGAACGAGTGAGTGTGTGGGTGTGTGCTAGCTAGCTGGCGAGCGTGTTAGTTTATAAGTCGTCGTTGTTAGAAAGGGAGCCATAGCGAATTCCAGCTTCGTTCTGACTCCCTTTCGGGTCTCTAAAGCAGCAACCTCCTCGCGGTGAGACTCGGGCAATCGGTATCATCCTCGGTTCAAAAGTTCTTACGAATTGCAATGAATTTCTGAGTCGAGGATGATACCGAGCAAATAGCTGCAAATTTTATATTGTAAAATAGTGTGCATTGTAAAAGTATGTGGATTTATACTTCAAGTTAGGGCTCGAAATAATGTTTCGTTCGTAAATTGTTGAAATTGGTGTTCCTCCGATCGGAGGTCCCTCAGGGGCTCGCTTGCGGGTGGGGCCCGTGGGCGAGTACGGTGGGTAGCGTCCCCGAGGTACCCGAGGCGCTTGTAGGTTGTTAGGATTCTTAATTTAAGTTTGCTGAATTTCGTTTCCTTCATTCTCTCAAAACATGCACTCGTGTGCGGATTAGCTTGGCACTCGTGTGCTGGTTTGCGTGGCACTCGTGTGCTGGTTAGTGTGGCACTTGTGTGCTGGTCAGTGTGGCACTCTTGTGCGGGTTAGCTTGGCACTCGTGTGCTGGTCTTAGGTTTCCTAATTTGACTTGTCACCTATTTTGTGTATTCATACTAACTAGAATTCAATCTTTTCAGGTTCATTACAGATATTATCATCCGCCGTGGGATTATCATCCGCCGAGGGATTCGTCTTAGTTATTAAGTGCGTGCGAGTTAGTTGATATGTGTGTGTGTGGCTTAGTTTAAGATTCTTAACTTCTTGCCGTACTTTAACGGGTCTAGCTTTGAACAAAGATTTTTCTTAAGAATGAACATTATTTAATTCTATCTTTTTATTCTTTTTTACTCGTTCAAGGAAGTGTAATCTCACAATAAAATAAAATTTTCTTCTCCTTCTGAGAAATAATTACAGCCGGGAAATTTCTAGTCATCAAAAATTTAAAGAGAATGGTACGGCAAGGGGTTAAGATTGCTCAGGGGCCTCCGACCGACGAGAGCGCCCGTGGGGGGCACGGGGGGTAGCGTCCCCGAGATACCCGAGTCGCTAACTTCGCATATGTCCAGTATTATTGCCTTACTTTTACTTTTTCGCGTTTCGTTTTTGACTCCGCCACAGCAGAAAGCTGTGGTGGCCTTGCTTGCACAAACTCTTGGGTAAGTCCGGACACATCTCGATGTTCGACGAGTGACCATGCGGCGTAGTGATTCGAACGCGGATCCTCCTTCTGGGTGGGCTCTCTCCTGGTCCCCGTTCGGCCAGTAATCCGTCCTTAGCTCTCTTTTGGGGGCGGGGCGTTGGGTGAGAAATGGTCACACAGGTTTACCTGTGTAGTCTCCCACCTAGTGCCGATTCAGACGGGTAAGGCGGCCTAACTTAGTTTTAGGTCGCAGGGCGAGAAATGGCCACTCACTCCCAATGTGGGAGGATACAACTTTGGATCATCACTCCTCATGTGATCACGCCGGTCATCGCGATTTGCGAGGCACCGAACTTGTGCGAGCATTGTACGCGTCGCATCACCCTCGACACAGTGCCTTCTGCACTGACTCGCAGTTGTTTCTCACTTTGAAAGAATCACTGCCTTCTGCACTGATTCATTTTGGTCCCCGTGGATCAGAGACTTCTTCTTTGATCCACTTGGTCCGCAATAGTACTTGACATATACGAACGTGTGAGTGTGGGTGTGTGCTAGCTAGCTGGCGAGCGTGTGTACTAGTTTATAAGTCGTCGTTGTTAGAAAGGGAGCCATAGCGAATTCCAGCTTCGTTCTGACTCCCTTTCGGGTCTCTAAAGCAGCAACCTCCTCGCGGTGAGACTCGGGCAATCGGTATCATCCTCGGTTCAAAAGTTCTTACGAATTGCAATGAATTTCTGAGTCGAGGATGATACCGAGCAAATAGCTGCAAATTTTATATTGTAAAATAGTGTGCATTGTAAAAGTATGTGGATTTATACTTCAAGTTAGGGCTCGAAATAATGTTTCGTTCGTAAATTGTTGAAATTGGTGTTCCTCCGATCGGAGGTCCCTCAGGGGCTCGCTTGCGGGTGGGGCCCGTGGGCGAGTTCGGGGGGTAGCGTCCTCGAGGTACCCGAGGCGCTTGTAGGTTGTTAGGGTTCTTAATTTAAGTTTCTTAGATTTCGTTGCGTCCATTTTCTCAAAAAATGCACTCGTGTGGTGGTTAGTTTGGCACTCGCGTGCTGGTTAGCTTGGCACTCGTGTGCTGGGTAGCGTGGCACTCGTGTGCTGGTCTTAGGTTTCCTAATTCAACTTGTCACCTATTTTGTATTCACACTAACTAGAATTCATTTATTTCAGGTTCATTACAGATATTATCATTCGCCGTGGGATGCGTTTTAGTTTCGATAATTTTCGCAAAAATTGCACTCGTGTGCGGGTTAGCTTGGCACCCCTGTGCTGGTCTTAGGTTTTCTATTTTGACTTGAATTCAGACTAACTTTAATTCAATCTTTTCAGGTTTATTACAGATATTATCATCCGCCGTGGGATTATCATCCGCCGTGGGATTTTCATCCGCCGTGGGATTTTCATCCGCCGTGGGATTATCATCCGTCGTGGGATACGTCTTAATTAATAAGTGCGTGCGACTTAGTTATTAAGTGCGTGCGAGTTAGTTAATAAGTGTGTGTGAGTTAGTTTAAGATTCTTAACCTCTTGCCGTACTGTAACGGGTCCAGCTTTTAATAAAGATTTCTCTTTAGAATGAATATTATTTTGCTCTTACATCTTTATCTAAATTTCTCTTCTTTTCACCACAATATTTAATTGCTCAAGAAGTGTAGTCTCACAGTAAACTCAAATTTTTTTCTCCTTCTGAGAAATAATTACAACCGAGAAATTTCTAGTCATCATAAATTTAAAGAGAATGGTATGGCAAGGGGTTAAGTTCCCTCAGGGGCCCCCGACCCACGGGAGCGCCCGTGGGGGGCACGGGGGGTAGCGTCCCCGAGGTACCCGAGTCGCTAATTTCGCATATGTCCAGTAGTATTGCCTTAGCCTTATTTTTTCGCGTCTCGTTTTTGACTCCGCCACAGCAGAAAGCTGTGGTGGCCTTGCTTGCGCAAACTCTTGGGTAAGTCCGGACACGTCTCGTTGTTCGACGAGTGACCATGCGGCATGGTGATTCGAACGCGGACCCTCCTGCTGGGGAGGCTCTCGCTTCGCGTATTCGCAATGTAAGACGTCCTTAGCTCTCTTTTGGGGGCGGGGCGCAGGGCGATCCGACTCATTGTAGGATGATCCAACTTTGGATCATTATTCCTCATGTGAAAACGGCGAGCATCGAGATCTGCGAGGCTCCTGATTTGTGCGAGCATTGTACGCGTCGCGTCACCCTCGAGTCAGTGCCTTCTGTACTGACACGCCTTTGTTTCTTAGTTTCGAAGAATCAGAGCATTCTGCACTGATTCATTTTGATCCCCGTGGATCAGAGACTTCTTCTTTGATCCACTTGGTCCGCAATAATACTTAACATATGCGAACGAGTGAGTGTGTGGGTGTGTGCTAGCTAGCTGGCGAGCGTGTTAGTTTATAAGTCGTCGTTGTTAGAAAGGGAGCCATAGCGAATTCCAGCTTCGTTCTGACTCCCTTTCGGGTCTCTAAAGCAGCAACCTCCTCGCGGTGAGACTCGGGCAATCGGTATCATCCTCGGTTCAAAAGTTCTTACGAATTGCAATGAATTTCTGAGTCGAGGATGATACCGAGCAAATAGCTGCAAATTTTATATTGTAAAATAGTGTGCATTGTAAAAGTATGTGGATTTATACTTCAAGTTAGGGCTCGAAATAATGTTTCGTTCGTAAATTGTTGAAATTGGTGTTCCTCCGATCGGAGGTCCCTCAGGGGCTCGCTTGCGGGTGGGGCCCGTGGGCGAGTACGGTGGGTAGCGTCCCCGAGGTACCCGAGGCGCTTGTAGGTTGTTAGGATTCTTAATTTAAGTTTGCTGAATTTCGTTTCCTTCATTCTCTCAAAACATGCACTCGTGTGCGGATTAGCTTGGCACTCGTGTGCTGGTTTGCGTGGCACTCGTGTGCTGGTTAGTGTGGCACTTGTGTGCTGGTCAGTGTGGCACTCTTGTGCGGGTTAGCTTGGCACTCGTGTGCTGGTCTTAGGTTTCCTAATTTGACTTGTCACCTATTTTGTGTATTCATACTAACTAGAATTCAATCTTTTCAGGTTCATTACAGATATTATCATCCGCCGTGGGATTATCATCCGCCGAGGGATTCGTCTTAGTTATTAAGTGCGTGCGAGTTAGTTGATATGTGTGTGTGTGGCTTAGTTTAAGATTCTTAACTTCTTGCCGTACTTTAACGGGTCTAGCTTTGAACAAAGATTTTTCTTAAGAATGAACATTATTTAATTCTATCTTTTTATTCTTTTTTACTCGTTCAAGGAAGTGTAATCTCACAATAAAATAAAATTTTCTTCTCCTTCTGAGAAATAATTACAGCCGGGAAATTTCTAGTCATCAAAAATTTAAAGAGAATGGTACGGCAAGGGGTTAAGATTGCTCAGGGGCCTCCGACCGACGAGAGCGCCCGTGGGGGGCACGGGGGGTAGCGTCCCCGAGATACCCGAGTCGCTAACTTCGCATATGTCCAGTATTATTGCCTTACTTTTACTTTTTCGCGTTTCGTTTTTGACTCCGCCACAGCAGAAAGCTGTGGTGGCCTTGCTTGCACAAACTCTTGGGTAAGTCCGGACACATCTCGATGTTCGACGAGTGACCATGCGGCGTAGTGATTCGAACGCGGATCCTCCTTCTGGGTGGGCTCTCTCCTGGTCCCCGTTCGGCCAGTAATCCGTCCTTAGCTCTCTTTTGGGGGCGGGGCGTTGGGTGAGAAATGGTCACACAGGTTTACCTGTGTAGTCTCCCACCTAGTGCCGATTCAGACGGGTAAGGCGGCCTAACTTAGTTTTAGGTCGCAGGGCGAGAAATGGCCACTCACTCCCAATGTGGGAGGATACAACTTTGGATCATCACTCCTCATGTGATCACGCCGGTCATCGCGATTTGCGAGGCACCGAACTTGTGCGAGCATTGTACGCGTCGCATCACCCTCGACACAGTGCCTTCTGCACTGACTCGCAGTTGTTTCTCACTTTGAAAGAATCACTGCCTTCTGCACTGATTCATTTTGGTCCCCGTGGATCAGAGACTTCTTCTTTGATCCACTTGGTCCGCAATAGTACTTGACATATACGAACGTGTGAGTGTGGGTGTGTGCTAGCTAGCTGGCGAGCGTGTGTACTAGTTTATAAGTCGTCGTTGTTAGAAAGGGAGCCATAGCGAATTCCGGCTTCGTTCTGACTCCCTTTCGGGTCTCTAAAGCAGCAACCTCCTCGTGGTGAGACTCGGGCAATCGGTATCATCCTCGGTTCAAAAATTCTTGCGAATTGCCATGAATTTCTGAGTCGAGGATGATACCGAGCAAATAGCTGCAAATTGTATATTATAAAATAGTGTGCATTGTAAAAGTATGTGGATTTATACTTCAAGTTAGGGCTCGAAATAATGTTTCGTTCGTAAATTGTTGAAATTGGTGTTCCTCCGATCGGAGGTCCCTCAGGGGCTCGCTTGCGGGTGGGGCCCGTGGGCGAGTTCGGGGGGTAGCGTCCTCGAGGTACCCGAGGCGCTTGTAGGTTGTTAGGGTTCTTAATTTAAGTTTCTTAGATTTCGTTGCGTCCATTTTCTCAAAAAATGCACTCGTGTGGTGGTTAGTTTGGCACTCGCGTGCTGGTTAGCTTGGCACTCGTGTGCTGGGTAGCGTGGCACTCGTGTGCTGGTCTTAGGTTTCCTAATTCAACTTGTCACCTATTTTGTATTCACACTAACTAGAATTCATTTATTTCAGGTTCATTACAGATATTATCATTCGCCGTGGGATGCGTTTTAGTTTCGATAATTTTCGCAAAAATTGCACTCGTGTGCGGGTTAGCTTGGCACCCCTGTGCTGGTCTTAGGTTTTCTATTTTGACTTGAATTCAGACTAACTTTAATTCAATCTTTTCAGGTTTATTACAGATATTATCATCCGCCGTGGGATTATCATCCGCCGTGGGATTTTCATCCGCCGTGGGATTTTCATCCGCCGTGGGATTATCATCCGTCGTGGGATACGTCTTAATTAATAAGTGCGTGCGACTTAGTTATTAAGTGCGTGCGAGTTAGTTAATAAGTGTGTGTGAGTTAGTTTAAGATTCTTAACCTCTTGCCGTACTGTAACGGGTCCAGCTTTTAATAAAGATTTCTCTTTAGAATGAATATTATTTTGCTCTTACATCTTTATCTAAATTTCTCTTCTTTTCACCACAATATTTAATTGCTCAAGAAGTGTAGTCTCACAGTAAACTCAAATTTTTTTCTCCTTCTGAGAAATAATTACAACCGAGAAATTTCTAGTCATCATAAATTTAAAGAGAATGGTATGGCAAGGGGTTAAGTTCCCTCAGGGGCCCCCGACCCACGGGAGCGCCCGTGGGGGGCACGGGGGGTAGCGTCCCCGAGGTACCCGAGTCGCTAATTTCGCATATGTCCAGTAGTATTGCCTTAGCCTTATTTTTTCGCGTCTCGTTTTTGACTCCGCCACAGCAGAAAGCTGTGGTGGCCTTGCTTGCGCAAACTCTTGGGTAAGTCCGGACACGTCTCGTTGTTCGACGAGTGACCATGCGGCATGGTGATTCGAACGCGGACCCTCCTGCTGGGGAGGCTCTCGCTTCGCGTATTCGCAATGTAAGACGTCCTTAGCTCTCTTTTGGGGGCGGGGCGCAGGGCGATCCGACTCATTGTAGGATGATCCAACTTTGGATCATTATTCCTCATGTGAAAACGGCGAGCATCGAGATCTGCGAGGCTCCTGATTTGTGCGAGCATTGTACGCGTCGCGTCACCCTCGAGTCAGTGCCTTCTGTACTGACACGCCTTTGTTTCTTAGTTTCGAAGAATCAGAGCATTCTGCACTGATTCATTTTGATCCCCGTGGATCAGAGACTTCTTCTTTGATCCACTTGGTCCGCAATAATACTTAACATATGCGAACGAGTGAGTGTGTGGGTGTGTGCTAGCTAGCTGGCGAGCGTGTTAGTTTATAAGTCGTCGTTGTTAGAAAGGGAGCCATAGCGAATTCCAGCTTCGTTCTGACTTCCTTTCGGGTCTCTAAAGCAGCAACCTCCTCGCGGTGAGACCCGGGCAATCGGTATCATCCTCGGTTTAGGAAATATTGAGAATTACAATGAATTTCTGGATCGAGGATGATACCGAGCAAATAGCTGCAAACTTTGTATTGTAACAAAGTATTTATTGTAAAAGTATGTGAATTTATACTAGAAGTCGGGGCTCTGAATAATGTTTCGTTCGAAAATTGTACAAATTGTAATTCCTCCGATCGGCGGTTCCTCAGGGGACTTCTTTGATCCACTTGGTCCGCAATAGTACTTGACATATACGAACGAGTGAGTGTGTAGGTGTCATTTCGGAATTTTGACATAATATTTCTCATCGTGTTTCCTATGGCAGTGTGAATTTTTACATATATAAATATAAATAAAAAATTGACAGGTGAAATTCAAAATGATCGTGCCAGGTCTTTGTGAGACAAGCTTTATATGATGGTGCGAATGTTCACATGAAATATAAGAAAAAATTTATGGATCAATTTTGTGATCGCGGCGAGGTTATACGGTAGAAGAAGGTAGACGATCGCAGCGGAAAACGGCGGCAAAGTTAATTCTCGTTAGAGGGAAACAAAGAAAGTCTCTAATAAACTTGCTGATACGTGTAAATGGAAGCATCCATTTACTTTCGACTTTTCGATCCAATTTACTCCGCGGGTTGGGTCGGTTCGGTGTTCGCGATCGACTTGCGAGCAATAAATAACGATTCCAAACGTCAACCAAGAATTCGCCGCGGTCAAATTGATACCATAGATCAAGCTATGGAAAAATGGCCTCGGTATACCTTGCCGGCGTTCCTTTCGGTTCGATAAAGCTTTATCGAAGAGCCATCTGGAAAGCGCCGGTGGAAAGGGACTTTCCGAGGAGGACCTTGAAAATTGATACTGTCATCTAAATCACCGGATGACGGAGTTTTCTCTCGCGTCTCGCCGCTGACTTCTCCGTAAACAAATCTGTCGCGATTAGGACCGTTGGACTTATTAAGCGACACTCATTCCCATCAGAGTTCGGAAAGATTTTATTCGGATCACGGATAAGAGATAAAATACTAACATAGATATAATCGTATTCGACACTGTCAAGTAAAGATCCAAGAGAATACAAATTTATTTGTAATAGATAACAATTTATTCGAATTAGAATAAGAATTCATTCGAATAAGAGTTTATGAATAATGAATAATTGTTATTCGAATAAATATATTATATACTAAATACTATATTATATACTAACAAGTATTCATTCAGATAATTATCATGGATAAATATTTGGTCTTTTGGGCTATCTAAATAACCGAAAAATATTCTCTGCGATATCTCGTGTTTTGAATATAAATCAGTCAAGGCATTATGTCTTCATGTAATTTCGTTTGATTTATAAGTATAATAATAGAAAACCTCTGATGATATGATCATACGAGAGTACCGAGGAATAAGAACAACGATTTCTGAAAACAGGGAGTCACTGAAAGTATTGTTTCACCGACAATAAATATTGCAAGTAAATTTCGAAGCTTCGTACTTATAGTTCAAAATACATCAAGGTATAATTGGAAAAATGTGTTCCTCGTTCATAAACAACAATACCTACAGGTCAAGAAAATATTTGTCAAATACAAAAATGTTTCACCTCTACGTATATGTTTGGAATAAATTGTTGAACCTAGAAACCAAAACAATATATTGGGTTGGCAACTAAGTAATTGCCGATTTGTTCAATGAAATAAAAAATTTTTTTTACTTGGAATGAAGTTTAATCTGTAATGTATTTTCCATTTTGTTCGATGACCTTTTGCTATCTCTCTGACAACTTGAAAATTCCACGCTCGTAGAAAGTCTGATCCTTTTCGGCAAAAAACTGAGTTAAGTGAGATTTTACAGTGTCATCATCGTTAAAAGTTTTACCACGAAGGGAGTTGTCCAGGGATCGAAATAAGTGGTAATTCGATGGCGCGAGATCAGGGCTATATGGTGAGTGTAACATCAATTCCCAACCAATATCCATCAATTTTTGCCGAGTGGACAAAGACGTGTGCGGCCTAGCATTGTCCTGGTGGAAAATGACACCTTTACGATTGACCAATTCTGGTCGCTTTTCCTTGACCGCTGCATTCAATTTGTCCAGTTGCTAACATTCACGGATAATAAAAAATAACATAATAATAATAATAATAATAATTTTATAATATAACATTTACGGATATCATAAAAATGGGAGTGAGAGACATCTATAACTGAAATCGGCAATTACTTAGTTGCCAACCCAATAGAATGATCCCAGAAATATGGACTCTATGTAGTAGAGTGGGTTGGCAAAAGAAAATACGAGAAAAGATTTTTCGGTATAAATTAGAAATACATTGTTGTACGTGCACATATCGATGTAGAAACGTGTGCAACAATCCCTGGGACGATAGCGGCGTGATCGAAGAGCATCTATCAGGAAAATACATAAGCGATTCGAGGCGCGCAGCTGTTTTGACCTGCAGCCGATACAGATATTATTCGGTTTAGGGGTGGAGCGAGGAGGGTGGCAGGCAGGCAGGGCGAGGTAACACCGTCTCTCGCATATACACGGTGGCGTGTATCGTGGTAAAAGTGAATTTGGGAACTCGGCCAAATGTTAGCTCATCGGTTAAATCCATGCGCGGGTGAGAGGTATTTAATATTGTGGCGGCAGAGGTGGTTACGGTATGGGCGGCCGTGAGCTGCCAGCGGACCCCTCTGTTTACCATATAGATGACTCGTTAGCGAATGTTAAATTACTGTATTTGCCTAGTGGAGATTTATCATTCATACCGCGGGCCAATCTACCCAGTCGTCGCGATAATAAGTCAGCTTCCATTCTCGCTTCTCTTCCTCTCTTACTCTCTTGCTCTCTTGCTCTCTTGCTCTCTTGCTCCCTTGCTCTCTCTCTCTCTCTCTTTCTCTCTCTCTCTCCCTCTCGCCGCGTAACCACCCTCAAGCCACCCCCGCCCCTGCGCCGCACGAAACACGCCGACGGCGCGATGCAGGTAGTAAACCCTATAATCGATTTGTCACCGTGTCTATTCTTCAATCGATTTCTGATTAAGAGCCCCGCTGATGTCGTTTCCGGCGTTTATTGCCGTGGGAACGAACGTTTCCTCAGAAATTACACGACTTTAAATTGTTACATGGTCCATCGAAGAATCCTGTATCGATTTATTTTCATACTGCGGATTTCATACACACGAGCACGTGCCGAGAAAATGTGGAACGATAAAAATATTCAAAGGATTTGGAAATGCTGTGACATTAATCTGTCAACGACGATGAACATACGTACGAGATACGGACATGTATTTTTCATACATTGATACGAAAACAGCGTTATAATCCTAATGACATTACTATTAATTTTACAACATTAACGTAATCTTATTGTCGTACACATACATTCATAAAAAATTCCAAGGTATTATTTATTATTATCTGTGATATACAATTGCAATATATTATTTTGGGCACAACTGTTCAGCCTACATTATTTAATACATTATAGTTGCACGTTACGAATATGCACTCTTTTCTTGTAAAACTGTAAAACACACGGTCGGTAATTACTTCGTAGTTATTGCGACGATATAAAAATGAGTTAGAAATAAATAAATAAATAAATAAATAAACTATTTGAGTGAAACGAAGAATTAGTCGGAGGCTCTTTCACGATAAGATTTTAATACGCACCGCGCACGGTGACATTATTTGCAATTGGTTGCTCGGCGATAATAGCGTAGACGCCGCCATGGTAGCAGCGGCAGCGCGGCGCAGAGCTTTAGGCGATATAAGTTCCTCACAATGAGACCGGAAAATTAAATTCCAGCCTTAGCAGCATTCAGCAAGTTGCTCTACGCACCTTTGCCACACTATGCAGAAGGATCGTGGGAGGAAAAGAATCACCTACTTGTTAGACATCTCCATTGGTTCGAGAACCGTTGTCGGAATGAGGTTCTCGCACGCAAAATTCTAAGATCGCATGTAACGTCACGCTTTTTTCACGAAAATGTTCATCTTAATCACAAAAACAATTTCTATGTGTGACTCATCTGACCTTTCAAATCGGCCGTCGACAAGCTGCAAAGACCTTGGTAATAAATCATTTGCTGTCATAAAGCTGCCAGATTAGCATAATGCAAAATAGATTTTTCTATTTTCTAACGTTTTATATTCCAGACGCGGGATACTCCAGACAAATATTAAACATTTGCTTTTCTCAATCAAAACTATTTCGAATTTCTCCGAATAATTAAACAATTTCCGATCGCTGTGCTGAAAGGAACTAACCTGCTCTTGGGAAATCGCGTGGCTATTTATTATATCGTATATATATTCCTTCAGAGATAAACGCACGACGATAATTATTGTAATTTCGTCAAGGTTATTATACACGGTAAATTCTCCCAAACTGGCCCTCAACTCGTGCGCAAAAATGGACAATTTAGTAAGAGGAGGTCCGATTATTCGAGCTTCGCGGCTCGTTTCTATAGTTGTTGACAATTGGCGACTATAAAAACACGCCGTGATACTCGAATAATCGTATTACCTTTTCTGAAATCGTCTGTAGTTGTCTGTAGTTGTTACTGTAGTTTCTGAATGTCAAATTTTTCTGCAAATATTTCGAACCATTGACTAATCATGGATTCAGCTCGGAAAGCCGAAATCCGAGGAACAATGGAACGAATGAGGAATCATTGCGGAAGTTAAAAAAACGAAATCACGTGATCAACGTTGGATGTAATTACTTGGCGTAGCAAAAACGCGAGCGTCTCCCTCTCTTCCTCAATCCTGTTCGTATTCAGCATGAAAAATAATGGAGCCGGCTTCCAACCACAATTTGAAAGCTGGCGCATGAATGGCCACTTACAACTTTGAGTGGGGCTACTGAAAGATAAAAAGATATTCATGTTGCCGGCTCGAATCTCTCATCTTCTGATACCAGGCATTTTCTTTCGAATTATCTTACACAGATTAAAATGAACTCGGCCGCGATCGACCGCTCTAATCACGTTAAATTTGTAGACGACGGTCTATTGTCATGTTTGAAAATTCATTCATTCATTCCCCGCGTTGCCTACCTTTTGGAGCACCTTTTATTCTTTTTTAAAGCGGCAGACATATTTTCGTACGGAGTTTTCTTTAGAAATAGAATTTTCCTTGAATTTGATCGCGGAAACTTCGTGGAAATTATGGAAATAAATATTACATTTAGAAGACTATATTTATAGAGGTAGGAAAATGGGTGGAGTTTTTTTTTAAATCGAGAAATACAGTAGGAGTTTCTATTTAAATATTATTTAAGTATGTATTAATGGTTGCAGAAGATACAGAAACGGATATTAGATTTAGAACAATACCATTCCAAATGGAATAATATCCGTAACAGTGAATTTTTATACATCGTCCTATGCTCCAAACATAAAATCACCGATTTCAGCGACATGAGAAGAGCTTTCATTCAAAAACATTTTAATGGCTGCAGACAATACAAAAATTTCCAACAAATTTTGATCAATAAACTCTAAAATGGAATAAACCTCGTGGCAATGTATTTTTATAAATTATTCATTGCATCGAATATAAAAGCGAATGTATAGAAATGTATAACATATAAAAACAAATAATACGAATAATGATTTTAGAGAATGTAACTTTTTATTGGATTGCGGGAAAAAACAGAAAGAGGTAGTAAATGCAGAACAATTAAATTTTGAACGAAATAATATCAGCGGCAGTGAATTTTGACACATCGTTCTTGGCTTTAAACATAAAATCGACTAAAGATCAATTACATTTAAGTGACATTGATCGCCTGCTCTAAAAACCTCAGAGACTCGATAACATCGAGGTAATTCATTTATTAAGATAAGATGAGACATCGATCACGCTTAATCAAGATGAGAAATCAAAATGAACGAATGAAACGAATTACTTTCTCAATTCTTTTGCATTTCGCATTTCGACAATATTTAAGCAACCAATTCCGTCACTCAATTGTGTTTATCATGGTAGTCTACTTATTAAAATGTAATTCGACGCGAGTGGAATCAATTATCAATTGTACTAGCACAGAAACGGTGCATTCTGCTTTTCCATCCGCGAAACTATTTTCTCCGGATCAGTATCCGCAAAGCAGAACTGCTTATAGATTTCACGAGAGCAGTCGCGTGAACGCACCTAAGGGATGTCTCTTCAGACATGCTTGAACCCTCCAGGAGGCTCCTGTGCATCTCTGCCGACGCCGACGTCTCTGCTTTCCGCCCACTTAGATGCGGCAAACAAAGCTCTAATGAAACTTCTAACGAGCCAAATCTTATTATTATTCAGAGTAGAACGAACAAGTAAATGAGTGGGAGCGGAACAGAGAAGGCAGGTTAGATCGCGAGAGAACGTTGGGTTAGGTTCGTTCGATTCGAAGTGTAGGCGAGTAAGTTTAGTTACTTCGGCTGCATAAACACGCGCCATTAGTTGGAATAACAGCGGATTCGGCTGGATTTGAATGCTTTCAGGCTCACGACTCCAATACCTCGACGCGCGACGGTGGGTTCTTTCACGGCCCCGGAACTGTACCGATTTTCTTCTCAGATATCTTCATCCGGTTGTCAATTGTTAAGAAATTGTCCTCGTCAAGCTGTTGCCGACGATTATCACCTTTCTCCCATGATGTTAGGAACTTAATAGTGACATGTCGAACTGATAAGAACACTTTGTCCATGTCACGGTGTAAGAAGAAAAGGTGGACCGACGCGTCGCGACGCCACCCCCACACTTGCGATTTTAATAACGTAATTTTAGTTTGGCTCGCTAAGTGCTCTCAGTGAGCACTACATCCTATTGGCGAAAGCTTGTGGTATCGTATTCATGTTTGTGTGACGTGCGTGAGTTGTGTTAAAACTAGTAAGAAGATACTACGCTGTGTGTAGACACACACTGTGTGATACTACACATTTCTCACTAGAATTAACGTATTAACGACACAGTGATTTTGTGATGGATGTATGTTCGTTGATCTATCTTTTCTTCTTA
This sequence comes from Megalopta genalis, assembly GCF_051020955.1. Classification (NCBI taxonomy): domain Eukaryota; kingdom Metazoa; phylum Arthropoda; class Insecta; order Hymenoptera; family Halictidae; genus Megalopta; species Megalopta genalis. The sequence continues at coordinate 10,311,666 of NC_135018.1, read as the reverse complement.
CACCGTCGTGCATACCGAGTTGTAATATCTGCTTCTGTTAGCATTGTAGTGGAATATTTTTGGAAAAATGTTTCTTATCGAAGAAGTGGAATGTCTATGTTTCACGATGTTTATTTTGAAGTTGTTAAGAATTATAAAGACCCTTTCTGCGGGAATCGAACGCCTAAATTTCTAAACGCTTAAATACAGTCTTAGTTAGGAATTATTAGTGCTGAATAGGTTTAGTATTAATTAAAACGAGTCTAGGTGGTTAATTAAAACGAACTAAACTGGCCATATGTGTTAATTCGTAATTAGTCAATAAATATGAATAATTAGCCACAGCACACACAAAAACCATCTGCGATTAATTTTTCGAAGAAATCCGAATAAGCTACAATCTGCAAAGGGGAGCATTAGAACAGGTCAGGTTAGAGGAATATTACACTCTTTTCCGAGGACAAAGAATGCAGTACTAATTTACGAAACATGCAAGATACCGTTATCGGTCGACTATTGATTATATTATCTTATCATACCCACGTGAAAAATTCGAGTTAGTTAAATACCCTGAATGATGACCTTGATAAAAATAAGATACAAGACCAACTCCAATTTATTAAAACAACCGAAGTTTCGATAGCGACACTGTAACGATATGTTACAACAACCATGCAGTTGATGCGACGTAAAACTTTTAATTAAAACAACCAGAACTTTAAGCGATAAACGTTTCCTCGACAGCAAATTAAGCGTGTATAATCGCGAATTGAATTTTTCCGCGAGTGAAATGGCACAGAATTATCCAGGCTTCGTGCAAAACCGCCTCGAATTCGCCGACCATGCTTAATTCCATTATATTACAATAGCTATTGAACTTGGAAGGAATGGAATAAAAGGTGGGGCAAACAGATTTCGAATTCAGCGAGGACCTTTTCTGAATGTATAATTCCAGCTGGTTAAGCTGGCCGCGGATTTTCCATAGGTTTCGAACGGTCGACGTCGTACAACTTTGAATAATAAATTGAAAATTACGCACACGGTCGCACGATATCAGTCGCCGATTCGCGTCGTTATGGAACGGTATTTTGCAAGAAACTTACGTTACATCCAGACGACGGTATCGATGTGACACGAGGACGCTTTTGTTCACGGGCGCTAAATTATTCCTCAAACTCGAGGACTCATTGTCAGACAAACGTCGCATGTGATTACAAACTAGGGACCTTAGACTCATTTCTTCTATTTTCGTCCCCCCTCCTTCACCTAACCCCTCTTCTCGTGTCGTCCTTGTTTTTTCGTCGTTTTTACGGCAATTCTTTTTTTCCTCCTTCTTTATATCACATGCAGCACAATGACGCCTGTCCTGGTGCCATTGTTTGTGCTTGTAATTGCGCCCGGGGCACGCCAGTCTGGATTAATCTCGCACGATTTCGGGAAATCTCCTCACTCCTCTGCCGCGACTGCCATCGCCAACTCGATTCTTGTTTCTCTTGGGGCGCAGGACTCTCTCTCTCTCTCTCTCTCTCTCTCTCTTTTCCCCTCTCTCTCATTATTTCTCTCTCTCTCTCTCTCTTACTTGGACCTAATTTAGTCCTTAGAATCGCCAGGTTCATTATAAACACGCTGGGGTTGACGATAATGAGGACAAATGCGAACAAAAACCGGTTCTGACAATTAATTAACCACATGGAAATAGGATACGTGTGACGAACAATTAAATTCGCTACCAGAAACGAAAAATATAAGGGACTCTATTAAACTAATTGTCTGTTTATTAACGCGTTGAAAGTAATAGAAATTCCAAGTTCATTTCAAATCTTCATGGTCTGAAAAAATTAAATATTATTAAGAAAGGTATAGTATTTTTTTTGTTACGATTTAAATGAAAAATATAATATTTTCAACAATTAAGTTTTGAAGTGGAAAGAGGGAAAAGTTTTCCAAAATGTTCATGTTGGTTTAAAAGGAAAACCTCAGAGTACAGATTTATCCTAATTGACGATAGAATGAAGGACTTAATTTTTGTTGCTGCTTGATTTTACTTTGTATTTCGAATCTACAGGCATTTCAGAAATTGAATATCAATAAGCAAAATAATAGTGTTTCAATTCGATTCAACTGAACAACTCAGCGTATAAAAATTTCTGTAAATTAGGAGTAGAACGAAGGGATCACTTTTTGTTAATGAGATATTTCAGTAATTCTTTTCCAAGGCGAAACGTATTTGAAGAATTATGTATTAATAAGGAGAATGCAGCGTTCCATTTCGACTCGAAAGGAAAATCGCGGTCGCAGCATTCGGGTGTATAAAATTTGAGGATGGAAATACGGGGTTAATGCCGTGATGTCCCGAGGGTATCTCACATAAACGGAAAGTTCAGTGAATACATAAGAAAGATGTTGGCACAATAATTAGTTGGTAGGTTCGAGGAGTTACCGAAGTTGGCTGCAACGAATCTTTGGTTTTCGCGTTCACCCTTCCACCGTTCGCTGTCCCCTTTCTCAACATTCCTTCTTGTCCATTCGTCCTCGTGCCGGTGCCACAGAATTACTATTGAAAAGTTACTTTACAAATTAGAGTAAATGAAATTAAAAAAACTTTCCGCTTTGCAGTCCGCATCTCGACGGAAGTTTGCCAATGGAAGGGTACTCTTGCATTCGACCGTGTTCCGACCATAATGAAAGGAGAAAACTATTTTCTTTCTTCTCTTTAACAGAACTTAAAGTCCTTCTTTCTTCCATTCTTTCGTTTTTTTTTTCGTCTCCTCTCTTGCGCCGGGACCAAGATTAATGCCATTATACGCACAGCCAGAAGTTTTCTTTCATTCGACTCGCAATAAATAGAGTGTTATAACCCGGGGCGAATCCTTCTCCCGGATATTCGATCATCTTGTTTCGACAAATTCCCATCTTCGTGTCAAGATGAAAAAACATAACGACTTAATCACCGGATGCAAATTCCACGAGAATTAAATCCCGCTGCGCCGCGTGTCGAATTTCAATTGATAAGTTCAGCCGGCGCATTTCGAACGTCCAATCGACGGAAATAAAAGACTATATAATATCGCGAGAAGCGTGTCAACTTCATTAACGGATCGATCATTATCTTTTTGCGATAAATTTGTTCTATTTCTTCATTTCTGCTGCCTATTCTATAGATTTATATTGAAATATGCGTAAAGCTATATGCCTAAGTTGCATGAAAATGATTTTCCAGTATTGAACACACCATCATTGTACAGATCATTATTTTGTTATTTCTTCAAATTTTCATTAGCCATCCACGTCGGTCTGGACTAGTAGTCAACGATAGTGAACTGGCTATCAATGATTTTATAAAGAAAAATTATATATAGATCAGCTAGTGTTCCTGCAAAATTAACATATTTTAGCTTCTTGAGATAGAATTAGAGGGTAAGAGGGTAATCCGATGCGGTTACCTCCCATATTCCAGATGTGATAATATTTAAAATTTTGATGAGGTAATGAAAATGATTATTTGCAGTTTGAGATTGATGGGACGAGATGCGCGAAGTTGCGTGCGTTCACAGCGCAGCGAACTCTCGTGAATTCAGGTGTCCAGCCGCAGGAACCGTCGCATCATTATCTCAAGCAGTCCGCGGCAGCTGAACTAATTTATTTCTTATCAAAATATTGGTGATTGGCGTTATCCACTTATCGGACTTATCGAGTTTGCGCCAGATAGAATGTGCCCGGGAGGAACGATGCTGCCACCGGCGCTTGACTTTTTAATTACGTGTCATAAATTGGCCGACACGCTCGGCCCGTTCCAGGACACTCCATTTTCTGGGTGGCCGCAAGTTCGATCTACCACCTTCCTGCTTTGAGATGAGCTTCACGCTCCCCCACCCACCATAAACTGTCCCGCTTGATAAATCGACCGGACAGGCGCCGCGCCGAGCGCCGTTCGGGATGTGCACGTAGTAATGGGAAAATAAAGACAATCGTTACGAAATTTTCCAAAGGCCGTCCAACGTGTACCGACGTTCCGAAAATTATATTCGCAACGCTATGGAACCAGTTCGTCGAGTGAAAACGTAGGCTAATTAAAATTCGCCAGGCATTGACACACGTTTCACTATTTAAAACAGCGACATCTAATATCTTCGAGGCTAGGTCAATGACGCTTGTTTATTGAAATTGTTGGTGTTTCAGCAACAGTTTTATGTAATATCATAATACAAAGTCAACTTAATTCTGATAGCTTTTTTTTTATCGAAAATAATGGCACAGCGTAAAAGTGTAATTCGATGGAAAAGTTCTGCTAAAAATTACAAAAATATATGCTTTCAGAAGATGTTCGTAGTTAGTGGATCATTACGTGCAACAAAATAGTTGTACTATCCCTTAAAAATATAATTCCTTGTACAGTTATCGACAAAGTTATCTTGCCTTAACCGTAAGTAGAATGCGGATTTGTATGCATTATGAAAATTGTGCGGATTTCTATAAATTTTCATCGGCCAATTTAGAAAATTTGCAATCGCCAAAAATTTCTTTTGTTCTAACCCGTTAGAGGTAGTTTTCTAAATATTTTATGACACTCAATTCCACGTGTGTATAAAACCAAAAATGGATCCATGAAATCTCCAGCTGATGAATGTTTTAGATCTCATGATTTCTTTATTTATATTCGAGCCTTGCGGCTCATTTGTATAGTTACCGATTGTCAACAACTATGTTCGCAATCTGAGCGCGAATTAGGGAGAAATTACTGTACGTCTTTAGCATTCCATGTTTCTTTGAAACGTTGTCTTCGAAAACAAAGGCTGACAGGCATTATCCTCTCTTGACTCGAGGTTCAGAAGTTATAACAATAAGGGGATAACCATAATCTGTAAGGGGATTTCGATGGTGCATAGCATGGGTCCGAAGCTTCGAATTATTTCGCGCAATCAACGTGTTCTACCCCAGTATCAGTAGCAGTAAATAATTTCGGTGAAGAAACAAACGTCTCGGCGCACGATGGAGATTAGGCACACGGTGAATCTTGGCAATTGTAAGGGAGGATGGAGAGAGACCTCTCCCTTTCTCTCTTCCTCTCTCTCTCTCTCTCTCTCTCTCTCTCTTTCTCTCGCGCGCGCTATCTCAACACCGAAGCCTTCCTTAACGAATGCCACGCAGGTACGATTGTTTAACGCAGTGAGCGTGAGGAGTGAAGCTTTTAGTCAAGACGAATGAGACGACTAGCTCAGTCTCAGCACCAACAGCAGGAAATTGCGTTTCATTGTAGCGAGCCGGTGTTTGCTTCCAAGCTACGATACCTAGGAGCCCTCTCCCGTACTACCTCTGGTCTAGGTTTCTCTTTCATCCCCATACTATCCATTCCTCTCCTCTCCTCGCATCCTCGCGTCTTTTGCGTCCCACGGCCTGGTATAAGACACGAATGACAATTACACCCGGTAGATAACAGCCACCGAGCGGTGCGCGGCGGTGCCGAGCAGCACCGAGGAACGGCGCGACGCGTTCGCCTGGAGCCTTGTTTGCACGACCTTAAAATTCTCCGGTTGCCTTACAGGAAACTCATTTCCATTGTTTCCCGGTCTTTTCCGAAAGGAGACGCCGAAGTTGTTCTAGGTAGATGTAAACTAATCGATCCCGGTACATCGGTGCACTGCCGTTTTCGAATTTGGTGCCTGCATCGCGGGGATGCGTCGTCGGCGACGATAACGCTCCGGGACAAAAAAGATAGCACGCCTTAAAGTTAACGTAATTTTTCTTTACTAGTGATCCCTTGCACTACAATTTCTTTCACTACTACGCCGACGAGCAATTCTCCACCCTTATTAATTTCCTTCAAAAAACGAGACAATATACATATGTATCTTTCTTGTCCCAGATTTTGATAATCGAAAGAACTGATTTTTCATCATGAGTCTGACTCGCTGTTATTTTATTTCGATACACACTTGCAGAATACCGTTATAAACATACACATATACACCATAAACCTGTGCAAATGGTCATTCTAAATCGTCATTCTAAGGAATTTTATTGGTAAACAAAGATTTTTATGGAAGTATAATGGGACAAAATGATAGCGCATTTAACTGAAAATTATGTATAGCAATAAATCAACGAACGATATTTAATGCCAAATATTTTGTGACTCCTCCTTTTCATCGAATAACAGCTATCAATCTCTTTGGCAAAGATTTATAGAGTTCTTTTGCTGTAATTGTGTTTCCATTCATCTTGATTACATTTGTTTAATTCGGCAATGTTTCTATATTATCTGTCATTTACAGCTCGGTCAAGATTTGCCTAACATTTTTTATTGATATTAAGGACGGGGACATAATATTCGACCTCGCTGGCCAATCCAAAACGAGAATTATTCTCGAGAATACTGCTACTTTTGCAATGTGTACTGTGGCATTAACTTGCTGAAAAATATAATTCTCCGCAGCAATTCTGGTGGCGTACGCGTCTATTTGTACCTTAATTATTTCCAAACACATTTTGTGTTATTCATTTTACCCGTTATAAACTTGATGTCCATTTCACCGTAGTACCTGATGCCGTATCATATTTCATATTTCATTCGCTAATTAACGCAACATTGCATTGTTTCGCACCAGGCATAACAAAATACCTATACATACGAGTATAATCCCATCTGCCGTAGAACGCGGATTCCATTGTTTCCATAAATCTGACATGATTAGGTTTTTTTCTTTGGGAACATCGCGGCGAACAGTGCGAAAATTATTTTAATTAAATATTTGCAGTTCGAAACAAACTGTCGGCGCGACAGTTAAAGTTTTATTTAGAAAATCCGTGCCGGGTAACATGCTGGCCGGTGATTCATAACGTTCCCACCGGAAAATAAGTAGCGCTGAACCGCGACCGGAATAGGGGGATGAAAACTGGGGGGTCGGCGGTGAACTCGTTCGCCGTGAAGGTAGCTGCGGTTAGAACAGAGAGCGGGGCCGTAACGATTGACAAATCCGAGAACTCATATGCAATAAATCGCAGCGGACGCGGCGAGGCGACTGCGACTGTCCCCGCGTGTTTTTTCTATTTATGGCTTATGCGAAGGTGTAGCGCGTGGCGCGAATATGTAGGTCCGGGGATATGTAGGTGGCAGCCTCTGCGTCTGCGTCCGCGTTTGCGTTTGCCGATGGCGAGAAGGTTGCCAACTTTTCCCATGCATCGATATGAATATAAATATCCAACGGCCGGCTCTAAACCTTGCTTTGTGACCCCGCCAATCTGTTCTCACCCCTTCGCCAGCCTTACACGAGACTTACAACTTTCGAGATAGCATCTATAAACTGATTAGAACAAATTGTGTCTCCAGCGAAAGAATTTCGAGATTATTTATGGGCGCTGGCGGAAAAATTCTATTATTTCTGAACGTATCTATATATTGCCTACACTATGTTAATCCTCATCCCCCCCTCATTTTTCGAACTTTAATGTGTCCCTCGTCTTGTGCGTCAAATTGACGCTATCGTAAAAAATATCAATATAATAAGATGCAAACGATTCATTTTACTAAACATTTATTGAAAATAAAGGAGAACATATTTACACAATATCCTTCCGCATTGTTCACATAGAATGAAACGACGTGACGGATAAGCTTATCTTCTTACACTTATCGCGGCGTGCACAATGTACTGTGACCCACAAAAGCGTTCGAACACCTCTTAAAACGCAATAACTTCTTGAAAACTTAACTAAATAATTTGAATTGTTCTTTAGATAACAGAGTGACTAAATGATGGCTAAAAAGCATTTTTTAAATTTTGCTATTACATACTTGGAATGAAAAGAAAAAATTAAAAACCCTCGTTTTTTAACTCTTTTAACTGAGCCTATAACGAAAATTTAAAAAATGCCTTTTGTAGATCTCGGTAACTTACACACGTGCTGAATCGAATCGTTTGATCAAAATCGGTTAACCCAGAGTCGAGCTATAGGATCTTCAAAACTGCAGATTTCTTACAGTTTTTGGTCAAAATCGTGATAAAACTACGATTTTTGCGATCTTTAATTTGTTGTATCACATAACAACGTGAACCGATTTCAATAAAATGTTCAACATGCATATAAGGTTACCGAGATCTAAGAAAAAATTTTTTTAGACTTTCGTTATAGGCTCAGATAAAAAATTTAAAGAACGAGAGTTCTTTATTTTTTTTTCATTTCAAGTAATAGCAAAATTAAAAAAGAAAAAGCATTTCAGTCATCGTCTTGTAGACGATTCATCTAAAATAAATTCAAGTCATTTAGTTCAATTTTAAAGTAGTAATTGCGTTTTAGGAAGTATACGAATACTTTTGTGGGCCACTGTACATTTGCATTAAGACGTATTGGTAAGTGACGACTGCATTCATTCATATTCATATTCACGTTATCGCTCAGAAGCGACATGTCTTCTCCTGTCCGTGAAATTCTCGTGTGTCAAATTGACACTTTATGTAACAAATATTGTAGCATCTTTACTTAAAAACTATTATAATATACTATTTACTACTTACGATATACAATACGATATACTACTTACTATACGATTTTCATATACATATAATGAAATATACGTATACAATGGCGAACATATGAATAGGGGAATTTGAAGAACGGTATAATTTGTTACAAACAAATTCTGCGAACAAAGGGCTTCATAAAATTCGAAGCAGGCAGAGCGGGATTTCATATAACTCATTGAAAAGGTTTATACCATATTTTTTCACATGAATTTTGAATTTGTCAGATCGACGAAAACAATGAATTGAGAAAAATACGCAGCGGCGAGCAAATTGAACAAAATTCCATCGCACTAAAAATATTCCAACGATAAATTAAATTTTGCAGATTCATGGCTGTGAGAAATGATATTTAATTGGCTATAATATCTAATTGGCTAAGAGATCATTTCTGAGACTGTAAATCGATCGAGAAAGTGGACCGGTTTTAACTAGGAAACGGTGTTAAAACGTTCGCGACTCTTTGATGCATTATGAATGTTCTTTCCGTATCAGGATCGTCGGAGGATTCTAAGGTAGAAGTCGGACAAAGTTGAATACTCTCACATGTTACAAGACGTCTATGTAAAACGCGCTAAACTTTGAACAAACCGTGGGCAAAGTTTGAGGCTGAGCAAACGGCAGGCCAATATCGTAATTGATTTCGGAACTGTTGGTACAGAGAGCCCGGATTTAATATCAGTATGCACGCCGCTACTCGGAGATGGTAGTTCGCAACTTAATTTTGTTCGGTTTCTCGCCAAATATACATATAACGATGATGATGAGCGTCGCCTCGCCTCGCCTCGTCTCGCGTTCATTGGAAACAGATAGGAAATATATTTTGATTGGTTGCGGTCGCTGCATTAGGGTATTAAATCTTGAAGAATTATATATATGTATGTGTCAGCTCTAGCGACGCTGTTCGCGGAAAATCAAACTGGAAGAGCGGCCGTTTTTCTTTGCATGTTTCCCTAATTTACCGAGCTTCGGATCCAGCTTTTATTTCGAATCAATCGATACGGTACAAGGTTTTGCACTTCAAGTTTCCTCTTTTGTGTTTCAAGTTTGTCTTTTGTTTCCTCTCCATTTTGAAAATCATATTCATATTGTTTACAAGTGAAATATGGCTTGCGAACATCGCGAGGGTGCAATAATATAACATACAGTTTTAAATATTTTCTGGATTGCAGAAGCTGAATGAAGACAGTTGTTGTTCGTTGGACAAGGCGAACTTAGCTACGATATTCTCATCAACGTATTCTCTAATGGCGAACCCAATTGAAGAAGTTTCTTCGAAAATGTTATAACGTTCATTGCTGCGTATATGCAATACAATATTTAATTACGGAACATTCGTTTGCAGAAAAGATCGATTTGAGAGAAGGTGAAATTGATCTGTAAGATGAATTCGATTTGCGACAGGATGACGATGATCTGTGAAGAAATGAATCCGAATAGCTGTATGTTGTAATTACATCGATCGTCTGTGTTCCAAACAATTTTTGTTGTAATCACGAAAAATATTTCTAGTTCGATGGTCACCAGCATCGGAAGTTGTGCAACACAGTGCGGTGCAGTGGGGCGCGGTGGTCGGCCGACTATTTTCGATATATCGATGGTGCAACAATTTGGACAGGGCGTGGTAATCGAATTTCAAGACACCGATAACTGAATTTCGATATATCAATAATGCAATTTCGCAGCGAACCGGCAATCGAATTGCAAGAACGGCCCGTGAAAAGGTTAACGATATGCAAATGCGAAAAGCCGCAGTTTTCAAATGACCCCCCAAAAAAAGAACAAAGACCAAAGGAATAAAGAAAAAAAAAAGAGAGAAAAGGGATGAACTCTGGAGCCGCCGCCGGGTAGGGATGAGGCGTAGGAGAAATAGGTCTGCTGGTGGGGGTGGGTGCGAGACAATTCCGAACGAATGAAATGTAAATCGGGAAATAAAGGTAACGTTGCGGAAAATTAAATACCATTTAAATAACGCAAATGGTAATAGAATTATCGAGCTGATCGATTAAAGCAATAATACTGCCTGTCTTCTGTCTTCCCACCGTGCTATCCATTCTATCCGCTCTGCCCCACCCTCATCCTTTTTATCCCCGAACCTGTCCTTCGCCATTTCGTCGGTAATTCTTTTCCTCGTCTTCGTTTTCACTTGATTAGGCCTCCTTCGCACACAACAAAATGCCCATGAAATTTATTCCTTTTCAATACCTCTAGAAGCTCTCATTTTTCATCGACCGTTCAACGATACGGTCACCGCGGAGAGGGTGATTGTCATGATCGTGAGTCATCCCGGAGCCACGAATTTCGGTACTAATTTGGCTGAGATATCGTGACCCTACGGAGAACCTGGACAATTTGCACACTATTCATTTTTGCAAAATATTCGGCGTAAAAATTAATTCGGAGCTTTCTATTAAATTGCATATAAGTTTTGTTTTCAATGTAAACAATCATCAGCTATTAGATAACGTTCAAGCAACTGGTCTGCAACATTTAGAAACTGGTTTGGTTAGAAACACAAACTGTCAACAAGCAAGATGGCGACGTTTCACATGACTCGCATACAACACTGTATACTGTTTTGTTTGTCTTTCGATTAAAGGAAGATGCTTTTAACGGCGTTGAAATGATGAGCCACTCCAACTTGGTCAAACAGTCGATGCAGATCGCTATCAATAGCAATTGATTCGTGCGAGTGACTAACTCGAAAGTAAAAGACAGTTTACAGGTAAGAAATCTTGATACGCCTTCTTTCAACAAGATAATGCCTGTTCATACTTCGCGAAACCAACGAAGAATACTATTTGATACTATACTATACTATTTGATTTTATCCTCCCGCATGCGGCGCACTCTCCTGACCTGGCTGGATCGGATTTTCATTTATTCCGATCACTCCTACATCATTCAACAGATACGAATATCCAAACGTTGAAAGAGGTAGAGAAAATTATTGACGAATTCATTGCATCGAAATCGCTATCTTTTTTTCGTCAAGAAATTCGGCAGTTATCAGGAAGGTCGACCAAAGTCATTTTGGAGAATAACAGATATATGATTTTATCTTAAAGAGGCACCGACCTAATTTCTACACGTAATACTCGACGACATTTCCTGATAACTCGTATGCATATCGATCTAAGATTAGTAAAATCGTATTCTGAAATCTACCAAATCTTTTAATCAGTGATTATTTGACTTTGAAGTGGAAATCAAGTTTTTCTTCCTGTCATACAGTTTTGTTTTATCGTTTCGTTTCATCGATTTTGTTCTTTTATTCGCAATCTCACATTTGAATGCTACGCGCCGTAACCCTCGTGTACGTTCTATAATTAAAAATTCAGCGTCTACCAATTAAGAAATTGTATTAAAACTCAGCGTATATATTTAAGCGCATTACGAATGAAATGCAGTTGCTCGAAAAATGAATCTTGTTTCATTTTAAATCCTGATTTTCTTCGATTTTGAACATAATAGTTCGTCTTTTAGAAAATTTTAATTAACCTTTATCGTACTTTTACGTTGCAGAAGAATTCTTCGAAATATTACTGTTCTTCGATCGATTATTACTCGCAGATGTTTAGCCGAAGCGGAGAAAACTTGCGAGACGATGGTCGGGCGAAATACTGAAATCGCGCGATCTCTGATTAAAATTCGCGAACTCGGAATGTCTTGAGGCCGAGGTCCGATTGTTCGATTTTAATCAGACTACCTCTGTCACGGCGAACGCGGGTTTCTTTATCGTCGAATTATTAGTCGTTAATCATTAAGGAGCTGTTACCAAAGGGAGATGGGCGGCTTGAACGAAGCCAGATTGCCAACGAAGCGAGACAATGAGTACAAGGAAAAGCGGATGCTGATCAAACACTTGATTAAAGAAACTTTCCGATAGCTACTTCGCGAGAAAACCGACATTGGCCGTGGTGATTGGATAAGCTAAGGTACCAGAATTTTCATCGTCTCCTATCCACCCCGACCATCACCGTCACCCCCGACCAACATCCCCGCGTTTCTCCCCCTCATCCGGTGCTCGAAAGTTTTTCGACCGCGCCAGGAGACTACTACTCGGCTGTTTTCCCTTCTTGCAAATCCTTTGTTACCCTGCTGCAAATTCGTAGTTTCGACGACGCTTTAATTAAATTAATCTTCAACGCCCAACACGGTTTTTACTTGTCGTTTTTTTTTCCAGCCGTTCCTCTTCACCTTTTAGTTTTTCTTTTGCTTTCCTGTTTGCTGTTGATTCGGTTCTTGCGCTGTTCACCTTGCCCATTGAACGGTCTAGGCAAAACAACCCCGGTAATGAAAAACCAATAACACGAAACCGAACTTCCCTCATTTAACGTAATTACTTCGCCGTGTTGATATTCAATAAATCTTTCGATACACCTTTTTGCTTTTGCTTGAAATGTTTTTATTGATCGACGTCGCGATTGCCGCGAAGGATGCAGGAATGATCGCAGCAAGAATCGAGCGGAAAACGATGTAATTAATTCCTGTTGGAGAGCGCGCAATCATCGAAGTCAGCGCGTATTAGGTTTTAAAAGGTTTGATCGCGAGGCGAATGCGCGACAATTGCAATCCGACGGTAAAGTATTTCCATTAGGAGTAAAACGGCGAACGAGAATTGACCGAACACGGTTTCTACTTGTTACTTTTTAATGAACGCCGCAAGCCCGCGTGTCCCGAAAATTGTTCAGCACTTTTCTCGATTCACTGCCGAGGCAGTCCACGGTCGGTGTACATTGAAGTGAAAGTTAAACGGAGTATCAGAGAAAATGAGGATCTTTTTAAATCGCGGACGTTTATCGCGGCAATTCCGCGGAAATGTAGACGTTTCTTGACTTAACTCTCGACTGCAAGCGCCACCCTCGTTCGTAGCGGCGGGGAGCGGCGCACTATCTACTTTGTACGATGGCTTATGGGATTTCCCGTCCTCCCTGCCCCCCAACCCCGCGAATCTTATTAATCTTCCATTCAATTATCGTTTAAAGACCTGCCGGAATTGCGTTAATGCAACGCGCTGCGTCGGGATTCTTCGTCCGTTCTCCAGCATTTATTTAGTTGCAAACGGATTCCAATGCTCCAGGAAAAAAATAACACGTTACGATGCGTATATGCAACACAGTTCACCAAAAGATATTAATCACATTAAGATAATTTTCGGTTGAATCGATCGACCACCACATTCGCTTAACTATAGAGTTGTAGCGGCACACGGTCGGCGACCGAAATAACCATAAAACTGTCCGCTTGCAGATGTCAAGGGTTCGACGGCGAGAAAACGTCCTTGACGTTTGCAAGAACCGGAAATTTCTTTGTCTCTTTATTTTTTATCACTGCCAGACGTACTGCATGCCTGAACTGGCCGAACGGCCAGCGCGCCCCTACAGCGAGTCTCCCAAAAAAGGCGTGGCATTTTTGGGGGACGTAATATAAATAACAGACCCAAGACACAGCGAGACCAGACAGCCAGCCAGCCAGGCAGGCAGCCACGCAGATAGCCAGGCAGGCAGTCAGGCAGGCAGAGAGCCGGGCAGGCGGGCAGGGAGGCGGGCAGGCAGGCGGGCAGGCGGGCAGGCGGGCAGGCAGATAGGTAGAGTGGCGGGCAGGCGGGCAGGCAGGCAGATAGGCTGGCGGGCAGACAGGCAGGCAGGCAGAGAGGCGGGCAGGCGGGCAGGCGGGCAGGCAGGCGGGCAGGCAGATAGGTAGAGAGGCGGGCAGGCGGGCAGACAGGCAGATAGGCAGGCGGGCAGACAGGCAGGCAGGCAGAGAGGCGGGCGGGCTGGCGGGCGGGCAGGCGGGCAGGCAGGCTGGCGGGCGGGCAGGCGGGCAGGCAGATAGGTAGAGAGGCGGGCAGGCGGGCAGGCGGGCCGACAGGCAGGGAGGCGGGCAGGCAGGCAGAGCGGCAGGCAGGCAGAGAGGCAGAGAGGCAGGCAGGCAGAGAGGCAGGCGTACTGGCAGGCGGACGGGCAGGCGGGCAGGGAGGCGGGCGGTCAGGCGGGCGGGCAGATAGGTAGAGAGGCGGGCAGGCGGGCAGACAGGCAGTCAGGTAGAGAGGCAGGCAGGCGGGCAGGAGGGCATGCGGGCGGGCAGATTGGTAGAGAGGCGGGTAGGCGGGCGGGCAGATGGGCAGGCGGGCGGGCAGGCGGGCAGGCGGGCGGGCAGACGGCCAGGCGGTCGGGCAGACGGGCAGGCGGGCGGGCAGGCAGGCGGGCAGGCGGGCAGGCGGGCAGGCAGGCGGGCAGGCGGGCAGGCAGATAGGCAGGCGGGCAGGCGGGCAGGCGGGCAGGCGGGCAGGCAGGCGGGCAGGCAGATAGGTAGAGAGGCGGGCAGGCGGGCAGACAGGCAGATAGGCAGGCGGGCAGACAGGCAGGCAGGCAGAGAGGCGGGCGGGCTGGCGGGCGGGCAGGCGGGCAGGCAGATAGGTAGAGAGGCGGGCAGGCGGGCAGGCAGGCGGGCAGGCGGGCTGGCAGGCGGGCAGGCAGGCTGGCGGGCGGGCAGGCGGGCAGGCAGATAGGTAGAGAGGCGGGCAGGCGGGCAGACAGGCAGGCAGGTAGAGAGGCAGGCAGGCTGGCAGGCAGGCGGGCAGGCGGGCATGCGGGCGGGCAGGCGGGCAGGCGGGCGGGCAGAGAGGCGGGCCGGCGGGCAGGCAGATAGGTAGCGAGGCGGGCAGGCGGGCAGGCGGACAGGCAGATTGGTAGAGAGGCGGACAGGCGGTCGGGCAGGCGGGCAGGCAGGCTGGCGGGCGGGCAGGCGGGCAGGCAGATAGGTAGAGAGGCGGGCAGGCGGGCAGACAGGCAGGCAGGTAGAGAGGCAGGCAGGCTGGCAGGCAGGCGGGCAGGCGGGCATGCGGGTGGGCAGGCGGGCAGGCGGGCGGGCAGAGAGGCGGGCCGGCGGGCAGGCAGGCAGGCAGCCAGGCAGCCAGGCAGGCAGAGAGGCAGGTAGAGAGGCAGGTAGAGAGGCAGGCAGGCGGGCAGGAGGGCATGCGGGCGGGCAGACGGGCAGGCGGGCGGGCAGAGAGGCGGGCCGGCGGGCAGGCGGGCAGGCGGGCAGGCAGATAGGCAGGCGGGCGGGCAGACGGGCAGGCAGGCGGGCAGGCAGATAGGTAGAGAGGCGGGCAGGCAGAGAGGCGGGCAGGCAGATAGGCAGGCGGGCAGGCAGGCGGGCAGGTAGAGAGGCAGGCAGGCAGGCAGGCAGGCGGGCAGGCGGGCAGGCGGGCAGTCAGGTAGAGAGGCAGTCAGGCAGGCGGGCGGGCAGGCGGGCAGGCGGGCAGGCAGATAGGTAGAGAGGCAGGCGGGCAGGCGGAAAGGCAGATAGGTAGAGAGCCGGGCAGGCGGGCGGGCAGGCAGGCTGGCAGCCAGGCAGCCAGGCAGGCAGAGAGGCAGGTAGAGAGGCAGGTAGAGAGGCGGGCAGGCAGGCGGGCAGGCGGGCGGGCTGGCGGGCGGGCAGGCGGGCAGGCGGGCAGGCGGGCAGATGGGCAGGCGGGCGGGCAGGCGGGCGGGCAGACGGGCAGGCGGGCGGGCAGGCAGGCGGGCAGGCGGGCAGACGGGCAGGGAGGCGGGCGGTCAGGCGGGCGGGCAGATAGGTAGAGAGGCGGGCAGGCGGGCAGACAGGCAGTCAGGTAGAGAGGCAGGCAGGCGGGCAGGAGGGCATGCGGGCGGGCAGGCGGGCAGGCGGGCAGGCAGGCGGGCATTCTGGCAGCCAGTCGGCCAGGCAGACAGGCAGAGAGGCAGGTAGAGAGGCAGGTAGAGAGGCAGGTAGAGAGGCAGGCAAGCAGGTAGAGTGGCAGGCAGGCAGGTAGAGTGGCAGGAAGGCAGGTAGAGTGGCAGACAGGCAGTCAGACAGCCAAGCATGTCAGGCAGCCAGGCAGCCAGGCAGGCAGTGAGGCAGTTAGAGAGGCAAGAAGAGAGGCAGGTAGAGAGGCAGGCAGGCAGGTAGAGAGGCAGGCATTCAGGCAGCCAGGCAGTCAGGCAGCCAGGCAGCCAGGCAGGAAGAGAGGCAGGTAGAGAGGCAGGTAGAGAGGCAGGTAGAGTGGCAGGCAGGCAGGTAGAGTTCCAGACAGGCAGGTAGAGAGGCAGGCAGAGAGGCAGGCAGAGAGGCAGGTAGAGAGGCAGGCAGGCAGGCAGAGCGGCAGTCAGGCAGGCAGATAGGCAGCCAGGAATTCAGGCAGCCTTGCAGTCAGGCAGCCTGGCAGTCAGGCAGTCAGGCAGACAGGCAGTCAGGCAGCCAGGCAGTCAGGCAGCCAGGCAGCCTTGCAGTCAGGCAGCTTGGCAGTCAGGCAGTCAGGCAGACAGGCAGGCAGAGAGGCAGGCAGACAGGCAGGCAGGCAGAGATGCAGACAGAGAGGCAGGCAGAGAGGCAGGTAGAGAGGCAGGCAGGCAGGCAGAGAGGCAGGTAGAGAGGCAGGTAGAGAGGCAGTTAGTTAGGCTGGCAGGCAGGTAGAGAGGCAGGCAGGCAGGTAGAGAGGCAGCCAGGAAGTCTGGCAGTCTTGCAGTCAGGCAGCCTGGCAGTCAGGCAGTCAGACAGACAGGCAGGCAGCGAGGCAGGTAGAGAGGCAGCCAGGAAGTCAGGCAGCCTGGCAGTCAGGCAGACAGGCAGGCAGAGAGGCAGGCAGGCAGGCAGGCAGAGAGGCAGACAGAGAGGCAGTCAGAGAAACAGGTAGAGAGGCAGGCAGGCAGGCAGGCAGGCAGGCAGGCAGTCAGGCAGTCAGGCAGAGAGGCAGGCAGGCAGGCAGAGAGGCAGTCAGGCAGGCAGATAGGCAGCCAGGAAGTCATGCAGCCTGGCAGTCAGATAGACAGGCAGGCAGAGAGGCAGATAGGCAGACAGAGAGGCAGGTAGAGAGGCAGGCAGGCAGTCAGGCAGACTGGCAGGCAGGCAGGTAGAGAGGCAGGCAGGCAGGTAGAGAGGCAGGTGGGCAGTCAGGGAGTCAGGCAGAGAGGCAGGTAAAGAGGCAGGCAGGCAGGTAGGCAGGCAGGCAGAGAGGCAGGCAGTCAGGCAGGCAGAGAGGCAGGTAGAGAGGCAGCCAGAGAGGCAGGTAGAGAGGCAGGCAGGCAGCCTGGCAGTCAGGCAGGTAGAGAGGCAGCCAGGCAGTCAGGCAGTCAGGCAGCCAGGCAGCCAGGCAGGCAGAGAGGCAGGTAGAGAGGCAGGTAGAGAGGCAGGTAGAGAGGCAGGTAGAGAGGCAGGCAGGCAGGTAGAGTGGCAGGCAGGCATGTAGAGAGGCAGCCAGGAAGTCAGGCAGCCTTGCAGTCAGGCAGCCTGGCAGCCAGGCAGGCAGTCAGCCAGGCAGTCAGGCAGGCAAGCAGAGAGGCAGGTAGAGAGGCAGGCAGAGAGGCAGGCAGGCAGCCAGGCAGTCAGGCAGTCAGGCAGACAGGCAGAGAGGCAGACAGAGAGGCAGGCAGAGAGGCAGGTAGAGAGGCAGGCAGAAAGGCAGTCAGGCAGGCAGAGAGGCAGCCTGGCAGGCAAGCAGGTAGAGAGGCAGGCAGACATTCAGGTAGCCAGGCAGTCAGGCAGCCAGGCAGTCAGGCAGCCAGGCAGCCAGGCAGGCAGAGAGGCAGGTAGAGAGGCAGGTAGAGAGGCAGGTAGAGAGGCAGGCAAGCAGGTAGAGTGGCAGGCAGGCAGGTAGAGTGGCAGGAAGGCAGGTAGAGTGGCAGACAGGCAGTCAGGCAGCCAAGCATGTCAGGCAGCCAGGCAGCCAGGCAGGCAGTGAGGCAGTTAGAGAGGCAAGAAGAGAGGCAGGTAGAGAGGCTGGCAGGCAGGTAGAGAGGCAGGCAGGCAGGTAGAGAGGCAGGCATTCAGGCAGCCAGGCAGTCAGGCAGCCAGGCAGCCAGGCAGGAAGAGAGGCAGGTAGAGAGGCAGGTAGAGAGGCAGGTAGAGTGGCAGGCAGGCAGGTAGAGTGGCAGGCTGGCAGGTAGAGTTCCAGACAGGCAGGTAGAGAGGCAGGCAGAGAGGCAGGCAGAGAGGCAGGTAGAGAGGCAGGTAGAGAGGCAGGCAGGCAGGCAGAGCGGCAGTCAGGCAGGCAGATAGGCAGCCAGGAATTCAGGCAGCCTTGCAGTCAGGCAGCTTGGCAGTCAGGCAGTCAGGCAGACAGGCAGGCAGAGAGGCAGGCAGACAGGCAGCCAGGCAGAGATGCAGACAGAGAGGCAGGCAGAGAGGCAGGTAGAGAGGCAGGCAGGCAGGCAGAGAGGCAGGTAGAGAGGCAGGTAGAGAGGCAGTTAGTTAGGCTGGCAGGCAGGTAGAGAGGCAGTCAGGCAGGTAGAGAGGCAGCCAGGAAGTCTGGCAGTCTTGCAGTCAGGCAGCCTGGCAGTCAGGCAGTCAGACAGACAGGCAGGCAGCGAGGCAGGTAGAGAGGCAGCCAGGAAGTCAGGCAGCCTGGCAGTCAGGCAGACAGGCAGGCAGAGAGGCAGGCAGGCAGGCAGGCAGAGAGGCAGACAGAGAGGCAGGCAGAGAAACAGGTAGAGAGGCAGGCAGGCAGGCAGGCAGGCAGGCAGGCAGTCAGGCAGTCAGGCAGAGAGGCAGGCAGGCAGGCAGAGAGGCAGTCAGGCAGGCAGATAGGCAGCCAGGAAGTCAGGCAGCCTGGCAGTCAGATAGACAGGCAGGCAGAGAGGCAGAGAGGCAGACAGAGAGGCAGGTAGAGAGGCAGGCAGGCAGGTAGGCAGGCAGGCAGGGAGGCAGGTAGAGAGGGATGTAGGCAGGTAGAGAGGCAGGCAGCCAGGCAGGCAGGCAGCCGGTCAGGCATGCAGCCTGGCAGTCAGGCAGTCAGGCAGCCTTGCAGTCAGGCAGCCTGGCAGTCAGGCAGTCAGGCAGCCAGGCAGGCAGAGAGGCAGGTAGAGAGGCAGGCAGGCAGGTAGAGTGGCAGGCAGGCATGTAGAGAGGCAGCCAGGAAGTCAGGCAGCCTTGCAGTCAGGCAGCCTGGCAGTCAGGCAGTCAGGCAGCCAGGCAGTCAGGCAGGCAGGCAGGCAGGCAGGCAGAGAGGCAGACAGAGAGGCAGGCAGTGGGGCAGGTAGAGAGGCAGGCAGAGAGGCAGAGAGGCAGGCAGAGAGGCAGGCAGGCAGGCAGGCAGAGAGGCAGGTAGAGAGGCAGGCAGAGAGGCAGGTAGAGAGGCAGGCAGAGAGGCAGATAGAGAGGCAGGCAGGCAGGTAGAGAGGCAGGCAGACAGGTAGAGAGGCAGGCAAGCAGGTAGAGTGGCAGGCAGCCAGGCAGTCAGGCTGCCAGTCAGGCAGGCATCCGGTCAGGCATGCAGCCTGGCAGTCAGGCATTCAGGCAGCCTTGCAGTCAGGCAGCCTGGCAGTCAGGCAGTCAGGCAGTCAGGGAGTCAGGCAGAGAGGCAGGTAGAGAGGCAGGCAGGCAGGTTGGTAGGCAGGCAGGCAGAGAGGCTGGCAGTCAGGCAGGCAGAGAGGCAGGTAGAGAGGCAGGCAGAGAGGCAGGCAGGCAGGCAGGCAGAGAGGCAGGTAGAGAGGCAGGCAGAGAGGCAGGTAGAGAGGCAGGCAGAGAGGCAGATAGAGAGGCAGGCAGGCAGGTAGAGAGGCAGGCAGCCAGGCAGGCAGGCAGGCAGTTAGAGTGGCAGGCAGGCAGGCATTCAGGCTGCCAGTCAGGCAGGCAGCCGGTCAGGCATGCAGCCTGGCAGTCAGGCATTCAGGCAGCCTGGCAGTCAGGCAGTCAGGCAGTCAGGGAGTCAGGCAGGCAGAGAGGCAGGTAGAGAGGCAGGCAGAGAGGCAGGCAGGCATTCAGGCAGCCAGGCAGGCAGAGAGGCAGGTAGAGAGGCAGGCAGAGAGGCAGGTAGAGTGGCAGGCAGAGAGGCAGATAGAGAGGCAGGCAGGCAGGTAGAGAGGCAGGCAAGCAGGTAGAGTGGCAGCCAGGAAGTCAGGCAGCCTTGCAGTCAGGCAGCCTGGCAGTCAGGAAGTCATGCAGCCAGGCAGTCAGGCAGGCAGGCAGGCAGGCAGGCAGAGAGGCAGGCAGAGAGGCAGGCAGAGAGGCAGGCAGACAGCCTGGCAGTCAGGCAGGTAGAGAGGCAGCCAGGCAGTCAGGCAGCCAGGCAGCCAGGCAGTCAGGCAGGCAGGCAGGCAGGCAGGCAGAAAGGCAGACAGAGAGGCAGGCAGTGAGGCAGGTAGAGAGGCAGGCAGAGAGGCAGAGAGGCAGGCAGAGAGGCAGGCAGGCAGGCAGGCAGAGAGGCAGGTAGAGAGGCAGGCAGAGAGGCAGGTAGAGAGGCAGGCAGAGAGGGAGGTAGGCAGGTAGAGAGGCAGGCAGCCAGGCAGGCAGGCAGGCAGGTAGAGTGGCAGGCAGGCAGGCATTCAGGCTGCCAGTCAGGCAGGCAGCCGGTCAGGCATGCAGCCTGGCAGTCAGGCAGTCAGGCAGCCTTGCAGTCAGGCAGTCAGGCAGCCAGGCAGGCAGAGGGGCAGGTAGAGAGGCAGGTAGAGAGGCTGGTAGAGAGGCAGGCAGGCAGTCAGGCAGACTGGCAGGCAGGCAGGTAGAGAGGCAGGCAGGCAGGTAGAGAGGCAGGTAGGCAGGTAGAGAGGCAGGCAGCCAGTCAGGCAGGCTGGCAGGTAGAGTGGCAGGCAGGCAGGCATTCAGGCTGCCAGTCAGGCAGGCAGCCGGTCAGGCATGCATCCTGGCAGTCAGGCATTCAGGCAGCCTTGCAGTCAGCCAGTCTGGGAGTCAGGCAGAGAGGCAGGTAAAGAGGCAGGCAGGCAGGTAGGCAGGCAGGCAGAGAGGCAGGCAGTCAGCCAGGCAGAGAGGAAGGTAGAGAGGCAGCCAGAGAGGCAGGTAGAGAGGCAGGCAGGCAGCCTGGCAGTCAGGCAGGTAGAGAGGCAGCCAGGCAGTCAGGCAGCCAGGCAGCCAGGCAGGCTGAGAGGCAGGTAGAGAGGCAGGTAGAGAGGCAGGTAGAGAGGCAGGTAGAGAGGCAGGTAGAGTGGCAGGCAGGCAGGTAGAGTGGCAGGCAGGCAGGTAGAGTGGCAGACAGGCAGGTAGAGAGGCAGGCAGGCTGGTAGAGAGGCAGGCAGGCAGTCAGGCAGCCAAGCATGTCAGGCAGCCAGGCAGCCAGGCAAGCAGAGAGGCAGGTAGAGAGGCAGGTAGAGAGGCAGATAGAGAGGCTGGCAGGCAGGTAGAGAGGCAGGCAGGCAGGTAGAGTGGCAGGCAGGAAGTCAGGCAGCCTTGCAGTCAGGCAGCCCGGCAGTCAGGCAGTCAGGCAGCCAGGCAGTCAGGCAGGCTGGCAGGCAGGCAGGCAGAGAGGCAGACAGAGAGGCAATCAGAGAGGCAGGTAGAGAGGCAGGCAGCCAGGCAGTCGGTCAGCCAGTCCGTTATCCATTCGGTCAGCCAGGCAGGCAGTCAGCCAGGCAGTCAGGCAGGCAAGCAGGGAGGCAGGTAGAGAGGCAGGTAGAGAGGCAGGCAGGCATTCAGGCAGCCAGGCATTCAGGCAGCCAGGCAGTCAGGCAGCCAGGCAGTCAGGCAGCCAGGCAGTCAGGCAGCCAGGCAGCCAGGCAGGCAGAGAGGCAGGTAGAGAGGCAGGTAGAGAGGCAGGTAGAGTGGCAGGCAGGCAGGTAGAGTGGCAGGCAGGCAGGTAGAGTGGCAGACGGGCAGGTAGAGAGGCAGGCAGGCTGGTAGAGAGGCAGGTAGGCAGTCAGGCAGCCAAGCATGTCAGGCAGCCAGGCAGCCAGGCAGCCAGGCAGGCAGAGAGGCAGGTAGAGAGGCAGGTAGAGTGGCAGATAGAGAGGCTGGCAGGCAGGTAGAGAGGCAGGCAGGCAGGTAGAGTGGCAGGCAGGAAGTCAGGCAGCCTTGCAGTCATGCAGCCTGGCAGTCAGGCAGTCAGGCAGCCAGGCAGTCAGGCAGGCAGGCCGGCAGGCAGGCAGGCAGTGAGGCAGGTAGAGAGGCAAGAAGAGAGGCAGGTTGAGAGGCTGGCAGGCAGGTAGAGAGGCAGGCAGGCAGGCAGTCAGGCAGGCAGTCAGGCAGACAGGCAGCCAGGCAGACAGGCAGCCAGGCAGGCAGTCAGGCAGCCTGGCAGTCAGTCAGCCAGTCGGTCAGCCAGGAAGTCAGGCAGTCATGCAGCCAGGCAGGCAGGCATTCAGGCAGCCAGGCAGTCAGGCAGCCAGGCAGCCAGGCAGGCAGAGAGGCAGGTAGAGAGGCAGGTAGAGAGGCAGGTAGAGAGGCAGGCAGGCAGATAGAGTGGCAGGCAGGAAGGTAGAGTGGCAGGCAGGCAGTTAGAGTGGCAGACAGGCAGGTAGAGAGGCAGGCAGGCAGTCAGGCAGCCAAGCATGTCAGGCAGCCAGGGAGCTAGGCAGGCAGAGAGGCAGGCAGGCAGGCAGGCAGAGAGGCAGACAGAGAGGCAGGCAGAGAGGCAGGTAGAGAGGCAGAGAGGCAGGCAGGCAGGTAGAGAGGCAGGCAGGCAGGTAGAGAGGCAGGTAGAGAGGCAGGCAGGCAGGCAGGCAGTCAGGCAGACAGGCAGCCTGGCAGTCAGGCAGCCAAGCAGTCAGGGAGACTGGCAGTCAGGCAGGTAGAGAGGCAGGCAGGCATTCAGGCAGCCAGGCAGTCAGGCAGCCAGGCAGCCAGGCAGGAAGAGAGGCAGGTAGAGAGGCAGGTAGAGAGGCAGGTAGAGAGGCAGGTGGAGATGCTGGCAGGCAGGTAGAGAGGCAGGCAGGAAGTCAGGCAGCCTTGCAGTCAGGCAGCCTGGCAGTCAGGCAGTCAAGCAGCCAGGCAGTCAGGCAGGCAGGCAGGCAGGCAGGCAGAGAGGCAGGCAGGCAGGGAGGCAGGAAGAGAGGAATGTAGAGAGGCAGGCAGAGAGGCAGAGAGGCAGGCAAGCAGGCAGAGAGGCAGGCAGGCAGGCAGGCAGTCAGGCAGACAAGCATGTCAGGCAGCCAGGCAGCCAGGCAGGCAGAGAGGCAGGTAGAGAGGCAGGTAGAGAGGCAGGCAGCCAGGCAGTCGGTCAGCCAGTCCGTTATCCATTCGGTCAGCCAGGCAGGCAGTCAGCCAGGCAGTCAGGCAGGCAAGCAGGTAGAGTGGCAGGCAGAGAGGCAGGTAGAGAGGCAGGCAGGCAGGTAGAGAGGCAGGCAGGCAGGTAGAGAGGCAGGCAAGCAGGTAGAGTGGCACGCAGGCAGGCAGTCAGGCTGCCAGTCAGGCAGGCAGCCGGTCAGGCAGGCAGCCTGGCAGTCAGGCAGGTAGAGAGGCAGGCAGGCATTCAGGCAGCCAGGCAGTCAGGCAGCCAGGCAGCCAGGCAGGCAGAGAGGCAGTTAGAGAGGCTGGCAGGCAGGTAGAGAGGCAGGCAGGCAGGTAGAGAGGCAGGCAGGCAGGTAGAGAGGCAGCCAGGAAGTCAGGCAGCCTTGCAGTCAGGCAGCCTGGAAGTCAGGCAGTCAGGCAGTCAGGGAGTCAGGCAGAGAGGCAGGTAAAGAGGCAGGCAGGCAGGTAGGCAGGCAGGCAGAGAGGCAGGCAGTCAGGCAGGCAGAGAGGCAGGTAGAGAGGCAGCCAGAGAGGCAGAGAGGCAGGCAAGCAGGCAGAGAGGCAGGCAGAGAGGCAGGCAGGCAGGCAGACAGTCAGGCAGCCAGGCGGGCAAGCAGGTAGAGAGGCAGTCAGGCAGGGAGGCAGGTAGAGAGGCAGGTAGAGAGGCAGGCAGAGAGGCAGAGAGGCAGGCAAGCAGGCAGAGTGGCAGGCAGAGAGGCAGGCAGGCATGCAGGCAGTCAGGCAGACAAGCATGTCAGGCAGCCAGGCAGCCAGGCAGGCAGCTAGGCAGGTAGAGAGGCAGGCAGAGAGGCAGGTAGAGAGGCAGAGAGGCAGGCAGGCAGGCAGAGAGGCAGGCAGGCAGGTAGAGAGGCAGACAGAGAGGCAGGCAGGCAGGCAGGCAGTCAGGCAGACAGGCAGCCTGGCAGTCAGGCAGTCAGGCAGCCAGGCAGTTAGGCAGGTAGAGAGGCAGGCAGACATTCAGGTAGCCAGGCAGTCAGGCAGCCAGGCAGCCAGGCAGGCAGAGAGGCAGGTAGAGAGGCAGGTAGAGAGGCAGGTAGAGAGGCAGGCAAGCAGGTAGAGTGGCAGGCAGGCAGGTAGAGTGGCAGGAAGGCAGGTAGAGTGGCAGACAGGCAGGTAGAGTGGCAGGCAGGCAGTCAGGCAGCCAAGCATGTCAGGCAGCCAGGGAGCCAGGCAGGCAGAGAGGCAGGCAGGCAGGCAGGCAGAGAGGCAGACAGAGAGGCAGGCAGAGAGGCAGGTAGAGAGGCAGAGAGGCAGGCAGGCAGGTAGAGAGGCAGGCAGGCAGGTAGAGAGGCAGGTAGAGAGGCAGGCAGGCAGGCAGGCAGTCAGGCAGACAGGCAGCCTGGCAGTCAGGCAGCCAAGCAGTCAGGGAGACTGGCAGTCAGGCAGGTAGAGAGGCAGGCAGGCATTCAGGCAGCCAGGCAGTCAGGCAGCCAGGCAGCCAGGCAGGAAGAGAGGCAGGTAGAGAGGCAGGTAGAGAGGCAGGTAGAGTGGCAGGCAGGCAGGTAGAGTGGCAGGCAGGCAGGTAGAGTGGCAGACAGGCAGGTAGAGAGGCAGGCAGGCTGGTAGAGAGGCAGGCAGGCAGTCAGGCAGCCAAGCATGTCAGGCAGCCAGGCAGCCAGGCAGGCAGAGAGGCAGGTAGAGAGGCAGGTAGAGAGGCAGGTAGAGATGCTGGCAGGCAGGTAGAGAGGCAGGCAGGCAGGTAGAGAGGCAGGCAAGCAGGTAGAGAGGCAGCCAGGAAGTCAGGCAGCCTTGCAGTCATGCAGCCTGGCAGTCAGGCAGTCAGGCAGCCAGGCAGTCAGGCAGCCAGGCAGGCAGAGAGGCAGGTAGAGAGGCAGGTAGAGAGGCAGGTAGAGAGGCAGGTGGAGAGGCAGGCAGGCAGGTAGAGTGGCAGGCAGGCAGGTAGAGAGGCAGGTAGAGAGGCAGGCAGGCAGGCAGGCAGTCAGGCAGACAGGCAGCCTGGCAGTCAGGCAGCCAAGCAGTCAGGGAGACTGGCAGTCAGGCAGGTAGAGAGGCAGCCAGGCAGTCAGGCAGCCAGGCAGCCAGGCAGCCAGGCAGGCAGAGAGGCAGGTAGAGAGGCAGGTAGAGAGGCAGGTAGAAAGGCAGGTAGAGAGGCAGGCAGGCAGGTAGAGTGGCAGGCAGGCATGTAGAGAGGCAGCCAGGAAGTCAGGCAGCCTTGCAGTCAGGCAGCCTGGCAGTCAGGCAGTCAGGCAGCCAGGCAGTCAGGCAGGCAGTCAGGCAGGCAGGCAGAGAGGCAGACAGAGAGGCAGGCAGTGAGGCAGGTAGAGAGGCAGGCAGAGAGGCAGAGAGGCAGGCAGAGAGGCAGGCAGGCAGGCAGGCAGAGGGGCAGGTAGAGAGGCAGGCAGAGAGGCAGGTAGTGAGGCAGGCAGAGAGGCAGATAGAGAGGCAGGCAGGCAGGTAGAGAGGCAGGCAGACAGGTAGAGAGGCAGGCAAGCAGGTAGAGTGGCAGGCAGGCAGGCAGTCAGGCTGCCAGTCAGGCAGGCATCCGGTCAGGCATGCAGCCTGGCAGTCAGGCATTCAGGCAGCCTTGCAGTCAGGCAGCCTGGCAGTCAGGCAGTCAGGCAGTCAGGGAGTCAGGCAGAGAGGCAGGTAGAGAGGCAGGCAGCCAGGCAGTCAGGCAGGCAGAGAGGCAGACAGAGAGGCAGGCAGAGAGGCAGGTAGAGAGGCAGGCAGAGAGGCAGAGAGGCAGAGAGGCAGGCAGAGAGGCAGGCAGGCAGGCAGGCAGAGAGGCAGGTTGAGAGGCAGGCAGAGAGGCAGGTAGAGAGGCAGGCAGAGAGGCAGATAGAGAGGCAGGCAGGCAGGTAGAGAGGCAGGCAGACAGGTAGAGAGCCAGGCAAGCAGGTAGAGTGGCAGGCAGGCAGGCAGTCAGGCTGCCAGTCAGACAGGCAGCCGGTCAGGCAGGCAGCCTGGCAGTCAGGCAGGTAGAGAGGCAGGCAGGCATTCAGGCAGCCAGGCAGTCAGGCAGCCAGGCAGCCAGGCAGGCAGAGAGGCAGGTAGAGAGGCAGGTAGAGAGGCAGGCAGGCAGGTAGAGTGGCAGGCAGGCATGTAGAGAGGCAGCCAGGAAGTCAGGCAGCCTTGCAGTCAGGCAGCCTGGCAGTCAGGCAGTCAGGCAGCCAGGCAGTCAGGCAGGCAGGCAGGCAGGCAGGCAGAGAGGCAGGCAGAGAGGCAGGCAGGCAGGCAGGCAGAGAGGCAGGTAGAGAGGCAGGCAGAGAGGCAGGTAGAGAGGCAGGCAGGCAGGTAGAGAGGCAGGTAGAGAGGCAGGCAGAGAGGCAGGCAGACAGGTAGAGAGGCAGGCAAGCAGGTAGAGTGGCAGGCAGGCAGGCAGTCAGGCTGCCAGTCAGGCAGGCAGCCTGGCAGTCAGGCAGGTAGAGAGGCAGGCAGGCATTCAGGCAGCGAGGCATTCAGGCAGCCAGGCACGCAGGCAGAGAGGCAGGCAGAGAGGCAGGTAGAGAGGCAGGTAGAGAGGCTGGCAGGCAGGTAGAGAGGCAGGCAGGCAGGTAGAGAGGCAGGCAGGCAGGTAGAGAGGCAGCCAGACAGCCAGGCAGCCAGGCAGCCAGGCAGCCAGGCAGACAGGAAGTCATGCAGTCAGGCAGGCAGGCAGGCAGGCAGGCAGAGAGGCAGACAGAGAGGCAGGCAGAGAGGCATGTAGAGAGGCAGGCAGAGAGGCAGAGAGGCAGGCAGAGAGGCAGGTAGAGAGGCAGGCAGAGAGGCAGGTAGAGAGGCAGGCAGAGAGGCAGGTAGAGAGGCAGGCAGAGAGGCAGATAGAGAGGCAGGCAGGCAGGTAGAGAGGCAGGCAGGCAGGTAGAGAGGTAGGCAAGCAGGTAGAGTGGCAGGCAGGCAGGCAGTCAGGCTACCAGTCAGGCAGGCAGCCGGTCAGGCAGGCAGGCAGAGAGGCAGGTAGAGAGGCAGGTAGAGAGGCAGGTAGAGAGGCAGGCAGGCAGGTAGAGTGGCAGGCAGGCAGGTAGAGAGGCAGCCAGGAAGTCAGGCAGCCTTGCAGTCAGGCAGCCAGGCAGTCAGGCAGGCAGGCAGGCAGGCAGGTAGAGAGGCAGGCAGAGAGGCGGGCAGCCAGGCAGGCAGGGAGGCAGGTAGAGTGGCAGGCAGGCAGGCATTAAGGCTGCCAGTCAGGCAGGCATCCGGTCAGGCATGCAGCCTGGCAGTCAGGCATTCAGGCAGCCTTGCAGTCAGGCAACCTGGCAGTCAGGCATTCAGGCAGCCTTGCAGTCAGGCAGCCTGGCAGTCAGGCAGTCAGGGAGTCAGGCAGAGAGGCAGGTAGAGAGGCAGGCAGGCAGGTAGAGAGGCAGGCAGAGAGGCAGGTAGAGAGGCAGGCAGGCAGGCAGGCAGAGAGGCAGGTAGAGAGGCAGGCAGAGAGGCAGGTAGAGAGGCAGGCAGAGAGGCAGATAGAGAGGCAGGCAGGCAGGTAGAGAGGCAGCCAGGAAGTCAGGC
The DNA here is from genome assembly GCF_051020955.1 of Megalopta genalis. Lineage (NCBI taxonomy): Eukaryota > Metazoa > Arthropoda > Insecta > Hymenoptera > Halictidae > Megalopta > Megalopta genalis. The sequence goes on along the minus strand of NC_135018.1, from coordinate 10,283,767 downwards.
AGCCTTGCAGTCAGGCAGCCAGGCAGTCAGTCAGACAGGCAGCCAGGCAGGCAGAGAGGCAGGCAGAGAGGCAGGCAGAGAGGCAGAGAGGCAGGCAGGAAGGCAGAGAGGCAGGCAGGCAGGTAGAGAGGCAGGCAGGCAGGTAGAGACGCAGGCAGGCAGGTAGGCAGGCAGGCAGGCAGGCAGGTAGAGAGGCAGTCAGCCAGCCAGTCGGTTAGCCAGGAAGTCAGGCAGTCATGCAGCCAGGCAGGCAGTCAGGCTGCCAGTCAGGCAGGCAGCCTGGCAGGCAGTCAGGCAGACGGTCAGCCATTCGGTCAGCCTGGCAGCCAGGCAGACAGAGAGGCAGGTAGAGAGGCAGGAAGGCAGGTAGAGAGGCAGCCAGGAAGTCAGGCAGGCAGTCAGGCAGCCACGCAGTCAGGCAGCCAGGCAGGCAGTCAGGCTGCCAGGCAGGCAGGCAGTCAGGCAGCCTGGCAGTCAGGCAGCCTTGCAGTCAGGCAGCCTGGCAGTCAGGCAGTCAGGCAGACAGGCAGGCTGAGAGGCAGGTAGAGAGGCAGGTAGAGAGGCAGGTAGTTAGGCTGGCAGGCAGGTAGAGAGGCAGGCAGGCAGGTAGAGAGGCCGCCAGGGAGTCGGTCAGCCATTCGGTCAGCCAATCGGTCAGCCAGTCGGTCAGCCATTCGGTCAGCCTGGCAGTCAGGCAGCCTGGCAGTCAGGCAGTCAGGCAGTCAGGCAGCCAGGCAGTCAGGCAGAGAGGCAGGCAGTCAGGCAGGCAGAGAGGCAGACAGAGAGGCAGGCCGGCAGGTAGAGAGGCAGGAAGGCAGGTAGAGAGGCAGCCAGGAAGTCAGGCAGCCAGGCAGGCAGCCAGGCAGGCAGTCAGGCAGCCAGGCAGTCAGGCAGTCATGCAGCCAGGCAGGCAGGTAGGTAGAGAGGCAGGAAGGCAGGTAGAGAGGCAGCCAGGAAGTCAGGCAGCCAGGCAGTCTGGCAGCCTGGCAGTCAGGCAGTCAGGCAGACAGGCAGGCAGAGAGGCAGGCAGGCAGGCAGGCAGAGAGGCAGACAGCCAAGCAGTCAGGCAGACTGGCAGTCAGTCACGTAGAGAGGCAGTCAGGCAGCCAGGCAGTCAGGCAGCCAGGCAGTCAGGCAGAGAGGCAGGCAGTCATGCAGACTGGCAGGCAGGCAGAGAGGCAGTCAGGCAGCCAGGCAGCCAGGAAGTCATGCAGCCAGGCAGGCAGAGAGGCAGTCAGGCAGCCAGGCAGCCAGGAAGTCATGCAGCCAGGCAGGCAGGCAGTCAGGCAGCCAGGGTGTCGGTCAGCCAATCGGTCAGCCAGTCGGTCAGCCAGTCGGTCAGCCATTCGGTCAGCCTGGCAGTCAGGCAGTCAGGCAGTCAGGCAGTCAGGCAGCCAGGCAGTCAGGCAGCCAGGCAGTCAGGCAGAGAGGCAGACAGAGAGGCAGGCAGGCAGGCACAGAGGCAGGGAGGCAGGTAGAGTGGCAGGCAGTCAGGCAGCCAGGCAGGCAGTCAGGCAGACAGGCAGGCAGTCAGGCAGCCAGGCAGGCAGTCAGGCAGACAGGCAGGCAGTCAGGCAGCCAGGCAGTCAGGTAGCCAGGCAGTCAGGCAGAGAGGCAGGCAGTCATGCAGCCAGGCAGTCAGGCAGCCAGGGAGTCGGTCAGCCAGTCGGTCAGCCAATCGGTCAGCCAGTCGGTCAGCCATTCGGTCAGCCTGGCAGTCAGGCAGTCAGGCATCCAATCAGTCAGGCAGAGAGGCAGCCAGGCAGTCAGGCAGACATGCAGGCAGAGGGGCAGGCAGGCAGAGAGGCAGACAGAGAGGCAGGCAGAGAGGTAGGTAGAGAGGCAGAGAGGCAGGCAGGCAGGCGGGCAGACAGGCAGGTAGAGAGGCAGTCAGGCAGCCAGGGAGTCGGTCAGCCAGTCGGTCAGCCAGTCGGTCAGCCATTCGGTCAGCCTGGCAGTCAGGCAGTCAGGCAGTCAGGCAGCCAGACAGACAGGCAGTCAGGCAGCCAGGCAGTCAGGCAGAGAGGCAGGCAGTCAGGCAGGCAGAGAGGCAGACAGGGAGGCAGGCAGGCAGGCAGAGAGGCAGGCAGGCAGGTAGAGAGGCAGGGTGGCAGGTAGAGAGGCAGCCAGGAAGTCAGGCAGCCTTGCAGTCAGGCAGTCAGGCAGCCAGGCAGTCAGGCAGTCATGCAGCCAGGCAGGCAGGCAGTCAGGCAGCCACGGAGTCGGTCAGCCAGTCGGACAGCCAATCGGTCAGCCAGTCGGTCAGCCATTCGGTCAGCCTGGCAGTCAGGCATTCAGGCAGCCTGGCAGTCAGGCAGTCAGGCATCCAATCAGTCAGGCAGAGAGGCAGCCAGGCAGTCAGGCAGACATGCAGGCAGAGATGTAGGCAGGCAGAGAGGCAGACAGAGAGGCAGGCAGAGAGGTAGGTAGAGAGGCAGGCAGGCAGGCAAGCAGACAGGCAGAGAGGCAGGCAGGCAGGCAGGCAGAGAGGCAGGCAGACAGGCAGAGAGGCAGGCAGGCAGGTAGAGAGGCAGCCTGGCAGTCAGCCAGCCAGTCGGACAGCCAGGAAGTCAGGCAGACAGGCAGGCAGAGAGGCAGGCTGGCATGCAGGCAGAGAGGCAGACAGAGAGGCAGGCAGACAGGCAGGTAGAGAGGCAGGCAGTGAGGCAGAGAGGCAGGCATGCAGGCAGGCAGAGAGGCAGGCAGGCAGGCAGAGAGACAGGCAGGTAGGGAGGCAGGCAGCCAGGCAGTCGGTCAGCCAGGCAAGCAGAGAGGCAGGTAGAGAGGCAGGTAGAGAGGCAGGTAGAGAGGCAGGTACAGAGGCAGGCAGGCAGGCAGGCAGGTAGAGAGGCTGCCAGTAAGTCAGGCAGCCTTGCAGTCAGGCAGACTGGCAGTCAGTCAGGTAGAGAGGCAGGCAGGCATTCAGGCACCCAGGCAGTCAGGCAGTCATGCAGCCAGGCAGGCAGTCAGGCAGCCAGGGAGTCGGTCAGCCAGTCGGTCAGCCGATCGGTCAGCCAGTCGGTCAGCCATTCGGTCAGCCTGGCAGCCAGGCAGACAGAGAGGCAGGTAGAGAGGCAGGCAGGCAGGTAGAGAGGCAGGGAGGCAGGTAGAGAGGCAGCCAGGAAGTCAGGCAGCCTTGCAGTCAGGCAGTCAGTCAGGTAGAGAGGCAGGCAGGCATTCAGGCACCCAGGCAGTCAGGCAGTCATGCAGCCAGGCAGGCAGTCAGGCAGCCAGGGAGTCGGTCAGCCAGTCGGTCAGCCGATCGGTCAGCCAGTCGGTCAGCCATTCGGTCAGCCTGGCAGCCAGGCAGACAGAGAGGCAGGTAGAGAGGCAGGCAGGCAGGTAGAGAGGCAGCCAGGAAGTCAGGCAGCCTTGCAGTCAGGCAGCCAGGCAGTCAGTCAGACAGGCAGCCAGGCAGGCAGAGAGGCAGGCAGAGAGGCAGGCAGAGAGGCAGGCAGAGAGGCAGAGAGGCAGGCAGGAAGGCAGAGAGGCAGGCAGGCAGGTAGAGAGGCAGGCAGGCAGGTAGAGACGCAGGCAGGCAGGTAGGCAGGCAGGCAGGCAGGCAGGTAGAGAGGCAGTCAGCCAGCCAGTCGGTTAGCCAGGAAGTCAGGCAGTCATGCAGCCAGGCAGGCAGTCAGGCTGCCAGTCAGGCAGGCAGCCTGGCAGGCAGTCAGGCAGACGGTCAGCCATTCGGTCAGCCTGGCAGCCAGGCAGACAGAGAGGCAGGTAGAGAGGCAGGCAGGCAGGTAGAGAGGCAGCCAGTAAGTCAGACAGCCTTGCATTCAGGCAGCCAGGCAAGCAGGTAGAGAGGCAGACAGGCAGGTAGAGAGGCAGGCAGGCAGGTAGAGTAGCAGGCAGGCAGGTAGAGTGGCAGGCAGGCAGTTAGAGTGGCAGGCAGGCAGGTAGAGTGGCAGACAGGCAGGTAGAGAGGCAGCCTGGCAGTCAGCCAGCCAGTCGGACAGCCAGGAAGTCAGGCAGTCATGCAGCCAGGCAGGCAGTCAGGCTGCCAGTCAGGCAGGCAGCCTGGCAGGCAGTCAGGCAGCCAGGGAGTCGGTCAGCCAGTCGGTCAGCCGATCGGTCAGCCAGTCGGTCAGCCATTCGGTCAGCCTGGCAGCCAGGCAGACAGAGAGGCAGGTAGAGAGGCAGGCAGGCAGGTAGAGAGGCAGCCAGGAAGTCAGGCAGCCTTGCAGTCAGGCAGTCAGGCAGCCAGGCAGTCAGGCAGTCATGCAGCCAGGCAGGCAGGTAGAGAGGCAGCCAGGCAGTCAGGCAGTCATGCAGCCAGGCAGGCAGGTAGTGAGGCAGGCAGGTAGGTAGAGAGGCAGGAAGGCAGGTAGAGAGGCAGCCAGGAAGTCAGGCAGCCAGGCAGGCAGGCAGGCAGGCAGTCAGGCAGCCACGCAGTCAGGCAGCCAGGCAGGCAGTCAGGCAGCCAGGCAGTCAGGCAGCCTGGCAGTCAGGCAGGCAGGCAGCCAGGCAGTCAGGCAGCCAGGCAGTCAGGCAGAGAAGCAGGCAGTCAGGCAGGCAGAGAGGCAGACAGAGAGGCAGGCAGGCAGGCAGAGAGGCAGGCAGGCAGGTAGAGAGGCAGGCAGGCAGGTAGAGAGGCCGCCAGGGAGTCGGTCAGCCATTCGGTCAGCCAATCGGTCAGCCAGTCGGTCAGCCATTCGGTCAGCCTGGCAGTCAGGCAGCCTGGCAGTCAGGCAGTCAGGCAGTCAGGCAGCCAGGCAGTCAGGCAGAGAGGCAGGCAGTCAGGCAGGCAGAGAGGCAGACAGAGAGGCAGGCAGGCAGGCAGAGAGGCAGGCAGGCAGGTAGAGAGGCAGGAAGGCAGGTAGAGAGGCAGCCAGGAAGTCAGGCAGCCAGGCAGGCAGCCAGGCAGGCAGTCAGGCAGCCAGGCAGTCAGGCAGTCATGCAGCCAGGCAGGCAGGTAGGTAGAGAGGCAGGAAGGCAGGTAGAGAGGCAGCCAGGAAGTCAGGCAGCCAGGCAGTCTGGCAGCCTGGCAGTCAGGCAGTCAGGCAGACAGGCAGGCAGAGAGGCAGGCAGGCAGGCAGGCAGAGAGGCAGACAGCCAAGCAGTCAGGCAGACTGGCAGTCAGTCAGGTAGAGAGGCAGGCAGGCATTCAGGCACCCAGGCAGTCAGGCAGTCATGCAGCCAGGCAGGCAGTCAGGCAGGCAGTCAGGCAGCCAGGCAGTCAGGCAGCCAGGCAGTCAGGCAGAGAGGCAGGCAGTCATGCAGACTGGCAGGCAGGCAGAGAGGCAGTCAGGCAGCCAGGCAGCCAGGAAGTCATGCAGCCAGGCAGGCAGGCAGTCAGGCAGCCAGGGTGTCGGTCAGCCAATCGGTCAGCCAGTCGGTCAGCCAGTCGGTCAGCCATTCGGTCAGCCTGGCAGTCAGGCAGTCAGGCAGTCAGGCAGTCAGGCAGCCAGGCAGTCAGGCAGCCAGGCAGTCAGGCAGAGAGGCAGACAGAGAGGCAGGCAGGCAGGCACAGAGGCAGGCAGGCAGGTAGAGAGGCAGGGAGGCAGGTAGAGTGGCAGGCAGTCAGGCAGCCAGGCAGGCAGTCAGGCAGACAGGCAGGCAGTCAGGCAGCCAGGCAGTCAGGTAGCCAGGCAGTCAGGCAGAGAGGCAGGCAGTCATGCAGCCAGGCAGTCAGGCAGCCAGGGAGTCGGTCAGCCAGTCGGTCAGCCAATCGGTCAGCCAGTCGGTCAGCCATTCGGTCAGCCTGGCAGTCAGGCAGTCAGGCATCCAATCAGTCAGGCAGAGAGGCAGCCAGGCAGTCAGGCAGACATGCAGGCAGAGGGGCAGGCAGGCAGAGAGGCAGACAGAGAGGCAGGCAGAGAGGTAGGTAGAGAGGCAGAGAGGCAGGCAGGCAGGCAGGCAGACAGGCAGGTAGAGAGGCAGTCAGGCAGCCAGGGAGTCGGTCAGCCAGTCGGTCAGCCAGTCGGTCAGCCATTCGGTCAGCCTGGCAGTCAGGCAGTCAGGCAGTCAGGCAGCCAGACAGACAGGCAGTCAGGCAGCCAGGCAGTCAGGCAGAGAGGCAGGCAGTCAGGCAGGCAGAGAGGCAGACAGAGAGGCAGGCAGGCAGGCAGAGAGGCAGGCAGGCAGGTAGAGAGGCAGGGAGGCAGGTAGAGAGGCAGCCAGGAAGTCAGGCAGCCTTGCAGTCAGGCAGTCAGGCAGCCAGGCAGTCAGGCAGTCATGCAGCCAGGCAGGCAGGCAGTCAGGCAGCCACGGAGTCGGTCAGCCAGTCGGACAGCCAATCGGTCAGCCAGTCGGTCAGCCATTCGGTCAGCCTGGCAGTCAGGCATTCAGGCAGCCTGGCAGTCAGGCAGTCAGGCATCCAATCAGTCAGGCAGAGAGGCAGCCAGGCAGTCAGGCAGACATGCAGGCAGAGATGTAGGCAGGCAGAGAGGCAGACAGAGAGGCAGGCAGAGAGGTAGGTAGAGAGGCAGGCAGGCAGGCAAGCAGACAGGCAGAGAGGCAGGCAGGCAGGCAGGCAGGCAGGCAGAGAGGCAGGCAGACAGGCAGAGAGGCAGGCAGGCAGGTAGAGAGGCAGCCTGGCAGTCAGCCAGCCAGTCGGACAGCCAGGAAGTCAGGCAGACAGGCAGGCAGAGAGGCAGGCTGGCATGCAGGCAGAGAGGCAGACAGAGAGGCAGGCAGACAGGCAGGTAGAGAGGCAGGCAGTGAGGCAGAGAGGCAGGCATGCAGGCAGGCAGAGAGGCAGGCAGGCAGGCAGAGAGACAGGCAGGTAGGGAGGCAGGCAGCCTGGCAGTCGGTCAGCCAGGCAAGCAGAGAAGCAGGTAGAGAGGCAGGTAGAGAGGCAGGTAGAGAGGCAGGTACAGAGGCAGGCAGGCAGGCAGGCAGGTAGAGAGGCTGCCAGTAAGTCAGGCAGCCTTGCAGTCAGGCAGCCTGGCAGTCAGGCAGGCAGGCAGAGAGGCAGGTAGAGAGGCAGGTAGAGAGGCTGGTAGAGAGGCAGGCAGGCAGGTAGAGAGGCAGGCGGGCAGGTAGAGAGGCAGCCAGGAAGTCATTCAGCCTTGCAGTCAGGCAGCCTGGCAGTCAGGCAGTCAGGCAGGCAGTCAGGCTGCCAGTCAGGCTGGCAGGCAGAGAGGCAGACAGCCAAGCAGTCAGGCAGACTGGCAGTCAGTCAGGTAGAGAGGCAGGCAGGCATTCAGGCACCCAGGCAGTCAGGCAGTCATGCAGCCAGGCAGGCAGTCAGGCAGCCAGGGAGTCGGTCAGCCAGTCGGACAGCCAATCGGTCAGCCAGTCGGTCAGCCTGGCAGTCAGGCATTCAGGCAGCCTGGCAGTCAGGCAGTCAGGCATCCAATCAGTCAGGCAGAGAGGCAGCCAGGCAGTCAGGCAGACATGCAGGCAGAGATGTAGGCAGGCAGAGAGGCAGACAGAGAGGCAGGCAGAGAGGTAGGTAGAGAGGCAGGCAGGCAGGCAAGCAGACAGGCAGAGAGGCAGGCAGGCAGGCAGGCAGGCAGGCAGAGAGGCAGGCAGACAGGCAGAGAGGCAGGCAGGCAGGTAGAGAGGCAGCCTGGCAGTCAGCCAGCCAGTCGGACAGCCAGGAAGTCAGGCAGACAGGCAGGCAGAGAGGCAGACAGCCAAGCAGTCAGGCAGACTGGCAGTCAGTCAGGTAGAGAGGCAGGCAGGCATTCAGGCACCCAGGCAGTCAGGCAGTCATGCAGCCAGGCAGGCAGTCAGGCAGCCAGGGAGTCGGTCAGCCAGTCGGTCAGCCGATCGGTCAGCCAGTCGGTCAGCCATTCGGTCAGCCTGGCAGTCAGGCAGACAGAGAGGCAGGTAGAGAGGCAGGCAGGCAGGTAGAGAGGCAGGGAGGCAGGTAGAGAGGCAGCCAGGAAGTCAGGCAGCCTTGCAGTCAGGCAGTCAGGCAGCCAGGCAGTCAGGCAGTCATGCAGCCAGGCAGGCAGGCAGTCAGTCAGGTAGAGAGGCAGGCAGGCATTCAGGCACCCAGGCAGTCAGGCAGTCATGCAGCCAGGCAGGCAGTCAGGCAGCCAGGGAGTCGGTCAGCCAGTCGGTCAGCCGATCGGTCAGCCAGTCGGTCAGCCATTCGGTCAGCCTGGCAGCCAGGCAGACAGAGAGGCAGGTAGAGAGGCAGGCAGGCAGGTAGAGAGGCAGCCAGGAAGTCAGGCAGCCTTGCAGTCAGGCAGCCAGGCAGTCAGTCAGACAGGCAGCCAGGCAGGCAGAGAGGCAGGCAGAGAGGCAGGCAGAGAGGCAGGCAGAGAGGCAGAGAGGCAGGCAGGCAGGCAGAGAGGCAGGCAGGCAGGTAGAGAGGCAGGCAGGCAGGTAGAGAGGCAGGCAGGCAGGTAGGCAGGCAGGCAGGCAGGCAGGTAGAGAGGCAGTCAGCCAGCCAGTCGGTTAGCCAGGAAGTCAGGCAGTCATGCAGCCAGGCAGGCAGTCAGGCTGCCAGTCAGGCAGGCAGCCTGGCAGGCAGTCAGGCAGTCATGCAGCCAGGCAGGCAGGTAGAGAGGCAGCCAGGCAGTCAGGCAGTCATGCAGCCAGGCAGGCAGGTAGAGAGGCAGGCAGGCAGGTAGAGTGGCAGGCAGGCAGTTAGAGTGGCAGGCAGGCAGGTAGAGTGGCAGTCAGGCAGGTAGAGAGGCAGCCAGGAAGTCAGACAGCCTTGCAGTCAGGCAGCCTGGCAGTCAGGCAGTCAGGCAGCCAGGCAGTCAGGCAGTCATGCAGCCAGGCAGGCAGGCAGCCTGGCAGTCAGGCAGCCAGGCAGTCAGGCAGACAGGCAGCCAGGCAGGCAGAGAGTCAGGCAGAGAGGCAGGCAGAGAGGCAGAGAGGCAGAGAGGCAGGCAGAGAGGCAGGCAGGCAGGTAGAGAGGCAGGCAGGCAGGTAGAGAGGCAGGCAGGCAGGTAGGCAGGCAGGCAGGCAGGCAGGTAGAGAGGCAGTCAGCCAGCCAGTCGGTTAGCCAGGAAGTCAGGCAGTCATGCAGCCAGGCAGGCAGTCAGGCTGCCAGTCAGGCAGGCAGCCTGGCAGGCAGTCAGGCAGCCAGGGAGTCGGTCAGCCAGCCAATCGGTCAGCCAGACGGTCAGCCATTCGGTCAGCCTGGCAGCCAGGCAGACAGAGAGGCAGGTAGAGAGGCAGGCAGGCAGGTAGAGATGCAGCCAGTAAGTCAGGCAGCCTTGCATTCAGGCAGCCAGGCAAGCAGGTAGAGAGGCAGACAGGCAGGTAGAGAGAAAGGCAGGCAGGTAGAGTAGCAGGCAGGCAGGTAGAGTGGCAGGCAGGCAGTTAGAGTGGCTGGCAGGCAGGTAGAGTGGCAGACAGGCAGGTAGAGAGGCAGGCAGGCAGGTAGAGAGGTAGGCAGGCAGGTAGGCAGGCAGGCAGGCAGGCAGGTAGAGAGGCAGGCAGGCAGGTAGAGTGGCAGGCAGGCAGGCAATCAGGCAGCCAGGCAGTCAGGCAGCCAAGCAGTCAGGCAGTCAGACAGACAGGCAGCCAGGCAGGCAGTCAGGCAGCCAGGCAGGCAGTCAGGCAGCCTGGCAGTCAGTCAGCCAGTCGGTCAGCCAGGAAGTCAGGCAGTCATGCAGGCAGGCAGGCAGGCAGTCATGCAGTCAGGCAGTCAGGCATCCAAGCAGTCAGGCAGCCAGGCAGTCAGCTAGGCAGTCAGGCAGCCAGGCAGTCAGGCAGCCAGGCAGTCAGGCAGCCAGGCAGTTAGGCAGCCTGGCAGTCAGGCAGACAGGCAGGCAGAGAGGCAGGCTGGCATGCAGGCAGAGAGGCAGACAGAGAGGCAGGCAGACAGGCAGGTAGAGAGGCATGCAGTGAGGCAGAGAGGCAGGCATGCAGGCAGGCAGAGAGGCAGGCAGGCAGGCAGAGAGGCAGGCAGGTAGGGAGGCAGGCAGCCAGGCAGTCGATCAGCCAGGCAAGCAGAGAGGCAGGTAGAGAGGCAGGTACAGAGGCAGGCAGGCAGGCAGGCAGGTAGAGAGGCTGCCAGGAAGTCAGGCAGCCTGGCAGTCAGGCAGCCAGGGAGTCGGTCAGCCAGTCGGTCAGCCAGTCGGTCAGCCATTCGGTCAGCCTGGCAGCCAGGCAGACAGAGAGGCAGGTAGAGAGGCAGGCAGGCAGGTAGAGTGGCAGGCAGGCAGGCAATCAGGCAGCCAGGCAGTCAGGCAGCCAAGCAGTCAGGCAGTCAGACAGACAGGCAGCCAGGCAGGCAGTCAGGCAGCCAGGCAGGCAGTCAGGCAGCCTGGCAGTCAGTCAGCCGGTCGGTCAGCCAGGAAGTCAGGCAGTCATGCAGGCAGGCAGGCAGGCAGTCATGCAGTCAGGCAGTCAGGCATCCAAGCAGTCAGGCAGCCAGGCAGTCAGCTAGGCAGTCAGGCAGCCAGGCAGTCAGGCAGCCAGGCAGTCAGGCAGCCAGGCAGTCAGGCAGCCAGGCAGTTAGGCAGCCAGGCAGTCAGGCAGACAGGCAGGCAGAGAGGCAGGCTGGCATGCAGGCAGAGAGGCAGACAGAGAGGCAGGCAGACAGGCAGGTAGAGAGGCAGGCAGTGAGGCAGAGAGGCAGGCATGCAGGCAGGCAGAGAGGCAGGCAGGCAGGCAGAGAGGCAGGCAGGTAGGGAGGCAGGCAGCCAGGCAGTCGGTCTGCCAGGCAAGCAGAGAGGCAGGTAGAGAGGCAGGTACAGAGGCAGGCTGCCAGGAAGTCAGGCAGCCTTGCAGTCAGGCAGCCTGGCAGTCAGGCAGGCAGGCAGCCAGGCAGTCAGGCAGCCAGGCAGTCAGGCAGAGAGGCAGGCAGTCAGGCAGGCAGAGAGGCAGACAGAGAGGCAGGCAGGCAGGCAGAGAGGCAGGCAGGCAGGTAGAGAGGCAGGGAGGCAGGTAGAGAGGCAGCCAGGAAGTCAGGCAGCCTTGCAGTCAGGCAGTCAGGCAGCCAGGCAGTCAGGCAGTCATGCAGCCAGGCAGGCAGGTAGAGAGGCAGGCAGGTAGGCAGTCATGCAGCCAGGCAGGCAGGCAGTCAGGCAGCCACGGAGTCGGTCAGCCAGTCGGTCAGCCAATCGGTCAGCCAGTCGGTCAGCCATTCGGTCAGCCTGGCAGTCAGGCAGTCAGGCAGCCTGGCAGTCAGGCAGTCAGGCATCCAATCAGTCAGGCAGAGAGGCAGCCAGGCAGTCAGGCAGACATGCAGGCAGAGAGGCAGGCAGGCAGAGAGGCAGACAGAGAGGTAGGCAGAGAGGTAGGTAGAGAGGCAGGCAGGCAGGCAAGCAGACAGGCAGAGAGGCAGGCAGGCAGGCAGGCAGGCAGACAGGCAGAGAGGCAGGCAGGCAGGCAGAGAGGCAGGCAGGCAGGTAGAGAGGCAGCCTGGCAGTCAGCCAGCCAGTCGGACAGCCAGGAAGTCAGGCAGTCATGCAGCCAGGCAGGCAGTCAGGCTGCCAGTCAGGCAGGCAGCCTGGCAGGCAGTCACGCAGCCAGGGAGTCGGTCAGCCAGTCGGTCAGCCAATCGGTCAGCCAGACGGTCAGCCATTCGGTCAGCCTGGCAGCCAGGCAGACAGAGAGGCAGGTAGAGAGGCAGGCAGGCAGTTAGAGAGGCAGCCAGTAAGTCAGGCAGCCTTGCAGTCAGGCAGTCAGGCAGCCAGGCAGTCAGGCAGTCATGCAGCCAGGCAGGCAGTCAGTCAGGCAGCCAGGGAGTCGGTCAGCCATTCGGTCAGCCAATGGGTCAGCCAGTCGGTCAGCCATTCGGTCAGCCTGGCAGTCATGCAGTCAGGCAGCCAGGCAGTCAGGCAGCCAGGCAGTCAGGCAGCCAGGCAGGCAGAGAGGCAGGTAGTGAGGCAGGTAGAGAGGCTGGCAGGCAGGTAGAGAGGCAGACAGGCAGGCAGGCAGGTAGAGAGGCAGTCAGGCAGGTAGAGAGGCAGCCAGGAAGTCAGACAGCCTTGCAGTCAGGCAGCCTGGCAGCCAGGCAGTCAGAGAGGCAGGCAGGTAGGGAGGCAGGCAGCCAGGCAGTCGGTCTGCCAGGCAAGCAGAGAGGCAGGTAGAGAGGCAGGTACAGAGGCAGGCTGCCAGGAAGTCAGGCAGCCTTGCAGTCAGGCAGCCTGGCAGTCAGGCAGGCAGGCAGCCAGGCAGTCAGGCAGCCAGGCAGTCAGGCAGAGAGGCAGGCAGGCAGGCAGAGAGGCAGGCAGAGAGGCAGGCAGAGAGGCAGAGAGGCAGAGAGGCAGGCAGAGAGGCAGGCAGGCAGGTAGAGAGGCAGGCAGGCAGGTAGAGAGGCAGGCAGGCAGGTAGGCAGGCAGGCAGGCAGGCAGGTAGAGAGGCAGTCAGCCAGCCAGTCGGTTAGCCAGGAAGTCAGGCAGTCATGCAGCCAGGCAGGCAGTCAGGCAGCCAGGGAGTCGGTCAGCCAGCCAATCGGTCAGCCAGACGGTCAGCCATTCGGTCAGCCTGGCAGCCAGGCAGACAGAGAGGCAGGTAGAGAGGCAGGCAGGCAGGTAGAGATGCAGCCAGTAAGTCAGGCAGCCTTGCATTCAGGCAGCCAGGCAAGCAGGTAGAGAGGCAGACAGGCAGGTAGAGAGAAAGGCAGGCAGGTAGAGTAGCAGGCAGGCAGGTAGAGTGGCAGGCAGGCAGTTAGAGTGGCTGGCAGGCAGGTAGAGTGGCAGACAGGCAGGTAGAGAGGCAGGCAGGCAGGTAGAGAGGTAGGCAGGCAGGTAGGCAGGCAGGCAGGCAGGCAGGTAGAGAGGCAGGCAGGCAGGTAGAGTGGCAGGCAGGCAGGCAATCAGGCAGCCAGGCAGTCAGGCAGCCAAGCAGTCAGGCAGTCAGACAGACAGGCAGCCAGGCAGGCAGTCAGGCAGCCAGGCAGGCAGTCAGGCAGCCTGGCAGTCAGTCAGCCAGTCGGTCAGCCAGGAAGTCAGGCAGTCATGCAGGCAGGCAGGCAGGCAGTCATGCAGTCAGGCAGTCAGGCATCCAAGCAGTCAGGCAGCCAGGCAGTCAGCTAGGCAGTCAGGCAGCCAGGCAGTCAGGCAGCCAGGCAGTCAGGCAGCCAGGCAGTTAGGCAGCCTGGCAGTCAGGCAGACAGGCAGGCAGAGAGGCAGGCTGGCATGCAGGCAGAGAGGCAGACAGAGAGGCAGGCAGACAGGCAGGTAGAGAGGCATGCAGTGAGGCAGAGAGGCAGGCATGCAGGCAGGCAGAGAGGCAGGCAGGCAGGCAGAGAGGCAGGCAGGTAGGGAGGCAGGCAGCCAGGCAGTCGATCAGCCAGGCAAGCAGAGAGGCAGGTAGAGAGGCAGGTACAGAGGCAGGCAGGCAGGCAGGCAGGTAGAGAGGCTGCCAGGAAGTCAGGCAGCCTTGCAGTCAGGCAGCCTGGCAGTCAGGCAGCCAGGGAGTCGGTCAGCCAGTCGGTCAGCCAGTCGGTCAGCCATTCGGTCAGCCTGGCAGCCAGGCAGACAGAGAGGCAGGTAGAGAGGCAGGCAGGCAGGTAGAGTGGCAGGCAGGCAGGCAATCAGGCAGCCAGGCAGTCAGGCAGCCAAGCAGTCAGGCAGTCAGACAGACAGGCAGCCAGGCAGGCAGTCAGGCAGCCAGGCAGGCAGTCAGGCAGCCTGGCAGTCAGTCAGCCGGTCGGTCAGCCAGGAAGTCAGGCAGTCATGCAGGCAGGCAGGCAGGCAGTCATGCAGTCAGGCAGTCAGGCATCCAAGCAGTCAGGCAGCCAGGCAGTCAGCTAGGCAGTCAGGCAGCCAGGCAGTCAGGCAGCCAGGCAGTCAGGCAGCCAGGCAGTCAGGCAGCCAGGCAGTTAGGCAGCCAGGCAGTCAGGCAGACAGGCAGGCAGAGAGGCAGGCTGGCATGCAGGCAGAGAGGCAGACAGAGAGGCAGGCAGACAGGCAGGTAGAGAGGCAGGCAGTGAGGCAGAGAGGCAGGCATGCAGGCAGGCAGAGAGGCAGGCAGGCAGGCAGAGAGGCAGGCAGGTAGGGAGGCAGGCAGCCAGGCAGTCGGTCTGCCAGGCAAGCAGAGAGGCAGGTAGAGAGGCAGGTACAGAGGCAGGCTGCCAGGAAGTCAGGCAGCCTTGCAGTCAGGCAGCCTGGCAGTCAGGCAGGCAGGCAGCCAGGCAGTCAGGCAGCCAGGCAGTCAGGCAGAGAGGCAGGCAGTCAGGCAGGCAGAGAGGCAGACAGAGAGGCAGGCAGGCAGGCAGAGAGGCAGGCAGGCAGGTAGAGAGGCAGGGAGGCAGGTAGAGAGGCAGCCAGGAAGTCAGGCAGCCTTGCAGTCAGGCAGTCAGGCAGCCAGGCAGTCAGGCAGTCATGCAGCCAGGCAGGCAGGTAGAGAGGCAGGCAGGTAGGCAGTCATGCAGCCAGGCAGGCAGGCAGTCAGGCAGCCACGGAGTCGGTCAGCCAGTCGGTCAGCCAATCGGTCAGCCAGTCGGTCAGCCATTCGGTCAGCCTGGCAGTCAGGCAGTCAGGCAGCCTGGCAGTCAGGCAGTCAGGCATCCAATCAGTCAGGCAGAGAGGCAGCCAGGCAGTCAGGCAGACATGCAGGCAGAGAGGCAGGCAGGCAGAGAGGCAGACAGAGAGGTAGGCAGAGAGGTAGGTAGAGAGGCAGGCAGGCAGGCAAGCAGACAGGCAGAGAGGCAGGCAGGCAGGCAGGCAGGCAGACAGGCAGAGAGGCAGGCAGGCAGGCAGAGAGGCAGGCAGGCAGGTAGAGAGGCAGCCTGGCAGTCAGCCAGCCAGTCGGACAGCCAGGAAGTCAGGCAGTCATGCAGCCAGGCAGGCAGTCAGGCTGCCAGTCAGGCAGGCAGCCTGGCAGGCAGTCACGCAGCCAGGGAGTCGGTCAGCCAGTCGGTCAGCCAATCGGTCAGCCAGACGGTCAGCCATTCGGTCAGCCTGGCAGCCAGGCAGACAGAGAGGCAGGTAGAGAGGCAGGCAGGCAGTTAGAGAGGCAGCCAGTAAGTCAGGCAGCCTTGCAGTCAGGCAGTCAGGCAGCCAGGCAGTCAGGCAGTCATGCAGCCAGGCAGGCAGTCAGTCAGGCAGCCAGGGAGTCGGTCAGCCATTCGGTCAGCCAATGGGTCAGCCAGTCGGTCAGCCATTCGGTCAGCCTGGCAGTCATGCAGTCAGGCAGCCAGGCAGTCAGGCAGCCAGGCAGTCAGGCAGCCAGGCAGGCAGAGAGGCAGGTAGTGAGGCAGGTAGAGAGGCTGGCAGGCAGGTAGAGAGGCAGACAGGCAGGCAGGCAGGTAGAGAGGCAGTCAGGCAGGTAGAGAGGCAGCCAGGAAGTCAGACAGCCTTGCAGTCAGGCAGCCTGGCAGCCAGGCAGTCAGAGAGGCAGGCAGGTAGGGAGGCAGGCAGCCAGGCAGTCGGTCTGCCAGGCAAGCAGAGAGGCAGGTAGAGAGGCAGGTACAGAGGCAGGCTGCCAGGAAGTCAGGCAGCCTTGCAGTCAGGCAGCCTGGCAGTCAGGCAGGCAGGCAGCCAGGCAGTCAGGCAGCCAGGCAGTCAGGCAGAGAGGCAGGCAGTCAGGCAGGCAGAGAGGCAGACAGAGAGGCAGGCAGGCAGGCAGAGAGGCAGGCAGGCAGGTAGAGAGGCAGGGAGGCAGGTAGAGAGGCAGCCAGGAAGTCAGGCAGCCTTGCAGTCAGGCAGTCAGGCAGCCAGGCAGTCAGGCAGTCATGCAGCCAGGCAGGCAGGTAGAGAGGCAGGCAGGTAGGCAGTCATGCAGCCAGGCAGGCAGGCAGTCAGGCAGCCACGGAGTCGGTCAGCCAGTCGGTCAGCCAATCGGTCAGCCAGTCGGTCAGCCATTCGGTCAGCCTGGCAGTCAGGCAGTCAGGCAGCCTGGCAGTCAGGCAGTCAGGCATCCAATCAGTCAGGCAGAGAGGCAGCCAGGCAGTCAGGCAGACATGCAGGCAGAGAGGCAGGCAGGCAGAGAGGCAGACAGAGAGGTAGGCAGAGAGGTAGGTAGAGAGGCAGGCAGGCAGGCAAGCAGACAGGCAGAGAGGCAGGCAGGCAGGCAGGCAGGCAGACAGGCAGAGAGGCAGGCAGGCAGGCAGAGAGGCAGGCAGGCAGGTAGAGAGGCAGCCTGGCAGTCAGCCAGCCAGTCGGACAGCCAGGAAGTCAGGCAGTCATGCAGCCAGGCAGGCAGTCAGGCTGCCAGTCAGGCAGGCAGCCTGGCAGGCAGTCACGCAGCCAGGGAGTCGGTCAGCCAGTCGGTCAGCCAATCGGTCAGCCAGACGGTCAGCCATTCGGTCAGCCTGGCAGCCAGGCAGACAGAGAGGCAGGTAGAGAGGCAGGCAGGCAGTTAGAGAGGCAGCCAGTAAGTCAGGCAGCCTTGCAGTCAGGCAGTCAGGCAGCCAGGCAGTCAGGCAGTCATGCAGCCAGGCAGGCAGTCAGTCAGGCAGCCAGGGAGTCGGTCAGCCAGTCGGTCAGCCAATGGGTCAGCCAGTCGGTCAGCCATTCGGTCAGCCTGGCAGTCATGCAGTCAGGCAGCCAGGCAGTCAGGCAGCCAGGCAGTCAGGCAGCCAGGCAGGCAGAGAGGCAGGTAGTGAGGCAGGTAGAGAGGCTGGCAGGCAGGTAGAGAGGCAGACAGGCAGGCAGGCAGGTAGAGAGGCAGTCAGGCAGGTAGAGAGGCAGCCAGGAAGTCAGACAGCCTTGCAGTCAGGCAGCCTGGCAGCCAGGCAGTCAGGCAGGCAGGCAGACAGAGAGGCAGGCAGGCAGGTAGAGAGGCAGGCAGGCAGGTAGAGAGGCAGGCAGGCAGGTAGGCAGGCAGGCAGGCAGGCAGGTAGAGAGGCAGTCAGCCAGCCAGTCGGTTAGCCAGGAAGTCAGGCAGTCATGCAGCCAGGCAGGCAGTCAGGCTGCCAGTCAGGCAGTCATGCAGCCAGGCAGGCAGTCAGGCTGCCAGTCAGGCAGGCAGCCTGGCAGGCAGTCAGGCAGACGGTCAGCCATTCGGTCAGCCTGGCAGCCAGGCAGACAGAGAGGCAGGTAGAGAGGCAGGCAGAGAGGTAGGTAGAGAGGCAGGCAGGCAGGCAAGCAGACAGGCAGAGAGGCAGGCAGGCAGGCAGACAGGCAGAGAGGCAGGCAGGCAGTCAGTCGGTTAGCCAGGAAGTCAGGCAGTCATGCAGCCAGGCAGGCAGTCAGGCTGCCAGTCAGGCAGGCAGCCTGGCAGGCAGTCAGGCAGCCAGGGAGTCGGTCAGCCAGCCAATCGGTCAGCCAGACGGTCAGCCATTCGGTCAGCCTGGCAGCCAGGCAGACAGAGAGGCAGGTAGAGAGGCAGGCAGGCAGGTAGAGATGCAGCCAGTAAGTCAGGCAGCCTTGCATTCAGGCAGTCATGCAGGCAGGCAGGCAGGCAGTCATGCAGTCAGGCAGTCAGGCATCCAGGCAGTCAGGCAGGCAGGCAGACTGGCAGTCAGGCAGCCAGTCGGTCAGCCAGGAAGTCAGGCAGCCAGGCAGTCAGCTAGGCAGTCAGGCAGCCAGGCAGTCAGGCAGCCAGGCAGACAGGCAGGCAGAGAGGCAGGCTGGCATGCAGGCAGAGAGGCAGACAGAGAGGCAGGCAAACAGGCAGGTAGAGAGGCAGGCAGTGAGGCAGAGAGGCAGGCATGCATGCAGGCAGAGAGGCAGGCAGGCAGGCAGAGAGGCAGGCAGGTAGGGAGGCAGGCAGCCAGGCAGTCGATCAGCCAGGCAAGCAGAGAGGCAGGTAGAGAGGCAGGTACAGAGGCAGGCAGGCAGGTAGAGGGGCTGCCAGGAAGTCAGGCAGCCTTGCAGTCAGGCAGCCTGGCAGTCAGGCAGCCAGGGAGTCGGTCAGCCAGTCGGTCAGCCGATCGGTCAGCCAGTCGGTCAGCCATTCGGTCAGCCTGGCAGCCAGGCAGACAGAGAGGCAGGTAGAGAGGCAGGCAGGCAGGTAGAGAAGCAGCCAGGAAGTCAGGCAGCCTTGCAGTCAGGCAGTCAGGTAGCCAGGCAGTCAGGCAGTCATGCAGCCAGGCAGGCAGGTAGAGAGGCAGGCAGGCAGGTAGAGAGGCAGCCAGGAAGTCAGACAGCCTTGCAGTCAGGCAGCCTGGCAGCCAGGCAGTCAGGCAGGCAGGCAGACAGAGAGGCAGGCAGGCAGGTAGAGAGGCAGGCAGGCAGGTAGAGAGGCAGGCAGGCAGGTAGGCAGGCAGGCAGGCAGGCAGGTAGAGAGGCAGTCAGCCAGCCAGTCGGTTAGCCAGGAAGTCAGGCAGTCATGCAGCCAGGCAGGCAGTCAGGCTGCCAGTCAGGCAGGCAGCCTGGCAGGCAGTCAGGCAGTCGGTCAGCCATTCGGTCAGCCTGGCAGCCAGGCAGACAGAGAGGCAGGTAGAGAGGCAGGCAGAGAGGTAGGTAGAGAGGCAGGCAGGCAGGCAAGCAGACAGGCAGAGAGGCAGGCAGGCAGGCAGACAGGCAGAGAGGCAGGCAGGCAGTCAGTCGGTTAGCCAGGAAGTCAGGCAGTCATGCAGCCAGGCAGGCAGTCAGGCTGCCAGTCAGGCAGGCAGCCTGGCAGGCAGTCACGCAGCCAGGGAGTCGGTCAGCCAGTCGGTCAGCCAATCGGTCAGCCAGACGGTCAGCCATTCGGTCAGCCTGGCAGCCAGGCAGACAGAGAGGCAGGTAGAGAGGCAGGCAGGCAGTTAGAGAGGCAGCCAGTAAGTCAGGCAGCCTTGCAGTCAGGCAGTCAGGCAGCCAGGCAGTCAGGCAGTCATGCAGCCAGGCAGGCAGTCAGTCAGGCAGCCAGGGAGTCGGTCAGCCAGTCGGTCAGCCAATGGGTCAGCCAGTCGGTCAGCCATTCGGTCAGCCTGGCAGTCATGCAGTCAGGCAGCCAGGCAGTCAGGCAGCCAGGCAGTCAGGCAGCCAGGCAGGCAGAGAGGCAGGTAGTGAGGCAGGTAGAGAGGCTGGCAGGCAGGTAGAGAGGCAGACAGGCAGGCAGGCAGGTAGAGAGGCAGTCAGGCAGGTAGAGAGGCAGCCAGGAAGTCAGACAGCCTTGCAGTCAGGCAGCCTGGCAGCCAGGCAGTCAGAGAGGCAGGCAGGTAGGGAGGCAGGCAGCCAGGCAGTCGGTCTGCCAGGCAAGCAGAGAGGCAGGTAGAGAGGCAGGTACAGAGGCAGGCTGCCAGGAAGTCAGGCAGCCTTGCAGTCAGGCAGCCTGGCAGTCAGGCAGGCAGGCAGCCAGGCAGTCAGGCAGCCAGGCAGTCAGGCAGAGAGGCAGGCAGTCAGGCAGGCAGAGAGGCAGACAGAGAGGCAGGCAGGCAGGCAGAGAGGCAGGCAGGCAGGTAGAGAGGCAGGGAGGCAGGTAGAGAGGCAGCCAGGAAGTCAGGCAGCCTTGCAGTCAGGCAGTCAGGCAGCCAGGCAGTCAGGCAGTCATGCAGCCAGGCAGGCAGGTAGAGAGGCAGGCAGGTAGGCAGTCATGCAGCCAGGCAGGCAGGCAGTCAGGCAGCCACGGAGTCGGTCAGCCAGTCGGTCAGCCAATCGGTCAGCCAGTCGGTCAGCCATTCGGTCAGCCTGGCAGTCAGGCAGTCAGGCAGCCTGGCAGTCAGGCAGTCAGGCATCCAATCAGTCAGGCAGAGAGGCAGCCAGGCAGTCAGGCAGACATGCAGGCAGAGAGGCAGGCAGGCAGAGAGGCAGACAGAGAGGTAGGCAGAGAGGTAGGTAGAGAGGCAGGCAGGCAGGCAAGCAGACAGGCAGAGAGGCAGGCAGGCAGGCAGGCAGGCAGACAGGCAGAGAGGCAGGCAGGCAGGCAGACAGGCAGAGAGGCAGGCAGGCAGGCAGAGAGGCAGGCAGGCAGGTAGAGAGGCAGCCTGGCAGTCAGCCAGCCAGTCGGACAGCCAGGAAGTCAGGCAGTCATGCAGCCAGGCAGGCAGTCAGGCTGCCAGTCAGGCAGGCAGCCTGGCAGGCAGTCACGCAGCCAGGGAGTCGGTCAGCCAGTCGGTCAGCCAATCGGTCAGCCAGACGGTCAGCCATTCGGTCAGCCTGGCAGCCAGGCAGACAGAGAGGCAGGTAGAGAGGCAGGCAGGCAGTTAGAGAGGCAGCCAGTAAGTCAGGCAGCCTTGCAGTCAGGCAGTCAGGCAGCCAGGCAGTCAGGCAGTCATGCAGCCAGGCAGGCAGTCAGTCAGGCAGCCAGGGAGTCGGTCAGCCAGTCGGTCAGCCAATGGGTCAGCCAGTCGGTCAGCCATTCGGTCAGCCTGGCAGTCATGCAGTCAGGCAGCCAGGCAGTCAGGCAGCCAGGCAGTCAGGCAGCCAGGCAGGCAGAGAGGCAGGTAGTGAGGCAGGTAGAGAGGCTGGCAGGCAGGTAGAGAGGCAGACAGGCAGGCAGGCAGGTAGAGAGGCAGTCAGGCAGGTAGAGAGGCAGCCAGGAAGTCAGACAGCCTTGCAGTCAGGCAGCCTGGCAGCCAGGCAGTCAGGCAGGCAGGCAGACAGAGAGGCAGGCAGGCAGGTAGAGAGGCAGGCAGGCAGGTAGAGAGGCAGGCAGGCAGGTAGGCAGGCAGGCAGGCAGGCAGGTAGAGAGGCAGTCAGCCAGCCAGTCGGTTAGCCAGGAAGTCAGGCAGTCATGCAGCCAGGCAGGCAGTCAGGCTGCCAGTCAGGCAGGCAGCCTGGCAGGCAGTCAGGCAGACGGTCAGCCATTCGGTCAGCCTGGCAGCCAGGCAGACAGAGAGGCAGGTAGAGAGGCAGGCAGAGAGGTAGGTAGAGAGGCAGGCAGGCAGGCAAGCAGACAGGCAGAGAGGCAGGCAGGCAGGCAGACAGGCAGAGAGGCAGGCAGGCAGTCAGTCGGTTAGCCAGGAAGTCAGGCAGTCATGCAGCCAGGCAGGCAGTCAGGCTGCCAGTCAGGCAGGCAGCCTGGCAGGCAGTCAGGCAGCCAGGGAGTCGGTCAGCCAGCCAATCGGTCAGCCAGACGGTCAGCCATTCGGTCAGCCTGGCAGCCAGGCAGACAGAGAGGCAGGTAGAGAGGCAGGCAGGCAGGTAGAGATGCAGCCAGTAAGTCAGGCAGCCTTGCATTCAGGCAGTCATGCAGGCAGGCAGGCAGGCAGTCATGCAGTCAGGCAGTCAGGCATCCAGGCAGTCAGGCAGGCAGGCAGACTGGCAGTCAGGCAGCCAGTCGGTCAGCCAGGAAGTCAGGCAGTCATGCAGGCAGGCAGGCAGGCAGTCATGCAGTCAGGCAGTCAGGCATCCAAGCAGTCAGGCAGCCAGGCAGTCAGCTAGGCAGTCAGGCAGCCAGGCAGTCAGGCAGCCAGGCAGACAGGCAGGCAGAGAGGCAGGCTGGCATGCAGGCAGAGAGGCAGACAGAGAGGCAGGCAAACAGGCAGGTAGAGAGGCAGGCAGTGAGGCAGAGAGGCAGGCATGCATGCAGGCAGAGAGGCAGGCAGGCAGGCAGAGAGGCAGGCAGGTAGGGAGGCAGGCAGCCAGGCAGTCGATCAGCCAGGCAAGCAGAGAGGCAGGTAGAGAGGCAGGTACAGAGGCAGGCAGGCAGGTAGAGAGGCTGCCAGGAAGTCAGGCAGCCTTGCAGTCAGGCAGCCTGGCAGTCAGGCAGCCAGGGAGTCGGTCAGCCAGTCGGTCAGCCGATCGGTCAGCCAGTCGGTCAGCCATTCGGTCAGCCTGGCAGCCAGGCAGACAGAGAGGCAGGTAGAGAGGCAGGCAGGCAGGTAGAGAAGCAGCCAGGAAGTCAGGCAGCCTTGCAGTCAGGCAGTCAGGTAGCCAGGCAGTCAGGCAGTCATGCAGCCAGGCAGGCAGGTAGAGAGGCAGGCAGGCAGGTAGAGTGGCAGGCAGGCAGTTAGAGTGGCAGGCAGGCAGGTAGAGTGGCAGTCAGGCAGGTAGAGAGGCAGCCAGGAAGTCAGACAGCCTTGCAGTCAGGCAGCCTGGCAGTCAGGCAGTCAGGCAGCCAGGCAGTCAGGCAGTCATGCAGCCTGGCAGTCAGGCAGTCAGGCAGCCAGGCAGTCAGGCAGTCATGCAGCCAGGCAGGCAGGCAGCCTGGCAGTCAGGCAGCCAGGCAGTCAGGCAGACAGGCAGCCACGCAGGCAGAGAGGCAGGCAGAGAGGCAGGCAGAGTGGCAGAGAGGCAGGCAGGCAGGCAGAGAGGCAGGCAGGCAGGTAGAGTGGCAGGCAGGCAGTTAGAGTGGCAGGCAGGCAGGTAGAGTGTCAGACAGGCAGGTATAGAGGCAGGCAGGCAGGTAGAGAGGCAGGCAGGCAGGTAGGCAGGCAGGCAGGCAGGCAGGTAGAGAGGCAGGCAGGCAGGTAGAGTGGCAGGCAGGCAGGCAATCAGGCAGCCAGGCAGTCTGGCAGCCAAGCAGTCAGGCAGTCAGACAGACAGGCAGCCAGGCAGGCAGTCAGGCATCCAGGCAGTCAGGCAGCCAGGCAGTCAGCTAGGCAGTCAGGCAGCCAGGCAGTCAGGCAGCCAGGCAGTCAGGCAGCCAGGCAGCCTGGCAGCCAGGCAGTCAGGCAGCCATGCAGCCAGGCAGAGAGGCAGGCAGTCATGCAGCCAGGCAGGCAGGCAGTCAGGCAGCCACGGAGTCGGTCAGCCAGTCGGTCAGCCAATCGGTCAGCCAGTCGGTCAGCCATTCGGTCAGCCTGGCAGTCAGGCAGTCAGGCATCCAATCAGTCAGACAGAGAGGCAGCCAGGCAGTCAGGCAGACATGCAGGCAGACATGCAGGCAGAGAGGCAGGCAGACAGAGAGGCAGGCAGAGAGGTAGGTAGAGAGGCAGGCAGGCAGGCAAGCAGACAGGCAGAGAGGCAGGCAGGCAGGCAGGCAGGCAGACAGGCAGAGAGGCAGGCAGGCAGGCAGAGAGGCAGGCAGGCAGGTAGAGAGGCAGCCTGGCAGTCAGCCAGCCAGTCGGACAGCCAGGAAGTCAGGCAGTCATGCAGCCAGGCAGGCAGTCAGGCTGCCAGTCAGGCAGGCAGCCTGGCAGGCAGTCAGGCAGCCAGGGAGTCGGTCAGCCAGTCGGTCAGCCAATCGGTCAGCCAGACGGTCAGCCATTCGGTCAGCCTGGCAGCCAGGCAGACAGAGAGGCAGGTAGAGAGGCAGGCAGGCAGGTAGAGAGGCAGCCAGTAAGTCAGGCAGCCTTGCAGTCAGGCAGTCAGGCAGCCAGGCACTCAGGCAGTCATGCAGCCAGGCAGGCAGGCAGTCAGGCAGTCAGGCAGCCAGGCAGTCAGGCAGCCAGGCAGGCAGAGAGGCAGGTAGAGAGGCAGGTAGAGAGGGTGGCAGGCAGGTAGAGAGGCAGACAGGCAGGCAGGCAGGTAGAGAGGCAGTCAGGCAGGTAGAGAGGCAGCCAGGAAGTCAGACAGCCTTGCAGTCAGGCAGCCTGGCAGCCAGGCAGTCAGGCTGGCAGGCAGACTGGCAGTCAGGCAGCCAAGCAGTCAGGCAGTCAGACAGACAGGCAGCCAGGCAGGCAGTCAGGCAGCCAGGCAGGCAGTCAGGCAGCCTGGCAGTCAGTCAGCCGGTCGGTCAGCCAGGAAGTCAGGCAGTCATGCAGGCAGGCAGGCAGGCAGTCATGCAGTGAGGCAGTCAGGCATCCAAGCAGTCAGGCAGCCAGGCAGTCAGGCAGCCAGGCAGTCAGGCAGAGAGGCAGGCAGTCAGGCAGGCAGAGAGGCAGACAGAGAGGCAGAGAGGCAGACAGAGAGGCAGGCAGAGAGGCAGACAGAGAGGCAGGCAGGCAGGCAGAGAGGCAGGCAGGCAGGTAGAGAGGCAGGGAGGCAGGTAGAGTGGCAGGCAGTCAGGCAGCCAGGCAGGCAGTCAGGCAGCCTGGCAGTCAGGCAGTCAGGCAGCCAGGCAGTCAGGCAGTCATGCAGCCAGGCAGGCAGGCAGCCTGGCAGTCAGGCAGCCAGGCAGTCAGGCAGAGAGGCAGGCAGGCAGGTAGAGAGGCAGGCAGGCAGGTAGAGAGGCAGGTAGAGAGGCAGGTAGAGAGGCAGGCAGGCAGGCAGGTAGAGAGGCAGCCAGGCATTCAGGCAGCCAGGCAGTCAGGCAGCCAGGCAGCCAGGCAGGCAGAGAGGCAGGTAGAGAGGCAGGTAGAGAGGCAGGTAGAGAGGCAGGCAGGCAGCCCGGCAGTCAGGCAGTCAGGCAGCCAAGCAGTCAGGCAGACTGGCAGTCAGGCTGCCAGTCAGGCAGGCAGCCGGTCAGGCAGGCACACAGTCAGGCAGCCAGGCAGGCAAGCAGGTAGAGAGGCAGGCAGGCAGGGAGGCAGGCAGGCAGCGATGCAGACAGAGAGGCAGGCAGAGAGGCAGGTAGAGAGGCAGGCAGGCAGGTAGGCAGGCAGGCAGGCAGGCAGGTAGAGAGGCAGGTAGGCGGGTAGAGAGGCAGGCAGGCAGGTAGAGTGGCAGGCAGGCAGGCAGTCAGGCTGCCAGTCAGGCAGCCAGTCAGGCAGTCAGGCAGACAGGCAGTCAGGCAGTCAGACAGCCTTGCAGTCAGGCAGCCTGGCAGTCAGGCAGTCATGCAGTCAGGCAGCCAAGCAGTCAGGCAGCCAGGCAGGCAGAGAGGCAGGCAGGCAGGCTGGCAGGTAGAGATGCAGGCAGGCAGGTATGCAGGCAGGCAGGCAGGCAGGTAGAGAGGCAGGTAGGCAGGTAGAGAGGCAGGCAGGCAGGTAGAGAGGCAGGCGGGCAGGTAGAGTGGCAGGCAGGCAGGTAGTCAGGCTGCCAGTCAGGCAGGCAGCCGGCCAGACAGGCAGCCTGGCAGTCAGGCAGTCAGGCAGCCAGGCAGGCAGAGGGGCAGGTAGAGAGGCAGGTAGAGAGGCAGGTAGAGAGGCAGGCAGGCAGGCAGAGAGGCAGGCAGGCAGGCAGAGAGGCAGGCAGGCAGGTAGAGAGGCAGGCAGAGAGGCAGGCAGGCAGGCAGGCAGTCAGGCAGTCAGGCAGAGAGGCAGGCAGGCAGGCAGAGAGGCAGTCAGGCAGGCAGATAGGCAGCCAGGAAGTCAGGCAGCCTTGCAGTCAGGCAGCCTGGCAGTCAGGGAGTCAGGCAGACAGGCAGGCTGAGAGGCAGGTAGAGGGGCAGGTAGAGAGGCAGGTAGTTAGGCTGGCAGGCAGGTAGAGAGGCAGGCAGGCAGGAAGGCAGTCAGGCAGTCAGGCAGAGAGGCAGGCAGGCAGGCAGGCAGAGAGGCAGGCAGGCAGGTAGAGAGGCAGCCAGTAAGTCAGGCAGCCTTGCATTCAGGCAGCCAGGCAAGCAGGTAGAGAGGCAGACAGGCAGGTAGAGAGGCAGGCAGGCAGGCAGTGGGTCAGCCAGGCTAGCAGAGAGGCAGGTAGAGAGGCAGGTACAGAGGCAGGCAGGCAGGCAGGCAGGTAGAGAGGCTGCCAGGAAGTCAGGCAGCCTTGCAGTCAGGCAGCCTGGCAGTCAGGCAGGCAGGCAGCCAGGCAGTCAGGCAGCCAGGCAGTCAGGCAGAGAGGCAGGCAGAGAGGCAGGCTGGCATGCAGGCAGAGAGGCAGACAGAGAGGCAGGCAGACAGGCAGGTAGAGAGGCAGGCAGTGAGGCAGAGAGGCAGGCATGCAGGCAGGCAGAGAGGCAGGCAGGCAGGCAGAAAGGCAGGCAGGTAGGGAGGCAGGCAGCCAGGCAGTCGGTCAGCCAGGCAAGCAGAGAGGCAGGTAGAGAGGCAGGTACAGAGGCAGGCAGGCAGGCAGGCAGGTAGAGAGGCAGGCAGGCAGGCAGAGAGGCAGGCAGGCAGGTAGAGAGGCAGGCAGGCAGGTAGAGAGGCAGGCAGAGAGGCAGGCTGGCAGGCAGGCAGTCAGGCAGTCAGGCAGAGAGGCAGGCAGGCAGGCAGAGAGGCAGTCAGGCAGGCAGATAGGCAGCCAGGAAGTCAGGCAGCCTTGCAGTCATGCAGTCAGGCAGACAGGCAGGCTGAGAGGCAGGTAGAGAGGCAGGTAGAGAGGCAGGTAGTTAGGCTGGCAGGCAGGTAGAGAGGCAGGCAGGCAGGTAGAGTGGCAGTTAGGCAGGTAGAGAGGCAGCCAGGAAGTCAGACAGCCTTGCAGTCAGGCAGCCTGGCAGTCAGGCAGTCAGGCAGCCAGGCAGTCAGGCAGTCATGCAGCCAGGCAGGCAGGCAGCCTGGCAGTCAGGCAGCCAGGCAGTCAGGCAGACAGGCAGCCAGGCAGGCAGAGAGGCAGGCAGAGAGGCAGGCAGAGAGGCAGCCAGTAAGTCAGGCAGCCTTGCATTCAGGCAGCCAGGCAAGCAGGTAGAGAGGCAGACAGGCAGGTAGAGAGGCAGGCAGGCAGGTAGAGTAGCAGGCAGGCAGGTAGAGTGGCAGGCAGGCAGTTAGAGTGGCAGGCAGGCAGGTAGAGTGGCAGACAGGCAGGTAGAGAGGCAGGCAGGCAGGTAGAGAGGCAGGCAGGCAGGTAGGCAGGCAGGCAGGCAGGCAGGTAGAGAGGCAGGCAGGCAGGCAGAAAGGCAGGCAGGTAGGGAGGCAGGCAGCCAGGAAGTCGGTCAGCCAGGCAAGCAGAGAGGCAGGTAGAGAGGCAGGTACAGAGGCAAGCAGGCAGGCAGGCAGGTAGAGAGGCTGCCAGGAAGTCAGGCAGCCTTGCAGTCAGGCAGCCTGGCAGTCAGGCAGGCAGGCAGCCAGGCAGTCAGGCAGCCAGGCAGTCAGGCAGAGAGGCAGGCAGGCAGGCAGAGAGGCAGTCAGGCAGGCAGATAGGCAGCCAGGAAGTCAGGCAGCCTTGCAGTCAGGCAGTCAGGCAGACAGGCAGGCTGAGAGGCAGGTAGAGAGGCAGGTAGAGAGGCAGGTAGTTAGGCTGGCAGGCAGGTAGAGAGGCAGGCAGGCAGGTAGAGAGGCAGCCAGGGGGTCGGTCAGCCATTCGGTCAGCCAATCGGTCATCCAGTCGGTCAGCCATTCGGTCAGCCTGGCAGTCAGGCAGCCTGGCAGTCAGGCAGTCAGGCAGTCAGGCAGTCAGGCAGCCAGGCAGTCAGGCAGTCAGGCAGTCAGGCAGCCAGGCAGTCAGGCAGAGAGGCAGGCAGTCAGGCAGGCAGAGAGGCAGACAGAGAGGCAGGCAGGCAGGCAGAGAGGCAGGCAGGCAGGTAGAGTGGCAGGCAGGCAGGTAGAGTGGCAGGCAGGCAGGTAGAGAGGCAGGCAGGCAGGTAGAGAGGCAGGCAGAGAGGCAGGCAGGCAGGCAGGCAGTCAGGCAGTCAGGCAGAGAGGCAGGCAGGCAGAGAGGCAGTCAGGCAGGCAGATAGGCAGCCAGGAAGTCAGGCAGCCTGGCAGTCAGGCAGTCAGGCAGCCAGGCAGTCAGGCAGGCAAGCAGGTAGAGTGGCAGGCAGAGAGGCAGGTAGAGAGGCAGGCGTGTAGGCAGGCAGAGAGGCAGGCAGAGAGGCAGGTAGAGAGACAGGCAGAGAGGCAGAGAGGCAGAGAGGCAGGCAGAGAGGCAGGCAGGAAGGTAGAGAGGCAGGCAGGCAGGTAGAGAGGCAGGCAGAGAGGCAGGCAGGCAGGAAGGCAGTCAGGCAGTCAGGAAGAGAGGCAGGCAGGCAGGCAGGCAGAGAGGCAGGCAGGCAGGTAGAGAGGCAGGCAGGCAGGCAGAGAGGCAGGCAGGCAGGCAGAGAGGCAGTCAGGCAGGCAGATAGGCAGCCAGGAAGTCAGGCAGCCTTGCAGTCAGGCAGCCTGGCAGTCAGGGAGTCAGGCAGACAGGCAGGCTGAGAGGCAGGTAGAGGGGCAGGTAGAGAGGCAGGTAGTTAGGCTGGCAGGCAGGTAGAGAGGCAGGCAGGCAGGAAGGCAGTCAGGCAGTCAGGCAGAGAGGCAGGCAGGCAGGCAGGCAGAGAGGCAGGCAGGCAGGTAGAGAGGCAGCCAGTAAGTCAGGCAGCCTTGCATTCAGGCAGCCAGGCAAGCAGGTAGAGAGGCAGACAGGCAGGTAGAGAGGCAGGCAGGCAGGCAGTGGGTCAGCCAGGCTAGCAGAGAGGCAGGTAGAGAGGCAGGTACAGAGGCAGGCAGGCAGGCAGGCAGGTAGAGAGGCTGCCAGGAAGTCAGGCAGCCTTGCAGTCAGGCAGCCTGGCAGTCAGGCAGGCAGGCAGCCAGGCAGTCAGGCAGCCAGGCAGTCAGGCAGAGAGGCAGGCAGAGAGGCAGGCTGGCATGCAGGCAGAGAGGCAGACAGAGAGGCAGGCAGACAGGCAGGTAGAGAGGCAGGCAGTGAGGCAGAGAGGCAGGCATGCAGGCAGGCAGAGAGGCAGGCAGGCAGGCAGAAAGGCAGGCAGGTAGGGAGGCAGGCAGCCAGGCAGTCGGTCAGCCAGGCAAGCAGAGAGGCAGGTAGAGAGGCAGGTACAGAGGCAGGCAGGCAGGCAGGCAGGTAGAGAGGCAGGCAGGCAGGCAGAGAGGCAGGCAGGCAGGTAGAGAGGCAGGCAGGCAGGTAGAGAGGCAGGCAGAGAGGCAGGCTGGCAGGCAGGCAGTCAGGCAGTCAGGCAGAGAGGCAGGCAGGCAGGCAGAGAGGCAGTCAGGCAGGCAGATAGGCAGCCAGGAAGTCAGGCAGCCTTGCAGTCATGCAGTCAGGCAGACAGGCAGGCTGAGAGGCAGGTAGAGAGGCAGGTAGAGAGGCAGGTAGTTAGGCTGGCAGGCAGGTAGAGAGGCAGGCAGGCAGGTAGAGTGGCAGTTAGGCAGGTAGAGAGGCAGCCAGGAAGTCAGACAGCCTTGCAGTCAGGCAGCCTGGCAGTCAGGCAGTCAGGCAGCCAGGCAGTCAGGCAGTCATGCAGCCAGGCAGGCAGGCAGCCTGGCAGTCAGGCAGCCAGGCAGTCAGGCAGACAGGCAGCCAGGCAGGCAGAGAGGCAGGCAGAGAGGCAGGCAGAGAGGCAGCCAGTAAGTCAGGCAGCCTTGCATTCAGGCAGCCAGGCAAGCAGGTAGAGAGGCAGACAGGCAGGTAGAGAGGCAGGCAGGCAGGTAGAGTAGCAGGCAGGCAGGTAGAGTGGCAGGCAGGCAGTTAGAGTGGCAGGCAGGCAGGTAGAGTGGCAGACAGGCAGGTAGAGAGGCAGGCAGGCAGGTAGAGAGGCAGGCAGGCAGGTAGGCAGGCAGGCAGGCAGGCAGGTAGAGAGGCAGGCAGGCAGGCAGAAAGGCAGGCAGGTAGGGAGGCAGGCAGCCAGGAAGTCGGTCAGCCAGGCAAGCAGAGAGGCAGGTAGAGAGGCAGGTACAGAGGCAAGCAGGCAGGCAGGCAGGTAGAGAGGCTGCCAGGAAGTCAGGCAGCCTTGCAGTCAGGCAGCCTGGCAGTCAGGCAGGCAGGCAGCCAGGCAGTCAGGCAGCCAGGCAGTCAGGCAGAGAGGCAGGCAGGCAGGCAGAGAGGCAGTCAGGCAGGCAGATAGGCAGCCAGGAAGTCAGGCAGCCTTGCAGTCAGGCAGTCAGGCAGACAGGCAGGCTGAGAGGCAGGTAGAGAGGCAGGTAGAGAGGCAGGTAGTTAGGCTGGCAGGCAGGTAGAGAGGCAGGCAGGCAGGTAGAGAGGCAGCCAGGGGGTCGGTCAGCCATTCGGTCAGCCAATCGGTCATCCAGTCGGTCAGCCATTCGGTCAGCCTGGCAGTCAGGCAGCCTGGCAGTCAGGCAGTCAGGCAGTCAGGCAGTCAGGCAGCCAGGCAGTCAGGCAGTCAGGCAGTCAGGCAGCCAGGCAGTCAGGCAGAGAG
This sequence comes from Megalopta genalis, assembly GCF_051020955.1. Classification (NCBI taxonomy): domain Eukaryota; kingdom Metazoa; phylum Arthropoda; class Insecta; order Hymenoptera; family Halictidae; genus Megalopta; species Megalopta genalis. The sequence goes on along the minus strand of NC_135018.1, from coordinate 10,254,361 downwards.
GCAGGCAGTCAGGCAGGCAGAGAGGCAGACAGAGAGGCAGGCAGGCAGGCAGAGAGGCAGGCAGGCAGGTAGAGTGGCAGGCAGGCAGGTAGAGTGGCAGGCAGGCAGGTAGAGAGGCAGGCAGGCAGGTAGAGAGGCAGGCAGAGAGGCAGGCAGGCAGGCAGGCAGTCAGGCAGTCAGGCAGAGAGGCAGGCAGGCAGAGAGGCAGTCAGGCAGGCAGATAGGCAGCCAGGAAGTCAGGCAGCCTGGCAGTCAGGCAGTCAGGCAGCCAGGCAGTCAGGCAGGCAAGCAGGTAGAGTGGCAGGCAGAGAGGCAGGTAGAGAGGCAGGCGTGTAGGCAGGCAGAGAGGCAGGCAGAGAGGCAGGTAGAGAGACAGGCAGAGAGGCAGAGAGGCAGAGAGGCAGGCAGAGAGGCAGGCAGGAAGGTAGAGAGGCAGGCAGGCAGGTAGAGAGGCAGGCAGAGAGGCAGGCAGGCAGGAAGGCAGTCAGGCAGTCAGGAAGAGAGGCAGGCAGGCAGGCAGGCAGAGAGGCAGGCAGGCAGGTAGAGAGGCAGGCAGGCAGGTAGAGAGGCAGGTAGAGAGGCAGGTAGAGAGGCAGGCAGGCAGACAGGTAGAGAGGCAGCCAGGCATTCAGGCAGCCAGGCAGTCAGGCAGCCAGGCAGCCAGGCAGGCAGAGAGGCAGGTAGAGAGGCAGGTAGAGAGGCAGGTAGAGAGGCAGGCAGGCAGCCCGGCAGTCAGGCAGTCAGGCAGCCAGGCAGTCAGGCAGACAGGCAGACTGGTAGTCAGGCAGCCAAGCAGTCAGGCAGACTGGCAGTCAGGCTGCCAGTCAGGCAGGCAGCCGTTCAGGCAGGCACACAGTCAGGCAGCCAGGCAGGCAAGCAGGTAGAGAGGCAGGCAGGCAGGGAGGCAGGTAGAGAGGCAGGTAGAGAGGCAGGCAGCCAGGCAGTCGATCAGCCAGTCCGTTATCCATTCGGTCAGCCAGGCAGGCAGTCAGCCAGGCAGTCAGGCAGGCAAGCAGGTAGAGTGGCAGGCAGAGAGGCAGGTAGAGAGGCAGGCGTGTAGGCAGGCAGAGAGGCAGGCAGAGAGGCAGGCAGAGAGGCAGGTAGAGAGACAGGCAGAGAGGCAGAGAGGCAGAGAGGCAGGCAGAGAGGCAGGCAGGCAGGTAGAGAGGCAGGCAGGCAGGTAGAGAGGCAGGCAGGCAGGTAGAGAGGCAGGCAGAGAGGCAGGCAGGCAGGAAGGCAGTCAGGCAGTCAGGCAGAGAGGCAGGCAGGCAGGCAGGCAGAGAGGCAGGCAGGCAGGCAGGCAGAGAGGCAGTCAGGCAGGCAGATAGGCAGCCAGGAATTCAGGCAGCCTTGCAGTCAGGCAGCCTGGCAGTCAGGCAGTCAGGCAGACAGGCAGGCAGAGAGGCAGGCAGGCAGGCAGGCAGGCAGGCAGCGATGCAGACAGAGAGGCAGGCAGAGAGGCAGGTAGAGAGGCAGGCAGGCAGGTAGGCAGGCAGGCAGGCAGGCAGGTAGAGAGGCAGGTAGGCGGGTAGAGAGGCAGGCAGGCAGGTAGAGTGGCAGGCAGGCAGGCAGTCAGGCTGCCAGTCAGGCAGCCAGTCAGGCAGTCAGGCAGACAGGCAGTCAGGCAGTCAGACAGCCTTGCGGTCAGGCAGCCTGGCAGTCAGGCAGTCATGCAGTCAGGCAGCCAAGCAGTCAGGCAGCCAGGCAGGCAGAGAGGCAGGCAGGCAGGCTGGCAGGTAGAGAGGCAGGCAGGCAGGTATGCAGGCAGGCAGGCAGGCAGGTAGAGAGGCAGGTAGGCAGGTAGAGAGGCAGGCAGGCAGGTAGAGAGGCAGGCGGGCAGGAGAGTGGCAGGCAGGCAGGCAGTCAGGCTGCCAGTCAGGCAGGCAGCCGGTCAGACAGGCAGCCTGGCAGTCAGGCAGTCAGGCAGCCAGGCAGGCAGAGAGGCAGGTAGAGAGGCAGGTAGAGAGGCTGGTAGAGAGGCAGGCAGGCAGGTAGAGAGGCAGACAGGCAGGCAGGCAGGCAGGTAGGGAGGCAGGCATCCAGGCAGCCGGTCAGCCAGTCCGTCAGCCATTCGGTCAGCCAGGCAGGCAGTCAGCCAGGCAGTCAGGCAGTCAGGCAGTCATGCAGCCAGGCAGTCATGCAGTCAGGCAGTCAGACATCCAAGCAGTCAGGCAGCCAGGCAGTCAGCTAGACAGTCAGGCAGCCAGGCAGCCAGGCAGACAGGCAAGCAGTGAGGCAGGCAGGCAGGCAGGCAGAGAGGCAGACAGAGAGGCAGGCAGAGAGGCAGGCAGGTAGGGAGGCAGGCAACCAGGCAGTCGGTCAGCCAGGCAAGCAGAGAGGCAGGTAGAGAGGCAGGTAGAGAGGCAGGTAGAGAGGCAGGTGGAGAGGCAGACAGAGAGGCAGAGAGGCAGACAGAGAGGCAGGCAGGCAGGCAGAGAGGCAGGCAGGCAGGTAGAGAGGCAGGCAGAGAGGCAGGCAGGCAGGCAGGCAGTCAGGCAGTCAGGCAGAGAGGCAGGCAGGCAGGCAGAGAGGCAGTCAGGCAGGCAGATAGGCAGCCAGGAAGTCAGGCAGCCTTGCAGTCAGGCAGCCTGGCAGTCAGGGAGTCAGGCAGACAGGCAGGCTGAGAGGCAGGTAGAGAGGCAGGTAGAGAGGCAGGTAGAGAGGCAGGTGGAGAGGCAGACAGAGAGGCAGAGAGGCAGACAGAGAGGCAGGCAGGCAGGCAGAGAGGCAGGCAGGCAGGCAGAGAGGCAGGCAGGCAGATAGAGAGGCAGGCAGAGAGGCAGGCAGGCAGGCAGGCAGTCAGGCAGTCAGGCAGAGAGGCAGGCAGGCAGGCAGAGAGGCAGTCAGGCAGGCAGATAGGCAGCCAGGAAGTCAGGCAGCCTTGCAGTCAGGCAGCCTGGCAGTCAGGGAGTCAGGCAGACAGGCAGGCTGAGAGGCAGGTAGAGAGGCAGGTAGAGAGGCAGGTAGTTATGCTGGCAGGCAGGTAGAGAGGCAGGCAGGCAGGAAGGCAGTCAGGCAGTCAGGCAGAGAGGCAGGCAGGCAGGCAGGCAGAGAGGCAGGCAGGCATTCAGGCAGCCAGGCAGTCAGGCAGCCAGGCAGCCAGGCAGGCAGAGAGGCAGGTAGAGAGGCAGGTAGAGAGGCAGGTAGAGAGGCAGGCAGGCAGCCCGGCAGTCAGGCAGTCAGGCAGCCAGGCAGTCAGGCAGACAGGCAGAATGGTAGTCAGGCAGCCAAGCAGTCAGGCAGACTGGCAGTCAGGCTGCCAGTCAGGCAGGCAGCCGGTCAGGCAGGTAGACAGTCAGGCAGCCAGGCAGGCAAGCAGGTAGAGAGGCAGGCAGGCAGGGTGGCAGGTAGAGAGACAGGTAGAGAGGCAGGCAGCCAGGCAGTCGGTCAGCCAGTCCGTTATCCATTCGGTCAGCCAGGCAGGCAGTCAGCCAGGCAGTCAGGCAGGCAAGCAGGTAGAGTGGCAGGCAGAGAGGCAGGTAGAGAGGCAGGCGTGTAGGCAGGCAGAGAGGCAGGCAGAGAGACAGGCAGAGAGGCAGAGAGGCAGAGAGGCAGGCAGAGAGGCAGGCAGGCAGGTAGAGAGGCAGGCAGGCAGGTAGAGAGGCAGCGAGGAAGTCAGGCAGCCTTGCAGTCAGGCAGCCACGGAGTCGGTCAGCCAGTCGGACAGCCAATCGGTCAGCCAGTCGGTCAGCCATTCGGTCAGCCTGGCAGTCAGGCATTCAGGCAGCCTGGCAGTCAGGCAGTCAGGCATCCAATCAGTCAGGCAGAGAGGCAGCCAGGCAGTCAGGCAGACATGCAGGCAGAGAGGCAGGCAGGCAGAGAGGCAGACAGAGAGGCATGCAGAGAGGTAGGTAGAGAGGCAGGCAGGCAGGCAAGCAGACAGGCAGAGAGGCAGGCAGGCAGGCAGGCAGGCAGGAAGTCAGGCAGCCTTGCAGTCAGGCAGTCAGGCAGCCAGGCAGTCAGGCAGACATGCAGCCAGGCAGTCAGGCAGCCAGGCAGTCAGGCAGAGAGGCAGGCAGTCAGGCAGGCAGAGAGGCAGACAGAGAGGCAGGCAGGCAGACAGAGAGGCAGGCAGGCAGGCAGAGAGGCAGGCAGGCAGGTAGAGAGGCAGCCTGGCAGTCAGCCAGCCAGTCGGACAGCCAGGAAGTCAGGCAGACAGGCAGGCAGAGAGGCAGGCTGGCATGCAGGCAGAGAGGCAGACAGAGATGCAGGCAGACAGGCAGGTAGAGAGGCAGGCAGTGAGGCAGAGAGGCAGGCATGCAGGCAGGCAGAGAGGCAGGCAGGCAGGCAGAGAGACAGGCAGGTAGGGAGGCAGGCAGCCAGGCAGTCGGTCAGCCAGGCAAGCAGAGAGGCAGGTAGAGAGGCAGGTAGAGAGGCAGGTAGAGAGGCAGGTGGAGAGGCAGACAGAGAGGCAGAGAGGCAGACAGAGAGGCAGGCAGGCAGGCAGAGAGGCAGGCAGGCAGGCAGAGAGGCAGGCAGGCAGGTAGAGAGGCAGGCAGAGAGGCAGGCAGGCAGGCAGGCAGTCAGGCAGTCAGGCAGAGAGGCAGGCAGGTAGGCAGAGAGGCAGTCAGGCAGGTAGAGAGGCAGGCAGGCAGCCCGGCAGTCAGGCAGTCAGGCAGCCAGGCAGTCAGGCAGACAGGCAGAGAGGCAGGCAGGCAGGTAGACAGTCAGGCAGCCAGGCAGGCAAGCAGGTAGAGAGGCAGGCAGGCAGGGTGGCAGGTAGAGAGGCAGGTAGAGAGGCAGGCAGCCAGGCAGTCGGTCAGCCAGTCCGTTATCCATTCGGTCAGCCAGGCAGGCAGTCAGCCAGGCAGTCAGGCAGGCAAGCAGGTAGAGTGGCAGGCAGAGAGGCAGGTAGAGAGGCAGGCGTGTAGGCAGGCAGAGAGGCAGGCAGAGAGACAGGCAGAGAGGCAGAGAGGCAGAGAGGCAGGCAGAGAGGCAGGCAGGCAGGTAGAGAGGCAGGCAGGCAGGTAGAGAGGCAGCCAGGAAGTCAGGCAGCCTTGCAGTCAGGCAGCCACGGAGTCGGTCAGCCAGTCGGAGAGCCAATCGGTCAGCCAGTCGGTCAGCCATTCGGTCAGCCTGGCAGTCAGGCATTCAGGCAGCCTGGCAGTCAGGCAGTCAGGCATCCAATCAGTCAGGCAGAGAGGCAGCCAGGCAGTCAGGCAGACATGCAGGCAGAGAGGCAGGCAGGCAGAGAGGCAGGCAGAGAGGCAGGCAGAGAGGCAGAGAGGCAGGCAGGCAGGCAGAGAGGCAGGCAGGCAGGTAGAGAGGCAGGCAGGCAGGTAGAGAGGCAGGCAGGCAGGTAGGCAGGCAGGCAGGCAGGCAGGTAGAGAGGCAGTCAGCCAGCCAATCGGTCAGCCAGACGGTCAGCCATTCGGTCAGCCTGGCAGCCAGGCAGACTGAGAGGCAGGTAGAGAGGCAGGCAGGCAGGTAGAGAGGCAGCCAGTAAGTCAGGCAGCCTTGCATTCAGGCAGCCAGGCAAGCAGGTAGAGAGGCAGACAGGCAGGTAGAGAGGCAGGCAGGCAGGTAGAGTAGCAGGCAGGCAGGTAGAGTGACAGGCAGGCAGTTAGAGTGGCAGGCAGGCAGGTAGAGTGGCAGACAGGCAGGTAGAGAGGCAGGCAGGCAGGTAGAGAGGCAGGCAGGCAGGTAGGCAGGCAGGCAGGCAGGCAGGTAGAGAGGCAGGCAGGCAGGTAGAGTGGCAGGCAGGCAGGCAATCAGGCAGCCAGGCAGTCAGGCAGCCAAGCAGTCAGGCAGTCAGACAGACAGGCAGCCAGGCAGCCAGCCAGGCAGCCAGGCAGGCAGTCAGGCAGCCTGGCAGTCAGTCAGCCAGTCGGTCAGCCAGGAAGTCAGGCAGTCATGCAGGCAGGCAGGCAGGCAGTCAGGCAGTCATGCAGTCAGGCATCCAAGCAGTCAGGCAGCCAGGCAGTCAGCTAGGCAGTCAGGCAGCCAGGCAGTCAGGCAGCCAGGCAGTCAGGCAGACAGGCAGGCAGAGAGGCAGGCTGGCATGCAGGCAGAAAGGCAGACAGAGAGGCAGGCAGACAGGCAGGTAGAGAGGCAGGCAGTGAGGCAGAGAGGCAGGCATGCAGGCAGGCAGAGAGGCAGGCAGGCAGGTAGGGTGGCAGGCAGCCAGGCAGTCGGTCAGCCAGGCAAGCAGAGAGGCAGGTAGAGAGGCAGGTAGAGAGGCAGGCAGGTAGGTAGAGAGGCAGGAAGGCAGGTAGAGAGGCAGCCAGGAAGTCAGGCAGCCAGGCAGGCAGCCAGGCAGGCAGTCAGGCAGCCAGGCAGGCAGGTAGAGAGGCAGGCAGGTAGGTAGAGAGGCAGGAAGGCAGGTAGAGAGGCAGCCAGGAAGTCAGGCAGCCAGGCAGGCAGCCAGGCAGGCAGTCAGGCAGCCACGCAGTCAGGCAGCCAGGCAGGCAGTCAGGCAGCCAGGCAGTCAGGCAGCCTGGCAGTCAGGCAGGCAGGCAGCCAGGCAGTCAGGCAGCCAGGCAGTCAGGCAGAGAGGCAGGCAGTCAGGCAGGCAGAGAGGCAGACAGAGAGGCAGGCAGGCAGGCAGAGAGGCAGGCAGGCAGGTAGAGAGGCAGGGAGGCAGGTAGAGAGGCAGCCAGGAAGTCAGGCAGCCTTGCAGTCAGGCAGTCAGACAGCCAGGCAGTCAGGCAGTCATGCAGCCAGGCAGGCAGGTAGAGAGGCAGGCAGGTAGGTAGAGAGGCAGGAAGCCAGGTAGAGAGGCAGCCAGGAAGTCAGGCAGCCAGGCAGGCAGCCAGGCAGGCATTCATGCAGCCAGGCAGGCAGGCAGTCAGGCAGCCACGGAGTCGGTCAGCCAGTCGGTCAGTCAATCGGTCAGCCAGTCGGTCAGCCATTCGGTCAGCCTGGCAGTCAGGCAGTCAGGCAGCCTGGCAGTCAGGCAGCCTTGCAGTCAGGCAGCCTGGCAGTCAGGCAGTCAGGCAGACAGGCAGGCTGAGAGGCAGGTAGAGAGGCAGGTAGAGAGGCAGGTAGTTAGGCTGGCAGACAGGTAGAGAGGCAGGCAGGCAGGTAGAGAGGCAGCCAGGGAGTCGGTTAGCCATTCGGTCAGCCAATCGGTCAGCCATTCGGTCAGCCTGGCAGTCAGGCAGTCATGCAGCCAGGCAGGCACGCAGTCAGGCAGCCACGGAGTCGGTCAGACAGTCGGACAGCCAATCGGTCAGCCAGTCGGTCAGCCATTCGGTCAGCCTGGCAGTCAGGCATTCAGGCAGCCTGGCAGTCAGGCAGTCAGGCATCCAATCAGTCAGGCAGAGAGGCAGCCAGGCAGTCAGGCAGACATGCAGGCAGAGATGCAGGCAGGCAGAGAGGAAGACAGAGAGGCAGGCAGAGAGGTAGGTAGAGAGGCAGGCAGGCAGGCAAGCAGACAGGCAGAGAGGCAGGCAGGGAGGCAGGCAGGCAGGCAGAGAGGCAGGCAGGCAGGCAGAGAGGCAGGCAGGCAGGTAGAGAGGCAGCCTGGCAGTCAGCCAGCCAGTCGGACAGCCAGGAAGTCAGGCAGACAGGCAGGCAGAGAGGCAGGCTGGCATGCAGGCAGAGAGGCAGACAGAGAGGCAGGCAGACAGGCAGGTAGAGAGGCAGGCAGTGAGGCAGAGAGGCAGGCATGCAGGCAGGCAGAGAGGCAGGCAGGCAGGCAGAGAGACAGGCAGGTAGGGAGGCAGGCAGCCAGGCAGTCGGTCAGCCAGGCAAGCAGAGAGGCAGGTAGAGAGGCAGGTAGAGAGGCAGGTAGAGAGGCAGGTAGAGAGGCAGGTACAGAGGCTGGCAGGCAGGCAGGCAGGTAGAGAGGCTGCCAGGAAGTCAGGCAGCCTTGCAGTCAGGCAGCCTGGCAGTCAGGCAGTCAGGCAGGCAGTCAGGCTGCCAGTCAGGCTGGCAGGCAGAGAGGCAGACAGCCAAGCAGTCAGGCAGACTGGCAGTCAGTCAGGTAGAGAGGCAGGCAGGCATTCAGGCACCCAGGCAGTCAGGCAGTCACGCAGCCAGGCAGGCAGTCAGGCAGCCAGGGAGTCGGTCAGCCAGTCGGTCAGCCGATCGGTCAGTCAGTCGGTCAGCCATTCGGTCAGCCTGGCAGCCAGGCAGACAGAGAGGCAGGTAGAGAGGCAGGTAGAGAGGCAGGTAGAGAGGCAGGTGGAGAGGCAGACAGAGAGGCAGAGAGGCAGACAGAGAGGCAGGCAGGCAGGCAGAGAGGCAGGCAGGCAGGTAGAGAGGCAGGCAGAGAGGCAGGCAGGCAGGCAGGCAGTCAGGCAGTCAGGCAGAGAGGCAGGCAGGCAGGCAGAGAGGCAGTCAGGCAGGCAGATAGGCAGCCAGGAAGTCAGGCAGCCTTGCAGTCAGGCAGCCTGGCAGTCAGGGAGTCAGGCAGACAGGCAGGCTGAGAGGCAGGTAGAGAGGCAGGTAGAGAGGCAGGTAGAGAGGCAGGTGGAGAGGCAGACAGAGAGGCAGAGAGGCAGACAGAGAGGCAGGCAGGCAGGCAGAGAGGCAGGCAGGCAGGCAGAGAGGCAGGCAGGCAGATAGAGAGGCAGGCAGAGAGGCAGGCAGGCAGGCAGGCAGTCAGGCAGTCAGGCAGAGAGGCAGGCAGGCAGGCAGAGAGGCAGTCAGGCAGGCAGATAGGCAGCCAGGAAGTCAGGCAGCCTTGCAGTCAGGCAGCCTGGCAGTCAGGGAGTCAGGCAGACAGGCAGGCTGAGAGGCAGGTAGAGAGGCAGGTAGAGAGGCAGGTAGTTATGCTGGCAGGCAGGTAGAGAGGCAGGCAGGCAGGAAGGCAGTCAGGCAGTCAGGCAGAGAGGCAGGCAGGCAGGCAGGCAGAGAGGCAGGCAGGCAGGTAGAGAGGCAGGCAGGCAGGTAGAGAGGCAGGTAGAGAGGCAGGTAGAGAGGCAGGCAGGCAGGCAGGTAGAGAGGCAGGCAGGCATTCAGGCAGCCAGGCAGTCAGGCAGCCAGGCAGCCAGGCAGGCAGAGAGGCAGGTAGAGAGGCAGGTAGAGAGGCAGGTAGAGAGGCAGGCAGGCAGCCCGGCAGTCAGGCAGTCAGGCAGCCAGGCAGTCAGGCAGACAGGCAGAATGGTAGTCAGGCAGCCAAGCAGTCAGGCAGACTGGCAGTCAGGCTGCCAGTCAGGCAGGCAGCCGGTCAGGCAGGTAGACAGTCAGGCAGCCAGGCAGGCAAGCAGGTAGAGAGGCAGGCAGGCAGGGTGGCAGGTAGAGAGACAGGTAGAGAGGCAGGCAGCCAGGCAGTCGGTCAGCCAGTCCGTTATCCATTCGGTCAGCCAGGCAGGCAGTCAGCCAGGCAGTCAGGCAGGCAAGCAGGTAGAGTGGCAGGCAGAGAGGCAGGTAGAGAGGCAGGCGTGTAGGCAGGCAGAGAGGCAGGCAGAGAGACAGGCAGAGAGGCAGAGAGGCAGAGAGGCAGGCAGAGAGGCAGGCAGGCAGGTAGAGAGGCAGGCAGGCAGGTAGAGAGGCAGCGAGGAAGTCAGGCAGCCTTGCAGTCAGGCAGCCACGGAGTCGGTCAGCCAGTCGGACAGCCAATCGGTCAGCCAGTCGGTCAGCCATTCGGTCAGCCTGGCAGTCAGGCATTCAGGCAGCCTGGCAGTCAGGCAGTCAGGCATCCAATCAGTCAGGCAGAGAGGCAGCCAGGCAGTCAGGCAGACATGCAGGCAGAGAGGCAGGCAGGCAGAGAGGCAGACAGAGAGGCATGCAGAGAGGTAGGTAGAGAGGCAGGCAGGCAGGCAAGCAGACAGGCAGAGAGGCAGGCAGGCAGGCAGGCAGGCAGGAAGTCAGGCAGCCTTGCAGTCAGGCAGTCAGGCAGCCAGGCAGTCAGGCAGACATGCAGCCAGGCAGTCAGGCAGCCAGGCAGTCAGGCAGAGAGGCAGGCAGTCAGGCAGGCAGAGAGGCAGACAGAGAGGCAGGCAGGCAGACAGAGAGGCAGGCAGGCAGGCAGAGAGGCAGGCAGGCAGGTAGAGAGGCAGCCTGGCAGTCAGCCAGCCAGTCGGACAGCCAGGAAGTCAGGCAGACAGGCAGGCAGAGAGGCAGGCTGGCATGCAGGCAGAGAGGCAGACAGAGATGCAGGCAGACAGGCAGGTAGAGAGGCAGGCAGTGAGGCAGAGAGGCAGGCATGCAGGCAGGCAGAGAGGCAGGCAGGCAGGCAGAGAGACAGGCAGGTAGGGAGGCAGGCAGCCAGGCAGTCGGTCAGCCAGGCAAGCAGAGAGGCAGGTAGAGAGGCAGGTAGAGAGGCAGGTAGAGAGGCAGGTGGAGAGGCAGACAGAGAGGCAGAGAGGCAGACAGAGAGGCAGGCAGGCAGGCAGAGAGGCAGGCAGGCAGGCAGAGAGGCAGGCAGGCAGGTAGAGAGGCAGGCAGAGAGGCAGGCAGGCAGGCAGGCAGTCAGGCAGTCAGGCAGAGAGGCAGGCAGGTAGGCAGAGAGGCAGTCAGGCAGGTAGAGAGGCAGGCAGGCAGCCCGGCAGTCAGGCAGTCAGGCAGCCAGGCAGTCAGGCAGACAGGCAGAGAGGCAGGCAGGCAGGTAGACAGTCAGGCAGCCAGGCAGGCAAGCAGGTAGAGAGGCAGGCAGGCAGGGTGGCAGGTAGAGAGGCAGGTAGAGAGGCAGGCAGCCAGGCAGTCGGTCAGCCAGTCCGTTATCCATTCGGTCAGCCAGGCAGGCAGTCAGCCAGGCAGTCAGGCAGGCAAGCAGGTAGAGTGGCAGGCAGAGAGGCAGGTAGAGAGGCAGGCGTGTAGGCAGGCAGAGAGGCAGGCAGAGAGACAGGCAGAGAGGCAGAGAGGCAGAGAGGCAGGCAGAGAGGCAGGCAGGCAGGTAGAGAGGCAGGCAGGCAGGTAGAGAGGCAGCCAGGAAGTCAGGCAGCCTTGCAGTCAGGCAGCCACGGAGTCGGTCAGCCAGTCGGAGAGCCAATCGGTCAGCCAGTCGGTCAGCCATTCGGTCAGCCTGGCAGTCAGGCATTCAGGCAGCCTGGCAGTCAGGCAGTCAGGCATCCAATCAGTCAGGCAGAGAGGCAGCCAGGCAGTCAGGCAGACATGCAGGCAGAGAGGCAGGCAGGCAGAGAGGCAGGCAGAGAGGCAGGCAGAGAGGCAGAGAGGCAGGCAGGCAGGCAGAGAGGCAGGCAGGCAGGTAGAGAGGCAGGCAGGCAGGTAGAGAGGCAGGCAGGCAGGTAGGCAGGCAGGCAGGCAGGCAGGTAGAGAGGCAGTCAGCCAGCCAATCGGTCAGCCAGACGGTCAGCCATTCGGTCAGCCTGGCAGCCAGGCAGACTGAGAGGCAGGTAGAGAGGCAGGCAGGCAGGTAGAGAGGCAGCCAGTAAGTCAGGCAGCCTTGCATTCAGGCAGCCAGGCAAGCAGGTAGAGAGGCAGACAGGCAGGTAGAGAGGCAGGCAGGCAGGTAGAGTAGCAGGCAGGCAGGTAGAGTGACAGGCAGGCAGTTAGAGTGGCAGGCAGGCAGGTAGAGTGGCAGACAGGCAGGTAGAGAGGCAGGCAGGCAGGTAGAGAGGCAGGCAGGCAGGTAGGCAGGCAGGCAGGCAGGCAGGTAGAGAGGCAGGCAGGCAGGTAGAGTGGCAGGCAGGCAGGCAATCAGGCAGCCAGGCAGTCAGGCAGCCAAGCAGTCAGGCAGTCAGACAGACAGGCAGCCAGGCAGCCAGCCAGGCAGCCAGGCAGGCAGTCAGGCAGCCTGGCAGTCAGTCAGCCAGTCGGTCAGCCAGGAAGTCAGGCAGTCATGCAGGCAGGCAGGCAGGCAGTCAGGCAGTCATGCAGTCAGGCATCCAAGCAGTCAGGCAGCCAGGCAGTCAGCTAGGCAGTCAGGCAGCCAGGCAGTCAGGCAGCCAGGCAGTCAGGCAGACAGGCAGGCAGAGAGGCAGGCTGGCATGCAGGCAGAAAGGCAGACAGAGAGGCAGGCAGACAGGCAGGTAGAGAGGCAGGCAGTGAGGCAGAGAGGCAGGCATGCAGGCAGGCAGAGAGGCAGGCAGGCAGGTAGGGTGGCAGGCAGCCAGGCAGTCGGTCAGCCAGGCAAGCAGAGAGGCAGGTAGAGAGGCAGGTAGAGAGGCAGGCAGGTAGGTAGAGAGGCAGGAAGGCAGGTAGAGAGGCAGCCAGGAAGTCAGGCAGCCAGGCAGGCAGCCAGGCAGGCAGTCAGGCAGCCAGGCAGGCAGGTAGAGAGGCAGGCAGGTAGGTAGAGAGGCAGGAAGGCAGGTAGAGAGGCAGCCAGGAAGTCAGGCAGCCAGGCAGGCAGCCAGGCAGGCAGTCAGGCAGCCACGCAGTCAGGCAGCCAGGCAGGCAGTCAGGCAGCCAGGCAGTCAGGCAGCCTGGCAGTCAGGCAGGCAGGCAGCCAGGCAGTCAGGCAGCCAGGCAGTCAGGCAGAGAGGCAGGCAGTCAGGCAGGCAGAGAGGCAGACAGAGAGGCAGGCAGGCAGGCAGAGAGGCAGGCAGGCAGGTAGAGAGGCAGGGAGGCAGGTAGAGAGGCAGCCAGGAAGTCAGGCAGCCTTGCAGTCAGGCAGTCAGACAGCCAGGCAGTCAGGCAGTCATGCAGCCAGGCAGGCAGGTAGAGAGGCAGGCAGGTAGGTAGAGAGGCAGGAAGCCAGGTAGAGAGGCAGCCAGGAAGTCAGGCAGCCAGGCAGGCAGCCAGGCAGGCATTCATGCAGCCAGGCAGGCAGGCAGTCAGGCAGCCACGGAGTCGGTCAGCCAGTCGGTCAGTCAATCGGTCAGCCAGTCGGTCAGCCATTCGGTCAGCCTGGCAGTCAGGCAGTCAGGCAGCCTGGCAGTCAGGCAGCCTTGCAGTCAGGCAGCCTGGCAGTCAGGCAGTCAGGCAGACAGGCAGGCTGAGAGGCAGGTAGAGAGGCAGGTAGAGAGGCAGGTAGTTAGGCTGGCAGACAGGTAGAGAGGCAGGCAGGCAGGTAGAGAGGCAGCCAGGGAGTCGGTTAGCCATTCGGTCAGCCAATCGGTCAGCCATTCGGTCAGCCTGGCAGTCAGGCAGTCATGCAGCCAGGCAGGCACGCAGTCAGGCAGCCACGGAGTCGGTCAGACAGTCGGACAGCCAATCGGTCAGCCAGTCGGTCAGCCATTCGGTCAGCCTGGCAGTCAGGCATTCAGGCAGCCTGGCAGTCAGGCAGTCAGGCATCCAATCAGTCAGGCAGAGAGGCAGCCAGGCAGTCAGGCAGACATGCAGGCAGAGATGCAGGCAGGCAGAGAGGAAGACAGAGAGGCAGGCAGAGAGGTAGGTAGAGAGGCAGGCAGGCAGGCAAGCAGACAGGCAGAGAGGCAGGCAGGGAGGCAGGCAGGCAGGCAGAGAGGCAGGCAGGCAGGCAGAGAGGCAGGCAGGCAGGTAGAGAGGCAGCCTGGCAGTCAGCCAGCCAGTCGGACAGCCAGGAAGTCAGGCAGACAGGCAGGCAGAGAGGCAGGCTGGCATGCAGGCAGAGAGGCAGACAGAGAGGCAGGCAGACAGGCAGGTAGAGAGGCAGGCAGTGAGGCAGAGAGGCAGGCATGCAGGCAGGCAGAGAGGCAGGCAGGCAGGCAGAGAGACAGGCAGGTAGGGAGGCAGGCAGCCAGGCAGTCGGTCAGCCAGGCAAGCAGAGAGGCAGGTAGAGAGGCAGGTAGAGAGGCAGGTAGAGAGGCAGGTAGAGAGGCAGGTACAGAGGCTGGCAGGCAGGCAGGCAGGTAGAGAGGCTGCCAGGAAGTCAGGCAGCCTTGCAGTCAGGCAGCCTGGCAGTCAGGCAGTCAGGCAGGCAGTCAGGCTGCCAGTCAGGCTGGCAGGCAGAGAGGCAGACAGCCAAGCAGTCAGGCAGACTGGCAGTCAGTCAGGTAGAGAGGCAGGCAGGCATTCAGGCACCCAGGCAGTCAGGCAGTCACGCAGCCAGGCAGGCAGTCAGGCAGCCAGGGAGTCGGTCAGCCAGTCGGTCAGCCGATCGGTCAGTCAGTCGGTCAGCCATTCGGTCAGCCTGGCAGCCAGGCAGACAGAGAGGCAGGTAGAGAGGCAGGCAGGCAGGTAGAGAGGCAGCCAGGAAGTCAGGCAGCCTTGCAGTCAGGCAGTCAGGCAGCCAGGCAGTCAGGCAGTCATGCAGCCAGGCAGGCAGGTAGAGAGGCAGGCAGGCAGGTAGAGTGGCAGGCAGGCAGTTAGAGTGGCAGGCAGGCAGGTAGAGTGGCAGTCAGGCAGGTAGAGAGGCAGCCAGGAAGTCAGACAGCCTTGCAGTCAGGCAGCCTGGCAGTCAGGCAGTCAGGCAGCCAGGCAGTCAGGCAGTCATGCAGCCAGGCAGGCAGGCAGCGTGGCAGTCAGGCAGCCAGGCAGTCAGGCAGACAGGCAGCCAGGCAGGCAGAGAGGCAGGCAGAGAGGCAGAGAGGCAGGCAGGCAGGCAGAGAGGCAGGCAGGCAGGTAGAGAGGCAGGCAGGCAGGTAGAGAGGAAGGCAGGCAGGTAGGCAGGCAGGCAGGCAGGTAGAGTGGCAGTCAGGCAGCCTGGCAGTCAGGCAGTCAGGCAGCCCGGCAGTCAGGCAGACAGGCAGGCAGGCAGGCAGGCAGAGAGGCAGGCAGGCAGGTAGAGAGGCAGGCAGGCAGGTAGAGAGGCAGGCAGGCAGGTAGAGAGGCAGGTAGAGAGGCAGGTAGAGAGGCAGGCAGGCAGGCAGGTAGAGAGGCAGGCAGGCATTCAGGCAGCCAGGCAGTCAGGCAGCCAGGCAGCCAGGCAGGCAGAGAGGCAGGTAGAGAGGCAGGTAGAGAGGCAGGTAGAGAGGCAGGCAGGCAGGCAGGTAGAGAGGCAGGCAGGCATTCAGGCAGCCAGGCAGTCAGGCAGCCAGGCAGCCAGGCAGGCAGAGAGGCAGGTAGAGAGGCAGGTAGAGAGGCAGGTAGACAGTCAGGCAGCCAGGCAGGCAAGCAGGTAGAGAGGCAGGCAGGCAGGGTGGCAGGTAGAGAGGCAGGTAGAGAGGCAGGCAGCCAGGCAGTCGGTCAGCCAGTCCGTTATCCATTCGGTCAGCCAGGCAGGCAGTCAGCCAGGCAGTCAGGCAGGCAAGCAGGTAGAGTGGCAGGCAGAGAGGCAGGTAGAGAGGCAGGCGTGTAGGCAGGCAGAGAGGCAGGCAGAGAGACAGGCAGAGAGGCAGAGAGGCAGAGAGGCAGGCAGAGAGGCAGGCAGGCAGGTAGAGAGGCAGGCAGGCAGGTAGAGAGGCAGCCTGGAAGTCAGGCAGCCTTGCAGTCAGGCAGCCACGGAGTCGGTCAGCCAGTCGGACAGCCAATCGGTCAGCCAGTCGGTCAGCCATTCGGTCAGCCTGGCAGTCAGGCATTCAGGCAGCCTGGCAGTCAGGCAGTCAGGCATCCAATCAGTCAGGCAGAGAGTCAGCCAGGCAGTCAGGCAGACATGCAGGCAGAGAGGCAGGCAGGCAGAGAGGCAGACAGAGAGGCATGCAGAGAGGTAGGTAGAGAGGCAGGCAGGCAGGCAAGCAGACAGGCAGAGAGGCAGGCAGGCAGGCAGGCAGGCAGGAAGTCAGGCAGCCTTGCAGTCAGGCAGTCAGGCAGCCAGGCAGTCAGGCAGACATGCAGCCAGGCAGGCAGGTAGAGAGGCTGGCAGGTAGGTAGAGAGGCAGGAAGGCAGGTAGAGAGGCAGCCAGGAAGTCAGGCAGCCAGGCAGGCAGCCAGGCAGGCAGTCAGGCAGCCAGGCAGGCAGTCAGGCAGCCACGCAGTCAGGCAGCCAGGCAGGCAGTCAGGCAGCCAGGCAGTCAGGCAGCCTGGCAGTCAGGCAGGCAGGCAGCCAGGCAGTCAGGCAGCCAGGCAGTCAGGCAGAGAGGCAGGCAGTGAGGCAGGCAGAGAGGCAGACAGAGAGGCAGGTAGAGAGGCAGGCAGGCAGGTAGGCAGGCAGGCAGGCAGGCAGGCAGAGAGGCAGGCAGGCAGGTAGAGAGGCAGGGAGGCAGGTAGAGAGGCAGCCAGGAAGTCAGGCAGCCTTGCAGTCAGGCAGTCAGGCAGCCAGGCAGTCAGACAGTCATGCAGCCAGGCAGGCAGGTAGAGAGGCAGGCAGGTAGGTAGAGAGGCAGGAAGGCAGGTAGAGAGGCAGCCAGGAAGTCAGGCAGCCAGGCAGGCAGCCAGGCAGGCAGTCAGGCAGCCACGCAGTCAGGCAGCCTGGCAGTCAGGCAGTCAGGCAGACAGGCAGGCTGAGAGGCAGGTAGAGAGGCAGGTAGAGAGGCAGGTAGTTAGGCTGGCAGACAGGTAGAGAGGCAGGCAGGCAGGTAGAGAGGCAGCCAGGGAGTCGGTCAGCCATTCGGTCAGCCAATCGGTCAGCCATTCGGTCAGCCTGGCAGTCAGGCAGCCTGGCAGTCAGGCAGTCAGGCAGTCAGGCAGTCAGGCAGCCAGGCAGTCAGGCAGAGAGGCAGGCAGTCAGGCAGGCAGAGAGGCAGACAGAGAGGCAGGCAGGCAGGCAGCGAGGCAGGCAGGCAGGTAGAGTGGCAGGCAGGCAGGTAGAGTGGCAGGCAGGCAGGTAGAGAGGCAGGCAGGCAGCTAGAGAGGCAGGCAGAGAGGCAGGCAGGCAGGCAGGCAGTCAGGCAGTCAGGCAGAGAGGCAGGCAGAGAGGCAGTCAGGCAGGCAGATAGGCAGCCAGGAAGTCAGGCAGCCTGGCAGTCAGGCAGTCAGGCAGCCAGGCAGTCAGGCAGTCAGGCAGCCAGGCAGTCAGGCAGACAGGCAGGCAGGCAGAGAGGCAGGCAGGCAGGTAGAGAGGCAGGCAGGCAGGTAGAGAGGCAGGTAGAGAGGCAGGTAGAGAGGCAGGTAGAGAGGCAGGCAGGCAGGCAGGTAGAGAGGCAGGCAGGCATTCAGGCAGCCAGGCAGTCAGGCAGCCAGGCAGCCAGGCAGGCAGAGAGGCAGGTAGAGAGGCAGGTAGAGAGGCAGGTAGAGAGGCAGGCAGGCAGGCAGGTAGAGAGGCAGGCAGGTATTCAGGCAGCCAGGCAGTCAGGCAGCCAGGCAGCCAGGCAGGCAGAGAGGCAGGTAGAGAGGCAGGTAGAGAGGCAGGTAGAGAGGCAGGCAGGCAGCCCGGCAGTCAGGCAGCCAGGCAGACTGGTAGTCAGGCAGCCAGGGAGTCGGTCAGCCAGTCGGTCAGCCAATCGGTCAGCCAGTCGGTCAGCCATTCGGTCAGCCTGGCAGTCAGGCAGTCAGGCATCCAATCAGTCAGACAGAGAGGCAGCCAGGCAGTCAGGCAGACATGCAGGCAGAGGGGCAGGCAGGCAGAGAGGCAGACAGAGAGGCAGGCAGAGAGGTAGGTAGAGAGGCAGAGAGGCAGGCAGGCAGGCAGGCAGACAGGCAGGTAGAGAGGCAGTCAGGCAGCCAGGGAGTCGGTCAGCCAGTCGGTCAGCCATTCGGTCAGCCTGGCAGTCAGGCAGTCAGGCAGTCAGGCAGCCAGACAGCCAGGCAGTCAGGCAGCCAGGCAGTCAGGCAGAGAGGCAGGCAGTCAGGCAGGCAGAGAGGCAGACAGAGAGGCAGGCAGGCAGGCTGAGAGGCAGGCAGGCAGGCAGAGAGGCAGGCAGGCAGGTAGAGAGGCAGCCTGGCAGTCAGCCAGCCAGTCGGACAGCCAGGAAGTCAGGCAGACAGGCAGGCAGAGAGGCAGGCTGGCATGCAGGCAGAGAGGCAGACAGAGATGCAGGCAGACAGGCAGGTAGAGAGGCAGGCAGTGAGGCAGAGAGGCAGGCATGCAGGCAGGCAGAGAGGCAGGCAGGCAGGCAGAGAGACAGGCAGGTAGGGAGGCAGGCAGCCAGGCAGTCGGTCAGCCAGGCAAGCAGAGAGGCAGGTAGAGAGGCAGGTAGAGAGGCAGGTAGAGAGGCAGGTACAGAGGCAGGCAGGCAGGCAGGCAGGTAGAGAGGCTGCCAGGAAGTCAGGCAGCCTTGCAGTCAGGCAGCCTGGCAGTCAGGCAGGCAGGCAGAGAGGCAGGTAGAGAGGCAGGTAGAGAGGCTGGTAGAGAGGCAGGCAGGCAGGTAGAGAGGCAGGCAGGCAGGTAGAGAGGCAGGCAGGCAGGTAGAGAGGCAGCCAGGAAGTCAGGCAGCCTTGCAGTCAGGCAGCCTGGCAGTCAGGCAGTAAGGCAGGCAGTCAGGCTGCCAGTCAGGCTGGCAGGCAGAGAGGCAGACAGCCAAGCAGTCAGGCAGACTGGCAGTCAATCAGGTAGAGAGGCAGGCAGGCATTCAGGCACCCAGGCAGTCAGGCAGTCATGCAGCCAGGCAGGCAGTCAGGCAGCCAGGGAGTCGGTCAGCCAGTCGGTCAGCCGATCGGTCAGTCAGTCGGTCAGCCATTCGGTCAGCCTGGCAGCCAGGCAGACAGAGAGGCAGGTAGAGAGGCAGGTAGGCAGGTAGAGAGGCAGCCAGGAAGTCAGGCAGCCTTGCAGTCAGGCAGTCAGGCAGCCAGGCAGTCAGGCAGTCATGCAGCCAGGCAGGCAGGTAGAGAGGCAGGCAGGCAGGTAGAGTGGCAGGCAGGCAGTTAGAGTGGCAGGCAGGCAGGTAGAGAGGCAGCCAGGAAGTCAGACAGCCTTGCAGTCAGGCAGCCTGGCAGTCAGGCAGTCAGGCAGCCAGGCAGTCAGGCAGTCTTGCAGCCAGGCAGGCAGGCAGCCTGGCAGTCAGGCAGCCAGGCAGTCAGGCAGACAGGCAGCCAGGCAGGCAGAGAGGCAGGCAGAGAGGCAGGCAGAGAGGCAGAGAGGCAGGCAGGCAGGCAGAGAGGCAGGCAGGCAGGTAGAGAGGCAGGCAGGCAGGTAGAGAGGCAGGCAGGCAGGTAGGCAGGCAGGCAGGCAGGCAGGTAGAGAGGCAGTCAGCCAGCCAATCGGTCAGCCAGACGGTCAGCCATTCGGTCAGCCTGGCAGCCAGGCAGACAGAGAGGCAGGTAGAGAGGCAGGCAGGCAGGTAGAGAGGCAGCCAGTAAGTCAGGCAGCCTTGCATTCAGGCAGCCAGGCAAGCAGGTAGAGAGGCAGACAGGCAGGTAGAGAGGCAGGCAGGCAGGTAGAGTAGCAGGCAGGCAGGTAGAGTGACAGGCAGGCAGTTAGAGTGGCAGGCAGGCAGGTAGAGTGGCAGACAGGCAGGTAGAGAGGCAGGCAGGCAGGTAGAGAGGCAGGCAGGCAGGCAGGCAGGCAGGTAGAGAGGCAGGCAGGCAGGTAGAGTGGCAGGCAGGCAGGCAATCAGGCAGCCAGGCAGTCAGGCAGCCAAGCAGTCAGGCAGTCAGACAGACAGGCAGCCAGGCAGCCAGCCAGGCAGCCAGGCAGGCAGTCAGGCAGCCTGGCAGTCAGTCAGCCAGTCGGTCAGCCAGGAAGTCAGGCAGTCATGCAGGCAGGCAGGCAGGCAGTCAGGCAGTCAGGCAGTCAGGCATCCAAGCAGTCAGGCAGCCAGGCAGTCAGCTAGGCAGTCAGGCAGCCAGGCAGTCAGGCAGCCAGGCAGTCAGGCAGCCAGGCAGTCAGGCAGACAGGCAGGCAGAGAGGCAGGCTGGCATGCAGGCAGAAAGGCAGACAGAGAGGCAGGCAGACAGGCAGGTAGAGAGGCAGGCAGTGAGGCAGAGAGGCAGGCAGGTAGGTAGAGAGGCAGGAAGGCAGGTAGAGAGGCAGCCAGGAAGTCAGGCAGCCAGGCAGGCAGCCAGGCAGGCAGTCAGGCAGCCACGCAGTCAGGCAGCCAGGCAGGCAGTCAGGCAGCCAGGCAGTCAGGCAGCCTGGCAGTCAGGCAGGCAGGCAGCCAGGCAGTCAGGCAGCCAGGCAGTCAGGCAGAGAGGCAGGCAGTCAGGCAGGCAGAGAGGCAGACAGAGAGGCAGGCAGGCAGGCAGAGAGGCAGGCAGGCAGGTAGAGAGGCAGGGAGGCAGGTAGAGAGGCAGCCAGGAAGTCAGGCAGCCTTGCAGTCAGGCAGTCAGACAGCCAGGCAGTCAGGCAGTCATGCAGCCAGGCAGGCAGGTAGAGAGGCAGGCAGGTAGGTAGAGAGGCAGGAAGCCAGGTAGAGAGGCAGCCAGGAAGTCAGGCAGCCAGGCAGGCAGCCAGGCAGGCAGTCAGGCAGGCAGCCAGGCAGGCAGTCAGGCAGCCACGCAGTCAGGCAGCCAGGCAGGCAGTCAGGCAGCCAGGCAGTCAGGCAGAGAGGCAGGCATTCATGCAGCCAGGCAGGCAGGCAGTCAGGCAGCCACGGAGTCGGTCAGCCAGTCGGTCAGTCAATCGGTCAGCCAGTCGGTCAGCCATTCGGTCAGCCTGGCAGTCAGGCAGTCAGGCAGCCTGGCAGTCAGGCAGCCTTGCAGTCAGGCAGCCTGGCAGTCAGGCAGTCAGGCAGACAGGCAGGCTGAGAGGCAGGTAGAGAGGCAGGTAGAGAGGCAGGTAGTTAGGCTGGCAGACAGGTAGAGAGGCAGGCAGGCAGGTAGAGAGGCAGCCAGGGAGTCGGTTAGCCATTCGGTCAGCCAATCGGTCAGCCATTCGGTCAGCCTGGCAGTCAGGCAGCCTGGCAGTCAGGCAGTCAGGCAGTCAGGCAGTCAGGCAGCCAGGCAGTCAGGCAGAGAGGCAGGCAGTCAGGCTGGCAGAGAGGCAGACAGAGAGGCAGGCAGGCAGGCAGGTAGAGAGGCAGGCAGGTATTCAGGCAGCCAGGCAGTCAGGCAGCCAGGCAGCCAGGCAGGCAGAGAGGCAGGTAGAGAGGCAGGTAGAGAGGCAGGTAGAGAGGCAGGTAGAGAGGCAGGCAGGCAGGCAGGTAGAGAGGCAGGCAGGTATTCAGGCAGCCAGGCAGTCAGGCAGCCAGGCAGCCAGGCAGGCAGAGAGGCAGGTAGAGAGGCAGGTAGAGAGGCAGGTAGAGAGGCAGGCAGGCAGCCCGGCAGTCAGGCAGCCAGGCAGACTGGTAGTCAGGCAGCCAGGGAGTAGGTCAGCCAGTCGGTCAGCCAATCGGTCAGCCAGTCGGTCAGCCATTCGGTCAGCCTGGCAGTCAGGCAGTCAGGCATCCAATCAGTCAGGCAGAGAGGCAGCCAGGCAGTCAGGCAGACATGCAGGCAGAGGGGCAGGCAGGCAGAGAGGCAGACAGAGAGGCAGGCAGAGAGGTAGGTAGAGAGGCAGAGAGGCAGGCAGGCAGGCAGGCAGACAGGCAGGTAGAGAGGCAGTCAGGCAGCCAGGGAGTCGGTCAGCCAGTCGGTCAGCCATTCGGTCAGCCTGGCAGTCAGCCAGCCAGTCGGACAGCCAGGAAGTCAGGCAGACAGGCAGGCAGAGAGGCAGGCTGGCATGCAGGCAGAGAGGCAGACAGAGATGCAGGCAGACAGGCAGGTAGAGAGGCAGGCAGTGAGGCAGAGAGGCAGGCATGCAGGCAGGCAGAGAGGCAGGCAGGCAGGCAGAGAGACAGGCAGGTAGGGAGGCAGGCAGCCAGGCAGTCGGTCAGCCAGGCAAGCAGAGAGGCAGGTAGAGAGGCAGGTAGAGAGGCAGGTAGAGAGGCAGGTACAGAGGCAGGCAGGCAGGCAGGCAGGTAGAGAGGCTGCCAGGAAGTCAGGCAGCCTTGCAGTCAGGCAGCCTGGCAGTCAGGCAGGCAGGCAGAGAGGCAGGTAGAGAGGCAGGTAGAGAGGCTGGTAGAGAGGCAGGCAGGCAGGTAGAGAGGCAGGCAGGCAGGTAGAGAGGCAGGCAGGCAGGTAGAGAGGCAGCCAGGAAGTCAGGCAGCCTTGCAGTCAGGCAGCCTGGCAGTCAGGCAGTAAGGCAGGCAGTCAGGCTGCCAGTCAGGCTGGCAGGCAGAGAGGCAGACAGCCAAGCAGTCAGGCAGACTGGCAGTCAATCAGGTAGAGAGGCAGGCAGGCATTCAGGCACCCAGGCAGTCAGGCAGTCATGCAGCCAGGCAGGCAGTCAGGCAGCCAGGGAGTCGGTCAGCCAGTCGGTCAGCCGATCGGTCAGTCAGTCGGTCAGCCATTCGGTCAGCCTGGCAGCCAGGCAGACAGAGAGGCAGGTAGAGAGGCAGGTAGGCAGGTAGAGAGGCAGCCAGGAAGTCAGGCAGCCTTGCAGTCAGGCAGTCAGGCAGCCAGGCAGTCAGGCAGTCATGCAGCCAGGCAGGCAGGTAGAGAGGCAGGCAGGCAGGTAGAGTGGCAGGCAGGCAGTTAGAGTGGCAGGCAGGCAGGTAGAGAGGCAGCCAGGAAGTCAGACAGCCTTGCAGTCAGGCAGCCTGGCAGTCAGGCAGTCAGGCAGCCAGGCAGTCAGGCAGTCTTGCAGCCAGGCAGGCAGGCAGCCTGGCAGTCAGGCAGCCAGGCAGTCAGGCAGACAGGCAGCCAGGCAGGCAG
This sequence comes from Megalopta genalis, assembly GCF_051020955.1. Taxonomy (NCBI): domain Eukaryota; kingdom Metazoa; phylum Arthropoda; class Insecta; order Hymenoptera; family Halictidae; genus Megalopta; species Megalopta genalis. The sequence continues at coordinate 10,232,206 of NC_135018.1, read as the reverse complement.
AGAGGCAGGCAGAGAGGCAGGCAGAGAGGCAGAGGCAGGCAGGCAGGCAGAGAGGCAGGCAGGCAGGTAGAGAGGCAGGCAGGCAGGTAGAGAGGCAGGCAGGCAGGTAGGCAGGCAGGCAGGCAGGCAGGTAGAGAGGCAGTCAGCCAGCCAATCGGTCAGCCAGACGGTCAGCCATTCGGTCAGCCTGGCAGCCAGGCAGACAGAGAGGCAGGTAGAGAGGCAGGCAGGCAGGTAGAGAGGCAGCCAGTAAGTCAGGCAGCCTTGCATTCAGGCAGCCAGGCAAGCAGGTAGAGAGGCAGACAGGCAGGTAGAGAGGCAGGCAGGCAGGTAGAGTAGCAGGCAGGCAGGTAGAGTGACAGGCAGGCAGTTAGAGTGGCAGGCAGGCAGGTAGAGTGGCAGACAGGCAGGTAGAGAGGCAGGCAGGCAGGTAGAGAGGCAGGCAGGCAGGCAGGCAGGCAGGTAGAGAGGCAGGCAGGCAGGTAGAGTGGCAGGCAGGCAGGCAATCAGGCAGCCAGGCAGTCAGGCAGCCAAGCAGTCAGGCAGTCAGACAGACAGGCAGCCAGGCAGCCAGCCAGGCAGCCAGGCAGGCAGTCAGGCAGCCTGGCAGTCAGTCAGCCAGTCGGTCAGCCAGGAAGTCAGGCAGTCATGCAGGCAGGCAGGCAGGCAGTCAGGCAGTCAGGCAGTCAGGCATCCAAGCAGTCAGGCAGCCAGGCAGTCAGCTAGGCAGTCAGGCAGCCAGGCAGTCAGGCAGCCAGGCAGTCAGGCAGCCAGGCAGTCAGGCAGACAGGCAGGCAGAGAGGCAGGCTGGCATGCAGGCAGAAAGGCAGACAGAGAGGCAGGCAGACAGGCAGGTAGAGAGGCAGGCAGTGAGGCAGAGAGGCAGGCATGCAGGCAGGCAGAGAGGCAGGCAGGCAGGTAGGGTGGCAGGCAGCCAGGCAGTCGGTCAGCCAGGCAAGCAGAGAGGCAGGTAGAGAGGCAGGTAGAGAGGCAGGCAGGTAGGTAGAGAGGCAGGAAGGCAGGTAGAGAGGCAGGAAGGCAGGTAGAGAGGCAGCCAGGCAGGCAGCCAGGCAGGCAGTCAGGCAGCCAGGCAGGCAGGTAGAGAGGCAGGCAGGTAGGTAGAGAGGCAGGAAGGCAGGTAGAGAGGCAGCCAGGAAGTCAGGCAGCCAGGCAGGCAGCCAGGCAGGCAGTCAGGCAGCCACGCAGTCAGGCAGCCAGGCAGGCAGTCAGGCAGCCAGGCAGTCAGGCAGCCTGGCAGTCAGGCAGGCAGGCAGCCAGGCAGTCAGGCAGCCAGGCAGTCAGGCAGAGAGGCAGGCAGTCAGGCAGGCAGAGAGGCAGACAGAGAGGCAGGCAGGCAGGCAGAGAGGCAGGCAGGCAGGTAGAGAGGCAGGGAGGCAGGTAGAGAGGCAGCCAGGAAGTCAGGCAGCCTTGCAGTCAGGCAGTCAGACAGCCAGGCAGTCAGGCAGTCATGCAGCCAGGCAGGCAGGTAGAGAGGCAGGCAGGTAGGTAGAGAGGCAGGAAGCCAGGTAGAGAGGCAGCCAGGAAGTCAGGCAGCCAGGCAGGCAGCCAGGCAGGCAGTCAGGCAGGCAGCCAGGCAGGCAGTCAGGCAGCCACGCAGTCAGGCAGCCAGGCAGGCAGTCAGGCAGCCAGGCAGTCAGGCAGAGAGGCAGGCATTCATGCAGCCAGGCAGGCAGGCAGTCAGGCAGCCACGGAGTCGGTCAGCCAGTCGGTCAGTCAATCGGTCAGCCAGTCGGTCAGCCATTCGGTCAGCCTGGCAGTCAGGCAGTCAGGCAGCCTGGCAGTCAGGCAGCCTTGCAGTCAGGCAGCCTGGCAGTCAGGCAGTCAGGCAGACAGGCAGGCTGAGAGGCAGGTAGAGAGGCAGGTAGAGAGGCAGGTAGTTAGGCTGGCAGACAGGTAGAGAGGCAGGCAGGCAGGTAGAGAGGCAGCCAGGGAGTCGGTTAGCCATTCGGTCAGCCAATCGGTCAGCCATTCGGTCAGCCTGGCAGTCAGGCAGCCTGGCAGTCAGGCAGTCAGGCAGTCAGGCAGTCAGGCAGCCAGGCAGTCAGGCAGAGAGGCAGGCAGGCAGGCAGGTAGAGAGGCAGGCAGGTATTCAGGCAGCCAGGCAGTCAGGCAGCCAGGCAGCCAGGCAGGCAGAGAGGCAGGTAGAGAGGCAGGTAGAGAGGCAGGTAGAGAGGCAGGTAGAGAGGCAGGCAGGCAGGCAGGTAGAGAGGCAGGCAGGTATTCAGGCAGCCAGGCAGTCAGGCAGCCAGGCAGCCAGGCAGGCAGAGAGGCAGGTAGAGAGGCAGGTAGAGAGGCAGGTAGAGAGGCAGGCAGGCAGCCCGGCAGTCAGGCAGCCAGGCAGACTGGTAGTCAGGCAGCCAGGGAGTAGGTCAGCCAGTCGGTCAGCCAATCGGTCAGCCAGTCGGTCAGCCATTCGGTCAGCCTGGCAGTCAGGCAGTCAGGCATCCAATCAGTCAGGCAGAGAGGCAGCCAGGCAGTCAGGCAGACATGCAGGCAGAGGGGCAGGCAGGCAGAGAGGCAGACAGAGAGGCAGGCAGAGAGGTAGGTAGAGAGGCAGAGAGGCAGGCAGGCAGGCAGGCAGACAGGCAGGTAGAGAGGCAGTCAGGCAGCCAGGGAGTCGGTCAGCCAGTCGGTCAGCCATTCGGTCAGCCTGGCAGTCAGCCAGCCAGTCGGACAGCCAGGAAGTCAGGCAGACAGGCAGGCAGAGAGGCAGGCTGGCATGCAGGCAGAGAGGCAGACAGAGATGCAGGCAGACAGGCAGGTAGAGAGGCAGGCAGTGAGGCAGAGAGGCAGGCATGCAGGCAGGCAGAGAGGCAGGCAGGCAGGCAGAGAGACAGGCAGGTAGGGAGGCAGGCAGCCAGGCAGTCGGTCAGCCAGGCAAGCAGAGAGGCAGGTAGAGAGGCAGGTAGAGAGGCAGGTAGAGAGGCAGGTACAGAGGCAGGCAGGCAGGCAGGCAGGTAGAGAGGCTGCCAGGAAGTCAGGCAGCCTTGCAGTCAGGCAGCCTGGCAGTCAGGCAGGCAGGCAGAGAGGCAGGTAGAGAGGCAGGTAGAGAGGCTGGTAGAGAGGCAGGCAGGCAGGTAGAGAGGCAGGCAGGCAGGTAGAGAGGCAGGCAGGCAGGTAGAGAGGCAGCCAGGAAGTCAGGCAGCCTTGCAGTCGGGCAGCCTGGCAGTCAGGCAGTAAGGCAGGCAGTCAGGCTGCCAGTCAGGCTGGCAGGCAGAGAGGCAGACAGCCAAGCAGTCAGGCAGACTGGCAGTCAATCAGGTAGAGAGGCAGGCAGGCATTCAGGCACCCAGGCAGTCAGGCAGTCATGCAGCCAGGCAGGCAGTCAGGCAGCCAGGGAGTCGGTCAGCCAGTCGGTCAGCCGATCGGTCAGTCAGTCGGTCAGCCATTCGGTCAGCCTGGCAGCCAGGCAGACAGAGAGGCAGGTAGAGAGGCAGGTAGGCAGGTAGAGAGGCAGCCAGGAAGTCAGGCAGCCTTGCAGTCAGGCAGTCAGGCAGCCAGGCAGTCAGGCAGTCATGCAGCCAGGCAGGCAGGTAGAGAGGCAGGCAGGCAGGTAGAGTGGCAGGCAGGCAGTTAGAGTGGCAGGCAGGCAGGTAGAGAGGCAGCCAGGAAGTCAGACAGCCTTGCAGTCAGGCAGCCTGGCAGTCAGGCAGTCAGGCAGCCAGGCAGTCAGGCAGTCTTGCAGCCAGGCAGGCAGGCAGCCTGGCAGTCAGGCAGCCAGGCAGTCAGGCAGACAGGCAGCCAGGCAGGCAGAGAGGCAGGCAGAGAGGCTGGCAGAGAGGCAGAGAGGCAGGCAGGCAGGCAGAGAGGCAGGCAGGCAGGTAGAGAGGCAGGCAGGCAGGTAGAGAGGCAGGCAGGCAGGTAAGCAGGCAGGCAGGCAGGCAGGTAGAGAGGCAGTCAGCCAGCCAATCGGTCAGCCAGACGGTCAGCCATTCGGTCAGCCTGGCAGCCAGGCAGACAGAGAGGCAGGTAGAGAGGCAGGCAGGCAGGTAGAGAGGCAGCCAGTAAGTCAGGCAGCCTTGCATTCAGGCAGCCAGGCAAGCAGGTAGAGAGGCAGACAGGCAGGTAGAGAGGCAGGCAGGCAGGTAGAGTAGCAGGCAGGCAGGTAGAGTGACAGGCAGGCAGTTAGAGTGGCAGGCAGGCAGGTAGAGTGGCAGACAGGCAGGTAGAGAGGCAGGCAGGCAGGTAGAGAGGCAGGCAGGCAGGTAGGCAGGCAGGCAGGCAGGCAGGTAGAGAGGCAGGCAGGCAGGTAGAGTGGCAGGCAGGCAGGCAATCAGGCAGCCAGGCAGTCAGGCAGCCAAGCAGTCAGGCAGTCAGACAGACAGGCAGCCAGGCAGCCAGCCAGGCAGCCAGGCAGGCAGTCAGGCAGCCTGGCAGTCAGTCAGCCAGTCGGTCAGCCAGGAAGTCAGGCAGTCATGCAGGCAGGCAGGCAGGCAGTCAGGCAGTCAGGCAGTCAGGCATCCAAGCAGTCAGGCAGCCAGGCAGTCAGCTAGGCAGTCAGGCAGCCAGGCAGTCAGGCAGCCAGGCAGTCAGGCAGCCAGGCAGTCAGGCAGCCAGGCAGGCAGAGAGGCAGGCTGGCATGCAGGCAGAAAGGCAGACAGAGAGGCAGGCAGACAGGCAGGTAGAGAGGCAGGCAGTGAGGCAGAGAGGCAGGCATGCAGGCAGGCAGAGAGGCAGGCAGGCAGGTAGGGTGGCAGGCAGCCAGGCAGTCGGTCAGCCAGGCAAGCAGAGAGGCAGGTAGAGAGGCAGGTAGAGAGGCAGGCAGGTAGGTAGAGAGGCAGGAAGGCAGGTGGAGAGGCAGCCAGGAAGTCAGGCAGCCAGGCAGGCAGCCAGGCAGGCAGTCAGGCAGCCAGGCATGCAGGTAGAGAGGCAGGCAGGTAGGTAGAGAGGCAGGAAGGCAGGTAGAGAGGCAGCCAGGAAGTCAGGCAGCCAGGCAGGCAGCCAGGCAGGCAGTCAGGCAGCCACGCAGTCAGGCAGCCAGGCAGGCAGTCAGGCAGCCAGGCAGTCAGGCAGCCTGGCAGTCAGGCAGGCAGGCAGCCAGGCAGTCAGGCAGCCAGGCAGTCAGGCAGAGAGGCAGGCAGTCAGGCAGGCAGAGAGGCAGACAGAGAGGCAGGCAGGCAGGCAGAGAGGCAGGCAGGCAGGTAGAGAGGCAGGGAGGCAGTTAGAGAGGCAGCCAGGAAGTCAGGCAGCCTTGCAGTCAGGCAGTCAGACAGCCAGGCAGTCAGGCAGTCATGCAGCCAGGCAGGCAGGTAGAGAGGCAGGCAGGTAGGTAGAGAGGCAGGAAGCCAGGTAGAGAGGCAGCCAGGAAGTCAGGCAGCCAGGCAGGCAGCCAGGCAGGCAGTCAGGCAGGCAGCCAGGCAGGCAGTCCGGCAGCCACGCAGTCAGGCAGCCAGGCAGGCAGTCAGGCAGCCAGGCAGTCAGGCAGCCACGGAGTCGGTCAGCCAGTCGGTCAGTCAATCGGTCAGCCAGTCGGTCAGCCATTCGGTCAGCCTGGCAGTCAGGCAGTCAGGCAGCCTGGCAGTCAGGCAGCCTTGCAGTCAGGCAGCCTGGCAGTCAGGCAGTCAGGCAGACAGGCAGGCTGAGAGGCAGGTAGAGAGGCAGGTAGAGAGGCAGGTAGTTAGGCTGGCAGACAGGTAGAGAGGCAGGCAGGCAGGTAGAGAGGCAGCCAGGGAGTCGGTTAGCCATTCGGTCAGCCAATCGGTCAGCCATTCGGTCAGCCTGGCAGTCAGGCAGCCTGGCAGTCAGGCAGTCAGGCAGACAGGCAGTCAGGCAGCCAGGCAGTCAGGCAGAGAGGCAGGCAGTCAGGCTGGCAGAGAGGCAGACAGAGAGGCAGGCAGGCAGGCAGAGAGGCAGGCAGGCAGGTAGAGTGGCAGGCAGGCAGGTAGAGTGGCAGGCAGGCAGGTAGAGAGGCAGGCAGGCAGGTAGAGAGGCAGGCAGAGAGGCAGGCAGGCAGGCAGTCAGGCAGACTGGCAGTCAATCAGGTAGAGAGGCAGGCAGGCATTCAGGCACCCAGGCAGTCAGGCAGTCATGCAGCCAGGCAGGCAGTCAGGCAGCCAGGGAGTCGGTCAGCCAGTCGGTCAGCCGATCGGTCAGTCAGTCGGTCAGCCATTCGGTCAGCCTGGCAGCCAGGCAGACAGAGAGGCAGGTAGAGAGGCAGGTAGGCAGGTAGAGAGGCAGCCAGGAAGTCAGGCAGCCTTGCAGTCAGGCAGTCAGGCAGCCAGGCAGTCAGGCAGTCATGCAGCCAGGCAGGCAGGTAGAGAGGCAGGCAGGCAGGTAGAGTGGCAGGCAGGCAGTTAGAGTGGCAGGCAGGCAGGTAGAGAGGCAGCCAGGAAGTCAGACAGCCTTGCAGTCAGGCAGCCTGGCAGTCAGGCAGTCAGGCAGCCAGGCAGTCAGGCAGTCTTGCAGCCAGGCAGGCAGGCAGCCTGGCAGTCAGGCAGCCAGGCAGTCAGGCAGACAGGCAGCCAGGCAGGCAGAGAGGCAGGCAGAGAGGCTGGCAGAGAGGCAGAGAGGCAGGCAGGCAGGCAGAGAGGCAGGCAGGCAGGTAGAGAGGCAGGCAGGCAGGTAGAGAGGCAGGCAGGCAGGTAGGCAGGCAGGCAGGCAGGCAGGTAGAGAGGCAGTCAGCCAGCCAATCGGTCAGCCAGACGGTCAGCCATTCGGTCAGCCTGGCAGCCAGGCAGACAGAGAGGCAGGTAGAGAGGCAGGCAGGCAGGTAGAGAGGCAGCCAGTAAGTCAGGCAGCCTTGCATTCAGGCAGCCAGGCAAGCAGGTAGAGAGGCAGACAGAGAGGCAGGTAGAGAGGCAGGCAGGCAGGTAGAGTAGCAGGCAGGCAGGTAGAGTGACAGGCAGGCAGTTAGAGTGGCAGGCAGGCAGGTAGAGTGGCAGACAGGCAGGTAGAGAGGCAGGCAGGCAGGTAGAGAGGCAGGCAGGCAGGTAGGCAGGCAGGCAGGCAGGCAGGTAGAGAGGCAGGCAGGCAGGTAGAGTGGCAGGCAGGCAGGCAATCAGGCAGCCAGGCAGTCAGGCAGCCAAGCAGTCAGGCAGTCAGACAGACAGGCAGCCAGGCAGCCAGCCAGGCAGCCAGGCAGGCAGTCAGGCAGCCTGGCAGTCAGTCAGCCAGTCGGTCAGCCAGGAAGTCAGGCAGTCATGCAGGCAGGCAGGCAGGCAGTCAGGCAGTCAGGCAGTCAGGCATCCAAGCAGTCAGGCAGCCAGGCAGTCAGCTAGGCAGTCAGGCAGCCAGGCAGTCAGGCAGCCAGGCAGTCAGGCAGCCAGGCAGTCAGGCAGCCAGGCAGGCAGAGAGGCAGGCTGGCATGCAGGCAGAAAGGCAGACAGAGAGGCAGGCAGACAGGCAGGTAGAGAGGCAGGCAGTGAGGCAGAGAGGCAGGCATGCAGGCAGGCAGAGAGGCAGGCAGGCAGGTAGGGTGGCAGGCAGCCAGGCAGTCGGTCAGCCAGGCAAGCAGAGAGGCAGGTAGAGAGGCAGGTAGAGAGGCAGGCAGGTAGGTAGAGAGGCAGGAAGGCAGGTGGAGAGGCAGCCAGGAAGTCAGGCAGCCAGGCAGGCAGCCAGGCAGGCAGTCAGGCAGCCAGGCATGCAGGTAGAGAGGCAGGCAGGTAGGTAGAGAGGCAGGAAGGCAGGTAGAGAGGCAGCCAGGAAGTCAGGCAGCCAGGCAGGCAGCCAGGCAGGCAGTCAGGCAGCCACGCAGTCAGGCAGCCAGGCAGGCAGTCAGGCAGCCAGGCAGTCAGGCAGCCTGGCAGTCAGGCAGGCAGGCAGCCAGGCAGTCAGGCAGCCAGGCAGTCAGGCAGAGAGGCAGGCAGTCAGGCAGGCAGAGAGGCAGACAGAGAGGCAGGCAGGCAGGCAGAGAGGCAGGCAGGCAGGTAGAGAGGCAGGGAGGCAGGTAGAGAGGCAGCCAGGAAGTCAGGCAGCCTTGCAGTCAGGCAGTCAGACAGCCAGGCAGTCAGGCAGTCATGCAGCCAGGCAGGCAGGTAGAGAGGCAGGCAGGTAGGTAGAGAGGCAGGAAGCCAGGTAGAGAGGCAGCCAGGAAGTCAGGCAGCCAGGCAGGCAGCCAGGCAGGCAGTCAGGCAGGCAGCCAGGCAGGCAGTCAGGCAGCCACGCAGTCAGGCAGCCAGGCAGGCAGTCAGGCAGCCAGGCAGTCAGGCAGCCACGGAGTCGGTCAGCCAGTCGGTCAGTCAATCGGTCAGCCAGTCGGTCAGCCATTCGGTCAGCCTGGCAGTCAGGCAGTCAGGCAGCCTGGCAGTCAGGCAGCCTTGCAGTCAGGCAGCCTGGCAGTCAGGCAGTCAGGCAGCCTGGCAGTCAGGCAGCCTTGCAGTCAGGCAGCCTGGCAGTCAGGCAGTCAGGCAGACAGGCAGGCTGAGAGGCAGGTAGAGAGGCAGGTAGAGAGGCAGGTAGTTAGGCTGGCAGACAGGTAGAGAGGCAGGCAGGCAGGTAGAGAGGCAGCCAGGGAGTCGGTTAGCCATTCGGTCAGCCAATCGGTCAGCCATTCGGTCAGCCTGGCAGTCAGGCAGCCTGGCAGTCAGGCAGTCAGGCAGTCAGGCAGTCAGGCAGCCAGGCAGTCAGGCAGAGAGGCAGGCAGTCAGGCTGGCAGAGAGGCAGACAGAGAGGCAGGCAGGCAGGCAGAGAGGCAGGCAGGCAGGTAGAGTGGCAGGCAGGCAGGTAGAGTGGCAGGCAGGCAGGTAGAGAGGCAGGCAGGCAGGTAGAGAGGCAGGCAGAGAGGCAGGCAGGCAGGCAGGCAGTCAGGCAGTCAGGCAGAGAGGCAGGCAGAGAGGCAGTCAAGCAGGCAGATAGGCAGCCAGGAAGTCAGGCAGCCTGGCAGTCATGCAGTCAGGCAGCCAGGCAGTCAGGCAGACAGGCAGGCAGGCAGGCAGGCAGAGAGGCAGGCAGGCAGGTAGAGAGGCAGGCAGGCAGGTAGAGAGGCAGGTAGAGAGGCAGGTAGAGAGGCAGGTAGAGAGGCAGCCAGGCAGGCAGGTAGAGAGGCAGGCAGGCATTCAGGCAGCCAGGCAGTCAGGCAGCCAGGCAGCCAGGCAGGCAGAGAGGCAGGTAGAGAGGCAGGTAGAGAGGCAGGTAGAGAGGCAGGCAGGCAGGCAGGTAGAGAGGCAGGCAGGCATTCAGGCAGCCAGGCAGTCAGGCAGCCAGGCAGCCAGGCAGGCAGAGAGGCAGGTAGAGAGGCAGGTAGAGAGGCAGGCAGGCAGGCAGGCAGGCAGAGAGGCAGACAGCCAAGCAGTCAGGCAGACTGGAAGTCAGTCAGGTAGAGAGGCAGGCAGGCATTCAGGCACCCAGGCAGTCAGGCAGTCATGCAGCCAGGCAGGCAGTCAGGCAGCCAGGGAGTCGGTCAGCCAGTCGGTCAGCCGATCGGTCAGTCAGTCGGTCAGCCATTCGGTCAGCCTGGCAGCCAGGCAGACAGAGAGGCAGGTAGAGAGGCAGGCAGGCAGGTAGAGAGGCAGCCAGGAAGTCAGGCAGCCTTGCAGTCAGGCAGTCAGGCAGCCAGGCAGTCAGGCAGTCATGCAGCCAGGCAGGCAGGTAGAGAGGCAGGCAGGCAGGTAGAGTGGCAGGCAGGCAGTTAGAGTGGCAGGCAGGCAGGTAGAGTGGCAGTCAGGCAGGTAGAAAGGCAGCCAGGAAGTCAGACAGCCTTGCAGTCAGGCAGCCTGGCAGTCAGGCAGTCAGGCAGCCAGGCAGTCAGGCAGTCATGCAGCCAGGCAGGCAGGCAGCCTGGCAGTCAGGCAGCCAGGCAGTCAGGCAGACAGGCAGCCAGGCAGGCAGCCAGGCAGGCAGTCAGGCATCCTGGCAGTCAGTCAGCCAGTCGGTCAGCCAGGAAGTCAGGCAGTCATGCAGGCAGGCAGGCAGGCAGTCAGGCAGTCAGGCAGTCAGGCAGTCAGGCATCCAAGCAGTCAGGCAGCCAGGCAGTCAGCTAGGCAGTCAGGCAGCCAGGCAGTCAGGCAGCCAGGCAGTCAGGCAGACAGGCAGGCAGAGAGGCAGGCTGGCATGCAGGCAGAAAGGCAGACAGAGAGGCAGGCAGACAGGCAGGTAGAGAGGCAGGCAGTGAGGCAGAGAGGCAGGCATGCAGGCAGGCAGAGAGGCAGGCAGGCAGGCAGAGAGGCAGGCAGGTAGGGAGGCAGGCAGCCAGGCAGTCGGTCAGCCAGGCAAGCAGAGAGGCAGGTAGAGAGGCAGGTACAGAGGCAGGCAGGCAGGCAGGCAGGTAGAGAGGCTGCCAGGAAGTCAGGCAGCCTTGCAGTCAGGCAGTCAGGCAGCCAGGCAGTCAGGCAGTCATGCAGCCAGGCAGGCAGGTAGAGAGGCAGGCAGGTAGGTAGAGAGGCAGGAAGGCAGGTAGAGAGGCAGCCAGGAAGTCAGGCAGCCAGGCAGGCAGCCAGGCAGGCAGTCAGGCAGCCACGCAGTCAGGCAGCCAGGCAGGCAGTCAGGCAGCCAGGCAGTCAGGCAGGCAGGCAGCCAGGCAGTCAGGCAGAGAGGCAGGCAGTCAGGCAGGCAGAGAGGCAGACAGAGAGGCAGGCAGGCAGGCAGAGAGGCAGGCAGGCAGGTAGAGAGGCAGGGAGGCAGGTAGAGAGGCAGCCAGGAAGTCAGGCAGCCTTGCAGTCAGGCAGTCAGGCAGCCAGGCAGTCAGGCAGTCATGCAGCCAGGCAGGCAGGTAGAGAGGCAGGCAGGTAGGTAGAGAGGCAGGAAGGCAGGTAGAGAGGCAGCCAGGAAGTCAGGCAGCCAGGCAGGCAGCCAGGCAGGCAGTCAGGCAGCCACGCAGTCAGGCAGCCAGGCAGGCAGTCAGGCAGCCAGGCAGTCAGGCAGAGAGGCAGGCAGTCATGCAGCCAGGCAGGCAGGTAGAGAGGCAGGCAGGTAGGTAGAGAGGCAGGAAGGCAGGTAGAGAGGCAGCCTGGCAGTCAGGCAGTCAGGCAGACAGGCAGGCTGAGAGGCAGGTAGAGAGGCAGGTAGAGAGGCAGGTAGTTAGGCTGGCAGACAGGTAGAGAGGCAGGCAGGCAGGTAGAGAGGCAGCCAGGGAGTCGGTCAGCCATTCGGTCAGCCAATCGGTCAGCCATTCGGTCAGCCTGGCAGTCAGGCAGCCTGGCAGTCAGGCAGTCAGGCAGTCAGGCAGTCAGGCAGCCAGGCAGTCAGGCAGAGAGGCAGGCAGTCAGGCAGGCAGAGAGGCAGACAGAGAGGCAGGCAGGCAGGCAGAGAGGCAGGCAGGCAGGTAGAGTGGCAGGCAGGCAGGTAGAGTGGCAGGCAGGCAGGTAGAGAGGCAGGCAGGCAGGTAGAGAGGCAGGCAGAGAGGCAGGCAGGCAGGCAGGCAGTCAGGCAGTCAGGCAGAGAGGCAGGCAGAGAGGCAGTCAAGCAGGCAGATAGGCAGCCAGGAAGTCAGGCAGCCTGGCAGTCAGGCAGTCAGGCAGCCAGGCAGTCAGGCAGACAGGCAGGCAGGCAGGCAGGCAGAGAGGCAGGCAGGCAGGTAGAGAGGCAGGCAGGCAGGTAGAGAGGCAGGTAGAGAGGCAGGTAGAGAGGCAGGCAGGCAGGCAGGTAGAGAGGCAGGCAGGCATTCAGGCAGCCAGGCAGTCAGGCAGCCAGGCAGCCAGGCAGGCAGAGAGGCAGGTAGAGAGGCAGGTAGAGAGGCAGGTAGAGAGGCAGGCAGGCAGGCAGGTAGAGAGGCAGGCAGGCATTCAGGCAGCCAGGCAGTCAGGCAGCCAGGCAGCCAGGCAGGCAGAGAGGCAGGTAGAGAGGCAGGTAGAGAGGCAGGTAGAGAGGCAGGCAGGCAGCCCGGCAGTCAGGCAGCCAGGCAGACTGGTAGTCAGGCAGCCAGGGAGTCGGTCAGCCAGTCGGTCAGCCAATCGGTCAGCCAGTCGGTCAGCCATTCGGTCAGCCTGGCAGTCAGGCAGTCAGGCATCCAATCAGTCAGGCAGAGAGGCAGCCAGGCAGTCAGGCAGACATGCAGGCAGAGGGGCAGGCAGGCAGAGAGGCAGACAGAGAGGCAGGCAGAGAGGTAGGTAGAGAGGCAGAGAGGCAGGCAGGCAGGCAGGCAGACAGGCAGGTAGAGAGGCAGTCAGGCAGCCAGGGAGTCGGTCAGCCAGTCGGTCAGCCATTCGGTCAGCCTGGCAGTCAGGCAGTCAGGCAGTCAGGCAGCCAGACAGCCAGGCAGTCAGGCAGCCAGGCAGTCAGGCAGAGAGGCAGGCAGTCAGGCAGGCAGAGAGGCAGACAGAGAGGCAGGCAGGCAGGCAGAGAGGCAGGCAGGCAGGTAGAGAGGCAGGGAGGCAGGTAGAGAGGCAGCCAGGAAGTCAGGCAGCCTTGCAGTCAGGCAGTCAGGCAGCCAGGCAGTCAGGCAGTCATGCAGCCAGGCAGGCACGCAGTCAGGCAGCCACGGAGTCGGTCAGACAGTCGGACAGCCAATCGGTCAGCCAGTCGGTCAGCCATTCGGTCAGCCTGGCAGTCAGGCATTCAGGCAGCCTGGCAGTCAGGCAGTCAGGCATCCAATCAGTCAGGCAGAGAGGCAGCCAGGCAGTCAGGCAGACATGCAGGCAGAGATGCAGGCAGGCAGAGAGGAAGACAGAGAGGCAGGCAGAGAGGTAGGTAGAGAGGCAGGCAGGCAGGCAAGCAGACAGGCAGAGAGGCAGGCAGGGAGGCAGGCAGGCAGGCAGAGAGGCAGGCAGGCAGGCAGAGAGGCAGGCAGGCAGGTAGAGAGGCAGCCTGGCAGTCAGCCAGCCAGTCGGACAGCCAGGAAGTCAGGCAGACAGGCAGGCAGAGAGGCAGGCTGGCATGCAGGCAGAGAGGCAGACAGAGAGGCAGGCAGACAGGCAGGTAGAGAGGCAGGCAGTGAGGCAGAGAGGCAGGCATGCAGGCAGGCAGAGAGGCAGGCAGGCAGGCAGAGAGACAGGCAGGTAGGGAGGCAGGCAGCCAGGCAGTCGGTCAGCCAGGCAAGCAGAGAGGCAGGTAGAGAGGCAGGTAGAGAGGCAGGTAGAGAGGCAGGTAGAGAGGCAGGTACAGAGGCTGGCAGGCAGGCAGGCAGGTAGAGAGGCTGCCAGGAAGTCAGGCAGCCTTGCAGTCAGGCAGCCTGGCAGTCAGGCAGTCAGGCAGGCAGTCAGGCTGCCAGTCAGGCTGGCAGGCAGAGAGGCAGACAGCCAAGCAGTCAGGCAGACTGGCAGTCAGTCAGGTAGAGAGGCAGGCAGGCATTCAGGCACCCAGGCAGTCAGGCAGTCACGCAGCCAGGCAGGCAGTCAGGCAGCCAGGGAGTCGGTCAGCCAGTCGGTCAGCCGATCGGTCAGTCAGTCGGTCAGCCATTCGGTCAGCCTGGCAGCCAGGCAGACAGAGAGGCAGGTAGAGAGGCAGGCAGGCAGGTAGAGAGGCAGCCAGGAAGTCAGGCAGCCTTGCAGTCAGGCAGTCAGGCAGCCAGGCAGTCAGGCAGTCATGCAGCCAGGCAGGCAGGTAGAGAGGCAGGCAGGCAGGTAGAGTGGCAGGCAGGCAGTTAGAGTGGCAGGCAGGCAGGTAGAGTGGCAGTCAGGCAGGTAGAGAGGCAGCCAGGAAGTCAGACAGCCTTGCAGTCAGGCAGCCTGGCAGTCAGGCAGTCAGGCAGCCAGGCAGTCAGGCAGTCATGCAGCCAGGCAGGCAGGCAGCCTGGCAGTCAGGCAGCCAGGCAGTCAGGCAGACAGGCAGCCAGGCAGGCAGAGAGGCAGGCAGAGAGGCAGAGAGGCAGGCAGGCAGGCAGAGAGGCAGGCAGGCAGGTAGAGAGGCAGGCAGGCAGGTAGAGAGGAAGGCTGGCAGGTAGGCAGGCAGGCAGGCAGGTAGAGTGGCAGTCAGGCAGCCTGGCAGTCAGGCAGTCAGGCAGCCCGGCAGTCAGGCAGACAGGCAGGCAGGCAGGCAGGCAGAGAGGCAGGCAGGCAGGTAGAGAGGCAGGCAGGCAGGTAGAGAGGCAGGTAGAGAGGCAGGTAGAGAGGCAGGCAGGCAGGCAGGTAGAGAGGCAGGCAGGCATTCAGGCAGCCAGGCAGTCAGGCAGCCAGGCAGCCAGGCAGGCAGAGAGGCAGGTAGAGAGGCAGGTAGAGAGGCAGGTAGAGAGGCAGGCAGGCAGGCAGGTAGAGAGGCAGGCAGGCATTCAGGCAGCCAGGCAGTCAGGCAGCCAGGCAGCCAGGCAGGCAGAGAGGCAGGTAGAGAGGCAGGTAGAGAGGCAGGTAGAGAGGCAGGCAGGCAGCCCGGCAGTCAGGCAGCCAGGCAGACTGGTAGTCAGGCAGCCAGGGAGTCGGTCAGCCAGTCGGTCAGCCAATCGGTCAGCCAGTCGGTCAGCCATTCGGTCAGCCTGGCAGTCAGGCAGTCAGGCATCCAATCAGTCAGGCAGAGAGGCAGCCAGGCAGTCAGGCAGACATGCAGGCAGAGGGGCAGGCAGGCAGAGAGGCAGACAGAGAGGCAGGCAGAGAGGTAGGTAGAGAGGCAGAGAGGCAGGCAGGCAGGCAGTCGGACAGCCAGGAAGTCAGGCAGACAGGCAGGCAGAGAGGCAGGCTGGCATGCAGGCAGAGAGGCAGACAGAGAGGCAGGCAGACAGGCAGGTAGAGAGGCAGGCAGTGAGGCAGAGAGGCAGGCATGCAGGCAGGCAGAGAGGCAGGCAGGCAGGCAGAGAGACAGGCAGGTAGGGAGGCAGGCAGCCAGGCAGTCGGTCAGCCAGGCAAGCAGAGAGGCAGGTAGAGAGGCAGGTAGAGAGGCAGGCAGTCAGGCAGGCAGAGAGGCAGACAGAGAGGCAGGCAGGCAGGCAGAGAGGCAGGCAGGCAGGTAGAGAGGCAGGGAGGCAGGTAGAGAGGCAGCCAGGAAGTCAGGCAGCCTTGCAGTCAGGCAGTCAGACAGCCAGGCAGTCAGGCAGTCATGCAGCCAGGCAGGCAGGTAGAGAGGCAGGCAGGTAGGTAGAGAGGCAGAAAGCCAGGTAGAGAGGCAGCCAGGAAGTCAGGCAGCCAGGCAGGCAGCCAGGCAGGCAGTCAGGCAGGCAGCCAGGCAGGCAGTCAGGCAGCCACGCAGTCAGGCAGCCAGGCAGTCAGGCAGAGAGGCAGGCATTCATGCAGCCAGGCAGGCAGGCAGTCAGGCAGCCACGGAGTCGGTCAGCCAGTCGGTCAGTCAATCGGTCAGCCAGTCGGTCAGCCATTCGGTCAGCCTGGCAGTCAGGCAGTCAGGCAGCCTGGCAGTCAGGCAGCCTTGCAGTCAGGCAGCCTGGCAGTCAGGCAGTCAGGCAGACAGGCAGGCTGAGAGGCAGGTAGAGAGGCAGGTAGAGAGGCAGGTAGTTAGGCTGGCAGACAGGTAGAGAGGCAGGCAGGCAGGTAGAGAGGCAGCCAGGGAGTCGGTTAGCCATTCGGTCAGCCAATCGGTCAGCCATTCGGTCAGCCTGGCAGTCAGGCAGCCTGGCAGTCAGGCAGTCAGGCAGTCAGGCAGTCAGGCAGCCAGGCAGTCAGGCAGAGAGGCAGGCAGTCAGGCTGGCAGAGAGGCAGACAGAGAGGCAGGCAGGTAGGCAGAGAGGCAGGCAGGCAGGTAGAGTGGCAGGCAGGCAGGTAGAGTGGCAGGCAGGCAGGTAGAGAGGCAGGCAGGCAGGTAGAGAGGCAGGCAGAGAGGCAGGCAGGCAGGCAGGCAGTCAGGCAGTCAGGCAGAGAGGCAGGCAGAGAGGCAGTCAAGCAGGCAGATAGGCAGCCAGGAAGTCAGGCAGCCTGGCAGTCATGCAGTCAGGCAGCCAGGCAGTCAGGCAGACAGGCAGGCAGGCAGGCAGGCAGAGAGGCAGGCAGGCAGGTAGAGAGGCAGGCAGGCAGGTAGAGAGGCAGGTAGAGAGGCAGGTAGAGAGGCAGGTAGAGAGGCAGGTAGAGAGGCAGGTAGAGAGGCAGGCAGGCAGGCAGGTAGAGAGGCAGGCAGGCATTCAGGCAGCCAGGCAGTCAGGCAGCCAGGCAGCCAGGCAGGCAGAGAGGCAGGTAGAGAGGCAGGTAGAGAGGCAGGTAGAGAGGCAGGCAGGCAGCCCGGCAGTCAGGCAGCCTGGCAGTCAGGCAGTCAGGCATCCAATCAGTCAGGCAGAGAGGCAGCCAGGCAGTCAGGCAGACATGCAGGCAGAGATGCAGGCAGGCAGAGAGGCAGACAGAGAGGCAGGCAGAGAGGTAGGTAGAGAGGCAGGCAGGCAGGCAAGCAGACAGGCAGAGAGGCAGGCAGGCAGGCACGCAGGCAGGCAGAGAGGCAGGCAGGCAGGCAGAGAGGCAGGCAGGCAGGTAGAGAGGCAGCCTGGCAGTC
Source organism: Megalopta genalis (assembly GCF_051020955.1). Classification (NCBI taxonomy): domain Eukaryota; kingdom Metazoa; phylum Arthropoda; class Insecta; order Hymenoptera; family Halictidae; genus Megalopta; species Megalopta genalis. The sequence continues at coordinate 10,215,958 of NC_135018.1, read as the reverse complement.
AGCCAGCCAGTCGGACAGCCAGGAAGTCAGGCAGACAGGCAGGCAGAGAGGCAGGCTGGCATGCAGGCAGAGAGGCAGACAGAGAGGCAGGCAGACAGGCAGGTAGAGAGGCAGGCAGTGAGGCAGAGAGGCAGGCATGCAGGCAGGCAGAGAGGCAGGCAGGCAGGCAGAGAGACAGGCAGGTAGGGAGGCAGGCAGCCAGGCAGTCGGTCAGCCAGGCAAGCAGAGAGGCAGGTAGAGAGGCAGGTAGAGAGGCAGGTAGAGAGGCAGGTAGAGAGGCAGGTACAGAGGCAGGCAGGCAGGCAGGCAGGCAGAGAGGCAGACAGCCAAGCAGTCAGGCAGACTGGAAGTCAGTCAGGTAGAGAGGCAGGCAGGCATTCAGGCACCCAGGCAGTCAGGCAGTCATGCAGCCAGGCAGGCAGTCAGGCAGCCAGGGAGTCGGTCAGCCAGTCGGTCAGCCGATCGGTCAGTCAGTCGGTCAGCCATTCGGTCAGCCTGGCAGCCAGGCAGACAGAGAGGCAGGTAGAGAGGCAGGCAGGCAGGTAGAGAGGCAGCCAGGAAGTCAGGCAGCCTTGCAGTCAGGCAGTCAGGCAGCCAGGCAGTCAGGCAGTCATGCAGCCAGGCAGGCAGGTAGAGAGGCAGGCAGGCAGGTAGAGTGGCAGGCAGGCAGTTAGAGTGGCAGGCAGGCAGGTAGAGTGGCAGTCAGGCAGGTAGAAAGGCAGCCAGGAAGTCAGACAGCCTTGCAGTCAGGCAGCCTGGCAGTCAGGCAGTCAGGCAGCCAGGCAGTCAGGCAGTCATGCAGCCAGGCAGGCAGGCAGCCTGGCAGTCAGGCAGCCAGGCAGTCAGGCAGACAGGCAGCCAGGCAGGCAGCCAGGCAGGCAGTCAGGCATCCTGGCAGTCAGTCAGCCAGTCGGTCAGCCAGGAAGTCAGGCAGTCATGCAGGCAGGCAGGCAGGCAGTCAGGCAGTCAGGCAGTCAGGCATCCAAGCAGTCAGGCAGCCAGGCAGTCAGCTAGGCAGTCAGGCAGCCAGGCAGTCAGGCAGCCAGGCAGTCAGGCAGACAGGCAGGCAGAGAGGCAGGCTGGCATGCAGGCAGAAAGGCAGACAGAGAGGCAGGCAGACAGGCAGGTAGAGAGGCAGGCAGTGAGGCAGAGAGGCAGGCATGCAGGCAGGCAGAGAGGCAGGCAGGCAGGCAGAGAGGCAGGCAGGTAGGGAAGCAGGCAGCCAGGCAGTCGGTCAGCCAGGCAAGCAGAGAGGCAGGTAGAGAGGCAGGTACAGAGGCAGGCAGGCAGGCAGGCAGGTAGAGAGGCTGCCAGGAAGTCAGGCAGCCTTGCAGTCAGGCAGTCAGGCAGCCAGGCAGTCAGGCAGTCATGCAGCCAGGCAGGCAGGTAGAGAGGCAGGCAGGTAGGTAGAGAGGCAGGAAGGCAGGTAGAGAGGCAGCCAGGAAGTCAGGCAGCCAGGCAGGCAGCCAGGCAGGCAGTCAGGCAGCCACGCAGTCAGGCAGCCAGGCAGGCAGTCAGGCAGCCAGGCAGTCAGGCAGGCAGGCAGCCAGGCAGTCAGGCAGAGAGGCAGGCAGTCAGGCAGGCAGAGAGGCAGACAGAGAGGCAGGCAGGCAGGCAGAGAGGCAGGCAGGCAGGTAGAGAGGCAGGGAGGCAGGTAGAGAGGCAGCCAGGAAGTCAGGCAGCCTTGCAGTCAGGCAGTCAGGCAGCCAGGCAGTCAGGCAGTCATGCAGCCAGGCAGGCAGGTAGAGAGGCAGGCAGGTAGGTAGAGAGGCAGGAAGGCAGGTAGAGAGGCAGCCAGGAAGTCAGGCAGCCAGGCAGGCAGCCAGGCAGGCAGTCAGGCAGCCACGCAGTCAGGCAGCCAGGCAGGCAGTCAGGCAGCCAGGCAGTCAGGCAGAGAGGCAGGCAGTCATGCAGCCAGGCAGGCAGGCAGCCTGGCAGTCAGGCAGTCAGGCAGACAGGCAGGCTGAGAGGCAGGTAGAGAGGCAGGTAGAGAGGCAGGTAGAGAGGCAGGTAGTTAGGCTGGCAGACAGGTAGAGAGGCAGGCAGGCAGGTAGAGAGGCAGGCAGAGAGGCAGTCAAGCAGGCAGGTAGGCAGCCAGGAAGTCAGGCAGCCTGGCAGGCAGGCATTCAGGCAGCCAGGCAGTCAGGCAGCCAGGCAGCCAGGCAGGCAGAGAGGCAGGTAGAGAGGCAGGTAGAGAGGCAGGTAGAGAGGCAGGCAGGCAGCCCGGCAGTCAGGCAGCCAGGCAGACTGGTAGTCAGGCAGCCAGGGAGTCGGTCAGCCAGTCGGTCAGCCAATCGGTCAGCCAGTCGGTCAGCCATTCGGTCAGCCTGGCAGTCAGGCAGTCAGGCATCCAATCAGTCAGGCAGAGAGGCAGCCAGGCAGTCAGGCAGACATGCAGGCAGAGATGCAGGCAGGCAGAGAGGAAGACAGAGAGGCAGGCAGAGAGGTAGGTAGAGAGGCAGGCAGGCAGGCAAGCAGACAGGCAGAGAGGCAGGCAGGGAGGCAGGCAGGCAGGCAGAGAGGCAGGCAGGCAGGCAGAGAGGCAGGCAGGCAGGTAGAGAGGCAGCCTGGCAGTCAGCCAGCCAGTCGGACAGCCAGGAAGTCAGGCAGACAGGCAGGCAGAGAGGCAGGCTGGCATGCAGGCAGAGAGGCAGACAGAGAGGCAGGCAGACAGGCAGGTAGAGAGGCAGGCACTGAGGCAGAGAGGCAGGCATGCAGGCAGGCAGAGAGGCAGGCAGGCAGGCAGAGAGACAGGCAGGTAGGGAGGCAGGCAGCCAGGCAGTCGGTCAGCCAGGCAAGCAGAGAGGCAGGTAGAGAGGCAGGTAGAGAGGCAGGTAGAGAGGCAGGTAGAGAGGCAGGTACAGAGGCTGGCAGGCAGGCAGGCAGGTAGAGAGGCTGCCAGGAAGTCAGGCAGCCTTGCAGTCAGGCAGCCTGGCAGTCAGGCAGTCAGGCAGGCGGTCAGGCTGCCAGTCAGGCTGGCAGGCAGAGAGGCAGACAGCCAAGCAGTCAGGCAGACTGGCAGTCAGTCAGGTAGAGAGGCAGGCAGGCATTCAGGCACCCAGGCAGTCAGGCAGTCACGCAGCCAGGCAGGCAGTCAGGCAGCCAGGGAGTCGGTCAGCCAGTCGGTCAGCCGATCGGTCAGTCAGTCGGTCAGCCATTCGGTCAGCCTGGCAGCCAGGCAGACAGAGAGGCAGGTAGAGAGGCAGGCAGGCAGGTAGAGAGGCAGCCAGGAAGTCAGGCAGCCTTGCAGTCAGGCAGTCAGGCAGCCAGGCAGTCAGGCAGTCATGCAGCCAGGCAGGCAGGTAGAGAGGCAGGCAGGCAGGTAGAGTGGCAGGCAGGCAGTTAGAGTGGCAGGCAGGCAGGTAGAGTGGCAGTCAGGCAGGTAGAGAGGCAGCCAGGAAGTCAGACAGCCTTGCAGTCAGGCAGCCTGGCAGTCAGGCAGTCAGGCAGCCAGGCAGTCAGGCAGTCATGCAGCCAGGCAGGCAGGCAGCCTGGCAGTCAGGCAGCCAGGCAGTCAGGCAGACAGGCAGCCAGGCAGGCAGAGAGGCAGGCAGAGAGGCAGAGAGGCAGGCAGGCAGGCAGAGAGGCAGGCAGGCAGGTAGAGAGGCAGGCAGGCAGGTAGAGAGGAAGGCAGGCAGGTAGGCAGGCAGGCAGGCAGGTAGAGTGGCAGTCAGGCAGCCTGGCAGTCAGGCAGTCAGGCAGCCCGGCAGTCAGGCAGACAGGCAGGCAGGCAGGCAGGCAGAGAGGCAGCCAGGCAGACAGAGAGGCAGGTAGAGAGGCAGGCAGGCAGGTAGAGAGGCAGCCAGGAAGTCAGGCAGCCTTGCAGTCAGGCAGTCAGGCAGCCAGGCAGTCAGGCAGACAGGCAGCCAGGCAGGCAGAGAGGCAGGCAGAGAGGCAGGCAGAGAGGCAGGCAGAGAGGCAGAGAGGCAGGCAGAGAGGCAGGCAGGCAGGTAGAGAGGCAGGCAGGCAGGTAGAGAGGCAGGCAGGCAGGTAGGCAGGCAGGCAGGCAGGCAGGTAGAGAGGCAGTCAGCCAGCCAGTCGGTTAGCCAGGAAGTCAGGCAGTCATGCAGCCAGGCAGGCAGTCAGGCTGCCAGTCAGGCAGGCAGCCTGGCAGGCAGTCAGGCAGCCAGGGAGTCGGTCAGCCAGCCAATCGGTCAGCCAGACGGTCAGCCATTCGGTCAGCCTGGCAGCCAGGCAGACAGAGAGGCAGGTAGAGAGGCAGGCAGGCAGGTAGAGAGGCAGCCAGTAAGTCAGGCAGCCTTGCATTCAGGCAGCCAGGCAAGCAGGTAGAGAGGCAGACAGGCAGGTAGAGAGGCAGGCAGGCAGGTAGAGTAGCAGGCAGGCAGGTAGAGTGGCAGGCAGGCAGTTAGAGTGGCAGGCAGGCAGGTAGAGTGGCAGACAGGCAGGTAGAGAGGCAGCCTGGCAGTCAGCCAGCCAGTCGGACAGCCAGGAAGTCAGGCAGTCATGCAGCCAGGCAGGCAGTCAGGCTGCCAGTCAGGCAGGCAGCCTGGCAGGCAGTCAGGCAGCCAGGGAGTCGGTCAGCCAGCCAATCGGTCAGCCAGACGGTCAGCCATTCGGTCAGCCTGGCAGCCAGGCAGACAGAGAGGCAGGTAGAGATGCAGGCAGGCAGGTAGAGATGCAGCCAGTAAGTCAGGCAGCCTTGCATTCAGGCAGCCAGGCAAGCAGGTAGAGAGGCAGACAGGCAGGTAGAGAGAAAGGCAGGCAGGTAGAGTAGCAGGCAGGCAGGTAGAGAGGCAGGTAGAGAGGCAGGTAGAGAGGCAGGTAGAGAGGTAGAGTGGCAGACAGGCAGGTAGAGAGGCAGGCAGGCAGGTAGAGAGGCAGGCAGGCAGGTAGGCAGGCAGGCAGCCAGTCGGTCAGCCAGGAAGTCAGGCAGTCATGCAGGCAGGCAGGCAGGCAGTCATGCAGTCAGACAGTCAGGCATCCAAGCAGTCAGGCAGCCAGGCAGTCAGCTAGGCAGTCAGGCAGCCAGGCAGGCAGGTAGGGAGGCAGGCAGCCAGGCAGTCGATCAGCCAGGCAAGCAGAGAGGCAGGTAGAGAGGCAGTACAGAGGCAGGCAGGCAGGCAGGCAGGTAGAGAGGCTGCCAGGAAGTCAGGCAGCCTTGCAGTCAGGCAGCCTGGCAGTCAGGCAGCCAGGGAGTCGGTCAGCCAGTCGGTCAGCCGATCGGTCAGCCAGTCGGTCAGCCATTCGGTCAGCCTGGCAGCCAGGCAGACAGAGAGGCAGGTAGAGAGGCAGGCAGGCAGGTAGAGTGGCAGGCAGGCAGGCAATCAGGCAGCCAGGCAGTCAGGCAGCCAAGCAGTCAGGCAGTCAGACAGACAGGCAGCCAGGCAGGCAGAGAGGCAGGCAGAGAGGCAGTCAGGCAGTCAGCTAGGCAGTCAGGCAGCCAGGCAGTCAGGCAGCCAGGCAGACAGGCAGGCAGAGAGGCAGGCTGGCATGCAGGCAGAGAGGCAGACAGAGAGGCAGGCAGACAGGCAGGTAGAGAGGCAGGCAGTGAGGCAGAGAGGCAGGCATGCAGGCAGGCAGAGAGGCAGGCAGAGAGGCAGGCAGGCAGGCAGAGAGGCAGGCAGGTAGGGAGGCAGGCAGCCAGGCAGTCGATCAGCCAGGCAAGCAGAGAGGCAGGTAGAGAGGCAGGTACAGAGGCAGGCAGGCAGGCAGGCAGGTAGAGAGGCTGCCAGGAAGTCAGGCAGCCTTGCAGTCAGGCAGCCTGGCAGTCAGGCAGCCAGGGAGTCGGTCAGCCAGTCGGTCAGCCGATCGGTCAGCCTGGCAGCCAGGCAGACAGAGAGGCAGGTAGAGAGGCAGGCAGGCAGGTAGAGTGGCAGGCAGGCAGGCAATCAGGCAGCCAGGCAGTCAGGCAGCCAAGCAGTCAGGCAGTCAGACAGACAGGCAGCCAGGCAGGCAGTCAGGCAGCCAGGCAGGCAGTCAGGCAGCCTGGCAGTCAGTCAGCCAGTCGGTCAGCCAGGAAGTCAGGCAGTCATGCAGGCAGGCAGGCAGGCAGTCATGCAGTCAGGCAGTCAGGCATCCAAGCAGTCAGGCAGCCAGGCAGTCAGCTAGGCAGTCAGGCAGCCAGGCAGTCAGGCAGCCAGGCAGTCAGGCAGACAGGCAGGCAGAGAGGCAGGCTGGCATGCAGACAGAGAGGCAGACAGAGAGGCAGACAGAGAGGCAGGCAGACAGGCAGGTAGAGAGGCAGGCAGTGAGGCAGAGAGGCAGGCATGCAGGCAGGCAGAGAGGCAGGCAGGCAGGCAGAGAGGCAGGCAGGTAGGGAGGCAGGCAGCCAGGCAGTCGGTCTGCCAGGCAAGCAGAGGGGCAGGTAGAGAGGCAGGTACAGAGGCAGGCAGGCAGGCAGAGAGGCAGGCAGGCAGGTAGAGAGGCAGGGAGGCAGGTAGAGAGGCAGCCAGGAAGTCAGGCAGCCTTGCAGTCAGGCAGTCAGGCAGCCAGGCAGTCAGGCAGTCATGCAGCCAGGCAGGCAGGTAGAGAGGCAGGCAGGTAGGTAGAGAGGCAGGAAGGCAGGTAGAGAGGCAGCCAGGCAGGCAGTCAGGCAGCCAGGCAGTCAGGCAGAGAGGCAGGCAGGCAGGCAGAGAGGCAGGCAGGTAGGGAGGCAGGCAGCCAGGCAGTCGGTCAGCCAGGCAAGCAGAGAGGCAGGTAGAGAGGCAGGTATAGAGGCAGGTGCAGAGGCAGGCAGGCAGGCAGGCAGGTAGAGAGGCTGCCAGGAAGTCAGGCAGCCTTGCAGTCAGGCAGCCTGGCAGTCAGGCAGGCAGGCAGAGAGGCAGGTAGAGAGGCAGGTAGAGAGGCTGGTAGAGAGGCAGGCAGGCAGGTAGAGAGGCAGACAGGCAGGTAGAGAGGCAGCCAGGAAGTCAGGCAGCCTTGCAGTCAGGCAGCCTGGCAGTCAGGCAGGCAGGCAGGCAGTCAGGCTGCTAGTCAGGCTGGCAGCCAGTCAGGCAGGCAGCCAGGCAGCCAGGCAGGCAGAGAGGCAGGTAGAGAGGCAGATAGAGAGGCAGGTAGAGAGGCTGGCAGGCAGGTAGAGAGGCAGGCAGGCAGGTAGAGATGCAGGCAGGCAGGTAGAGAGGCAGCCAGGAAGTCAGGCAGCCTTGCAGTCAGGCAGTCAGGCCGCCAGGCAGTCAGGCAGTCATGCAGCCAGGCAGGCAGGTAGAGAGGCATGCAGGCAGGTAGAGTGGCAGGCAGGCAGTTAGAGTGGCAGGCAGGCAGGTAGAATGGCAGGCAGGCAGGTAGAGAGGCAGCCAGGAAGTCAGACAGCCTTGCAGTCAGGCAGCCTGGCAGTCAGCTAGGCAGTCAGGCAGCCAGGCAGTCAGGCAGGCAGGCAAGCAGTGAGGCAGCCAGGCAGTCAGGCAGAGAGGCAGGCAGTCATGCAGACTGGCAGGCAGGCAGAGAGGCAGTCAGGCAGCCAGGCAGCCAGGCAGGTAGAGAGGCAGGGAGGCAGGTAGAGTGGCAGGCAGTCAGGCAGGCAGGTAGAGAGGCAGGTAGGCAGGTAGAGAAGCAGGCAGCCAGGCAGGCAGGCAGGCAGGTAGAGTGGCAGGCAGCCAGGCAGTCAGGCAGACAGGCAGCCAGGCAGGCAGTGAGGCAGGCAGAGAGGCAGGCAGAGAGGCAGGCAGAGAGGCAGAGAGGCAGGCAGGCAGGCAGAGAGGCAGGCAGGCAGGTAGAGAGGCAGGCAGGCAGGTAGAGAGGCAGGCAGGCAGGTAGGCAGGCAGGCAGGCAGGCAGGTAGAGAGGCAGTCAGCCAGCCAGTCGGTTAGCCAGGAAGTCAGGCAGTCATGCAGCCAGGCAGGCAGTCAGGCTGCCAGTCAGGCAGGCAGCCTGGCAGGCAGTCAGGCAGCCAGGGAGTCGGTCAGCCAGCCAATCGGTCAGCCAGACGGTCAGCCATTCGGTCAGCCTGGCAGCCAGGCAGACAGAGAGGCAGGTAGAGAGGCAGGCAGGCAGGTAGAGAGGCAGCCAGTAAGTCAGGCAGCCTTGCATTCAAGCAGCCAGGCAAGCAGGTAGAGAGGCAGGCAGGCAGGTAGAGAGGCAGGCAGGCAGGTAGAGTGGCAGGCAGGCAGGCAATCAGGCAGCCAGGCAGTCAGGCAGCCAAGCAGTCAGGCAGTCAGGCAGCCAGGGTGTCGGTCAGCCAATCGGTCAGCCAGTCGGTCAGCCAGTCGGTCAGCCATTCGGTCAGCCTGGCAGTCAGGCAGTCAGGCAGTCAGGCAGCCAGGCAGTCAGGCAGAGAGGCAGACAGAGAGGCAGGCAGGCAGGCAGAGAGGCAGGTAGAGTGGCAGGCAGTCAGGCAGCCAGGCAGGCAGTCAGGCAGACAGGCAGGCAGTCAGGCAGCCAGGCAGTCAGGCAGAGAGGCAGGCAGTCATGCAGCCAGGCAGTCAGGCAGCCAGGGAGTCGGTCAGCCAGTCGGTCAGCCAATCGGTCAGCCAGTCGGTCAGCCATTCGGTCAGCCTGGCAGTCAGGCAGTCAGGCATCCAATCAGTCAGGCAGAGAGGCAGCCAGGCAGTCAGGCAGACATGCAGGCAGAGGGGCAGGCAGGCAGAGAGGCAGACAGAGAGGCAGGCAGAGAGGTAGGTAGAGAGGCAGAGCGGCAGGCAGGCAGGCAGGCAGACAGGCAGGTAGAGAGGCAGTCAGGCAGCCAGGGAGTCGGTCAGCCAGTCGGTCAGCCAGTCGGTCAGCCATTCGGTCAGCCTGACAGTCAGGCAGTCAGGCAGTCAGGCAGCCAGACAGACAGGCAGTCAGGCAGCCAGGCAGTCAGGCAGAGAGGCAGGCAGTCAGGCAGGCAGAGAGGCAGACAGAGAGGCAGGCAGGCAGGCAGAGAGGCAGGCAGGCAGGTAGAGAGGCAGGGAGGCAGGTAGAGAGGCAGCCAGGAAGTCAGGCAGCCTTGCAGTCAGGCAGTCAGGCAGCCAGGCAGTCAGGCAGTCATGCAGCCAGGCAGGCAGGAAGTCAGGCAGCCACGGAGTCGGTCAGCCAGTCGGACAGCCAATCGGTCAGCCAGTCGGTCAGCCATTCGGTCAGCCTGGCAGTCAGGCATTCAGGCAGCCTGGCAGTCAGGCAGTCAGGCATCCAATCAGTCAGGCAGAGAGGCAGCCAGGCAGTCAGGCAGACATGCAGGCAGAGATGTAGGCAGGCAGAGAGGCAGACAGAGAGGCAGGCAGAGAGGTAGGTAGAGAGGCAGGCAGGCAGGCAAGCAGACAGGCAGAGAGGCAGGCAGGCAGGCAGGCAGGCAGGCAGAGAGGCAGGCAGACAGGCAGAGAGGCAGGCAGGCAGGTAGAGAGGCAGCCTGGCAGTCAGTCAGCCAGTCGGACAGCCAGGAAGTCAGGCAGACAGGCAGGCAGAGAGGCAGGCTGGCATGCAGGCAGAGAGGCAGACAGAGAGGCAGGCAGACAGGCAGGTAGAGAGGCAGGCAGTGAGGCAGAGAGGCAGGCATGCAGGCAGGCAGAGAGGCAGGCAGGCAGGCAGAGAGACAGGCAGGTAGGGAGGCAGGCAGCCAGGCAGTCGGTCAGCCAGGCAAGCAGAGAGGCAGGTAGAGAGGCAGGTAGAGAGGCAGGTAGAGAGGCAGGTACAGAGGCAGGCAGGCAGGCAGGCAGGTAGAGAGGCTGCCAGGAAGTCAGGCAGCCTTGCAGTCAGGCAGCCTGGCAGTCAGGCAGGCAGGCAGAGAGGCAGGTAGAGAGGCAGGTAGAGAGGCTGGTAGAGAGGCAGGCAGGCAGGTAGAGAGGCAGGCGGGCAGGTAGAGAGGCAGCCAGGAAGTCAGGCAGCCTTGCAGTCAGGCAGCCTGGCAGTCAGGCAGTCAGGCAGGCAGTCAGGCTGCCAGTCAGGCTGGCAGGCAGAGAGGCAGACAGCCAAGCAGTCAGGCAGACTGGCAGTCAGTCAGGTAGAGAGGCAGGCAGGCACCCAGGCAGTCAGGCAGTCATGCAGCCAGGCAGGCAGTCAGGCAGCCAGGGAGTCGGTCAGCCAGTCGGTCAGCCGATCGGTCAGCCAGTCGGTCAGCCATTCGGTCAGCCTGGCAGCCAGGCAGACAGAGAGGCAGGTAGAGAGGCAGGCAGGCAGGTAGAGAGGCAGCCAGGAAGTCAGGCAGCCTTGCAGTCAGGCAGTCAGGCAGCCAGGCAGTCAGGCAGTCATGCAGCCAGGCAGGCAGGTAGAGAGGCAGCCAGGCAGTCAGGCAGTCATGCAGCCAGGCAGGCAGGTAGAGAGGCAGGCAGGCAGGTAGAGTGGCAGGCAGGCAGGTAGAGAGGCAGGCAGGCAGGTAGAGAGGTAGGCAGGCAGGTAGGCAGGCAGGCAGGCAGGCAGGTAGAGTGGCAGGCAGGCAGGCAATCTGGCAGCCAGGCAGTCAGGCAGCCAAGCAGTCAGGCAGTCAGACAGACAGGCAGCCAGGCAGGCAGTCAGGCAGCCAGGCAGGCAGTCAGGCAGCCTGGCAGTCAGTCAGCCAGTCGGTCAGCCAGGAAGTCAGGCAGTCATGCAGGCAGGCAGGCAGGCAGTCATGCAGTCAGGCAGTCAGGCATCCAAGCAGTCAGGCAGCCAGGCAGTCAGCTAGGCAGTCAGGCAGCCAGGCAGTCAGGCAGCCAGGCAGTTAGGCAGCCAGGCAGTCAGGCAGACAGGCAGGCAGAGAGGCAGGCTGGCATGCAGGCAGAGAGGCAGACAGAGAGGCAGGCAGACAGGCAGGTAGAGAGGCATGCAGTGAGGCAGAGAGGCAGGCATGCAGGCAGGCAGAGAGGCAGGCAGGCAGGCAGAGAGGCAGGCAGGTAGGGAGGCAGGCAGCCAGGCAGTCGATCAGCCAGGCAAGCAGAGAGGCAGGTAGAGAGGCAGGTACAGAGGCAGGCAGGCAGGCAGGCAGGTAGAGAGGCTGCCAGGAAGTCAGGCAGCCTTGCAGTCAGGCAGCCTGGCAGTCAGGCAGCCAGGGAGTCGGTCAGCCAGTCGGTCAGCCGATCGGTCAGCCAGTCGGTCAGCCATTCGGTCAGCCTGGCAGCCAGGCAGACAGAGAGGCAGGTAGAGAGGCAGGCAGGCAGGTAGAGTGGCAGGCAGGCAGGCAATCAGGCAGCCAGGCAGTCAGGCAGCCAAGCAGTCAGGCAGTCAGACAGACAGGCAGCCAGGCAGGCAGTCAGGCAGCCAGGCAGGCAGTCAGGCAGCCTGGCAGTCAGTCAGCCAGTCGGTCAGCCAGGAAGTCAGGCAGTCATGCAGGCAGGCAGGCAGGCAGTCATGCAGTCAGGCAGTCAGGCATCCAAGCAGTCAGGCAGCCAGGCAGTCAGCTAGGCAGTCAGGCAGCCAGGCAGTCAGGCAGCCAGGCAGTCAGGCAGCCAGGCAGTCAGGCAGCCAGGCAGTTAGGCAGCCAGGCAGTCAGGCAGACAGGCAGGCAGAGAGGCAGGCTGGCATGCAGGCAGAGAGGCAGACAGAGAGGCAGGCAGACAGGCAGGTAGAGAGGCAGGCAGTGAGGCAGAGAGGCAGGCATGCAGGCAGGCAGAGAGGCAGGCAGGCAGGCAGAGAGGCAGGCAGGTAGGGAGTCAGGCAGCCAGGCAGTCGGTCTGCCAGGCAAGCAGAGAGGCAGGTAGAGAGGCAGGTACAGAGGCAGGCAGGCAGGCAGGCAGGTAGAGAGGCTGCCAGGAAGTCAGGCAGCCTTGCAGTCAGGCAGCCTGGCAGTCAGGCAGGCAGGCAGCCAGGCAGTCAGGCAGCCAGGCAGTCAGGCAGAGAGGCAGGCAGTCAGGCAGGCAGAGAGGCAGACAGAGAGGCAGGCAGGCAGGCAGAGAGGCAGGCAGGCAGGTAGAGAGGCAGGGAGGCAGGTAGAGAGGCAGCCAGGAAGTCAGGCAGCCTTGCAGTCAGGCAGTCAGGCAGCCAGGCAGTCAGGCAGTCATGCAGCCAGGCAGGCAGGCAGTCAGGCATCCAATCAGTCAGGCAGAGAGGCAGCCAGGCAGTCAGGCAGACATGCAGGCAGAGAGGCAGGCAGGCAGAGAGGCAGACAGTGAGGTAGGCAGAGAGGTAGGTAGAGAGGCAGAGAGGCAGGCAGGCAGGCAGGCAGGCAGACAGGCAGAGAGGCAGGCAGGCAGGCAGAGAGGCAGGCAGGCAGGTAGAGAGGCAGCCTGGCAGTCAGCCAGCCAGTCGGACAGCCAGGAAGTCAGGCAGTCATGCAGCCAGGCAGGCAGTCAGGCTGCCAGTCAGGCAGGCAGCCTGGCAGGCAGTCAGGCAGCCAGGGAGTCGGTCAGCCAGTCGGTCAGCCAATGGGTCAGCCAGTCGGTCAGCCATTCGGTCAGCCTGGCAGTCATGCAGTCAGGCAGCCAGGCAGTCAGGCAGCCAGGCAGTCAGGCAGCCAGGCAGGCAGAGAGGCAGGTAGAGAGGCAGGTAGAGAGGCTGGCAGGCAGGTAGAGAGGCAGACAGGCAGGCAGGCAGGTAGAGAGGCAGTCAGGCAGGTAGAGAGGCAGCCAGGAAGTCAGACAGCCTTGCAGTCAGGCAGCCTGGCAGCCAGGCAGTCAGGCAGGCAGGCAGACTGGCAGTCAGGCAGCCAGTCGGTCAGCCAGGAAGTCAGGCAGTCATGCAGTCATGCAGGCAGGCAGTCATGCAGTCAGGCAGTCAGGCATCCAAGCAGTCAGGCAGCCAGGCAGTCAGCTAGGCAGTCAGGCAGCCAGGCAGTCAGGCAGCCAGGCAGACAGGCAGGCAGAGAGGCAGGCTGGCATGCAGGCAGAGAGGCAGACAGAGAGGCAGGCAGACAGGCAGGTAGAGAGGCAGGCAGTGAGGCAGAGAGGCAGGCATGCAGGCCGGCAGAGAGGCAGGCAGGCAGGCAGAGAGGCAGGCAGGTAGGGAGGCAGGCAGCCAGGCAGTCGATCAGCCAGGCAAGCAGAGAGGCAGGTAGAGAGGCAGGTACAGAGGCAGGCAGGCAGGCAGGCAGGTAGAGAGGCTGCCAGGAAGTCAGGCAGCCTTCAGTCAGGCAGCCTGGCAGTCAGGCAGCCAGGGAGTCAGGCAGTCATGCAGCCAGGCAGGCAGGCAGCCTGGCAGTCAGGCAGCCAGGCAGTCAGGCAGACAGGCAGCCAGGCAGGCAGAGAGGCAGGCAGAGAGGCAGGCAGAGAGGCAGGCAGAGAGGCAGAGAGGCAGGCAGGCAGGCAGAGAGGCAGGCGGGCAGGTAGAGAGGCAGGCAGGCAGGTAGAGAGGCAGGCAGGCAGGTAGGCAGGCAGGCAGGCAGGCAGGTAGAGAGGCAGTCAGCCAGCCAGTCGGTTAGCCAGGAAGTCAGGCAGTCATGCAGCCAGGCAGGCAGTCAGGCTGCCAGTCAGGCAGGCAGCCTGGCAGGCAGTCAGGCAGCCAGGGAGTCGGTCAGCCAGCCAATCGGTGAGCCAGACGGTCAGCCATTCGGTCAGCCTGGCAGCCAGGCAGACAGAGAGGCAGGTAGAGAGGCAGGCAGGCAGGTAGAGACGCAGCCAGTAAGTCAGGCAGCCTTGCATTCAGGCAGCCAGGCAAGCAGGTAGAGAGGCAGACAGGCAGGTAGAGAGAAATGCAGGCAGGTAGAGTAGCAGGCAGGCAGGTAGAGTGGCAGGCAGGCAGTTAGAGTGGCAGGCAGGCAGGTAGAGTGGCAGACAGGCAGGTAGAGAGGCAGGCAGGCAGGTAGAGAGGCAGGCAGGCAGGCAGGCAGGTAGAGAGGCAGGCAGGCAGGTAGAGTGGCAGGCAGGCAGGTAGAGTGGCTGGCAGGCAGGTAGAGTGGCAGGCAGGCAGGCAATCAGGCAGCCAGGCAGTCAGGCAGCCAAGCAGTCAGGCAGTCAGACAGACAGGCAGCCAGGCAGGCAGTCAGGCAGCCAGGCAGGCAGTCAGGCAGCCTGGCAGTCAGTCAGCCAGTCGGTCAGCCAGGAAGTCAGGCAGTCATGCAGGCAGGCAGGCAGGCAGTCATGCAGTCAGGCAGTCAGGCATCCAAGCAGTCAGGCAGCCAGGGAGTCGGTCAGTCAGTCGGTCAGCCAATCGGTCAGCCAGTCGGTCAGCCATTCGGTCAGCCTGGCAGTCAGGCAGTCAGGCATCCAATCAGTCAGGCAGAGAGGCAGCCAGGCAGTCAGGCAGACATGCAGGCAGAGAGGCAGGCAGGCAGAGAGGCAGACAGAGAGGCAGGCAGGCGGGCAGAGAGGCAGGCAGGCAGGTAGAGAGGCAGGGAGGCAGGTAGAGTGGCAGGCAGTCAGGCAGCCAGGCAGGCAGTCAGGCAGACAGGCAGGCAGTCAGGCAGCCAGGCAGTCAGGCAGCCAGGCAGAGAGGCAGGTAGAGAGGCAGGTAGAGAGGCTGGTAGAGAGGCAGGCAGGCAGGTAGAGAGGCAGGCGGGCAGGTAGAGAGGCAGCCAGGAAGTCAGGCAGCCTTGCAGTCAGGCAGCCTGGCAGTCAGGCAGTCAGGCAGGCAGTCAGGCTGCCAGTCAGGCTGGCAGGCAGAGAGGCAGACAGCCAAGCAGTCAGGCAGACTGGCAGTCAGTCAGGTAGAGAGGCAGGCAGGCATTCAGGCACCCAGGCAGTCAGGCAGTCATGCAGCCAGGCAGGCAGTCAGGCAGCCAGGGAGTCGGTCAGCCAGTCGGTCAGCCGATCGGTCAGCCAGTCGGTCAGCCATTCGGTCAGCCTGGCAGCCAGGCAGACAGAGAGGCAGGTAGAGAGGCAGGCAGGCAGGTAGAGAGGCAGCCAGGAAGTCAGTCAGCCTTGCACTCAGGCAGCCAGGCAGTCAGTCAGACAGGCAGCCAGGCAGGCAGAGAGGCAGGCAGAGAGGCAGGCAGAGAGGCAGGAAGAGAGGCAGAGAGGCAGGCAGGCAGGCAGAGAGGCAGGCAGGCAGGTAGAGAGGCAGGCAGGCAGGTAGAGAGGCAGGCAGGCAGGTAGGCAGGCAGGCAGGCAGGCAGGTAGAGAGGCAGTCAGCCAGCCAGTCGGTTAGCCAGGAAGTCAGGCAGTCATGCAGCCAGGCAGGCAGTCAGGCTGCCAGTCAGGCAGGCAGCCTGGCAGGCAGTCAGGCAGACGGTCAGCCATTCGGTCAGCCTGGCAGCCAGGCAGACAGAGAGGCAGGTAGAGAGGCAGGCAGGCAGGTAGAGAGGCAGCCAGTAAGTCAGACAGCCTTGCAGTCAGGCAGCCTGGCAGCCAGGCAGTCAGGCAGGCAGGCAGACTGGCAGTCAGGCAGCCAGTCGGTCAGCCAGGAAGTCAGGCAGTCATGCAGGCAGGCAGGCAGGCAGTCATGCAGTCAGGCAGTCAGGCATCCAAGCAGTCAGGCAGCCAGGCAGTCAGCTAGGCAGTCAGGCAGCCAGGCAGTCAGGCAGCCAGGCAGACAGGCAGGCAGAGAGGCAGGCTGGCATGCAGGCAGAGAGGCAGACAGAGAGGCAGGCAAACAGGCAGGTAGAGAGGCAGGCAGTGAGGCAGAGAGGCAGGCATGCATGCAGGCAGAGAGGCAGGCAGGCAGGCAGAGAGGCAGGCAGGTAGGGAGGCAGGCAGCCAGGCAGTCGATCAGCCAGGCAAGCAGAGAGGCAGGTAGAGAGGCAGGTACAGAGGCAGGCAGGCAGGCAGGCAGGTAGAGAGGCTGCCAGGAAGTCAGGCAGCCTTGCAGTCAGGCAGCCTGGCAGTCAGGCAGCCAGGGAGTCGGTCAGCCAGTCGGTCAGCCGATCGGTCAGCCAGTCGGTCAGCCATTCGGTCAGCCTGGCAGCCAGGCAGACAGAGAGGCAGGTAGAGAGGCAGGCAGGCAGGTAGAGAGGCAGCCAGGAAGTCAGGCAGCCTTGCAGTCAGGCAGTCAGGCAGCCAGGCAGTCAGGCAGTCATGCAGCCAGGCAGGCAGGTAGAGAGGCAGGCAGGCAGGTAGAGTGGCAGGCAGGCAGTTAGAGTGGCAGGCAGGCAGGTAGAGTGGCAGTCAGGCAGGTAGAGAGGCAGCCAGGAAGTCAGACAGCCTTGCAGTCAGGCAGCCTGGCAGTCAGGCAGTCAGGCAGCCAGGCAGTCAGGCAGTCATGCAGCCTGGCAGTCAGGCAGTCAGGCAGCCAGGCAGTCAGGCAGTCATGCAGCCAGGCAGGCAGGCAGCCTGGCAGTCAGGCAGCCAGGCAGTCAGGCAGACAGGCAGCCACGCAGGCAGAGAGGCAGGCAGAGAGGCAGGCAGAGAGTCAGGCAGAGTGGCAGAGAGGCAGGCAGGCAGGCAGAGAGGCAGGCAGGCAGGTAGAGAGGCAGGCAGGCAGGTAGAGAGGCAGGCAGGCAGGTAGGCAGGCAGGCAGGCAGGCAGGTAGAGAGGCAGTCAGCCAGCCAGTCGGTTAGCCAGGAAGTCAGGCAGTCATGCAGCCAGGCAGGCAGTCAGACTGCCAGTCAGGCAGGCAGCCTGGCAGGCAGTCAGGCAGCCAGGGAGTCGGTCAGCCAGCCAATCGGTCAGCCAGACGGTCAGCCATTCGGTCAGCCTGGCAGCAAGGCAGACAGAGAGGCAGGTAGAGAGGCAGCCAGGCAGTCAGCTAGGGAGTCAGGCAGCCAGGCAGTCAGGCAGCCAGGCAGACAGGCAGGCAGAGAGGCAGGCTGGCATGCAGGCAGAGAGGCAGACAGAGAGGCAGGCAAACAGGCAGGTAGAGAGGCAGGCAGTGAGGCAGAGAGGCAGGCATGCAGGCAGGCAGAGAGGCAGGCAGGCAGGCAGGGAGGCAGGCAGGTAGGGAGGCAGGCAGCCAGGCAGTCGATCAGCCAGGCAAGCAGAGAGGCAGGTACAGAGGCAGGCAGGCATTCAGGCACCCAGGCAGTCAGGCAGTCATGCAGCCAGGCAGGCAGTCAGGCAGCCAGGGAGTCGGTCAGCCAGTCGGTCAGCCGATCGGTCAGCCAGTCGGTCAGCCATTCGGTCAGCCTGGCAGCCAGGCAGACAGAGAGGCAGGTAGAGAGGCAGGCAGGCAGGTAGAGAGGCAGCCAGGAAGTCAGGCAGCCTTGCACTCAGGCAGCCAGGCAGTCAGTCAGACAGGCAGCCAGGCAGGCAGAGAGGCAGGCAGAGAGGCAGGCAGAGAGGCAGGAAGAGAGGCAGAGAGGCAGGCAGGCAGGCAGAGAGGCAGGCAGGCAGGTAGAGAGGCAGGCAGGCAGGTAGAGAGGCAGGCAGGCAGGTAGGCAGGCAGGCAGGCAGGCAGGTAGAGAGGCAGTCAGCCAGCCAGTCGGTTAGCCAGGAAGTCAGGCAGTCATGCAGCCAGGCAGGCAGTCAGGCTGCCAGTCAGGCAGGCAGCCTGGCAGGCAGTCAGGCAGACGGTCAGCCATTCGGTCAGCCTGGCAGCCAGGCAGACAGAGAGGCAGGTAGAGAGGCAGGCAGGCAGGTAGAGAGGCAGCCAGTAAGTCAGACAGCCTTGCAGTCAGGCAGCCTGGCAGCCAGGCAGTCAGGCAGGCAGGCAGACTGGCAGTCAGGCAGCCAGTCGGTCAGCCAGGAAGTCAGGCAGTCATGCAGTCAGGCAGTCAGGCATCCAAGCAGTCAGGCAGCCAGGCAGTCAGCTAGGCAGTCAGGCAGCCAGGCAGTCAGGCAGCCAGGCAGACAGGCAGGCAGAGAGGCAGGCTGGCATGCAGGCAGAGAGGCAGACAGAGAGGCAGGCAAACAGGCAGGTAGAGAGGCAGGCAGTGAGGCAGAGAGGCAGGCATGCATGCAGGCAGAGAGGCAGGCAGGCAGGCAGAGAGGCAGGCAGGTAGGGAGGCAGGCAGCCAGGCAGTCGATCAGCCAGGCAAGCAGAGAGGCAGGTAGAGAGGCAGGTACAGAGGCAGGCAGGCAGGCAGGCAGGTAGAGAGGCTGCCAGGAAGTCAGGCAGCCTTGCAGTCAGGCAGCCTGGCAGTCAGGCAGCCAGGGAGTCGGTCAGCCAGTCGGTCAGCCGATCGGTCAGCCAGTCGGTCAGCCATTCGGTCAGCCTGGCAGCCAGGCAGACAGAGAGGCAGGTAGAGAGGCAGGCAGGCAGGTAGAGAGGCAGCCAGGAAGTCAGGCAGCCTTGCAGTCAGGCAGTCAGGCAGCCAGGCAGTCAGGCAGTCATGCAGCCAGGCAGGCAGGTAGAGAGGCAGGCAGGCAGGTAGAGTGGCAGGCAGGCAGTTAGAGTGGCAGGCAGGCAGGTAGAGTGGCAGTCAGGCAGGTAGAGAGGCAGCCAGGAAGTCAGACAGCCTTGCAGTCAGGCAGCCTGGCAGTCAGGCAGTCAGGCAGCCAGGCAGTCAGGCAGTCATGCAGCCTGGCAGTCAGGCAGTCAGGCAGCCAGGCAGTCAGGCAGTCATGCAGCCAGGCAGGCAGGCAGCCTGGCAGTCAGGCAGCCAGGCAGTCAGGCAGACAGGCAGCCACGCAGGCAGAGAGGCAGGCAGAGAGGCAGGCAGAGAGGCAGGCAGAGTGGCAGAGAGGCAGGCAGGCAGGCAGAGAGGCAGGCAGGCAGGTAGAGAGGCAGGCAGGCAGGTAGAGAGGCAGGCAGGCAGGTAGGCAGGCAGGCAGGCAGGCAGGTAGAGAGGCAGTCAGCCAGCCAGTCGGTTAGCCAGGAAGTCAGGCAGTCATGCAGCCAGGCAGGCAGTCAGACTGCCAGTCAGGCAGGCAGCCTGGCAGGCAGTCAGGCAGCCAGGGAGTCGGTCAGCCAGCCAATCGGTCAGCCAGACGGTCAGCCATTCGGTCAGCCTGGCAGCAAGGCAGACAGAGAGGCAGGTAGAGAGGCAGCCAGGCAGTCAGCTAGGGAGTCAGGCAGCCAGGCAGTCAGGCAGCCAGGCAGACAGGCAGGCAGAGAGGCAGGCTGGCATGCAGGCAGAGAGGCAGCCTGGCAGGCAGTCAGGCAGCCAGCGAGTCGGTCAGCCAGTCGGTCAGACAATCGGTCAGCCAGACGGTCAGCCATTCGGTCAGCCTGGCAGCCAGGCAGACAGAGAGGCAGGTAGAGAGGCAGGCAGGCAGGTAGAGAGGCAGCCAGTAAGTCAGGCAGCCTTGCAGTCAGGCAGTCAGGCAGCCAGGCAGTCAGGCAGTCATGCAGCCAGGCAGGCAGGCAGTCAGGCAGTCAGGCAGCCAGGCAGTCAGGCAGCCAGGCAGGCAGAGAGGCAGGTAGAGAGGCAGGTAGAGAGGGTGGCAGGCAGGTAGAGAGGCAGACAGGAAGGCAGGCAGGTAGAGAGGCAGTCAGGCAGGTAGAGAGGCAGCCAGGAAGTCAGACAGCCTTGCAGTCAGGCAGCCTGGCAGCCAGGCAGTCAGGCAGGCAGGCAGACTGGCAGTCAGGCAGCCAAGCAGTCAGGCAGTCAGACAGACAGGCAGCCAGGCAGGCAGTCAGGCAGCCAGGCAGGCAGTCAGGCAGCCTGGCAGTCAGTCAGCCAGTCGGTCAGCCAGGAAGTCAGGCAGTCATCAGGCAGGCAGGCAGGCAGTCATGCAGTCAGGCAGTCAGGCATCCAAGCAGTCAGGCAGCCAGGCAGTCAGGCAGCCAGGCAGTCAGGCAGAGAGGCAGGCAGTCAGGCAGGCAGAGAGGCAGACAGAGAGGCAGAGAGGTAGACAGAGGGGCAGGCAGAGAGGCAGACAGAGAGGCAGGCAGGCAGGCAGAGAGGCAGGCAGGCAGGTAGAGAGGCAGGGAGGCAGGTAGATTGGCAGGCAGTCAGGCAGCCAGGCAGGCAGTCAGGCAGCCAGGCCGTCAGGCAGCCAGGCAGGCAGTCATGCAGCCAGGCAGGCAGGCAGTCAGGCAGCCAGGGAGTCGGTCAGTCAGTCGGTCAGCCAATCGGTCAGCCAGTCGGTCAGCCATTCGGTCAGCCTGGCAGTCAGGCAGTCAGGCATCCAATCAGTCAGGCAGAGAGGCAGCCAGGCAGTCAGGCAGACATGCAGGCAGAGAGGCAGACAAGGAGGCAGGCAGGCGGGCAGAGAGGCAGGCAGGCAGGTAGAGAGGCAGGGAGGCAGGTAGAGTGGCAGGCAGTCAGGCAGCCAGGCAGGCAATCAGGCAGACAGGCAGGCAGTCAGGCAGCCAGGCAGTCAGGCAGCCAGGCAGTCAGGCAGAGAGGCAGGCAGTCATGCAGCCAGGCAGTCAGGCAGCCAGGGAGTCGGTCAGCCAGTCGGTCAGCCAATCGGTCAGCCAGTCGGTCAGCCATTCGGTCAGCCTGGCAGTCAGGCAGTCAGGCATCCAATCAGTCAGGCAGAGAGGCAGCCAGGCAGTCAGGCAGACATGCAGGCAGAGGGGCAGGCAGGCAGAGAGGCAGACAGAGAGGCAGGCAGAGAGGTAGGTAGAGAGGCAGAGAGGCAGGCAGGCAGGCAGGCAGACAGGCAGGTAGAGAGGCAGTCAGGCAGCCAGGGAGTCGGTCAGCCAGTCGGTCAGCCAGTCGGTCAGCCATTCGGTCAGCCTGGCAGTCAGGCAGTCAGGCAGTCAGGCAGCCAGACAGACAGGCAGTCAGGCAGCCAGGCAGTCAGGCAGAGAGGCAGGCAGTCAGGCAGCCAGAGAGGCAGACAGAGAGGCAGGCAGGCAGGCAGAGAGGCAGGCAGGCAGGTAGAGAGGCAGGGAGGCAGGTAGAGAGGCAGCCAGGAAGTCAGGCAGCCTTGCAGTCAGGCAGTCAGGCAGCCAGGCAGTCAGGCATTCATGCAGCCAGGCAGGCAGGCAGTCAGGCAGCCACGGAGTCGGTCAGCCAGTCGGACAGCCAATCGGTCAGCCAGTCGGTCAGCCATTCGGTCAGCCTGGCAGTCAGGCATTCAGGCAGCCTGGCAGTCAGGCAGTCAGGCATCCAATCAGTCAGGCAGAGAGGCAGCCAGGCAGTCAGGCAGACATGCAGGCAGAGATGCAGGCAGGCAGAGAGGCAGACAGAGAGGCAGGCAGAGAGGTAGGTAGAGAGGCAGGCAGGCAGGCAAGCAGACAGGCAGAGAGGCAGGCAGGCAGGCAGGCAGGCAGGCAGGCAGAGAGGCAGGCAGACAGGCAGAGAGGCAGGCAGGCAGGTAGAGAGGCAGCCTGGCAGTCAGCCAGCCAGTCGGACAGCCAGGAAGTCAGGCAGTCATGCAGTCAGGCAGTCAGGCATCCAAGCAGTCAGGCAGCCAGGCAGTCAGCTAGGCAGTCAGGCAGCCAGGCAGTCAGGCAGCCAGGCAGACAGGCAGGCAGAGAGGCAGGCTGGCATGCAGGCAGAGAGGCAGACAGAGAGGCAGGCAAACAGGCAGGTAGAGAGGCAGGCAGTGAGGCAGAGAGGCAGGCATGCATGCAGGCAGAGAGGCAGGCAGGCAGGCAGAGAGGCAGGCAGGTAGGGAGGCAGGCAGCCAGGCAGTCGATCAGCCAGGCAAGCAGAGAGGCAGGTAGAGAGGCAGGTACAGAGGCAGGCAGGCAGGCAGGCAGGTAGAGAGGCTGCCAGGAAGTCAGGCAGACAGGCAGCCACGCAGGCAGAGAGGCAGGCAGAGAGGCAGGCAGAGAGGCAGGCAGAGTGGCAGAGAGGCAGGCAGGCAGGCAGAGAGGCAGGCAGGCAGGTAGAGAGGCAGCCTGGCAGTCAGCCAGCCAGTCGGACAGCCAGGAAGTCAGGCAGTCATGCAGCCAGGCAGGCAGTCAGGCTGCCAGTCAGGCAGGCAGCCTGGCAGGCAGTCAGGCAGCCAGCGAGTCGGTCAGCCAGTCGGTCAGACAATCGGTCAGCCAGACGGTCAGCCATTCGGTCAGCCTGGCAGCCAGGCAGACAGAGAGGCAGGTAGAGAGGCAGGCAGGCAGGTAGAGAGGCAGCCAGTAAGTCAGGCAGCCTTGCAGTCAGGCAGTCAGGCAGCCAGGCAGTCAGGCAGTCATGCAGCCAGGCAGGCAGTCAGGCAGTCAGGCAGCCAGGCAGTCAGGCAGCCAGGCAGGCAGAGAGGCAGGTAGAGAGGCAGGTAGAGAGGGTGGCAGGCAGGTAGAGAGGCAGACAGGCAGGCAGGCAGGTAGAGAGGCAGTCAGGCAGGTAGAGAGGCAGCCAGGAAGTCAGACAGCCTTGCAGTCAGGCAGCCTGGCAGCCAGGCAGTCAGGCAGGCAGGCAGACTGGCAGTCAGGCAGCCAAGCAGTCAGGCAGTCAGACAGACAGGCAGCCAGGCAGGCAGTCAGGCAGCCAGGCAGGCAGTCAGGCAGCCTGGCAGTCAGTCAGCCAGTCGGTCAGCCAGGAAGTCAGGCAGTCATGCAGGCAGGCAGGCAGGCAGTCATGCAGTCAGGCAGTCAGGCATCCAAGCAGTCAGGCAGCCAGGCAGTCAGGCAGCCAGGCAGTCAGGCAGAGAGGCAGGCAGTCAGGCAGGCAGAGAGGCAGACAGAGAGGCAGAGAGGTAGACAGAGAGGCAGGCAGAGAGGCAGACAGAGAGGCAGGCAGGCAGGCAGAGAGGCAGGCAGGCAGGTAGAGAGGCAGGGAGGCAGGTAGAGTGGCAGGCAGTCAGGCAGCCAGGCAGGCAGTCAGGCAGCCAGGCCGTCAGGCAGCCAGGCAGGCAGTCATGCAGCCAGGCAGGCAGGCAGTCAGGCAGCCAGGGAGTCGGTCAGTCAGTCGGTCAGCCAATCGGTCAGCCAGTCGGTCAGCCATTCGGTCAGCCTGGCAGTCAGGCAGTCAGGCATCCAATCAGTCAGGCAGAGAGGCAGCCAGGCAGTCAGGCAGACATGCAGGCAGAGAGGCAGACAGAGAGGCAGGCAGGCGGGCAGAGAGGCAGGCAGGCAGGTAGAGAGGCAGGGAGGCAGGTAGAGTGGCAGGCAGTCAGGCAGCCAGGCAGGCAATCAGGCAGACAGGCAGGCAGTCAGGCAGCCAGGCAGTCAGGCAGCCAGGCAGTCAGGCAGAGAGGCAGGCAGTCATGCAGCCAGGCAGTCAGGCAGCCAGGGAGTCGGTCAGCCAGTCGGTCAGCCAATCGGTCAGCCAGTCGGTCAGCCATTCGGTCAGCCTGGCAGTCAGGCAGTCAGGCATCCAATCAGTCAGGCAGACAGGCAGCCAGGCAGTCAGGCAGACATGCAGGCAGAGGGGCAGGCAGGCAGAGAGGCAGTCAGAGAGGCAGGCAGAGAGGTAGGTAGAGAGGCAGAGAGGCAGGCAGGCAGGCAGGCAGACAGGCAGGTAGAGAGGCAGTCAGGCAGCCAGGGAGTCGGTCAGCCAGTCGGTCAGCCAGTCGGTCAGCCATTCGGTCAGCCTGGCAGTCAGGCAGTCAGGCAGTCAGGCAGCCAGACAGACAGGCAGTCAGGCAGCCAGGCAGTCAGGCAGAGAGGCAGGCAGTCAGGCAGCCAGAGAGGCAGACAGAGAGGCAGGCAGGCAGGCAGAGAGGCAGGCAGGCAGGTAGAGAGGCAGGGAGGCAGGTAGAGAGGCAGCCAGGAAGTCAGGCAGCCTTGCAGTCAGGCAGTCAGGCAGCCAGGCAGTCAGGCATTCATGCAGCCAGGCAGGCAGGCAGTCAGGCAGCCACGGAGTCGGTCAGCCAGTCGGACAGCCAATCGGTCAGCCAGTCGGTCAGCCATTCGGTCAGCCTGGCAGTCAGGCATTCAGGCAGCCTGGCA
Source organism: Megalopta genalis (assembly GCF_051020955.1). NCBI lineage: Eukaryota > Metazoa > Arthropoda > Insecta > Hymenoptera > Halictidae > Megalopta > Megalopta genalis. The sequence continues at coordinate 10,192,640 of NC_135018.1, read as the reverse complement.
GTCAGGCAGTCAGGCATCCAATCAGTCAGGCAGAGAGGCAGCCAGGCAGTCAGGCAGACATGCAGGCAGAGATGCAGGCAGGCAGAGAGGCAGACAGAGAGGCAGGCAGAGAGGTAGGTAGAGAGGCAGGCAGGCAGGCAAGCAGACAGGCAGAGAGGCAGGCAGGCAGGCAGGCAGGCAGGCAGGCAGAGAGGCAGGCAGACAGGCAGAGAGGCAGGCAGGCAGGTAGAGAGGCAGCCTGGCAGTCAGCCAGCCAGTCGGACAGCCAGGAAGTCAGGCAGTCATGCAGCCAGGCAGGCAGTCAGGCTGCCAGTCAGGCATGCAGCCTGGCAGGCAGTCAGGCAGCCAGGGAGTCGGTCAGCCAGTCGGTCAGCCAATCGGTCAGCCAGACGGTCAGCCATTCGGTCAGCCTGGCAGCCAGGCAGACAGAGAGGCAGGTAGAGAGGCAGGCAGGCAGGTAGAGAGGCAGCCAGTAAGTCAGGCAGCCTTGCAGTCAGGCAGTCAGGCAGCCAGGCAGTCAGGCAGTCATGCAGCCAGGCAGGCAGGCAGTCAGGCAGCCAGGGAGTCGGTCAGCCAGTCGGTCAGCCAATGGGTCAGCCAGTCGGTCAGCCATTCGGTCAGCCTGGCAGTCAGGCAGTCAGGCAGCCAGGCAGTCAGGCAGCCAGGCAGTCAGGCAGCCAGGCAGGCAGAGAGGCAGGTAGAGAGGCAGGTAGAGAGGCTGGCAGGCAGGTAGAGAGGCAGACAGGCAGGCAGGCAGGTAGAGAGGCAGTCAGGCAGGTAGGGAGGCAGCCAGGAAGTCAGACAGCCTTGCAGTCAGGCAGCCTGGCAGTCAGGCAGTCAGGCAGGCAGGCAGACTGGCAGTCAGGCAGCCAGTCGGTCAGCCAGGAAGTCAGGCAGTCATGCAGTCATGCAGGAAGGCAGTCATGCAGTCAGGCAGTCAGGCATCCAAGCAGTCAGGCAGCCAGGCAGTCAGCTAGGCAGTCAGGCAGCCAGGCAGTCAGGCAGCCAGGCAGACAGGCAGGCAGAGAGGCAGGCTGGCATGCAGGCAGAGAGGCAGACAGAGAGGCAGGCAGACAGGCAGGTAGAGAGGCAGGCAGTGAGGCAGAGAGGCAGGCATGCAGGCTGGCAGAGAGGCAGGCAGGCAGGCAGAGAGGCAGGCAGTCATGCAGCCAGGCAGGCAGGCAGTCAGGCAGCCAGGGAGTCGGTCAGTCAGTCGGTCAGCCAATCGGTCAGCCAGTCGGTCAGCCATTCGGTCAGCCTCGCAGTCAGGCAGTCAAGCAGCCTGGCAGTCAGGCAGTCAGGCATCCAATCAGTCAGGCAGAGAGGCAGCCAGGCAGTCAGGCAGACATGCAGGCAGAGAGGCAGGCAGGCAGAGAGGCAGACAGAGAGGCAGGCAGAGAGGTAGGTAGAGAGGCAGGCAGGCAGGCAAGCAGACAGGCAGTCAGGCAGGCAGGCAGGCAGGTAGAGAGGCAGGCAGGCAGGTAGAGAGGCAGGCAGGCAGGTAGAGTGGCAGGCAGCCAGGCAGTCAGGCAGCCAGGCAGTCAGGCAGCCAGGCAGTCATGCAGCCTGGCAGTCAGGCAGTCAGGCATCCAATCAGTCAGGCAGAGAGGCAGCCAGGCAGTCAGGCAGACATGCAGGCAGAGAGGCAGGCAGGCAGAGAGGCAGACAGAGAGGCAGGCAGAGAGGTAGGTAGAGAGGCAGGCAGGCAGGCAAGCAGACAGGCAGTCAGGCAGGCAGGCAGGCAGGTAGAGAGGCAGGCAGGCAGGTAGAGAGGCAGGCAGGCAGGTAGAGTGGCAGGCAGGCAGGCAGCCAGGCAGCCAGGCAGTCATGCAGCCAGGCAGACAGGCAGTCAGGCAGCCAATGGGTCAGCCAGTCGGTCAGCCATTCGGTCAGCCTGGCAGTCAGGCAGTCAGGCAGCCAGGCAGTCAGGCAGCCAGGCAGTCAGGCAGAGAGGCAGTCAGGCATCCAGGCAGCCAGGCAGCCAGGCAGCCAGGCAGTCATGCAGCCTGGCAGTCAGGCAGTCAGGCAGACTGGCAGTCAGTCAGGTAGAGAGGCAGGCAGGCATTCAGGCAGCCAGGCATCCAAGCAGTCAGGCAGCCAGGCAGTCAGGCAGCCAGGCAGTCAGGCAGAGAGGCAGGCAGTCAGGCAGGCAGAGAGGCAGACAGAGAGGCAGAGAGGTAGACAGAGGGGCAGGCAGAGAGGCAGACAGAGAGGCAGGCAGGCAGGCAGAGAGGCAGGCAGGCAGGTAGAGAGGCAGGGAGGCAGGTAGAGTGGCAGGCAGTCAGGCAGCCAGGCAGGCAGTCAGGCAGCCAGGCCGTCAGGCAGCCAGGCAGGCAGTCATGCAGCCAGGCAGGCAGGCAGTCAGGCAGCCAGGGAGTCGGTCAGTCAGTCGGTCAGCCAATCGGTCAGCCAGTCGGTCAGCCATTCGGTCAGCCTGGCAGTCAGGCAGTCAGGCATCCAATCAGTCAGGCAGAGAGGCAGCCAGGCAGTCAGGCAGACATGCAGGCAGAGAGGCAGACAAGGAGGCAGGCAGGCGGGCAGAGAGGCAGGCAGGCAGGTAGAGAGGCAGGGAGGCAGGTAGAGTGGCAGGCAGTCAGGCAGCCAGGCAGGCAATCAGGCAGACAGGCAGGCAGTCAGGCAGCCAGGCAGTCAGGCAGCCAGGCAGTCAGGCAGAGAGGCAGGCAGTCATGCAGCCAGGCAGTCAGGCAGCCAGGGAGTCGGTCAGCCAGTCGGTCAGCCAATCGGTCAGCCAGTCGGTCAGCCATTCGGTCAGCCTGGCAGTCAGGCAGTCAGGCATCCAATCAGTCAGGCAGAGAGGCAGCCAGGCAGTCAGGCAGACATGCAGGCAGAGGGGCAGGCAGGCAGAGAGGCAGACAGAGAGGCAGGCAGAGAGGTAGGTAGAGAGGCAGAGAGGCAGGCAGGCAGGCAGGCAGACAGGCAGGTAGAGAGGCAGTCAGGCAGCCAGGGAGTCGGTCAGCCAGTCGGTCAGCCAGTCGGTCAGCCATTCGGTCAGCCTGGCAGTCAGGCAGTCAGGCAGTCAGGCAGCCAGACAGACAGGCAGTCAGGCAGCCAGGCAGTCAGGCAGAGAGGCAGGCAGTCAGGCAGCCAGAGAGGCAGACAGAGAGGCAGGCAGGCAGGCAGAGAGGCAGGCAGGCAGGTAGAGAGGCAGGGAGGCAGGTAGAGAGGCAGCCAGGAAGTCAGGCAGCCTTGCAGTCAGGCAGTCAGGCAGCCAGGCAGTCAGGCATTCATGCAGCCAGGCAGGCAGGCAGTCAGGCAGCCACGGAGTCGGTCAGCCAGTCGGACAGCCAATCGGTCAGCCAGTCGGTCAGCCATTCGGTCAGCCTGGCAGTCAGGCATTCAGGCAGCCTGGCAGTCAGGCAGTCAGGCATCCAATCAGTCAGGCAGAGAGGCAGCCAGGCAGTCAGGCAGACATGCAGGCAGAGATGCAGGCAGGCAGAGAGGCAGACAGAGAGGCAGGCAGAGAGGTAGGTAGAGAGGCAGGCAGGCAGGCAAGCAGACAGGCAGAGAGGCAGGCAGGCAGGCAGGCAGGCAGGCAGGCAGAGAGGCAGGCAGACAGGCAGAGAGGCAGGCAGGCAGGTAGAGAGGCAGCCTGGCAGTCAGCCAGCCAGTCGGACAGCCAGGAAGTCAGGCAGTCATGCAGTCAGGCAGTCAGGCATCCAAGCAGTCAGGCAGCCAGGCAGTCAGCTAGGCAGTCAGGCAGCCAGGCAGTCAGGCAGCCAGGCAGACAGGCAGGCAGAGAGGCAGGCTGGCATGCAGGCAGAGAGGCAGACAGAGAGGCAGGCAAACAGGCAGGTAGAGAGGCAGGCAGTGAGGCAGAGAGGCAGGCATGCATGCAGGCAGAGAGGCAGGCAGGCAGGCAGAGAGGCAGGCAGGTAGGGAGGCAGGCAGCCAGGCAGTCGATCAGCCAGGCAAGCAGAGAGGCAGGTAGAGAGGCAGGTACAGAGGCAGGCAGGCAGGCAGGCAGGTAGAGAGGCTGCCAGGAAGTCAGGCAGACAGGCAGCCACGCAGGCAGAGAGGCAGGCAGAGAGGCAGGCAGAGAGGCAGGCAGAGTGGCAGAGAGGCAGGCAGGCAGGCAGAGAGGCAGGCAGGCAGGTAGAGAGGCAGCCTGGCAGTCAGCCAGCCAGTCGGACAGCCAGGAAGTCAGGCAGTCATGCAGCCAGGCAGGCAGTCAGGCTGCCAGTCAGGCAGGCAGCCTGGCAGGCAGTCAGGCAGCCAGCGAGTCGGTCAGCCAGTCGGTCAGACAATCGGTCAGCCAGACGGTCAGCCATTCGGTCAGCCTGGCAGCCAGGCAGACAGAGAGGCAGGTAGAGAGGCAGGCAGGCAGGTAGAGAGGCAGCCAGTAAGTCAGGCAGCCTTGCAGTCAGGCAGTCAGGCAGCCAGGCAGTCAGGCAGTCATGCAGCCAGGCAGGCAGTCAGGCAGTCAGGCAGCCAGGCAGTCAGGCAGCCAGGCAGGCAGAGAGGCAGGTAGAGAGGCAGGTAGAGAGGGTGGCAGGCAGGTAGAGAGGCAGACAGGCAGGCAGGCAGGTAGAGAGGCAGTCAGGCAGGTAGAGAGGCAGCCAGGAAGTCAGACAGCCTTGCAGTCAGGCAGCCTGGCAGCCAGGCAGTCAGGCAGGCAGGCAGACTGGCAGTCAGGCAGCCAAGCAGTCAGGCAGTCAGACAGACAGGCAGCCAGGCAGGCAGTCAGGCAGCCAGGCAGGCAGTCAGGCAGCCTGGCAGTCAGTCAGCCAGTCGGTCAGCCAGGAAGTCAGGCAGTCATGCAGGCAGGCAGGCAGGCAGTCATGCAGTCAGGCAGTCAGGCATCCAAGCAGTCAGGCAGCCAGGCAGTCAGGCAGCCAGGCAGTCAGGCAGAGAGGCAGGCAGTCAGGCAGGCAGAGAGGCAGACAGAGAGGCAGAGAGGTAGACAGAGAGGCAGGCAGAGAGGCAGACAGAGAGGCAGGCAGGCAGGCAGAGAGGCAGGCAGGCAGGTAGAGAGGCAGGGAGGCAGGTAGAGTGGCAGGCAGTCAGGCAGCCAGGCAGGCAGTCAGGCAGCCAGGCCGTCAGGCAGCCAGGCAGGCAGTCATGCAGCCAGGCAGGCAGGCAGTCAGGCAGCCAGGGAGTCGGTCAGTCAGTCGGTCAGCCAATCGGTCAGCCAGTCGGTCAGCCATTCGGTCAGCCTGGCAGTCAGGCAGTCAGGCATCCAATCAGTCAGGCAGAGAGGCAGCCAGGCAGTCAGGCAGACATGCAGGCAGAGAGGCAGACAGAGAGGCAGGCAGGCGGGCAGAGAGGCAGGCAGGCAGGTAGAGAGGCAGGGAGGCAGGTAGAGTGGCAGGCAGTCAGGCAGCCAGGCAGGCAATCAGGCAGACAGGCAGGCAGTCAGGCAGCCAGGCAGTCAGGCAGCCAGGCAGTCAGGCAGAGAGGCAGGCAGTCATGCAGCCAGGCAGTCAGGCAGCCAGGGAGTCGGTCAGCCAGTCGGTCAGCCAATCGGTCAGCCAGTCGGTCAGCCATTCGGTCAGCCTGGCAGTCAGGCAGTCAGGCATCCAATCAGTCAGGCAGACAGGCAGCCAGGCAGTCAGGCAGACATGCAGGCAGAGGGGCAGGCAGGCAGAGAGGCAGTCAGAGAGGCAGGCAGAGAGGTAGGTAGAGAGGCAGAGAGGCAGGCAGGCAGGCAGGCAGACAGGCAGGTAGAGAGGCAGTCAGGCAGCCAGGGAGTCGGTCAGCCAGTCGGTCAGCCAGTCGGTCAGCCATTCGGTCAGCCTGGCAGTCAGGCAGTCAGGCAGTCAGGCAGCCAGACAGACAGGCAGTCAGGCAGCCAGGCAGTCAGGCAGAGAGGCAGGCAGTCAGGCAGCCAGAGAGGCAGACAGAGAGGCAGGCAGGCAGGCAGAGAGGCAGGCAGGCAGGTAGAGAGGCAGGGAGGCAGGTAGAGAGGCAGCCAGGAAGTCAGGCAGCCTTGCAGTCAGGCAGTCAGGCAGCCAGGCAGTCAGGCATTCATGCAGCCAGGCAGGCAGGCAGTCAGGCAGCCACGGAGTCGGTCAGCCAGTCGGACAGCCAATCGGTCAGCCAGTCGGTCAGCCATTCGGTCAGCCTGGCAGTCAGGCATTCAGGCAGCCTGGCAGTCAGGCAGTCAGGCATCCAATCAGTCAGGCAGAGAGGCAGCCAGGCAGTCAGGCAGACATGCAGGCAGAGATGCAGGCAGGCAGAGAGGCAGACAGAGAGGCAGGCAGAGAGGTAGGTAGAGAGGCAGGCAGGCAGGCAAGCAGACAGGCAGAGAGGCAGGCAGGCAGGCAGGCAGGCAGGCAGGCAGAGAGGCAGGCAGACAGGCAGAGAGGCAGGCAGGCAGGTAGAGAGGCAGCCTGGCAGTCAGCCAGCCAGTCGGACAGCCAGGAAGTCAGGCAGTCATGCAGCCAGGCAGGCAGTCAGGCTGCCAGTCAGGCATGCAGCCTGGCAGGCAGTCAGGCAGCCAGGGAGTCGGTCAGCCAGTCGGTCAGCCAATCGGTCAGCCAGACGGTCAGCCATTCGGTCAGCCTGGCAGCCAGGCAGACAGAGAGGCAGGTAGAGAGGCAGGCAGGCAGGTAGAGAGGCAGCCAGTAAGTCAGGCAGCCTTGCAGTCAGGCAGTCAGGCAGCCAGGCAGTCAGGCAGTCATGCAGCCAGGCAGGCAGGCAGTCAGGCAGCCAGGGAGTCGGTCAGCCAGTCGGTCAGCCAATGGGTCAGCCAGTCGGTCAGCCATTCGGTCAGCCTGGCAGTCAGGCAGTCAGGCAGCCAGGCAGTCAGGCAGCCAGGCAGTCAGGCAGCCAGGCAGGCAGAGAGGCAGGTAGAGAGGCAGGTAGAGAGGCTGGCAGGCAGGTAGAGAGGCAGACAGGCAGGCAGGCAGGTAGAGAGGCAGTCAGGCAGGTAGGGAGGCAGCCAGGAAGTCAGACAGCCTTGCAGTCAGGCAGCCTGGCAGTCAGGCAGTCAGGCAGGCAGGCAGACTGGCAGTCAGGCAGCCAGTCGGTCAGCCAGGAAGTCAGGCAGTCATGCAGTCATGCAGGAAGGCAGTCATGCAGTCAGGCAGTCAGGCATCCAAGCAGTCAGGCAGCCAGGCAGTCAGCTAGGCAGTCAGGCAGCCAGGCAGTCAGGCAGCCAGGCAGACAGGCAGGCAGAGAGGCAGGCTGGCATGCAGGCAGAGAGGCAGACAGAGAGGCAGGCAGACAGGCAGGTAGAGAGGCAGGCAGTGAGGCAGAGAGGCAGGCATGCAGGCTGGCAGAGAGGCAGGCAGGCAGGCAGAGAGGCAGGCAGTCATGCAGCCAGGCAGGCAGGCAGTCAGGCAGCCAGGGAGTCGGTCAGTCAGTCGGTCAGCCAATCGGTCAGCCAGTCGGTCAGCCATTCGGTCAGCCTCGCAGTCAGGCAGTCAAGCAGCCTGGCAGTCAGGCAGTCAGGCATCCAATCAGTCAGGCAGAGAGGCAGCCAGGCAGTCAGGCAGACATGCAGGCAGAGAGGCAGGCAGGCAGAGAGGCAGACAGAGAGGCAGGCAGAGAGGTAGGTAGAGAGGCAGGCAGGCAGGCAAGCAGACAGGCAGTCAGGCAGGCAGGCAGGCAGGTAGAGAGGCAGGCAGGCAGGTAGAGAGGCAGGCAGGCAGGTAGAGTGGCAGGCAGCCAGGCAGTCAGGCAGCCAGGCAGTCAGGCAGCCAGGCAGTCATGCAGCCTGGCAGTCAGGCAGTCAGGCATCCAATCAGTCAGGCAGAGAGGCAGCCAGGCAGTCAGGCAGACATGCAGGCAGAGAGGCAGGCAGGCAGAGAGGCAGACAGAGAGGCAGGCAGAGAGGTAGGTAGAGAGGCAGGCAGGCAGGCAAGCAGACAGGCAGTCAGGCAGGCAGGCAGGCAGGTAGAGAGGCAGGCAGGCAGGTAGAGAGGCAGGCAGGCAGGTAGAGTGGCAGGCAGGCAGGCAGCCAGGCAGCCAGGCAGTCATGCAGCCAGGCAGACAGGCAGTCAGGCAGCCAATGGGTCAGCCAGTCGGTCAGCCATTCGGTCAGCCTGGCAGTCAGGCAGTCAGGCAGCCAGGCAGTCAGGCAGCCAGGCAGTCAGGCAGAGAGGCAGTCAGGCATCCAGGCAGCCAGGCAGCCAGGCAGCCAGGCAGTCATGCAGCCTGGCAGTCAGGCAGTCAGGCAGACTGGCAGTCAGTCAGGTAGAGAGGCAGGCAGGCATTCAGGCAGCCAGGCAGCCAGGCAGTCATGCAGCCTGGCAGTCAGGCAGTCATGCAGTCATGCAGCCAGGCAGGCAGCCAGGCAGGCAATCAGGCAGCCAGGCAGTCAGGCAGCCAGGCAGTCAGGCAGAGAGGCAGGCAGTCATGCAGACTGGCAGGCAGGCAGAGAGGCAGCCAGGCAGCCAGGCAGCCAGGCAGCCAGGCATTCATGCAGCCAGGCAGCCAGGGTGTCGGTCAGCCAATCGGTCAGCCAGTCGGTCAGCCAGTCGGTCAGCCATTCGGTCAGCCTGGCAGTCAGGCAGTCAGGCAGTCAGGCAGCCAGGCAGTCAGGCAGAGAGGCAGGCAGTCAGGCAGGCAGAGAGGCAGACAGAGAGGCAGGCAGGCAGGCAGAGAGGCAGACAGAGAGGCAGGCAGGCAGGCAGAGAGGCAGGCAGGCAGGCAGAGAGGCAGGCAGGTAGGGAGGCAGGCAGCCAGGCAGTCGGTCAGCCAGGCAAGCAGAGAGGCAGGTAGAGAGGCAGGTAGAGAGGCAGGTAGAGAGGCAGGTGCAGAGGCAGGCAGGCAGGCAGGCAGGTAGAGAGGCTGCCAGGAAGTCAGGCAGCCTTGCAGTCAGGCAGCCTGGCAGTCAGGCAGGCAGGCAGAGAGGCAGGTAGAGAGGCAGGTAGAGAGGCTGGTAGAGAGGCAGGCAGGCAGGTAGAGAGGCAGACAGGCAGGTAGAGAGGCAGCCAGGAAGTCAGGCAGCCTTGCAGTCAGGCAGCCTGGCAGTCAGGCAGGCAGGCAGGCAGTCAGGCTGCCAGTCAGGCTGGCAGCCTGTCAGGCAGGCGGCCAGGCAGCCAGGCAGGCAGAGAGGCCGGTAGAGAGGCAGGTAGAGAGGCAGGTAGAGAGGCTGGCAGGCAGGTAGAGAGGCAGGCAGGCAGGTAGAGATGCAGGCAGGCAGGTAGAAAGGCAGCCAGGAAGTCAGGCAGCCTTGCAGTCAGGCAGCCTGGCAGTCAGGCAGTCAGGCAGACAGGCAGGCAGAGAGGCAGGCAGGCAGGCAGAGAGGCAGACAGCCAAGCAGTCAGGCAGACTGGCAGTCAGTCAGGTAGAGAGGCAGGCAGGCATTCAGGCACCCAGGCAGTCAGGCAGTCATGCAGCCAGGCAGGCAGTCAGGCAGCCAGGGAGTCGGTCAGCCAGTCGGTCAGCCAATCGGTCAGCCAGTCGGTCAGCCATTCGGTCAGCCTGGCAGCCAGGCAGACAGAGAGGCAGGTAGAGAGGCAGGCAGGCAGGTAGAGAGGCAGCCAGGAAGTCAGGCAGCCTTGCAGTCAGGCAGTCAGGCAGTCATGCAGCCAGGCAGGCAGGTAGAGAGGCAGGCAGTCATGCAGACTGGCAGGCAGGCAGAGAGGCAGTCAGGCAGCCAGGCAGCCAGGCAGCCAGGCAGGTAGAGAGGCAGGGAGGCAGGTAGAGTGGCAGGCAGTCAGGCAGGCAGGTAGAGAGGCAGGTAGGCAGGTAGAGAAGCAGGCAGCCAGGCAGGCAGGCAGGCAGGTAGAGTGGCAGGCAGGCAGGCAGTCAGGCTGCCAGTCAGGCATGCAGCCGGTCAGGCAAGCAGCCTGGCAGTCAGGCAATCAGGCAGCCTTGCAGTCAGGCAGCCTGGCAGTCAGGCAGTCGGGCAGCCTGGCAGTCAGGCAGTCAGGCAGCCAGGCAGGCAGAGAGGCAGGTAGAGAGGCAGTCAGGCAGCCAAGCAGTCAGGCAGACTGGCAGGCAGAGAGGCAGGCAGGCAGGCAGGCAGAGAGGCAGACAGAGAGGCAGGCAGGCAGGCACGCAGAGAGGCAGGCAGAGAGGCAGGCAGGCAGTTAGAGTGGCAGGCAGGCAGGTAGAGTGGCAGTTAGGCAGGTAGAGAGGCAGCCAGGAAGTCAGACAGCCTTGCAGTCAGGCAGCCTGGCAGTCAGGCAGTCAGGCAGCCAGGCAGTCAGGCAGTCATGCAGCCAGGCAGGCAGGCAGCCTGGCAGTCAGGCAGCCAGGCAGTCAGGCAGACAGGCAGCCAGGCAGGCAGAGAGGCAGGCAGAGAGGCAGGCAGAGAGGCAGGTAGAGAGGCAGGTACAGAGGCAGGCAGGCAGGTAGAGAGGCTGCCAGGAAGTCAGGCAGCCTTGCAGTCAGGCAGCCTGGCAGTCAGGCAGGCAGGCAGCCAGGCAGTCAGGCAGCCAGGCAGTCAGGCAGAGAGGCAGGCAGAGAGGCAGGCTGGCATGCAGGCAGAGAGGCAGACAGAGAGGCAGGCAGACAGGCAGGTAGAGAGGCAGGCAGTGAGGCAGAGAGGCAGGCATGCAGGCAGGCAGAGAGGCAGGCAGGCAGGCAGAAAGGCAGGCAGGTAGGGAGGCAGGCAGCCAGGCAGTCGGTCAGCCAGGCAAGCAGAGAGGCAGGTAGAGAGGCAGGTACAGAGGCAGGCAGGCAGGCAGGCAGGTAGAGAGGCAGGCAGGCAGGCAGAGAGGCAGGCAGGCAGGTAGAGAGGCAGGCAGGCAGGTAGAGAGGCAGGCAGAGAGGCAGGCTGGCAGGCAGGCAGTCAGGCAGTCAGGCAGAGAGGCAGGCAGGCAGGCAGAGAGGCAGTCAGGCAGGCAGATAGGCAGCCAGGAAGTCAGGCAGCCTTGCAGTCAGGCAGTCAGGCAGACAGGCAGGCTGAGAGGCAGGTAGAGAGGCAGGTAGTTAGGCTGGCAGGCAGGTAGAGAGGCAGGCAGGCAGGTAGAGTGGCAGTTAGGCAGGTAGAGAGGCAGCCAGGAAGTCAGACAGCCTTGCAGTCAGGCAGCCTGGCAGTCAGGCAGTCAGGCAGCCAGGCAGTCAGGCAGTCATGCAGCCAGGCAGGCAGGCAGCCTGGCAGTCAGGCAGCCAGGCAGTCAGGCAGACAGGCAGCCAGGCAGGCAGAGAGGCAGGCAGAGAGGCAGGCAGAGAGGCAGCCAGTAAGTCAGGCAGCCTTGCATTCAGGCAGCCAGGCAAGCAGGTAGAGTAGCAGGCAGGCAGGTAGAGTGGCAGGCAGGCAGTTAGAGTGGCAGGCAGGCAGGTAGAGTGGCAGACAGGCAGGTAGAGAGGCAGGCAGGCAGGCAGATAGGCAGCCAGGAATTCAGGCAGCCTTGCAGTCAGGCAGCCTGGCAGTCAGGCAGTCAGGCAGACAGGCAGGCAGAGAGGCAGGCATGCATGCAGGCAGAGAGGCAGGCAGGCAGGCAGAGAGGCAGGCAGGTAGGGAGGCAGGCAGCCAGGCAGTCGATCAGCCAGGCAAGCAGAGAGGCAGGTAGAGAGGCAGGTACAGAGGCAGGCAGGCAGGCAGGCAGGTAGAGAGGCTGCCAGGAAGTCAGGCAGCCTTGCAGTCTGGCAGCCTCGCAGTCAGGCAGCCAGGCAGCCTTGCAGTCAGGCAGCCAGGCAGTCAGGCAGTCATGCAGCCAGGCAGAGAGGCAGGCAGTCATGCAGCCAGGCAGGCAGGCAGTCAGGCAGCCACGGAGTCGGTCAGCCAGTCGGTCAGCCAATCGGTCAGCCAGTCGGTCAGCCATTCGGTCAGCCTGGCAGTCAGGCAGTCAGGCATCCAATCAGTCAGGCAGAGAGGCAGCCAGGCAGTCAGGCAGACATGCAGGCAGAGAGGCAGGCAGGCAGAGAGGCAGACAGAGAGGCAGGCAGAGAGGTAGGTAGAGAGGCAGGCAGGCAGGCAAGCAGACAGGCAGAGAGGCAGGCAGGCAGGCAGGCAGGCAGACAGGCAGAGAGGCAGGCAGGCAGGCAGAGAGGCAGGCAGGCAGGTAGAGAGGCAGCCTGGCAGTCAGCCAGCCAGTCGGACAGCCAGGAAGTCAGGCAGTCATGCAGCCAGGCAGGCAGTCAGGCTGCCAGTCAGGCAGGCAGCCTGGCAGGCAGTCAGGCAGCCAGGGAGTCGGTCAGCCAGTCGGTCAGCCAATCGGTCAGCCAGACGGTCAGCCATTCGGTCAGCCTGGCAGCCAGGCAGACAGAGAGGCAGGTAGAGAGGCAGGCAGGCAGGTAGAGAGGCAGACAGGCAGGCAGGCAGGTAGAGAGGCAGTCAGGCAGGTAGAGAGGCAGCCAGGAAGTCAGACAGCCTTGCAGTCAGGCAGCCTGGCAGCCAGGCAGTCAGGCAGGCAGGCAGACTGGCAGTCAGGCAGCCAAGCAGTCAGGCAGTCAGACAGACAGGCAGGCAGTCAGGCAGCCAGGCAGGCAGTCAGGCAGCCTGGCAGTCAGTCAGCCGGTCGGTCAGCCAGGAAGTCAGGCAGTCATGCAGGCAGGCAGGCAGGCAGTCATGCAGTCAGGCAGTCAGGCATCCAAGCAGTCAGGCAGCCAGGCAGTCAGGCAGCCAGGCAGTCAGGCAGAGAGGCAGGCAGTCAGGCAGGCAGAGAGGCAGACAGAGAGGCAGAGAGGCAGACAGAGAGGCAGGCAGAGAGGCAGACAGAGAGGCAGGCAGGCAGGCAGAGAGGCAGGCAGGCAGGTAGAGGGGCAGGGAGGCAGGTAGAGTGGCAGGCAGTCAGGCAGCCAGGCAGGCAGTCAGGCAGCCAGGCCGTCAGGCAGCCAGGCAGTCAGGCAGAGAGGCAGGCAGTCATGCAGCCAGGCAGGCAGGCAGTCAGGCAGCCAGGGAGTCGGTCAGTCAGTCGGTCAGCCAATCGGTCAGCCAGTCGGTCAGCCATTCGGTCAGCCTAGCAGTCAGGCAGTCAAGCAGCCTGGCAGTCAGGCAGTCAGGCATCCAATCAGTCAGGCAGAGAGGCAGCCAGGCAGTCAGGCAGACATGCAGGCAGAGAGGCAGGCAGGCAGAGAGGCAGACAGAGAGGCAGGCAGAGAGGTAGGTAGAGAGGCAGGCAGGCAGGCAAGCAGACAGGCAGTCAGGCAGGCAGGCAGGCAGGTAGAGAGGCAGGCAGGCAGGTAGAGAGGCAGGCAGGCAGGTAGATTGGCAGGCAGCCAGGCAGTCAGGCAGCCAGGCAGTCAGGCAGAGAGGCAGTCAGGCAGCCAGGCAGCCAGGCAGTCATGCAGCCTGGCAGTCAGGCAGTCAGGCATCCAATCAGTCAGGCAGAGAGGCAGCCAGGCAGTCAGGCAGACATGCAGGCAGAGAGGCAGGCAGGCAGAGAGGCAGACAGAGAGGCAGGCAGAGAGGTAGGTAGAGAGGCAGGCAGGCAGGCAAGCAGACAGGCAGTCAGGCAGGCAGGCAGGCAGGTAGAGAGGCAGGCAGGCAGGTAGAGAGGCAGGCAGGCAGGTAGAGTGGCAGGCAGGCAGGCAGCCAGGCAGCCAGGCAGTCAGGCAGCCAGGCCGTCAGGCAGCCAGGCAGTCAGGCAGAGAGGCAGGCAGTCATGCAGCCAGGCAGGCAGGCAGCCTTGCAGTCAGGCAGTCAGGCAGGCAGGCAGGCAGGCAGGTAGAGAGGCTGCCAGGAAGTCAGGCAGCCTTGCAGTCAGGCAGCCTGGCAGTCAGGCAGCCTGGCAGTCAGGCAGTCAGGCAGCCAGGCAGTCAGGCAGTCATGCAGCCAGGCAGGCAGGCAGCCTGGCAGTCAGGCAGCCAGGCAGTCAGGCAGACAGGCAGCCAGGCAGGCAGAGGGGCAGGCAGAGAGGCAGGCAGAGAGGCAGCCAGTAAGTCAGGCAGCCTTGCATTCAGGCAGCCAGGCAAGCAGGTAGAGTAGCAGGCAGGCAGGTAGAGTGGCAGGCAGGCAGTTAGAGTGGCAGGCAGGCAGGTAGAGTGGCAGACAGGCAGGTAGAGAGGCAGGCAGGCAGGTAGAGAGGCAGGCAGGCAGGTAGGCAGGCAGGCAGGCAGGCAGGTAGAGAGGCAGGCAGGCAGGCAGAAAGGCAGGCAGGTAGGGAGGCAGGCAGCCAGGCAGTCGGTCAGCCAGGCAAGCAGAGAGGCAGGTAGAGAGGCAGGTACAGAGGCAGGCAGGCAGGCAGGCAGGTAGAGAGGCTGCCAGGAAGTCAGGCAGCCTTGCAGTCAGGCAGCCTGGCAGTCAGGCGGGCAGGCAGCCAGGCAGTCAGGCAGCCAGGCAGTCAGGCAGAGAGGCAGGCAGGCAGGCAGCGAGGCAGTCAGGCAGGCAGATAGGCAGCCAGGAAGTCAGGCAGCCTTGCAGTCAGGCAGTCAGGCAGACAGGCAGGCTGAGAGGCAGGTAGAGAGGCAGGTAGAGAGGCAGGTAGTTAGGCTGGCTGGCAGGTAGAGAGGCAGGCAGGCAGGTAGAGAGGCAGGCAGAGAGGCAGGTAGAGAGACAGGCAGAGAGGCAGAGAGGCAGAGAGGCAGGCAGAGAGGCAGGCAGGAAGGTAGAGAGGCAGGCAGGCAGGTAGAGAGGCAGGCAGAGAGGCAGGCAGGCAGGAAGGCAGTCAGGCAGTCAGGCAGAGAGGCAGGCAGGCAGGCAGGCAGAGAGGCAGGCAGGCAGGTAGAGAGGCAGGCAGGCAGGTAGAGAGGCAGGTAGAGAGGCAGGTAGAGAGGCAGGCAGGCAGGCAGGTAGAGAGGCAGCCAGGCATTCAGGCAGCCAGGCAGTCAGGCAGCCAGGCAGCCAGGCAGGCAGAGAGGCAGGTAGAGAGGCAGGTAGAGAGGCAGGTAGAGAGGCAGGTAGAGAGGCAGGTAGAGAGGCAGGCAGGCAGCCCGGCAGTCAGGCAGTCAGGCAGCCAGGCAGTCAGGCAGACAGGCAGACTGGTAGTCAGGCAGCCAAGCAGTCAGGCAGACTGGCAGTCAGGCTGCCAGTCAGGCAGGCAGCCGGTCAGGCAGGCACACAGTCAGGCAGCCAGGCAGGCAAGCAGGTAGAGAGGCAGGCAGGCAGGGAGGCAGGTAGAGAGGCAGGTAGAGAGGCAGGCAGCCAGGCAGTCGATCAGCCAGTCCGTTATCCATTCGGTCAGCCAGGCAGGCAGTCAGCCAGGCAGTCAGGCAGGCAAGCAGGTAGAGTGGCAGGCAGAGAGGCAGGTAGAGAGGCATCCGTGTAGGCAGGCAGAGAGGCAGGCAGAGAGGCAGGCAGAGAGGCAGGCATGCATGCAGGCAGAGAGGCAGGCAGGCAGGCAGAGAGGCAGGCAGGTAGGGAGGCAGGCAGCCAGGCAGTCGATCAGCCAGGCAAGCAGAGAGGCAGGTAGAGAGGCAGGTACAGAGGCAGGCAGGCAGGCAGGCAGGTAGAGAGGCTGCCAGGAAGTCAGGCAGCCTTGCAGTCAGGCAGCCTCGCAGTCAGGCAGCCAGGCAGCCTTGCAGTCAGGCAGCCAGGCAGTCAGGCAGTCATGCAGCCAGGCAGAGAGGCAGGCAGTCATGCAGCCAGGCAGGCAGGCAGTCAGGCAGCCACGGAGTCGGTCAGCCAGTCGGTCAGCCAATCGGTCAGCCAGTCGGTCAGCCATTCGGTCAGCCTGGCAGTCAGGCAGTCAGGCATCCAATCAGTCAGGCAGAGAGGCAGCCAGGCAGTCAGGCAGACATGCAGGCAGAGAGGCAGGCAGGCAGAGAGGCAGACAGAGAGGCAGGCAGAGAGGTAGGTAGAGAGGCAGGCAGGCAGGCAAGCAGACAGGCAGAGAGGCAGGCAGGCAGGCAGGCAGGCAGACAGGCAGAGAGGCAGGCAGGCAGGCAGAGAGGCAGGCAGGCAGGTAGAGAGGCAGCCTGGCAGTCAGCCAGCCAGTCGGACAGCCAGGAAGTCAGGCAGTCATGCAGCCAGGCAGGCAGTCAGGCTGCCAGTCAGGCAGGCAGCCTGGCAGGCAGTCAGGCAGCCAGGGAGTCGGTCAGCCAGTCGGTCAGCCAATCGGTCAGCCAGACGGTCAGCCATTCGGTCAGCCTGGCAGCCAGGCAGACAGAGAGGCAGGTAGAGAGGCAGGCAGGCAGGTAGAGAGGCAGCCAGTAAGTCAGGCAGCCTTGCAGTCAGGCAGTCAGGCAGCCAGGCAGTCAGGCAGTCATGCAGCCAGGCAGGCAGGCAGTCAGGCAGTCAGGCAGCCAGGCAGTCAGGCAGCCAGGCAGGCAGAGAGGCAGGTAGAGAGGCAGGTAGAGAGGGTGGCAGGCAGGTAGAGAGGCAGACAGGCAGGCAGGCAGGTAGAGAGGCAGTCAGGCAGGTAGAGAGGCAGCCAGGAAGTCAGACAGCCTTGCAGTCAGGCAGCCTGGCAGCCAGGCAGTCAGGCAGGCAGGCAGACTGGCAGTCAGGCAGCCAAGCAGTCAGGCAGTCAGACAGACAGGCAGGCAGTCAGGCAGCCAGGCAGGCAGTCAGGCAGCCTGGCAGTCAGTCAGCCGGTCGGTCAGCCAGGAAGTCAGGCAGTCATGCAGGCAGGCAGGCAGGCAGTCATGCAGTCAGGCAGTCAGGCATCCAAGCAGTCAGGCAGCCAGGCAGTCAGGCAGCCAGGCAGTCAGGCAGAGAGGCAGGCAGTCAGGCAGGCAGAGAGGCAGACAGAGAGGCAGAGAGGCAGACAGAGAGGCAGGCAGAGAGGCAGACAGAGAGGCAGGCAGGCAGGCAGAGAGGCATGCAGGCAGGTAGAGGGGCAGGGAGGCAGGTAGAGTGGCAGGCAGTCAGGCAGCCAGGCAGGCAGTCAGGCAGCCAGGCCGTCAGGCAGCCAGGCAGTCAGGCAGAGAGGCAGGCAGTCATGCAGCCAGGCAGGCAGGCAGTCAGGCAGCCAGGGAGTCGGTCAGTCAGTCGGTCAGCCAATCGGTCAGCCAGTCGGTCAGCCATTCGGTCAGCCTAGCAGTCAGGCAGTCAAGCAGCCTGGCAGTCAGGCAGTCAGGCATCCAATCAGTCAGGCAGAGAGGCAGCCAGGCAGTCAGGCAGACATGCAGGCAGAGAGGCAGGCAGGCAGAGAGGCAGACAGAGAGGCAGGCAGAGAGGTAGGTAGAGAGGCAGGCAGGCAGGCAAGCAGACAGGCAGTCAGGCAGGCAGGCAGGCAGGTAGAGAGGCAGGCAGGCAGGTAGAGAGGCAGGCAGGCAGGTAGAGTGGCAGGCAGCCAGGCAGTCAGGCAGCCAGGCAGTCAGGCAGAGAGGCAGTCAGGCAGCCAGGCAGCCAGGCAGTCATGCAGCCTGGCAGTCAGGCAGTCAGGCATCCAATCAGTCAGGCAGAGAGGCAGCCAGGCAGTCAGGCAGACATGCAGGCAGAGAGGCAGGCAGGCAGAGAGGCAGACAGAGAGGCAGGCAGAGAGGTAGGTAGAGAGGCAGGCAGGCAGGCAAGCAGACAGGCAGTCAGGCAGGCAGGCAGGCAGGTAGAGAGGCAGGCAGGCAGGTAGAGAGGCAGGCAGGCAGGTAGAGTGGCAGGCAGGCAGGCAGCCAGGCAGCCAGGCAGTCAGGCAGCCAGGCCGTCAGGCAGCCAGGCAGTCAGGCAGAGAGGCAGGCAGTCATGCAGCCAGGCAGGCAGGCAGTCAGGCAGCCAGGGAGTCGGTCAGTCAGTCGGTCAGCCAATCGGTCAGCCAGTCGGTCAGCCATTCGGTCAGCCTGGCAGTCAGGCAGTCAAGCAGCCTGGCAGTCAGGCAGTCAGGCATCCAATCAGTCAGGCAGAGAGGCAGCCAGGCAGTCAGGCAGACATGCAGGCAGAGAGGCAGGCAGGCAGAGAGGCAGACAGAGAGGCAGGCAGAGAGGTAGGTAGAGAGGCAGGCAGGCAGGCAAGCAGACAGGCAGTCAGGCAGGCAGGCAGGCAGGTAGAGAGGCAGGCAGGCAGGTAGAGAGGCAGGCAGGCAGGTAGAGTGGCAGGCAGCCAGGCAGTCAGGCAGCCAGGCAGTCAGGCAGAGAGGCAGTCAGGCAGCCAGGCAGCCAGGCAGTCATGCAGCCTGGCAGTCAGGCAGTCAGGCATCCAATCAGTCAGGCAGAGAGGCAGCCAGGCAGTCAGGCAGACATGCAGGCAGAGAGGCAGGCAGGCAGAGAGGCAGACAGAGAGGCAGGCAGAGAGGTAGGTAGAGAGGCAGGCAGGCAGGCAAGCAGACAGGCAGTCAGGCAGGCAGGCAGGCAGGTAGAGAGGCAGGCAGGCAGGTAGAGAGGCAGGCAGGCAGGTAGAGTGGCAGGCAGGCAGGCAGCCAGGCAGCCAGGCAGTCATGCAGCCAGGCAGACAGGCAGTCAGGCAGCCAATGGGTCAGCCAGTCGGTCAGCCATTCGGTCAGCCTGGCAGTCAGGCAGTCAGGCAGCCAGGCAGTCAGGCAGCCAGGCAGTCAGGCAGAGGGGCAGTCAGGCATCCAGGCAGCCAGGCAGCCAGGCAGTCATGCAGCCTGGCAGTCAGGCAGTCAGGCAGTCAGGCAGCCAGGCAGCCAGGCAGTCAGGCAGAGAGGCAGGCAGTCAGGCAGCCAGGCAGTCAGGCAGACAGGCAGGCAGAGAGGCAGGCAGGCAGGCAGGCAGAGAGGCAGACAGCCAAGCAGTCAGGCAGACTGGCAGTCAGTCAGGTAGAGAGGCAGGCAGGCATTCAGGCAGCCAGGCAGCCAGGCAGTCATGCAGCCTGGCAGTCAGGCAGTCATGCAGTCATGCAGCCAGGCAGGCAGCCAGGCAGGCAATCAGGCAGCCAGGCAGTCAGGCAGCCAGGCAGTCAGGCAGAGAGGCAGGCAGTCATGCAGACTGGCAGGCAGGCAGAGAGGCAGTCAGGCAGCCAGGCAGCCAGGCAGCCAGGCATTCATGCAGCCAGGCAGGCAGGCAGTCAGGCAGCCAGGGTGTCGGTCAGCCAATCGGTCAGCCAGTCGGTCAGCCAGTCGGTCAGCCATTCGGTCAGCCTGGCAGTCAGGCAGTCAGGCAGTCAGGCAGCCAGGCAGTCAGGCAGAGAGGCAGGCAGTCAGGCAGGCAGAGAGGCAGACAGAGAGGCAGGCAGGCAGGCAGAGAGGCAGACAGAGAGGCAGGCAGGCAGGCAGAGAGGCAGGCAGGCAGGCAGAGAGGCAGGCAGGTAGGGAGGCAGGCAGCCAGGCAGTCGGTCAGCCAGGCAAGCAGAGAGGCAGGTAGAGAGGCAGGTAGAGAGGCAGGTAGAGAGGCAGGTGCAGAGGCAGGCAGGCAGGCAGGCAGGTAGAGAGGCTGCCAGGAAGTCAGGCAGCCTTGCAGTCAGGCAGCCTGGCAGTCAGGCAGGCAGGCAGAGAGGCAGGTAGAGAGGCAGGTAGAGAGGCTGGTAGAGAGGCAGGCAGGCAGGTAGAGAGGCAGACAGGCAGGTAGAGAGGCAGCCAGGAAGTCAGGCAGCCTTGCAGTCAGGCAGCCTGGCAGTCAGGCAGGTAGGCAGGCAGTCAGGCTGCCAGTCAGGCTGGCAGCCTGTCAGGCAGGCGGCCAGGCAGCCAGGCAGGCAGAGAGGCCGGTAGAGAGGCAGGTAGAGAGGCAGGTAGAGAGGCTGGCAGGCAGGTAGAGAGGCAGGCAGGCAGGTAGAGATGCAGGCAGGCAGGTAGAAAGGCAGCCAGGAAGTCAGGCAGCCTTGCAGTCAGGCAGCCTGGCAGTCAGGCAGTCAGGCAGACAGGCAGGCAGAGAGGCAGGCAGGCAGGCAGGCAGGCAGAGAGGCAGACAGCCAAGCAGTCAGGCAGACTGGCAGTCAGTCAGGTAGAGAGGCAGGCAGGCATTCAGGCACCCAGGCAGTCAGGCAGTCATGCAGCCAGGCAGGCAGTCAGGCAGCCAGGGAGTCGGTCAGCCAGTCGGTCAGCCTGGCAGCCAGGCAGACAGAGAGGCAGGTAGAGAGGCAGGCAGGCAGGTAGAGAGGCAGCCAGGAAGTCAGGCAGCCTTGCAGTCAGGCAGTCAGGCCGCCAGGCAGTCAGGCAGTCATGCAGCCAGGCAGGCAGGTAGAGAGGCAGGCAGGCAGGTAGAGTGGCAGGCAGGCAGTTAGAGTGGCAGGCAGGCAGGTAGAGTGGCAGGCAGGCAGGTAGAGAGGCAGCCAGGAAGTCAGACAGCCTTGCAGTCAGGCAGCCTGGCAGTCAGCTAGGCAGTCAGGCAGCCAGGCAGTCAGGCAGGCATGCAAGCAGTGAGGCAGCCAGGCAGTCAGGCAGAGAGGCAGGCAGTCATGCAGACTGGCAGGCAGGCAGAGAGGCAGTCAGGCAGCCAGGCAGCCAGGCAGCCAGGCAGGTAGAGAGGCAGGGAGGCAGGTAGAGTGGCAGGCAGTCAGGCAGGCAGGTAGAGAGGCAGGTAGGCAGGTAGAGAAGCAGGCAGCCAGGCAGGCAGGCAGGCAGGTAGAGTGGCAGGCAGGCAGGCAGTCAGGCTGCCAGTCAGGCATGCAGCCGGTCAGGCAAGCAGCCTGGCAGTCAGGCAGTCAGGCAGCCTTGCAGTCAGGCAGCCTGGCAGTCAGGCAGTCAGGCAGCCAGGCAGGCAGAGAGGCAGGTAGAGAGGCAGTCAGGCAGCCAAGCAGTCAGGCAGACTGGCAGGCAGAGAGGCAGGCAGGCAGGCAGGCAGAGAGGCAGACAGAGAGGCAGGCAGGCAGGCACGCAGAGAGGCAGGCAGAGAGGCAGGCA
The DNA here is from genome assembly GCF_051020955.1 of Megalopta genalis. Classification (NCBI taxonomy): domain Eukaryota; kingdom Metazoa; phylum Arthropoda; class Insecta; order Hymenoptera; family Halictidae; genus Megalopta; species Megalopta genalis. Next base: position 10,172,172 of record NC_135018.1, on the reverse strand, counting down.
GGCAGTTAGAGTGGCAGGCAGGCAGGTAGAGTGGCAGTTAGGCAGGTAGAGAGGCAGCCAGGAAGTCAGACAGCCTTGCAGTCAGGCAGCCTGGCAGTCAGGCAGTCAGGCAGCCAGGCAGTCAGGCAGTCATGCAGCCAGGCAGGCAGGCAGCCTGGCAGTCAGGCAGCCAGGCAGTCAGGCAGACAGGCAGTCAGGCAGAGAGGCAGGCAGTCATGCAGACTGGCAGGCAGGCAGAGAGGCAGTCAGGCAGCCAGGCAGCCAGGCAGCCAGGCATTCATGCAGCCAGGCAGGCAGGCAGTCAGGCAGCCAGGGTGTCGGTCAGCCAATCGGTCAGGCAGTCGGTCAGCCAGTCGGTCAGCCATTCGGTCAGCCTGGCAGTCAGGCAGTCAGGCAGTCAGGCAGCCAGGCAGTCAGGCAGAGAGGCAGGCAGTCAGGCAGGCAGAGAGGCAGACAGAGAGGCAGGCAGGCAGGCAGAGAGGCAGACAGAGAGGCAGGCAGGCAGGCAGAGAGGCAGGCAGGCAGGCAGAGAGGCAGGCAGGTAGGGAGGCAGGCAGCCAGGCAGTCGGTCAGCCAGGCAAGCAGAGAGGCAGGTAGAAAGGCAGGTAGAGAGGCAGGTAGAGAGGCAGGTGCAGAGGCAGGCAGGCAGGCAGGCAGGTAGAGAGGCTGCCAGGAAGTCAGGCAGCCTTGCAGTCAGGCAGCCTGGCAGTCAGGCAGGCAGGCAGAGAGGCAGGTAGAGAGGCAGGTAGAGAGGCTGGTAGAGAGGCAGGCAGGCAGGTAGAGAGGCAGACAGGCAGGTAGAGAGGCAGCCAGGAAGTCAGGCAGCCTTGCAGTCAGGCAGCCTGGCAGTCAGGCAGGCAGGCAGGCAGTCAGGCTGCCAGTCAGGCTGGCAGCCTGTCAGGCAGGCGGCCAGGCAGCCAGGCAGGCAGAGAGGCCGGTAGAGAGGCAGGTAGAGAGGCTGGCAGGCAGGTAGAGAGGCAGGCAGGCAGGTAGAGATGCAGGCAGGCAGGTAGAAAGGCAGCCAGGAAGTCAGGCAGCCTTGCAGTCAGGCAGCCTGGCAGTCAGGCAGTCAGGCAGACAGGCAGGCAGAGAGGCAGGCAGGCAGGCAGAGAGGCAGACAGCCAAGCAGTCAGGCAGACTGGCAGTCAGTCAGGTAGAGAGGCAGGCAGGCATTCAGGCACCCAGGCAGTCAGGCAGTCATGCAGCCAGGCAGGCAGTCAGGCAGCCAGGGAGTCGGTCAGCCAGTCGGTCAGCCTGGCAGCCAGGCAGACAGAGAGGCAGGTAGAGAGGCAGGCAGGCAGGTAGAGAGGCAGCCAGGAAGTCAGGCAGCCTTGCAGTCAGGCAGTCAGGCCGCCAGGCAGTCAGGCAGTCATGCAGCCAGGCAGGCAGGTAGAGAGGCAGGCAGGCAGGTAGAGTGGCAGGCAGGCAGTTAGAGTGGCAGGCAGGCAGGTAGAGTGGCAGGCAGGCAGGTAGAGAGGCAGCCAGGAAGTCAGACAGCCTTGCAGTCAGGCAGCCTGGCAGTCAGCTAGGCAGTCAGGCAGCCAGGCAGTCAGGCAGGCAGGCAAGCAGTGAGGCAGCCAGGCAGTCGGGCAGAGAGGCAGGCAGTCATGCAGACTGGCAGGCAGGCAGAGAGGCAGTCAGGCAGCCAGGCAGCCAGGCAGCCAGGCAGGTAGAGAGGCAGGGAGGCAGGTAGAGTGGCAGGCAGTCAGGCAGGCAGGTAGAGAGGCAGGTAGGCAGGTAGAGAAGCAGGCAGCCAGGCAGGCAGGCAGGCAGGTAGAGTGGCAGGCAGGCAGGCAGTCAGGCTGCCAGTCAGGCATGCAGCCGGTCAGGCAAGCAGCCTGGCAGTCAGGCAGTCAGGCAGCCTTGCAGTCAGGCAGCCTGGCAGTCAGGCAGTCAGGCAGCCAGGCAGGCAGAGAGGCAGGTAGAGAGGCAGTCAGGCAGCCAAGCAGTCAGGCAGACTGGCAGGCAGAGAGGCAGGCAGGCAGGCAGGCAGAGAGGCAGACAGAGAGGCAGGCAGGCAGGCACGCAGAGAGGCAGGCAGAGAGGCAGGCAGGCAGTTAGAGTGGCAGGCAGGCAGGTAGAGTGGCAGTTAGGCAGGTAGAGAGGCAGCCAGGAAGTCAGACAGCCTTGCAGTCAGGCAGCCTGGCAGTCAGGCAGTCAGGCAGCCAGGCAGTCAGGCAGTCATGCAGCCAGGCAGGCAGGCAGCCTGGCAGTCAGGCAGCCAGGCAGTCAGGCAGACAGGCAGCCAGGCAGGCAGAGAGGCAGGCAGAGAGGCAGGCAGAGAGGCAGGTAGAGAGGCAGGTAGAGAGGCAGGTACAGAGGCAGGCAGGCAGGCAGGCAGGTAGAGAGGCTGCCAGGAAGTCAGGCAGCCTTGCAGTCAGGCAGCCTGGCAGTCAGGCAGGCAGGCAGCCAGGCAGTCAGGCAGCCAGGCAGTCAGGCAGAGAGGCAGGCAGAGAGGCAGGCTGGCATGCAGGCAGAGAGGCAGACAGAGAGGCAGGCAGACAGGCAGGTAGAGAGGCAGGCAGTGAGGCAGAGAGGCAGGCATGCAGGCAGGCAGAGAGGCAGGCAGGCAGGCAGAAAGGCAGGCAGGTAGGGAGGCAGGCAGCCAGGCAGTCGGTCAGCCAGGCAAGCAGAGAGGCAGGTAGAGAGGCAGGTACAGAGGCAGGCAGGCAGGCAGGCAGGTAGAGAGGCAGGCAGGCAGGCAGAGAGGCAGGCAGGCAGGTAGAGAGCCAGGCAGGCAGGTAGAGAGGCAGGCAGAGAGGCAGGCTGGCAGGCAGGCAGTCAGGCAGTCAGGCAGAGAGGCAGGCAGGCAGGCAGAGAGGCAGTCAGGCAGGCAGATAGGCAGCCAGGAAGTCAGGCAGCCTTGCAGTCAGGCAGTCAGGCAGACAGGCAGGCTGAGAGGCAGGTAGAGAGGCAGGTAGAGAGGCAGGTAGTTAGGCTGGCAGGCAGGTAGAGAGGCAGGCAGGCAGGTAGAGTGGCAGTTAGGCAGGTAGAGAGGCAGCCAGGAAGTCAGACAGCCTTGCAGTCAGGCAGCCTGGCAGTCAGGCAGTCAGGCAGCCAGGCAGTCAGGCAGTCATGCAGCCAGGCAGGCAGGCAGCCTGGCAGTCAGGCAGCCAGGCAGTCAGGCAGACAGGCAGCCAGGAAGGCAGAGAGGCAGGCAGAGAGGCAGGCAGAGAGGCAGCCAGTAAGTCAGGCAGCCTTGCATTCAGGCAGCCAGGCAAGCAGGTAGAGAGGCAGACAGGCAGGTAGAGAGGCAGGCAGGCAGGTAGAGTAGCAGGCAGGCAGGTAGAGTGGCAGGCAGGCAGTTAGAGTGGCAGGCAGGCAGGTAGAGTGGCAGACAGGCAGGTAGAGAGGCAGGCAGGCAGGTAGAGAGGCAGGCAGGCAGGTAGGCAGGCAGGCAGGCAGGCAGGTAAAGAGGCAGGCAGGTAGAGAGGCAGGCAGGCAGGCAGAAAGGCAGGCAGGTAGGGAGGCAGGCAGCCAGGCAGTCGGTCAGCCAGGCAAGCAGAGAGGCAGGTAGAGAGGCAGGTACAGAGGCAGGCAGGCAGGCAGGCAGGTAGAGAGGCTGCCAGGAAGTCAGGCAGCCTTGCAGTCAGGCAGCCTGGCAGTCAGGCGGGCAGGCAGCCAGGCAGTCAGGCAGCCAGGCAGTCAGGCAGAGAGGCAGGCAGGCAGGCAGAGAGGCAGTCAGGCAGGCAGATAGGCAGCCAGGAAGTCAGGCAGCCTTGCAGTCAGGCAGCCTGGCAGTCAGGCAGTCAGGCAGCCAGGCAGGCAGTTAGGCAGGTAGAGAGGCAGCCAGGAAGTCAGACAGCCTTGCAGTCAGGCAGCCTGGCAGTCAGGCAGTCAGGCAGCCAGGCAGTCAGGCAGTCATGCAGCCAGGCAGGCAGGCAGCCTGGCAGTCAGGCAGCCAGGCAGTCAGGCAGACAGGCAGCCAGGCAGGCAGAGAGGCAGGCAGAGAGGCAGGCAGAGAGGCAGGTAGAGAGGCAGGCAGGCAGGCAGGCAGGTAGAGAGGCTGCCAGGAAGTCAGGCAGCCTTGCAGTCAGGAAGTCAGGCAGCCTTGCAGGCAGGCAGCCAGGCAGTCAGGCAGCCAGGCAGTCAGGCAGAGAGGCAGGCAGAGAGGCAGGCTGGCATGCAGGCAGAGAGGCAGACAGAGAGGCAGGCAGACAGGCAGGTAGAGAGGCAGGCAGTGAGGCAGAGAGGCAGGCATGCAGGCAGGCAGAGAGGCAGGCAGGCAGGCAGAAAGGCAGGCAGGTAGGGAGGCAGGCAGCCAGGCAGTCGGTCAGCCAGGCAAGCAGAGAGGCAGGTAGAGAGGCAGGTACAGAGGCAGGCAGGCAGGCAGGCAGGTAGAGAGGCAGGCAGGCAGGCAGAGAGGCAGGCAGGCAGGTAGAGAGGCAGGCAGGCAGGTAGAGAGGCAGGCAGAGAGGCAGGCAGCAGGCAGGCAGTCAGGCAGTCAGGCAGAGAGGCAGGCAGGCAGGCAGAGAGGCAGTCAGGCAGGCAGATAGGCAGCCAGGAAGTCAGGCAGCCTTGCAGTCAGGCAGTCAGGCAGACAGGCAGGCTGAGAGGCAGGTAGAGAGGCAGGTAGAGAGGCAGGTAGTTAGGCTGGCAGGCAGGTAGAGAGGCAGGCAGGCAGGTAGAGTGGCAATTAGGCAGGTAGAGAGGCAGCCAGGAAGTCAGACAGCCTTGCAGTCAGGCAGCCTGGCAGTCAGGCAGTCAGGCAGCCAGGCAGTCAGGCAGTCATGCAGCCAGGCAGGCAGGCAGCCTGGCAGTCAGGCAGCCAGGCAGTCAGGCAGACAGGCAGCCAGGCAGGCAGAGAGGCAGGCAGAGAGGCAGGCAGAGAGGCTGCCAGTAAGTCAGGCAGCCTTGCATTCAGGCAGCCAGGCAAGCAGGTAGAGAGGCAGACAGGCAGGTAGAGAGGCAGGCAGGCAGGTAGAGTAGCAGGCAGGCAGGTAGAGTGGCAGGCAGGCAGTTAGAGTGGCAGGCAGGCAGGTAGAGTGGCAGACAGGCAGGTAGAGAGGCAGGCAGGCAGGTAGAGAGGCAGGCAGGCAGGTAGGCAGGCAGGCAGGCAGGCAGGTAGAGAGGCAGGCAGGCAGGCAGAAAGGCAGGCAGGTAGGGAGGCAGGCAGCCAGGCAGTCGGTCAGCCAGGCAAGCAGAGAGGCAGGTAGAGAGGCAGGTACAGAGGCAGGCAGGCAGGCAGGCAGGTAGAGAGGCTGCCAGGAAGTCAGGCAGCCTTGCAGTCAGGCAGCCTGGCAGTCAGGCGGGCAGGCAGCCAGGCAGTCAGGCAGCCAGGCAGTCAGGCAGAGAGGCAGGCAGGCAGGCAGAGAGGCAGTCAGGCAGGCAGATAGGCAGCCAGGAAGTCAGGCAGCCTTGCAGTCAGGCAGTCAGGCAGACAGGCAGGCTGAGAGGCAGGTAGAGAGGCAGGTAGAGAGGCAGGTAGTTAGGCTGGCTGGCAGGTAGAGAGGCAGGCAGGCAGGTAGAGAGGCAGCCAGGGGGTCGGTCAGCCATTCGGTCAGCCAATCGGTCAGCCAGTCGGTCAGCCATTCGGTCAGCCTGGCAGTCAGGCAGCCTGGCAGTCAGGCAGTCAGGCAGTCAGGCAGTCAGGCAGCCAGGCAGTCAGGCAGTCAGGCAGTCAGGCAGTCAGGCAGTCAGGCAGTCAGGCAGCCAGGCAGTCAGGCAGAGAGGCAGGCAGTCAGGCAGGCAGAGAGGCAGACAGAGAGGCAGGCAGGCAGGCAGAGAGGCAGGCAGGCAGGTAGAGTGGCAGGCAGGCAGGTAGAGTGGCAGGCAGGCAGGTAGAGAGGCAGGCAGGCAGGTAGAGAGTCAGGCAGAGAGGCAGGCAGGCAGGCAGGCAGTCAGGCAGTCAGGCAGAGAGGCAGGCAGGCAGAGAGGCAGTCAGGCAGGCAGATAGGCAGCCAGGAAGTCAGGCAGCCTGGCAGTCAGGCAGTCAGGCAGCCAGGCAGTCAGGCAGACAGGCAGCCAAGCAGTCAGGCAGACTGGCAGTCAGGCTGCCAGTCAGGCAGGCAGCCGGTCAGGCAGGCAGACAGTCAGGCAGCCAGGCAGGCAAGCAGGAAGAGAGGCAGGCAGGCAGGGAGGCAGGTAGAGAGGCAGGTAGAGAGGCAGGCAGCCAGGCAGTCGGTCAGCCAGTCCGTTATCCATTCGGTCAGCCAGGCAGGCAGTCAGCCAGGCAGTCAGGCAGGCAAGCAGGTAGAGTGGCAGGCAGAGAGGCAGGTAGAGAGGCAGGCGTGTAGGCAGGCAGAGAGGCAGGCAGAGAGGCAGGTAGAGAGACAGGCAGAGAGGCAGAGAGGCAGAGAGGCAGGCAGAGAGGCAGGCAGGAAGGTAGAGAGGCAGGCAGGCAGGTAGAGAGGCAGGCAGAGAGGCAGGCAGGCAGGAAGGCAGTCAGGCAGTCAGGCAGAGAGGCAGGCAGGCAGGCAGGCAGAGAGGCAGGCAGGCAGGTAGAGAGGCAGGCAGGCAGGTAGAGAGGCAGGTAGAGAGGCAGGTAGAGAGGCAGGCAGTCAGGCAGGTAGAGAGGCAGCCAGGCATTCAGGCAGCCAGGCAGTCAGGCAGCCAGGCAGCCAGGCAGGCAGAGAGGCAGGTAGAGAGGCAGGTAGAGAGGCAGGTAGAGAGGCAGGCAGGCAGCCCGGCAGTCAGGCAGTCAGACAGCCAGGCAGTCAGGCAGACAGGCAGACTGGTAGTCAGGCAGCCAAGCAGTCAGGCAGACTGGCAGTCAGGCTGCCAGTCAGGCAGGCAGCCGGTCAGGCAGGCACACAGTCAGGCAGCCAGGCAGGCAAGCAGGTAGAGAGGCAGGCAGGCAGGGAGGCAGGTAGAGAGGCAGGTAGAGAGGCAGGCAGCCAGGCAGTCGATCAGCCAGTCCGTTATCCATTCGGTCAGCCAGGCAGGCAGTCAGCCAGGCAGTCAGGCAGGCAAGCAGGTAGAGTGGCAGGCAGAGAGGCATGTAGAGAGGCATCCGTGTAGGCAGGCAGAGAGGCAGGCAGGCAGGCAGAGAGGCAGTCAGGCAGGCAGATAGGCAGCCAGGAAGTCAGGCAGCCTTGCAGTCAGGCAGTCAGGCAGACAGGCAGGCTGAGAGGCAGGTAGAGAGGCAGGTAGAGAGGCAGGTAGTTAGGCTGGCAGGCAGGTAGAGAGGCAGGCAGGCAGGTAGAGAGGCAGCCAGGGGGTCGGTCAGCCATTCGGTCAGCCAATCGGTCAGCCAGTCGGTCAGCCATTCGGTCAGCCTGGCAGTCAGGCAGCCTGGCAGTCAGGCAGTCAGGCAGTCAGGCAGTCAGGCAGCCAGGCAGTCAGGCAGACAGGCAGCCAAGCAGTCAGGCAGACTGGCAGTCAGGCTGCCAGTCAGGCAGGCAGCCGGTCAGGCAGGCAGACAGTCAGGCAGCCAGGCAGGCAAGCAGGTAGAGAGGCAGGCAGGCAGGGAGGCAGGTAGAGAGGCAGGTAGAGAGGCAGGCAGGCAGGTAGAGAGGCAGGCAGGCAGGTAGAGAGGCAGGTAGAGAGGCAGGCAGGCAGGCAGGTAGAGAGGCAGCCAGGCATTCAGGCAGCCAGGCAGCCAGGCAGGCAGAGAGGCAGGTAGAGAGGCAGGTAAAGAAGCAGGTAGAGAGGCAGGCAGGCAGCCCGGCAGTCAGGCAGTCAGGCAGCCAGGCAGTCAGGCAGACAGGCAGACTGGTAGTCAGGCAGCCAAGCAGTCAGGCAGACTGGCAGTCAGGCTGCCAGTCAGGCATGCAGCCGGTCAGGCAGGCACACAGTCAGGCAGCCAGGCAGGCAAGCAGGTAGAGAGGCAGGCAGGCAGGGAGGCAGGTAGAGAGGCAGGTAGAGAGGCAGGCAGCCAGGCAGTCGATCAGCCAGTCCGTTATCCATTCGGTCAGCCAGGCAGGCAGTCAGCCAGGCAGTCAGGCAGGCAAGCAGGTAGAGTGGCAGGCAGAGAGGCAGGTAGAGAGGCAGGCGTGTAGGCAGGCAGAGAGGCAGGCAGAGAGGCAGGCAGAGAGGCAGGTAGAGAGACAGGCAGAGAGGCAGAGAGGCAGAGAGGCAGGCAGAGAGGCAGGCAGGCAGGTAGAGAGGCAGGCAGGCAGGTAGAGAGGCAGGCAGGCAGGTAGAGAGGCAGGCAGAGAGGCAGGCAGGCAGGAAGGCAGTCAGGCAGTCAGGCAGAGAGGCAGGCAGGCAGGCAGGCAGAGAGGCAGGCAGGCAGGCAGGCAGAGAGGCAGTCAGGCAGGCAGATAGGCAGCCAGGAATTCAGGCAGCCTTGCAGTCAGGCAGCCTGGCAGTCAGGCAGTCAGGCAGACAGGCAGGCAGAGAGGCAGGCAGGCAGGCAGGCAGGCAGGCAGCGATGCAGACAGAGAGGCAGGCAGAGAGGCAGGTAGAGAGGCAGGCAGGCAGGTAGGCAGGCAGGCAGGCAGGCAGGTAGAGAGGCAGGTAGGCGGGTAGAGAGGCAGGCAGGCAGGTAGAGTGGCAGGCAGGCAGGCAGTCAGGCTGCCAGTCAGGCAGCCAGTCAGGCAGTCAGGCAGACAGGCAGTCAGGCAGTCAGACAGCCTTGCAGTCAGGCAGCCTGGCAGTCAGGCAGTCATGCAGTCAGGCAGCCAAGCAGTCAGGCAGCCAGGCAGGCAGAGAGGCAGGCAGGCAGGCTGGCAGGTAGAGAGGCAGGCAGGCAGGTATGCAGGCAGGCAGGCAGGCAGGTAGAGAGGCAGGTAGGCAGGTAGAGAGGCAGGCAGGCAGGTAGAGAGGCAGGCGGGCAGGTAGAGTGGCAGGCAGGCAGGCAGTCAGGCTGCCAGTCAGGCAGGCAGCCGGTCAGACAGGCAGCCTGGCAGTCAGGCAGTCAGGCAGCCAGGCAGGCAGAGAGGCAGGTAGAGAGGCAGGTAGAGAGGCTGGTAGAGAGGCAGGCAGGCAGGTAGAGAGGCAGACAGGCAGGCAGGCAGGCAGGTAGGGAGGCAGGCATCCAGGCAGCCGGTCAGCCAGTCCGTCAGCCATTCGGTCAGCCAGGCAGGCAGTCAGCCAGGCAGTCAGGCAGTCAGGCAGTCATGCAGCCAGGCAGGCAGAGAGGCAGGTAGAGAGGCAGGTAGAGAGGCTGGTAGAGAGGCAGGCAGGCAGGCAGAGAGGCAGTCAGGCAGGCAGATAGGCAGCCAGGAAGTCTGGCAGCCTTGCAGTCAGGCAGCCTGGCAGTCAGGGAGTCAGGCAGACAGGCAGGCTGAGAGGCAGGTAGAGAGGCAGGTAGAGAGGCAGGTAGTTAGGCTGGCAGGCAGGTAGAGAGGCAGGCAGGCAGGAAGGCAGTCAGGCAGTCAGGCAGAGAGGCAGGCAGGCAGGCAGGCAGAGAGGCAGGCAGGCAGGTAGAGAGGCAGGCAGGCAGGTAGAGAGGCAGGTAGAGAGGCAGGTAGAGAGGCAGGCAGGCAGGCAGGTAGAGAGGCAGGCAGGCATTCAGGCAGCCAGGCAGTCAGGCAGCCAGGCAGCCAGGCAGGCAGAGAGGCAGGTAGAGAGGCAGGTAGAGAGGCAGGTAGAGAGGCAGGCAGGCAGCCCGGCAGTCAGGCAGTCAGGCAGCCAGGCAGTCAGGCAGACAGGCAGACTGGTAGTCAGGCAGCCAAGCAGTCAGGCAGACTGGCAGTCAGGCTGCCAGTCAGGCAGGCAGCCGGTCAGGCAGGCAGACAGTCATGCAGCCAGGCAGGCAAGCAGGTAGAGAGGCAGGCAGGCAGGGTGGCAGGTAGAGAGGCAGGTAGAGAGGCAGGCAGCCAGGCAGTCGGTCAGCCAGTCCGTTATCCATTCGGTCAGCCAGGCAGGCAGTCAGCCAGGCAGTCAGGCAGGCAAGCAGGTAGAGTGGCAGGCAGAGAGGCAGGTAGAGAGGCAGGCGTGTAGGCAGGCAGAGAGGCAGGCAGAGAGACAGGCAGAGAGGCAGAGAGGCAGAGAGGCAGGCAGAGAGGCAGGCAGGCAGGTAGAGAGGCAGGCAGGCAGGTAGAGAGGCAGGGAGGCAGGTAGAGAGGCAGCCTTGCAGTCAGGCAGCCACGGAGTCGGTCAGCCAGTCGGACAGCCAATCGGTCAGCCAGTCGGTCAGCCATTCGGTCAGCCTGGCAGTCAGGCATTCTGGCAGCCTGGCAGTCAGGCAGTCAGGCATCCAATCAGTCAGGCAGAGAGGCAGCCAGGCAGTCAGGCAGACATGCAGGCAGAGAGGCAGGCAGGCAGAGAGGCAGACAGAGAGGCAGGCAGAGAGGTAGGTAGAGAGGCAGGCAGGCAGGCAAGCAGACAGGCAGAGAGGCAGGCAGGCAGGCAGGCAGGCAGGCAGAGAGGCAGGCAGGCAGGTAGAGAGGCAGCCAGGAAGTCAGGCAGCCTTGCAGTCAGGCAGCCTGGCAATCAGGCAGTCAGGCAGGCAGTCAGGCTGCCAGTCAGGCTGGCAGGCAGAGAGGCAGACAGCCAAGCAGTCAGGCAGACTGGCAGTCAGTCAGGTAGAGAGGCAGGCAGGCATTCAGGCACCCAGGCAGTCAGGCAGTCATGCAGCCAGGCAGGCAGTCAGGCAGCCAGGGAGTCGATCAGCCAGTCGGTCAGCCGATCGGTCAGTCAGTCGGTCAGCCATTCGGTCAGCCTGGCAGCCAGGCAGACAGAGAGGCAGGTAGAGAGGCAGGCAGGCAGGTAGAGAGGCAGCCAGGAAGTCAGGCAGCCTTGCAGTCAGGCAGTCAGGCAGCCAGACAGTCAGGCAGTCATGCAGCCAGGCAGGCAGGTAGAGAGGCAGGCAGGCAGGTAGAGTGGCAGGCAGGCAGGCAATCAGGCAGCCAGGCAGTCAGGCAGCCAAGCAGTCAGGCAGTCAGACAGACAGGCAGCCAGGCAGCCAGGCAGGCAGCCAGGCAGGCAGTCAGGCAGCCTGGCAGTCAGTCAGCCAGTCGGTCAGCCAGGAAGTCAGGCAGTCATGCAGGCAGGCAGGCAGGCAGTCAGGAAGTCAGGCAGTCAGGCATCCAAGCAGTCAGGCAGCCAGGCAGTCAGCTCGGCAGTCAGGCAGCCAGGCAGTCAGGCAGCCAGGCAGTCAGGCAGCCAGGCAGTCAGGCAGCCAGGCAGTCAGGCAGACAGGCAGGCAGAGAGGCAGGCTGGCATGCAGGCAGAAAGGCAGACAGAGAGGCAGGCAGACAGGCAGGTAGAGAGGCAGGCAGTGAGGCAGAGAGGCAGGCATGCAGGCAGGCAGAGAGGCAGGCAGGCAGGCAGAGAGGCAGGCAGGTAGGGAGGCAGGCAGCCAGGCAGTCGGTCAGCCAGGCAAGCAGAGAGGCAGGTAGAGAGGCAGGTACAGAGGCAGGCAGGCAGGCAGGCAGGTAGAGAGGCTGCCAGGAAGTCAGGCAGCCAGGCAGTCAGGCAGTCATGCAGCCAGGCAGGCAGGTAGAGAGGCAGGCAGGTAGGTAGAGAGGCAGGAAGGCAGGTAGAGAGGCAGCCAGGAAGTCAGGCAGCCAGGCAGGCAGTCAGGCAGCCACGCAGTCAGGCAGCCAGGCAGGCAGTCAGGCAGCCAGGCAGTCAGGCAGCCTGGCAGTCAGGCAGGCAGGCAGCCAGGCAGTCAGGCAGCCAGGCAGTCAGGCAGAGAGGCAGGCAGTCAGGCAGGCAGAGAGGCAGACAGAGAGGCAGGCAGGCAGGCAGAGAGGCAGGCAGGCAAGTAGAGAGGCAGGGAGGCAGGTAGAGAGGCAGCCAGGAAGTCAGGCAGCCTTGCAGTCAGGCAGTCAGGCAGCCAGGCAGTCAGGCAGTCATGCAGCCAGGCAGGCAGGTAGAGAGGCAGGCAGGTAGGTAGAGAGGCAGGAAGGCAGGTAGAGAGGCAGCCAGGAAGTCAGGCAGCCAGGCAGGCAGCCAGGCAGGCAGTCAGGCAGCCACGCAGTCAGGCAGCCAGGCAGGCAGTCAGGCAGCCAGGCAGTCAGGCAGAGAAGCAGGCAGTCATGCAGCCAGGCAGGCAGGCAGTCAGGCAGCCACGGAGTCGGTCAGCCAGTCGGTCAGTCAATCGGTCAGCCAGTCGGTCAGCCATTCGGTCAGCCTGGCAGTCAGGCAGTCAGGCAGCCTGGCAGTCAGGCAGCCTTGCAGTCAGGCAGCCTGGCAGTCAGGCAGTCAGGCAGACAGGCAGGCTGAGAGGCAGGTAGAGAGGCAGGTAGAGAGGCAGGTAGTTAGGCTGGCAGACAGGTAGAGAGACAGGCAGGCAGGTAGAGAGGCAGCCAGGGAGTCGGTCAGCCATTCGGTCAGCCAATCGGTCAGCCATTCGGTCAGCCTGGCAGTCAGGCAGCCTGGCAGTCAGGCAGTCAGGCAGTCAGGCAGTCAGGCAGCCAGGCAGTCAGGCAGAGAGGCAGGCAGTCAGGCAGGCAGAGAGGCAGACAGAGAGGCAGGCAGGCAGGCAGAGAGGCAGGCAGGCAGGTAGAGTGGCAGGCAGGCAGGTAGAGTGGCAGGCAGGCAGGTAGAGAGGCAGCCAGGGGGTCGGTCAGCCATTCGGTCAGCCAATCGGTCAGCCAGTCGGTCAGCCATTCGGTCAGCCTGGCAGTCAGGCAGCCTGGCAGTCAGGCAGTCAGGCAGTCAGGCAGTCAGGCAGCCAGGCAGTCAGGCAGACAGGCAGCCAAGCAGTCAGGCAGACTGGCAGTCAGGCTGCCAGTCAGGCAGGCAGCCGGTCAGGCAGGCAGACAGTCAGGCAGCCAGGCAGGCAAGCAGGTAGAGAGGCAGGCAGGCAGGGAGGCAGGTAGAGAGGCAGGTAGAGAGGCAGGCAGGCAGGTAGAGAGGCAGGCAGGCAGGTAGAGAGGCAGGTAGAGAGGCAGGCAGGCAGGCAGGTAGAGAGGCAGCCAGGCATTCAGGCAGCCAGGCAGCCAGGCAGGCAGAGAGGCAGGTAGAGAGGCAGGTAAAGAAGCAGGTAGAGAGGCAGGCAGGCAGCCCGGCAGTCAGGCAGTCAGGCAGCCAGGCAGTCAGGCAGACAGGCAGACTGGTAGTCAGGCAGCCAAGCAGTCAGGCAGACTGGCAGTCAGGCTGCCAGTCAGGCATGCAGCCGGTCAGGCAGGCACACAGTCAGGCAGCCAGGCAGGCAAGCAGGTAGAGAGGCAGGCAGGCAGGGAGGCAGGTAGAGAGGCAGGTAGAGAGGCAGGCAGCCAGGCAGTCGATCAGCCAGTCCGTTATCCATTCGGTCAGCCAGGCAGGCAGTCAGCCAGGCAGTCAGGCAGGCAAGCAGGTAGAGTGGCAGGCAGAGAGGCAGGTAGAGAGGCAGGCGTGTAGGCAGGCAGAGAGGCAGGCAGAGTGGCAGGCAGAGAGGCAGGTAGAGAGACAGGCAGAGAGGCAGAGAGGCAGAGAGGCAGGCAGAGAGGCAGGCAGGCAGGTAGAGAGGCAGGCAGGCAGGTAGAGAGGCAGGCAGGCAGGTAGAGAGGCAGGCAGAGAGGCAGGCAGGCAGGAAGTCAGTCAGGCAGTCAGGCAGAGAGGCAGGCAGGCAGGCAGGCAGAGAGGCAGGCAGGCAGGCAGGCAGAGAGGCAGTCAGGCAGGCAGATAGGCAGCCAGGAATTCAGGCAGCCTTGCAGTCAGGCAGCCTGGCAGTCAGGCAGTCAGGCAGACAGGCAGGCAGAGAGGCAGGCAGGCAGGCAGGCAGGCAGGCAGCGATGCAGACAGAGAGGCAGGCAGAGAGGCAGGTAGAGAGGCAGGCAGGCAGGTAGGCAGGCAGGCAGGCAGGCAGGTAGAGAGGCAGGTAGGCGGGTAGAGAGGCAGGCAGGCAGGTAGAGTGGCAGGCAGGCAGGCAGTCAGGCTGCCAGTCAGGCAGCCAGTCAGGCAGTCAGGCAGACAGGCAGTCAGGCAGTCAGACAGCCTTGCAGTCAGGCAGCCTGGCAGTCAGGCAGTCATGCAGTCAGGCAGCCAAGCAGTCAGGCAGCCAGGCAGGCAGAGAGGCAGGCAGGCAGGCTGGCAGGTAGAGAGGCAGGCAGGCAGGTATGCAGGCAGGCAGGCAGGCAGGTAGAGAGGCAGGTAGGCAGGTAGAGAGGCAGGCAGGCAGGTAGAGAGGCAGGCGGGCAGGTAGAGTGGCAGGCAGGCAGGCAGTCAGGCTGCCAGTCAGGCAGGCAGCCGGTCAGACAGGCAGCCTGGCAGTCAGGCAGTCAGGCAGCCAGGCAGGCAGAGAGGCAGGTAGAGAGGCAGGTAGAGAGGCTGGTAGAGAGGCAGGCAGGCAGGTAGAGAGGCAGACAGGCAGGCAGGCAGGCAGGTAGGGAGGCAGGCATCCAGGCAGCCGGTCAGCCAGTCCGTCAGCCATTCGGTCAGCCAGGCAGGCAGTCAGCCAGGCAGTCAGGCAGTCAGGCAGTCATGCAGCCAGGCAGGCAGAGAGGCAGGTAGAGAGGCAGGTAGAGAGGCTGGTAGAGAGGCAGGCAGGCAGGCAGAGAGGCAGTCAGGCAGGCAGATAGGCAGCCAGGAAGTCTGGCAGCCTTGCAGTCAGGCAGCCTGGCAGTCAGGGAGTCAGGCAGACAGGCAGGCTGAGAGGCAGGTAGAGAGGCAGGTAGAGAGGCAGGTAGTTAGGCTGGCAGGCAGGTAGAGAGGCAGGCAGGCAGGAAGGCAGTCAGGCAGTCAGGCAGAGAGGCAGGCAGGCAGGCAGGCAGAGAGGCAGGCAGGCAGGTAGAGAGGCAGGCAGGCAGGTAGAGAGGCAGGTAGAGAGGCAGGTAGAGAGGCAGGCAGGCAGGCAGGTAGAGAGGCAGGCAGGCATTCAGGCAGCCAGGCAGTCAGGCAGCCAGGCAGCCAGGCAGGCAGAGAGGCAGGTAGAGAGGCAGGTAGAGAGGCAGGTAGAGAGGCAGGCAGGCAGCCCGGCAGTCAGGCAGTCAGGCAGCCAGGCAGTCAGGCAGACAGGCAGACTGGTAGTCAGGCAGCCAAGCAGTCAGGCAGACTGGCAGTCAGGCTGCCAGTCAGGCAGGCAGCCGGTCAGGCAGGCAGACAGTCATGCAGCCAGGCAGGCAAGCAGGTAGAGAGGCAGGCAGGCAGGGTGGCAGGTAGAGAGGCAGGTAGAGAGGCAGGCAGCCAGGCAGTCGGTCAGCCAGTCCGTTATCCATTCGGTCAGCCAGGCAGGCAGTCAGCCAGGCAGTCAGGCAGGCAAGCAGGTAGAGTGGCAGGCAGAGAGGCAGGTAGAGAGGCAGGCGTGTAGGCAGGCAGAGAGGCAGGCAGAGAGACAGGCAGAGAGGCAGAGAGGCAGAGAGGCAGGCAGAGAGGCAGGTAGGCAGGTAGAGAGGCAGGCAGGCAGGTAGAGAGGCAGGGAGGCAGGTAGAGAGGCAGCCTTGCAGTCAGGCAGCCACGGAGTCGGTCAGCCAGTCGGACAGCCAATCGGTCAGCCAGTCGGTCAGCCATTCGGTCAGCCTGGCAGTCAGGCATTCTGGCAGCCTGGCAGTCAGGCAGTCAGGCATCCAATCAGTCAGGCAGAGAGGCAGCCAGGCAGTCAGGCAGACATGCAGGCAGAGAGGCAGGCAGGCAGAGAGGCAGACAGAGAGGCAGGCAGAGAGGTAGGTAGAGAGGCAGGCAGGCAGGCAAGCAGACAGGCAGAGAGGCAGGCAGGCAGGCAGGCAGGCAGGCAGAGAGGCAGGCAGGCAGGTAGAGAGGCAGCCAGGAAGTCAGGCAGCCTTGCAGTCAGGCAGCCTGGCAATCAGGCAGTCAGGCAGGCAGTCATGCAGCCAGGCAGGCAGTCAGGCAGCCAGGGAGTCGGTCAGCCAGTCGGTCAGCCGATCGGTCAGTCAGTCGGTCAGCCATTCGGTCAGCCTGGCAGCCAGGCAGACAGAGACGCAGGTAGAGAGGCAGGCAGGCAGGTAGAGAGGCAGCCAGGAAGTCAGGCAGCCTTGCAGTCAGGCAGTCAGGCAGCCAGACAGTCAGGCAGTCATGCAGCCAGGCAGGCAGGTAGAGAGGCAGGCAGGCAGGTAGAGTGGCAGGCAGGCAGGCAATCAGGCAGCCAGGCAGTCAGGCAGCCAAGCAGTCAGGCAGTCAGACAGACAGGCAGCCAGGCAGCCAGGCAGGCAGCCAGGCAGGCAGTCAGGCAGCCTGGCAGTCAGTCAGCCAGTCGGTCAGCCAGGAAGTCAGGCAGTCATGCAGGCAGGCAGGCAGGCAGTCAGGAAGTCAGGCAGTCAGGCATCCAAGCAGTCAGGCAGCCAGGCAGTCAGCTCGGCAGTCAGGCAGCCAGGCAGTCAGGCAGCCAGGCAGTCAGGCAGCCAGGCAGTCAGGCAGCCAGGCAGTCAGGCAGACAGGCAGGCAGAGAGGCAGGCTGGCATGCAGGCAGAAAGGCAGACAGAGAGGCAGGCAGACAGGCAGGTAGAGAGGCAGGCAGTGAGGCAGAGAGGCAGGCATGCAGGCAGGCAGAGAGGCAGGCAGGCAGGCAGAGAGGCAGGCAGGTAGGGAGGCAGGCAGCCAGGCAGTCGGTCAGCCAGGCAAGCAGAGAGGCAGGTAGAGAGGCAGGTACAGAGGCAGGCAGGCAGGCAGGCAGGTAGAGAGGCTGCCAGGAAGTCAGGCAGCCAGGCAGTCAGGCAGTCATGCAGCCAGGCAGGCAGGTAGAGAGGCAGGCAGGTAGGTAGAGAGGCAGGAAGGCAGGTAGAGAGGCAGCCAGGAAGTCAGGCAGCCAGGCAGGCAGTCAGGCAGCCACGCAGTCAGGCAGCCAGGCAGGCAGTCAGGCAGCCAGGCAGTCAGGCAGCCTGGCAGTCAGGCAGGCAGGCAGCCAGGCAGTCAGGCAGCCAGGCAGTCAGGCAGAGAGGCAGGCAGTCAGGCAGGCAGAGAGGCAGACAGAGAGGCAGGCAGGCAGGCAGAGAGGCAGGCAGGCAAGTAGAGAGGCAGGGAGGCAGGTAGAGAGGCAGCCAGGAAGTCAGGCAGCCTTGCAGTCAGGCAGTCAGGCAGCCAGGCAGTCAGGCAGTCATGCAGCCAGGCAGGCAGGTAGAGAGGCAGGCAGGTAGGTAGAGAGGCAGGAAGGCAGGTAGAGAGGCAGCCAGGAAGTCAGGCAGACAGGCAGGCAGCCAGGCAGGCAGTCAGGCAGCCACGCAGTCAGGCAGCCAGGCAGGCAGTCAGGCAGCCAGGCAGTCAGGCAGAGAAGCAGGCAGTCATGCAGCCAGGCAGGCAGGCAGTCAGGCAGCCACGGAGTCGGTCAGCCAGTCGGTCAGTCAATCGGTCAGCCAGTCGGTCAGCCATTCGGTCAGCCTGGCAGTCAGGCAGTCAGGCAGCCTGGCAGTCAGGCAGCCTTGCAGTCAGGCAGCCTGGCAGTCAGGCAGTCAGGCAGACAGGCAGGCTGAGAGGCAGGTAGAGAGGCAGGTAGAGAGGCAGGTAGTTAGGCTGGCAGACAGGTAGAGAGACAGGCAGGCAGGTAGAGAGGCAGCCAGGGAGTCGGTCAGCCATTCGGTCAGCCAATCGGTCAGCCATTCGGTCAGCCTGGCAGTCAGGCAGCCTGGCAGTCAGGCAGTCAGGCAGTCAGGCAGTCAGGCAGCCAGGCAGTCAGGCAGAGAGGCAGGCAGTCAGGCAGGCAGAGAGGCAGACAGAGAGGCAGGCAGGCAGGCAGAGAGGCAGGCAGGCAGGTAGAGTGGCAGGCAGGCAGGTAGAGTGGCAGGCAGGCAGGTAGAGAGGCAGGCAGGCAGGCAGGCAGTCAGGCAGTCAGGCAGAGAGGCAGGCAGAGAGGCAGTCAAGCAGGCAGATAGGCAGCCAGGAAGTCAGGCAGCCTGGCAGTCAGGCAGTCAGGCAGCCAGGCAGTCAGGCAGACAGGCAGGCAGGCAGGCAGGCAGAGAGGCAGGCAGGCAGGTAGAGAGGCAGGCAGGCAGGTAGAGAGGCAGGTAGAGAGGCAGGTAGAGAGGCAGGTAGAGAGGCAGGCAGGCAGGCAGGTAGAGAGGCAGGCAGGCAGCCAGGCAGCCAGGCAGGCAGAGAGGCAGGTAGAGAGGCAGGTAGAGAGGCAGGTAGAGAGGCAGGCAGGCAGGCAGGTAGAGAGGCAGGCAGGCATTCAGGCAGCCAGGCAGTCAGGCAGCCAGGCAGCCAGGCAGGCAGAGAGGCAGGTAGAGAGGCAGGTAGAGAGGCAGGTAGAGAGGCAGGCAGGCAGCCCGGCAGTCAGGCAGCCAGGCAGACTGGTAGTCAGGCAGCCAGGGAGTCGGTCAGCCAGTCGGTCAGCCAATCGGTCAGCCAGTCGGTCAGCCATTCGGTCAGCCTGGCAGTCAGGCAGTCAGGCATCCAATCAGTCAGGCAGAGAGGCAGCCAGGCAGTCAGGCAGACATGCAGGCAGAGGGGCAGGCAGGCAGAGAGGCAGACAGAGAGGCAGGCAGAGAGGTAGGTAGAGAGGCAGAGAGGCAGGCAGACAGGCAGGTAGAGAGGCAGTCAGGCAGCCAGGGAGTCGGTCAGCCAGTCGGTCAGCCATTCGGTCAGCCTGGCAGTCAGGCAGTCAGGCAGTCAGGCAGCCAGACAGCCAGGCAGTCAGGCAGCCAGGCAGTCAGGCAGAGAGGCAGGCAGTCAGGCAGGCAGAGAGGCAGACAGAGAGGCAGGCAGGCAGGCAGAGAGGCAGGCAGGCAGGTAGAGAGGCAGGGAGGCAGGTAGAGAGGCAGCCAGGAAGTCAGGCAGCCTTGCAGTCAGGCAGTCAGGCAGCCAGGCAGTCAGGCAGTCATGCAGCCAGGCAGGCACGCAGTCAGGCAGCCACGGAGTCGGTCAGCCAGTCGGACAGCCAATCGGTCAGCCAGTCGGTCAGCCATTCGGTCAGCCTGGCAGTCAGGCATTCAGGCAGCCTGGCAGTCAGGCAGTCAGGCATCCAATCAGTCAGGCAGAGAGGCAGCCAGGCAGTCAGGCAGACATGCAGGCAGAGATGCAGGCAGGCAGAGAGGAAGACAGAGAGGCAGGCAGAGAGGTAGGTAGAGAGGCAGGCAGGCATTCAGGCACCCAGGCAGTCAGGCAGTCATGCAGCCAGGCAGGCAGTCAGGCAGCCAGGGAGTCGGTCAGCCAGTCGGTCAGCCGATCGGTCAGTCAGTCGGTCAGCCATTCGGTCAGCCTGGCAGCCAGGCAGACAGAGAGGCAGGTAGAGAGGCAGGTAGGCAGGTAGAGAGGCAGCCAGGAAGTCAGGCAGCCTTGCAGTCAGGCAGTCAGGCAGCCAGGCAGTCAGGCAGTCATGCAGCCAGGCAGGCAGGCAGCCTGGCAGTCAGGCAGCCAGGCAGTCAGGCAGACAGGCAGCCAGGCAGGCAGAGAGGCAGGCAGAGAGGCAGGCAGAGAGGCAGAGAGGCAGGCAGGCAGGCAGAGAGGCAGGCAGGCAGGTAGAGAGGCAGGCAGGCAGGTAGAGAGGCAGGCAGGCAGGTAGGCAGGCAGGCAGGCAGGCAGGTAGAGAGGCAGTCAGCCAGCCAGTCGGTTAGCCAGGAAGTCAGGCAGTCATGCAGCCAGGCAGGCAGCCTGGCAGGCAGTCAGGCAGCCAGGGAGTCGGTCAGCCAGCCAATCGGTCAGCCAGACGGTCAGCCATTCGGTCAGCCTGGCAGCCAGGCAGACAGAGAGGCAGGTAGAGAGGCAGGCAGGCAGGTAGAGAGGCAGCCAGTAAGTCAGGCAGCCTTGCATTCAGGCAGCCAGGCAAGCAGGTAGAGAGGCAGACAGGCAGGTAGAGAGGCAGGCAGGCAGGTAGAGTAGCAGGCAGGCAGGTAGAGTGGCAGAGAGGCAGGTAGAGAGGCAGGCAGGCAGGTAGAGAGGCAGGCAGGCAGGTAGGCAGGCAGGCAGGCAGGCAGGTAGAGAGGCAGGCAGGCAGGTAGAGTGGCAGGCAGGCAGGCAATCAGGCAGCCAGGCAGTCAGGCAGCCAAGCAGTCAGGCAGTCAGACAGACAGGCAGCCAGGCAGCCAGGCAGGCAGCCAGGCAGGCAGTCAGGCAGCCTGGCAGTCAGTCAGCCAGTCGGTCAGCCAGGAAGTCAGGCAGGCAGGCAGTCAGGCAGTCAGGCAGTCAGGCATCCAAGCAGTCAGGCAGCCAGGCAGTCAGCTAGGCAGTCAGGCAGCCAGGCAGTCAGGCAGCCAGGCAGACAGGCAGGCAGAGAGGCAGGCTGGCATGCAGGCAGAAAGGCAGGCAGAGAGGCAGGCAGACAGGCAGGTAGAGAGGCAGGCAGTGAGGCAGAGAGGCAGGCATGCAGGCAGGCAGAGAGGCAGGCAGGCAGGCAGAGAGGCAGGCAGGTAGGGAGGCAGGCAGCCAGGCAGTCGGTCAGCCAGGCAAGCAGAGAGGCAGGTAGAGAGGCAGGTACAGAGGCAGGCAGGCAGGCAGGCAGGTAGAGAGGCTGCCAGGAAGTCAGGCAGCCTTGCAGTCAGGCAGTCAGGCAGCCAGGCAGTCAGGCAGTCATGCAGCCAGGCAGGCAGGTAGAGAGGCAGGCAGGTAGGTAGAGAGGCAGGAAGGCAGGTAGAGAGGCAGCCAGGAAGTCAGGCAGCCAGGCAGGCAGCCAGGCAGGCAGTCAGGCAGCCACGCAGTCAGGCAGCCAGGCAGGCAGTCAGGCAGCCAGGCAGTCAGGCAGCCTGGCAGTCAGGCAGGCAGGCAGCCAGGCAGTCAGGCAGCCAGGCAGTCAGGCAGAGAGGCAGGCAGTCAGGCAGGCAGAGAGGCAGACAGAGAGGCAGGCAGGCAGGCAGAGAGGCAGGCAGGCAGGTAGAGAGGCAGGGAGGCAGGTAGAGAGGCAGCCAGGAAGTCAGGCAGCCTTGCAGTCAGGCAGTCAGGCAGCCAGGCAGTCAGGCAGTCATGCAGCCAGGCAGGCAGGTAGAGAGGCAGGCAGGTAGGTAGAGAGGCAGGAAGGCAGGTAGAGAGGCAGCCAGGAAGTCAGGCAGCCAGGCAGGCAGCCAGGCAGGCAGTCAGGCAGCCAGGCAGGCAGTCAGGCAGCCAGGCAGTCAGGCAGAGAGGCAGGCAGTCATGCAGCCAGGCAGGCAGGCAGTCAGGCAGCCACGGAGTCGGTCAGCCAGTCGGTCAGTCAATCGGTCAGCCAGTCGGTCAGCCATTCGGTCAGCCTGGCAGTCAGGCAGTCAGGCAGCCTGGCAGTCAGGCAGCCTTGCAGTCAGGCAGCCTGGCAGTCAGGCAGTCAGGCAGACAGGCAGGCTGAGAGGCAGGTAGAGAGGCAGGTAGAGAGGCAGGTAGTTAGGCTGGCAGACAGGTAGAGAGGCAGGCAGGCAGGTAGAGAGGCAGCCAGGGAGTCGGTTAGCCATTCGGTCAGCCAATCGGTCAGCCATTCGGTCAGCCTGGCAGTCAGGCAGCCTGGCAGTCAGGCAGTCAGGCAGTCAGGCAGTCAGGCAGCCAGGCAGTCAGGCAGAGAGGCAGTCAGTCAGGCAGGCAGAGAGGCAGACAGAGAGGCAGGCAGGCAGGCAGAGAGGCAGGCAGGCAGGTAGAGTGGCAGGCAGGCAGGTAGAGTGGCAGGCAGGCAGGTAGAGAGGCAGGCAGGCAGGTAGAGAGGCAGGCAGAGAGGCAGGCAGGCAGTCAGGCAGTCAGGCAGAGAGGCAGGCAGAGAGGCAGTCAAGCAGGCAGATAGGCAGCCAGGAAGTCAGGCAGCCTGGCAGTCATGCAGTCAGGCAGCCAGGCAGTCAGGCAGACAGGCAGGCAGGCAGGCAGGCAGAGAGGCAGGCAGGCAGGTAGAGAGGCAGGCAGGCAGGTAGAGAGGCAGGTAGAGAGGCAGCCAGGCAGGCAGGTAGAGAGGCAGGCAGGCATTCAGGCAGCCAGGCAGTCAGGCAGCCAGGCAGCCAGGCAGGCAGAGAGGCAGGTAGAGAGGCAGGTAGAGAGGCAGGCAGGCAGGCAGGTAGAGAGGCAGGCAGGCATTCAGGCAGCCAGGCAGTCAGGCAGCCAGGCAGCCAGGCAGGCAGAGAGGCAGGTAGAGAGGCAGGTAGAGAGGCAGGTAGAGAGGCAGGCAGTCAGGCTGCCAGTCAGGCAGCCAGGCAGACTGGTAGTCAGGCAGCCAGGGAGTCGGTCAGCCAGTCGGTCAGCCAATCGGTCAGCCAGTCGGTCAGCCATTCGGTCAGCCTGGCAGTCAGGCAGTCAGGCATCCAATCAGTCAGGCAGAGAGGCAGCCAGGCAGTCAGGCAGACATGCAGGCAGAGGGGCAGGCAGGCAGAGAGGCAGACAGAGAGGCAGGCAGAGAGGTAGGTAGAGAGGCAGAGAGGCAGGCAGGCAGGCAGGCAGACAGGCAGGTAGAGAGGCAGTCAGGCAGCCAGGGAGTCGGTCAGCCAGTCGGTCAGCCAGTCGGTCAGCCATTCGGTCAGCCTGGCAGTCAGGCAGTCAGGCAGTCAGGCAGCCAGACAGCCAGGCAGTCAGGAAGCCAGGCAGTCAGGCAGAGAGGCAGGCAGTCAGGCAGGCAGAGAGGCAGACAGAGAGGCAGGCAGGCAGGCAGAGAGGCAGACAGGCAGGTAGAGAGGCAGGGAGGCAGGTAGAGAGGCAGCCAGGAAGTCAGGCAGCCTGGCAGTCAGGCAGTCAGGCATCCAATCAGTCAGGCAGAGAGGCAGCCAGGCAGTCAGGCAGACATGCAGGCAGAGATGCAGGCAGGCAGAGAGGCAGACAGAGAGGCAGGCAGAGAGGTAGGTAGAGAGGCAGGCAGGCAGGCAAGCAGACAGGCAGAGAGGCAGGCAGGCAGGCACGCAGGCAGGCAGAGAGGCAGGCAGGCAGGCAGAGAGGCAGGCAGGCAGGTAGAGAGGCAGCCTGGCAGTCAGCCAGCCAGTCGGACAGCCAGGAAGTCAGGCAGACAGGCAGGCAGAGAGGCAGGCTGGCATGCAGGCAGAGAGGCAGACAGAGAGGCAGGCAGACAGGCAGGTAGAGAGGCAGGCAGTGAGGCAGAGAGGCAGGCATGCAGGCAGGCAGAGAGGCAGGCAGGCAGGCAGAGAGACAGGCAGGTAGGGAGGCAGGCAGCCAGGCAGTCGGTCAGCCAGGCAAGCAGAGAGGCAGGTAGAGAGGCAGGTAGAGAGGCAGGTAGAGAGGCAGGTAGAGAGGCAGGTACAGAGGCAGGCAGGCAGGTAGAGAGGCTGCCAGGAAGTCAGGCAGCCTTGCAGTCAGGCAGCCTGGCAGTCAGGCAGTCAGGCAGGCAGTCAGGCTGCCAGTCAGGCTGGCAGGCAGAGAGGCAGACAGCCAAGCAGTCAGGCAGACTGGCAGTCAGTCAGGTAGAGAGGCAGGCAGGCATTCAGGCACCCAGGCAGTCAGGCAGTCATGCAGCCAGGCAGGCAGTCAGGCAGCCAGGGAGTCGGTCAGCCAGCCGGTCAGCCGATCGGTCAGCCAGTCGGTCAGCCATTCGGTCAGCCTGGCAGCCAGGCAGACAGAGAGGCAGGTAGAGAGGCAGGCAGGCAGGTAGAGAGGCAGCCAGGAAGTCAGGCAGCCTTGCAGTCAGGCAGTCAGGCCGCCAGGCAGTCAGGCAGTCATGCAGCCAGGCAGGCAGGTAGAGAGGCAGGCAGGCAGGTAGAGTGGCAGGCAGGCAGTTAGAGTGGCAGGCAGGCAGGTAGAATGGCAGGCAGGCAGGTAGAGAGGCAGCCAGGAAGTCAGACAGCCTTGCAGTCAGGCAGCCTGGCAGTCAGCTAGGCAGTCAGGCAGCCAGGCAGTCAGGCAGGTAGAGAGGCAGGGAGGCAGATAGAGTGGCAGGCAGTCAGGCAGGCAGGTAGAGAGGCAGGCAGGCAGAGAGGCAGGCAGCCAGGCTGGCAGAGAGGCAGGTAGAGAGGCAGGTAGAGAGGCAGGTAGAGAGGCAGGCAGGCAGGTAGAGAGGCAGGCAGGCAGGTAGAGTGGCAGGCAGGCAGGTAGAGTGGCAGACAGGCAGGCAGTCAGGCCAGGCAGCCGGTCAGGCAGGCAGCCAAGCAGTCAGGGAGTCAGACAGACAGGCAGCCAGGCAGGCAGTCAGTCAGCCAGTCGGTCAGCCAGGAAGTCAGGCAGTCATGCAGGCAGGCAGGCAGGCAGTCATGCAGTCAGGCAGTCAGGCATCCAAGCAGTCAGGCAGCCAGGCAGTCAGCTAGGCAGTCAGGCAGCCAGGCAGTCAGGCAGACAGGCTGGCAGAGAGGCAGGCTGGCATGCAGGCAGAGAGGCAGACAGAGAGGCAGGCAGACAGGCAGGTAGAGAGGCAGGCAGTGAGGCAGAGAGGCAGGCATGCAGGCAGGCAGAGAGGCAGGCAGGCAGGCAGAGAGGCAGGCAGGTAGGGAGGCAGGCAGCCAGGCAGTCGGTCTGCCAGGCAAGCAGAGAGGCAGGTAGAGAGGCAGGTACAGAGGCAGGCAGGCAGGCAGAGAGGCAGGCAGGCAGGTAGAGAGGCAGGGAGGCAGGTAGAGAGGCAGCCAGGAAGTCAGGCAGCCTTGCAGTCAGGCAGTCAGGCAGCCAGGCAGTCAGGCAGTCATGCAGCCAGGCAGGCAGGTAGAGAGGCAGGCAGGTAGGTAGAGAGGCAGGAAGGCAGGTAGAGAGGCAGCCAGGCAGGCAGTCAGGCAGCCAGGCAGTCAGGCAGAGAGGCAGGCAGTCATGCAGCCAGGCAGGCAGGCAGTCAGGCAGCCACGGAGTCGGTCAGCCAGTCGGTCAGCCAATCGGTCAGCCAGTCGGTCAGCCATTCGGTCCGCCTGGCAGTCAGGCAGTCAGGCAGCCTGGCAGTCAGGCAGTCAGGCATCCAATCAGTCAGGCAGAGAGGCAGCCAGGCAGTCAGGCAGACATGCAGGCAGAGAGGCAGGCAGGCAGAGAGGCACACAGAGAGGCAGGCAGGCAGGCAAGCAGACAGGCAGAGAGGCAGGCAGGCAGGCAGGCAGAGAGGCAGGCAGGCAGGCAGGCAGGCAGACAGGCAGAGAGGCAGGCAGGCAGGCAGAGAGGCAGGCAGGCAGGTAGAGAGGCAGCCTGGCAGTCAGCCAGCCAGTCGGACAGCCAGGAAGTCAGGCAGTCATGCAGCCAGGCAGGCAGTCAGGCAGTCAGGCAGCCAGGCAGTCAGGCAGCCAGGCAGGCAGAGAGGCAGGTAGAGAAGCAGGTAGAGAGGCTGCCAGGCAGGTAGAGAGGCAGACAGGCAGGCAGGCAGGTAGAGAGGCAGTCAGGCAGGTAGAGAGGCAGCCAGGAAGTCAGACGGCCTTGCAGTCAGGCAGCCTGGCAGCCAGGCAGTCAGGCAGGCAGGCAGACTGGCAGTCAGGCAGCCAAGCAGTCAGGCAGTCAGACAGACAGGCAGCCAGGCAGGCAGTCAGGCAGCCAGGCAGGCAGTCAGGCAGCCTGGCAGTCAGTCAGCCAGTCGGTCAGCCAGGCAGTCAGGCAGCCAGGCAGTCAGGCAGAGAGGCAGGCAGTCAGGCATGCAGAGAGGCAGACAGAGAGGCAGGCAGGCAGGCAGAGAGGCAGGCAGGCAGGTAGAGAGGCAGGGAGGCAGGTAGAGTGGCAGGCAGTCAGGCAGCCAGGCAGGCAGTCAGGCAGCCAGGCCGTCAGGCAGCCAGGCAGTCAGGCAGAGAGGCAGGCAGTCATGCAGCCAGGCAGGCAGGCAGTCAGGCATTCAATCAGTCAGGCAGAGAGGCAGCGAGGCAGTCAGGCAGACATGCAGGCAGAGAGGCAGGCAGGCAGGCAGGCAGACAGAGAGGCAGGCAGAGAGGTAGGTAGAGAGGCAGGCAGGCAGGCAAGCAGACAGGCAGTCAGGCAGGCAGGCAGGCAGGTAGAGAGGCAGGCAGGCAGGTAGAGAGGCAGGCAGGCAGGTAGAGTGGCAGGCAGGCAGGCAGTCAGGCAGCCAGGCAGTCAGGCAGAGAGGCAGTCAGGCAGCCAGGCAGTCAGGCAGCCAGGCAGTCAGGCAGAGAGGCAGGCAGGCAGGCAGGTAGAGAGGCAGGCAGGCAGGTAGAGAGGCAGGCAGGCAGGTAGAGTGGCAGGCAGGCAGGCAGTCAGGCAGCCAGGCAGTCAGGCAGAGAGGCAGTCAGGCAGCCAGGCAGTCAGGCAGCCAGGCAGTCAGGCAGAGAGGCAGGCAGTCAGGCAGGCAGAGAGGCAGACAGAGAGGCAGGCAGGCAGGCAGAGAGGCAGACAGAGAGGCAGGCAGGCAGGCAGAGAGGCAGGCAGGCAGGCAGAGAGGCAGGCAGGTAGGGAGGCAGGCAGCCAGGCAGTCGGTCAGCCAGGCAAGCAGAGAGGCAGGTAGAGAGGCAGGTAGAGAGGCAGGTAGAGAGGCAGGTGCAGAGGCAGGCAGGAAGGCAGGCAGGTAGAGAGGCTGCCAGGAAGTCAGGCAGCCTTGCAGTCAGGCAGCCTGGCAGTCAGGCAGGCAGGCAGGCAGTCAGGCTGCCAGTCAGGCTGGCAGCCAGTCAGGCAGGCAGCCAGGCAGCCAGGCAGGCAGAGAGGCAGGTAGAGAGGCAGGTAGAGAGGCAGGTAGAGAGGCTGGCAGGCAGGTAGAGAGGCAGGCAGGCAGGTAGAGATGCAGGCAGGCAGGTAGAAAGGCAGCCAGGAAGTCAGGCAGCCTTGCAGTCAGGCAGCCTGGCAGTCAGGCAGTCAGGCAGACAGGCAGGCAGAGAGGCAGGCAGGCAGGCAGAGAGGCAGACAGCCAAGCAGTCAGGCAGTCTGGCAGTCAGTCAGGTAGAGAGGCAGGCAGGCATTCAGGCACCCAGGCAGTCAGGCAGTCATGCAGCCAGGCAGGCAGTCAGGCAGCCAGGGAGTCGGTCAGCCAGTCGGTCAGCCAATCGGTCAGCCAGTCGGTCAGCCATTCGGTCAGCCTGGCAGCCAGGCAGACAGGCAGTCATGCAGCCAGGCAGGCAGGTAGAGAGGCAGGCAGGCAGGTAGAGTGGCAGGCAGGCAGTTAGAGTGGCAGGCAGGCAGGTAGAATGGCAGGCAGGCAGGTAGAGAGGCAGCCAGGAAGTCAGACAGCCTTGCAGTCAGGCAGCCTGGCAGTCAGCTAGGCAGTCAGGCAGCCAGGCAGTCAGGCAGGCAGGCAAGCAGTGAGGCAGCCAGGCAGTCAGGCAGAGAGGCAGGCAGTCATGCAGACTGGCAGGCAGGCAGAGAGGCAGTCAGGCAGCCAGGCAGCCAGGCAGCCAGGCAGGTAGAGAGGCAGGGAGGCAGGTAGAGTGGCAGGCAGTCAGGCAGGCAGGTAGAGAGGCAGGTAGGCAGGTAGAGAAGCAGGCAGCCAGGCAGGCAGGCAGGCAGGTAGAGTGGCAGGCAGGCAGGCAGTCAGGCTGCCAGTCAGGCAGGCAGCCGGTCAGGCAAGCAGCCTGGCAGTCAGGCAGTCAGGCAGCCTTGCAGTCAGGCAGCCTGGCAGTCAGGCAGTCAGGCAGCCAGGCAGGCAGAGAGGCAGGTAGAGAGGCAGTCAGGCAGCCAAGCAGTCAGGCAGACTGGCAGGCAGAGAGGCAGGCAGGCAGGCAGGCAGAGAGGCAGACAGAGAGGCAGGCAGGCAGGCACGCAGAGAGGCAGGCAGAGAGGCAGGCAGGCAGTTAGAGTAGCAGGCAGGCAGGTAGAGTGGCAGTCAGGCAGGTAGAGAGGCAGCCAGGAAGTCAGACAGCCTTGCAGTCAGGCAGCCTGGCAGTCAGGCAGTCAGGCAGCCAGGCATTCAGGCAGTCATGCAGCCAGGCAGGCAGGCAGCCTGGCAGTCAGGCAGCCAGGCATTCAGGCAGTCATGCAGCCAGGCAGGCAGGCAGCCTGGCAGTCAGGCAGCCAGGCAGTCAGGCAGACAGGCAGCCAGGCAGGCAGAGAGGCAGGCAGAGAGGCAGGCAGAGAGGCAGAGAGGCAGGCAGGCAGGCAGAGAGGCAGGCAGGCAGGTAGAGAGGCAGCCAGGAAGTCAGACAGCCTTGCAGTCAGGCAGCCTGGCAGCCAGGCAGTCAGGCAGGCAGGCAGACTGGCAGTCAGGCAGCCAAGCAGTCAGGCAGTCAGACAGACAGGCAGCCAGGCAGGCAGTCAGGCAGCCAGGCAGGCAGTCAGGCAGCCTGGCAGTCAGTCAGCCAGTCGGTCAGCCAGGAAGTCAGGCAGTCATGCAGGCAGGCAGGCAGGCAGTCATGCAGTCAGGCAGTCAGGCATCCAAGCAGTCAGGCAGCCAGGCAGTCAGCTAGGCAGTCAGGCAGCCAGGCAGTCAGGCAGCCAGGCAGACAGGCAGGCAGAGAGGCAGGCTGGCATGCAGGCAGAGAGGCAGACAGAGAGGCAGGCAGACAGGCAGGTAGAGAGGCAGGCAGTGAGGCAGAGAGGCAGGCATGCAGGCAGGCAGAGAGGCAGGCAGGCAGGCAGAGAGGCAGGCAGGTAGGGAGGCAGGCAGCCAGGCAGTCGGTCAGCCAGGCAAGCAGAGAGGCAGGTAGAGAGCCAGGTACAGAGGCAGGCAGGCAGGCAGGCAGACATGCAGGCAGAGAGGCAGGCAGGCAGAGAGGGAGACAGAGAGGCAGGCAGAGAGGTAGGTAGAGAGGCAGGCAGGCAGGCAAGCAGACATGCAGGCAGAGAGGCAGGCAGGCAGAGAGGGAGACAGAGAGGCAGGCAGAGAGGTAGGTAGAGAGGCAGGCAGGCAGGCAAGCAGACAGGCAGTCAGGCAGGCAGGCAGGCAGGTAGAGAGGCAGGCAGGCAGGTAGAGAGGCAGGCAGGCAGGTAGAGTGGCAGGCAGGCAGGCAGTCAGGCAGCCAGGCAGTCAGGCAGCCAGGCAGTCAGGCAGAGAGGCAGTCAGGCAGCCAGGCAGCCAGGCAGTCATGCAGCCTGGCAGTCAGGCAGTCAGGCATCCAATCAGTCAGGCAGAGAGGCAGCCAGGCAGTCAGGCAGACATGCAGGCAGAGAGGCAGGCAGGCAGAGAGGCAGTCAGGCATCCAGGCAGCCACGCAGCCAGGCAGTCATGCAGCCTGGCAGTCAGGCAGTCAGGCAGTCAGGCAGCCAGGCAGCCAGGCAGTCAGGCAGCCAGGCAGTCAGGCAGAGAGGCAGGCAGTCAGGCAGCCAGGCAGTCAGGCAGACAGGCAGTCATTAGCCAGGCAGGTAGTCAGGCAGCCAGGCAGTCAGGCAGCCAGGCAGGCAGCAGCCAGGCAGGTAGTCAGGCAGCCAGGCAGTCAGGCAGCCAGGCAGGCAGAGAGGCAGGTAGAGAGGCAGGTAGAGAGGCAGGCAAGCAGGTAGAGAGGCAGGCAGGCAGGCAGACGGTCAGGCAGGCAGGCAGTCAGGCAGTCAAGCAGACAGGCAGGCAGTCAGGCAGCCAGGCAGTCAGGCAGCCAGGCAGGCAGTCAGGCAGCCAGGCAGTCAAGCAGCCAGGGAGTCGGGCAGCCAGTCGGTCAGCCATTCGGTCAGCCTGGCAGTCAGGCAGTCAGGCAGCCTGGCAGTCAGGCAGTCAGGCAGCCAAGCAGCCAGGCAGTGAGGCAGCCAGGCAGTCAGAGAGGCAGGTAGAGAGGCAGGCAGATAGCCAAGCAGTCAGGCAGACTGGCAGGCAGAGAGGCAGACAGAGAGGCAGGCAGCCAGGCAGGTAGAGAGGAAGGCAGGCAGGCAGCCGGTCAGGCAGGCAGCCAGTCAGGCAGACAGGCAGGCAGTCAGGCAGTCAGGCAGTCAGGCAGTCAGGCAGCCAGGCAGGCAGAGAGGCAGGTAGAGAGGCAGGTAGAGAGGCTGGTAGAGAGGCAGGCAGGTAGAGAGGCAGACAGGCATGTAGAGAGGCAGGAAGGCAGGTAGAGAGGCAGGCAGGCAGGTAGAGAGGCAGCCAGGAAGTCAGGCAGCCTTGCAGTCAGGCAGTCTGGCAGTCAGGCAGTCAGGCAGGCAGGCAGTCAGGCAGGCAGGCAGACTGGCAGTCAGGCAGCCAAGCAGTCAGGCAGGCAGGCAGGTAGAGTGGCAGGCAGGCAGGCAGTCAGGCAGCCGGTCAGGCAGGCAGCCTGGCAGTCAAGCAGTCAGGCAGCCTTGCAGTCATTCAGCCAGGCAGGCAGAGAGGCAGGTAGAGAGGCAGGTAGAGAGGCAGGTAGTTAGGCTGGCAGGCAGGTAGAGAGGCAGCCAGGCAGGCAGGCAGGCAGAGAGGCAGACAGAGAGGCAGGCAGACAGGCAGCCAGGCAGGCAGGCAGGCAGAGAGGCAGACAGAGAGGCAGGCAGACAGGCAGGTAGAGAGGCAGGCAGAGAGGCAGAGAGGCAGGCAGGCAGGCAGGCAGAGAGGCAGGCAGGCAGGCAGAGAGGCAGGCAGGTAGGGAGGCAGGCAGCCAGGGAGGCAGGTAGAGAGGCAGGTAGAGAGGCAGGCAGTCATGCAGCCAGGCAGGCAGTCAGGCAGCCAGGGAGTCAGGCAGACATGCAGGCAGAGAGGCAGGCAGGCAGCGAGGCAGACAGAGAGGCAGGCAGAGAGGCAGGTAGAGAGGCAGGTAGAGAGGCAGGCAGGCAGGTAGAGTGGCAGGCAGGCAGGTAGAGTGGCAGACAGGCAGGCAGTCAGGCCAGGCATCCGGTCAGGCAGGCAGCCAGGCAGCCAGGCAGGCAGTCAGGCAGCCAGGCAGTCAAGCAGCCAGGCAGTCAGGCAGTCATGCAGCCAGGCAGGCAGTCAGGCAGCCAGGGAGTCGGTCAGCCAGTCGGTCAGCCAATCGGTCAGCCAGTCGGTCAGCCATTCGGTCAGCCTGGCAGTCAGGCAGTCAGGCAGCCAAGCAGTCAGGCAGCCAGGCAGTCAGGCAGCAAGGCAGTCAGGCAGCCAGGCAGGCAGTCAGGCAGCCAGGCAGCCAGGCAGACAGAGAGGCAGGTAGAGAGGCAGGTAGAGAGGCAGGCAGGCAGGTAGAAGCAGCCAGGAAGTCAGGCAGCCTTGCAGTCAGGCAGTCAGGCAGCCAGGCAGGCAGGCAGTAAGGCAGTAAGGCAGGCAGGCAGCCAGGCAGGCAGGCAGTCAGGCAGCCAGGCAGCCAGGCAGGCAGGTAGAGAGGCAGGCAGGCAGGTAGAGAGGCAGGCAGGCAGGTAGATTGGCAGGCAGGCAGGCAGTCAGGCTGCCAGTCAGGTAGGCAGCCGGTCAGGCAGGCAGCCTGGCAGTCAGGCATTCAGGCAGTCAGGCAGGCAGCCTGGCAGTCAGGCATTCAGGCAGTCAGGCAGGCAGAGAGGCAGGCAGGCAGGCAGAGAGGCAGGCAGGCAGGTAGAGAGGCAGGCAGGCAGGTAGAGTGGCAGGCAGGCAGGTAGAGTGGCAGGCAGGCAGGCAGTCAGGCAGCCAGGTAGTCAGGCAACCAGGCAGTCAGGCAGAGAGGCAGCCAGGCAGTCATGCAGCCAGGCAGGCAGGCAGTCAGGCAGCCAGGGAGTCGGTCAGCCAGTCGGTCAGCCAATGGGTCAGCCAGTCGGTCAGCCATTCGGTCAGCCTGGCAGTCAGGCAGTCAGGCAGCCAGGCAGTCAGGCAGCCAGGCAGTCAGGCAGACAGGCAGGCAGAGAGGCAGACAGAGAGGCAGGCAGACAGGCAGGTAGAGAGGCAGGCAGAGAGGCAGAGAGGCAGGCAGGCGGGCAGGCAGAGAGGCAGGCAGGCAGATAGAGAGGCAGCCAGGAAGTCAGGCAGCCTTGCAGTCAGGCAGCCTGGCAGTCAGTCAGCCAGTCGGTCAGCCAGGAAGTCAGGCAGTCAGGCAGTCAGGCAGCCAGGCAGGCAGAGAGGCAGGTAGAGAGGCAGGTAGAGAGGCAGGTAGTTAGGCTGGCAGGCAGGTAGAGAGGCAGGCAGGCAGGCAGAGAGGCAGTCAGGCAGGCTGGGAGGCAGCCACGCAGGTTGAGAGGCAGGAAGGCAGGTAGAGAGGCAGCCAGGTAGTCAGGCAGCCTTGCAGTCAGGCAGCCTGGCAGTCAGGCAGTCAGGCAGACAGAGAGGCAGAGAGGCAGGCAGGCAGAGAGGCAGACAGCCAAGCAGTCAGGCAGACTGGCAGTCAGGCAGGTAGAGAGGCAGGCAGGCATTCAGGAACCCAGGCAGTCAGGCAGTCATGCAGCCAGGCAGGCAGTCTGGCAGGCAGTCAGGCAGCCAGGCAGTCAGGCAGAGAGGCAGGCAGTCATGCAGCCAGGCAGGCAGGCAGAGAGGCAGTCAGGCAGCCAGGCAGCCAGGCAGTCATGCAGCCAGGCAGGCAGGCAGTCAGGCAGCCTGGGAGTCGGTCAGCCAGCCGGTCAGCCAATCGGTCAGCCAGTCGGTCAGCCAGTCGGTCAGCCATTCGGTCAGCCTGGCAGTCAGGCAGTCAGGCAGCCTGGCAGTCAGGCAGTCAGGCATCCAATCAGTCAGGCAGAGAGGCAGCCAGGCAGTCAGGCAGACATGCAGGCAGAGAGGCAGGCAGGCAGCGAGGCAGACAGAGAGGCAGGCAGAGAGGCAGGTAGAGAGGCAGGTAGAGAGACAGGTAGAGAGGCAGGCAGGCAGGTAGAGTGGCAGTCAGGCAGGTAGAGTGGCAGACAGGCAGGCAGTGAGGCCAGGCAGCCGGTCAGGCAGGCAGCCAGGCAGCCAGGCAGGCAGAGAGGCAGGTAGAGAGGCAGGTAGAGAGGCTGGCAGGCAGGTAGAGAGGCAGGCAGGCAGGTAGAGAGGCAGCCAGGAAGTCAGGCAGTCATGCAGCCAGGCAGGCAGGCAGTCAGGCAGCCAGGGAGTCGGTCAGCCAGTCGGTCAGCCAATGGGTCAGCCAGTCGGTCAGCCATTCGGTCAGCCTGGCAGTCAGGCAGTCAGGCAGCCAGGCAGTCAGGCAGACAGGCAGGCAGAGAGGCAGGCAGGCATGCAGGCAGAGAGGCAGACAGAGAGGCAGGCAGACAGAGAGGCAGGCAGACAGGCAGGTAGAGAGGCAGGCAGAGAGGCAGAGAGGCAGGCAGGCAGGCAGGCAGAGAGGCAGGCAGGCAGGCAGAGAGGCAGGCAGCCAGGCAGGCAGAGAGGCAGGTAGAGAGGCAGGTATAGAGGCAGGTAGAGAAGCAGGCAGGCAGGTAGACAGGCAGGCAGGCAGGTAGAGTGGCAGGCAGTCAGGCAGCCAGGCAGTCAGGCAGAGAGGCAGGCAGTCATGCAGCCAGGCAGGCAGGCAGTCAGGCAGCCAGGGAGTCGGTCAGCCAGTTGGTCAGCCATTCGGTCAGCCTGGCAGTCAGGCAGTCAGGCAGCCTGGCAGTCAGGCAGTCAGGCATCCAATCAGTCTGGCAGAGAGGCAGCCAGGCAGTCAGGCAGACATGCAGGCAGAGAGGCAGGCAGGCAGCGAGGCAGACAGAGAGGCAGGCAAAGAGGCAGGTAGAGAGGCAGGTAGAGAGGCAGGTAGAGAGGCAGACAGGCAGGTAGAGTGGCAGGCAGGCAGGTAGAGTGGCAGACAGGCAGGCAGTCAGGCCAGGCAGCCGGTCAGGCAGGCAGCCAGGCAGCCAGGCAGGCAGAGAGGCAGGTAGAGAGGCAGGTAGAGAGGCTGGCAGGCAGGTAGAGAGGCAGGCAGGCAGGTAGAGAGGCAGCCAGGAAGTCAGGCAGTCAGGCAGACAGGCAGGCAGAGAGGCAGACAGCCAAGCAGTAAGGCAGACTGGCAGTCAGTCAGGTAGTGTGGCAGGCAGGCATTCAGGCACCCAGGCAGTCAGGCAGTCATGCAGCCAGGCAGGCAGTCAGGCAGCCAGGGAGTCGGTCAGCCAGTCGGTCAGCCAATCGGTCAGCCAGTCGGTCAGCCAGTCGGTCAGCCAATCGGTCAGCCAGTCGGTCAGCCATTCGGTCAGCCTGGCAGCCAGGCAGACAGAGAGGCAGGTAGAGAGGCAGGCAGGCAGGTAGAGAGGCAGCCAGGAAGTCAGGCAGCCTTGCAGTCAGGCAGTCAGGCAGCCAGGCAGTCAGGCAGTCATGCAGCCAGGCAGGCAGTCAGTCAGGCAGCCTGGGAGTCGGTCAGCCATTCGGTCAGCCGATCGGTCAGCCAGTCGGTCAGCCATTCGGTCAGCCTGGCAGTCAGCCATTCGGTCAGCCTGGCAGTCAGGCAGTCAGGCAGCCAGGGAGTCGGTCAGCCAGTCGGTCAGCCAATCGGTCAGCCAGTCGGTCAGCCATTCGGTCAGCCTGGCAGCCAGGCAGGCAGAGAGGCAGGTAGAGAGGCAGACAGGCAGGTAGAGAGGCAGGCAGGCAGGTAGAGTAGCAGGCAGGCAGGTAGAGTGGCAGGCAGGCAGTTAGTGTGGCAGGCAGGCAGGTAGAGTGGCAGACAGGCAGGTAGAGAGGCAGGCAAGCAGGTAGAGAGGCAGGCAGGCAGGTAGAGTGGCAGGCAGGCAGGTAGTCAGGCAGCCAGGTAGTCAGGCAACCAGGCAGTCAGGCAGAGAGGCAGAGAGGCAGTCAGGCAGCCAGGCAGCCAGGCAGTCATGCAGCCAGGCAGGCAGGCAGTCAGGCAGCCAGGGAGTCGGTCAGCCAGTCGGTCAGCCAATGGGTCAGCCAGTCGGTCAGCCATTCGGTCAGCCTGGCAGTCAGGCAGTCAGGCAGCCAGGCAGTCAGGCAGACAGGCAGGCAGAGAGGCAGGCAGGCAGGCAGAGAGGCAGGCAGCCAGGCAGGCAGAGAGGCAGGTAGAGAGGCAGGTAGAGAGGCAGGCAGGCAGGTAGAGAGGCAGGCAGGCAGGTAGAGTGGCAGGCAGGCAGGTAGAGTGGCAGGCAGGCAGGTAGAGTGGCAGACAGGCAGGCAGTCAGGCCAGGCAGCCGGTCAGGCAGGCAGCCAGGCAACCAGGCAGGCAGAGAGGCAGGTAGAGAGGCAGGTAGAGAGGCTGGCAGGCAGGCAGGCAGGTAGAGAGACAGTCAGGCAGGTAGAGAGGCAGCCAGGAAGTCAGGCAGCCTTGCAGTCAGGCAGCCTGGCAGGCAGTCAGGCAGCCAGGCAGGCAGTCAGGCAGCCTGGCAGTCAGTCAGCCAGTCGGTCAGCCAGGAAGTCAGGCAGTCATGCAGGCAGGCAGGCAGGCAGTCATGCAGTCAGGCAGTCGGGCATCCAAGCAGTCAGGCAGCCAGGCAGTCAGGCAGCCAGGCAGTCAGGCAGGCAGGCAGACTGGCAGGCAGAGAGGCAGGCAGGCAGGCAGGCAGAGAGGCAGACAGCCAAGCAGTCAGGCAGACTGGCATTCAGTCAGGTAGAGAGGCAGGCAGGCATTCAGGCACCCAGGCAGTCAGGCAGTCATGCAGCCAGGCAGGCAGTCAGGCAGTCAGGCAGCCAAGCAGTCAGGCAGCCAGGCAGTCTGGCAGCAAGGCAGTCAGGCAGCCAGGCAGGCAGTCAGGCAGCCAGGCAGCCAGGCAGACAGAGAGGCAGGTAGTGAGGCAGGTAGAGAGGCAGGCAGGCAGGTAGAAGCAGCCAGGAAGTCAGGCAGCCTTGCAGTCAGGCAGTCAGGCAGCCAGGCAGTCAGGCAGTCATGCAGCCAGGCAGGCAGGCAGTAAGGCAGTAAGGCAGGCAGGCAGCCAGGCAGTCATGCAGCCAGGCAGGCAGGCAGTCAGGCAGCCAGGCAGCCAGGCAGGCAGGTAGAGAGGCAGACAGGCAGGTAGAGAGGCAGGCAGGCAGGTAGAGAGGCAGGCAGGCAGGTAGATTGGCAGGCAGGCAGGCAGTCAGGCTGCCAGTCAGGCAGGCAGCCGGTCAGGCAGGCAGCCTGGCAGTCATTCATTCAGGCAGTCTGGCAGGCAGAGAGGCAGGCAGGCAGGCAGAGAGGCAGGCAGGCAGGTAGAGAGGCAGGCAGGCAGGCAGGCAGGTAGAGAGGCAGGCAGGCAGTAAGGCAGGCAGGCAGCCAGGCAGTCGGTCAGCCAGTCAGTCAGCCTGGCGGTCAGCCAGTCAGTCAGCCAGTCAGTCAGCCAGGCAGCCAGGCAGTCAGCCAGGCAGTCAGTCGGTCAGTCAGCCAGTCAGTCAGCCAGGCAGTCGGCCAGGCAGTCAGCCAGGCAGTCAGCCAATCAGTCAGCCAGTCAGCCAGTCAGCTAGCCAGTCAGCCAGCCAGTCAGTCAGCCAGCCAGTCAGCCAGCCAGTCAGTCAGCCAGCCAGTCAGCCAGCCAGTCAGTCAGCCAGCCAGTCAGCCAGCCAGTCAGTCAGCCAGCCAGTCAGTCAGCCTGGCGGTCATTCATTCAGGCAGTCTGGCAGGCAGAGAGGCAGGCAGGCAGGCAGAGAGGCAGGCAGGCAGGTAGAGAGGCAGGCAGGCAGGTAGAGTGGCAGGCAGTCAGGTAGAGTGGCAGGCAGGCAGGCAGTCAGGCAGCCAGTCAGGCAGTCGGGCAGCCTGGCAGTCGGTCAGCCAATCGGTCAGCCAGTCGGTCAGCCATTCGGTCAGCCTGGCAGTCAGGCAATCAGGCAGTCAGGCAGCCAAGCAGTCAGGCAACCAGGCAGTCAGGCAGCCAGGCAGGCAGTCAGGCAGCCAGGCAGGCAAGCAGGTAGAGAGGCAGGCAGGCAGGGAGGCAGGTAGAGAGGCAGGTAGAGCGGCAGGCAGCCAGGCAGAGAGGCAGGCAGGCAGGCAGGCAGACAGGCAGAGAAGCAGGCAGGCAGGCAGAGAGGCAGGCAGGCAGGTAGAGAGGCAGGCAGGCAGGTAGAGTGGCAGGCAGGCAGGTAGGGTGGCAGGCAGGCAGGCAGTCAGGCAGCCAGTCAGGCAGTCAGGCAGTCAGGCAGCCTGGCAGTCGGTCAGCCAGTCCGTTAGGCATTCGGTCAGCCAGGCAGGCAGGCAGTCAGTCAGGAAGTCAGGCAGGCAGGCAGGCAGGCAGGCAGGCAGGCAGGGAGGCAGTCAGGCAGCCGGTCAGGCAGGCAGCCGGTCAGGCAGGTAGCCAGGCAGTCAGGCAGCCAGGCAGCCAGGCAGTCAGGCAGCCAGGCAGTAAGGCAGTAAGGCAGGCAGGCAGCCAGGCAGTCGGTCAGCCAGTCAGTCAGCCTGGCGGTCAGCCAGTCAGTCAGCCAGGCAGTCAGTCGGTCAGTCAGCCAGTCAGTCAGCCAGGCAGTCGGCCAGGCAGTCAGCCAGGCAGTCAGCCAATCAGTCAGCCAGTCAGCCAGTCAGCTAGCCAGTCAGCCAGCCAGTCAGTCAGCCAGCCAGTCAGCCAGCCAGTCAGTCAGCCAGCCAGTCAGCCAGCCAGTCAGTCAGCCAGCCAGTCAGTCTGTCAGTCAGTCTGTCAGCACCAATCAAGCACGCACCCACAGAGTAGATGTCCCAACTACTGACACCTTAAGCTTATAGCGAAACGTTAAATGATTATTTCAGGAGCTTTTTAATCTAGGAATCATTGCAATTTGCAGCATATACTGCTTAAAATCTCTTTCATTAAAGAAAATTTTCTATGTATATACGGAAGTGCAATGTCTCTGTAACTGTTATTTAGAAAATCGTTGAAACAATCTCTTCAGTTAAGTTTATTGATTGTGACCAGATGACTGATAAAAAAATAAAATAAAATAAAAAATATTAAAAGAAGATCATAAAAATAATATAATATATAATAATATATAAGGATATAATATATAATAACATACATATAATGACATAATATATAATAACATAAAATTTTATATAAATGAACATATATACCACGTGCATGCGTTACAAAGAACACAAGCAAGGAATAAGTAGAAACAACATGCAAAAATTACACGATTTCAATCGTACTAACATATTTCAAACATATTTTCATGTCGGAGGCATAGATTACGGTTATTATGTATGCCGAAAGATAAATTCACCTTTTAAAAAAAAAAAAATTGTCACATCACGTTCCAAGAAAATTTTTATAATATCAAAGCTTAGACGTAAAAGATTGTTAAAAGTCTACCTGTTGCATGAGTCACAAGACTCAATTTCATATGCATAAAATGCATTTTGTCCTTAAAGTGGAAATACCGTAAGTCGGAAAAATTAATTTAAATTTACAGTTAGCATGGCTTCGAGTGCAAGGGGCTAATTTATAAATATAAATATGCAATGTTCCCCTATTCATGATCAAAAACGGCGTCCAATTTTAACATTAAAATTGTGTTTCTTTACGATTTTCTACGCATTATATTTCACTATTAAGTAAAATAATTAAAGCGGCGCTGGCAGCAACTGCGACATCAAGCTTACATACATTGTGTCAAAACTGAATTTGTATAGATTGACAAAGAATTGTGTCTGCCGTGTGACGTGCAAAATGGCGACCAATGTGAATAAATCTGCCAGTTTGACGATTAAGTTGGTAGAAAATTTAAAATCCATGAATTATGTGAGATTGCGTTGGTGGCGCCCCTGATTTTTCTATTGGACCACCCAGAAGCTGTTAGCGAATAATTTCGTCGGGGTATAGCCGACCTTAGGCAAGGTAAAACGACGGAAAAATACGTAGCACGATAGCGGGCACGGAATGTTAGTTAAGAATCACGCGACGCGTACACGGTGTATTAACAGTGGCTCCAAAAACGACGATATAATTACACGAGGCCGCGCTCGAGCCATGATTTAAGGTGGCGTAATGTATAATTCCTACCTCGATGGTGGAGGGCCAGCCCCTCGTGCAGTACCACAGTGCCGTTAGTGTAAAGCGTAGGTGCTTTCGCTAAAGTATCACGCCTATAAAATGAAATTAAACTTCTAGCAAATTTATCGACTACCGTCGCGTTATGGATCTCTCCTCCCTGCTTTTGTGGTTGCTTCTTTCGATGAATTCTTTTCGGGAGGTTCAGGTCAAAGTCGCTGATCAACTTCAATTTTATATTCAGCGAATCGATTATCTTCTCGCAATTCTCTTCTCTGATTACGTAGATTCGACAAATTATATAAATTAAACGCGAATATCGGATAGGCCGATAATCACAGCCGAATTTTATTACGGTATGTATGTATATTTCTGTCTGGCGAAACTTCCGATAAAACTGCACAGAATAAATTTCAACCTGCAATTCGGTACAAAATAAATTACGAGAAATAATACTGCAATAAATAGTCTCATAATCATATCAAAGTCTCCATAATTATTTTCCATGCTTAAATGCAGCTTCTCAATTGCAAAGCAGCCACCTGTTTTTCTAAACATAGTTTAACCTATTCAAATATTTAATAGCAGAGAAAATTGTAGACTTTAGAAAGGATTTTGAATTTGTAGACTCTATAGTAAGAGTAACGATTTTATGAATGTATCTATAAAATTAATATCTAGGTAAAATTGAGACAGCATAACTTCATTTAAATTTATTGAAATTATTAACGGTGGAAAAACAAATCTTGATTTGTTAAGGTAATTTTAATTACGTTGTCCAATAAGTTCATGGGGTTTTTGACAATGTTTATCTTCTTGCTTTCGGATTATGAATTTATTATGAAAAAACAATGGAAAGTACGCGATTGAATAAAGATATTTCTTTGCATAAATTTATTCAATGGGGAAGTTCATTGAATTTATCCATTGAAGAATTAATCGAATTTGTCAATTAAAAAATTCATTGAACTAAGAAATTTATCAAATTGAACACACAAACAGCGAGAAGGCAGAGTTTCCAATAAAGATTCGTAGTCTAATAGTAATTAATCTAACGAGCTTGTTAGGGGACTAAAGTGGCCACTAGAGAAATTTCTGGTGTTTGTATCAAATCCAATAGATCGAAAAGGATATTGGGCACCGATATCGGTATCGATAATCAAGGAAGGAGATCGTTGCCGCGTAACATCGGTGACCGATGATAACGATCACCCGGTAATCATAGTTTGCGCGGTCGTTGGGCCGGCGATGAAGCGGTCAAATTGTCTGTCACAATAGTTGCGTTTGCAGAGGATTCCATCCAAAGACAATTAGCTGAAGTTATAATCAAGCTGGCCACTGATTACGGCACGCAGCCCGTCCATCGTCGAAAGTGAAAACGAAACGTCAGCTAAGCATATGAACCGCCCCGCCGCGCCGCGACGCGACGCTGCGCACACCAGCGGTGTTTACTGGACGTTCGTTGAACATTCGGAGGATTTGTTTGTACTGCGGATTACGACGGTTCGCAACCGGCCCGCCGTCGTCCCTCTGTATGCCATTAGCCGACACTACGTTCTCCTACGGCACTCCTGCGATCGCTTAATCTCATAAGTTGCAGACAAATTGCCGCTGATTGGATTGGATGATCTCGCGATTATGTCCGCTTTCCTAGGACTACCCTTCCGCCTGACGAATTATTTAAAACGTCCGACCCTCATCATTAAACAATAGTAACCGGACTGCGGATCCGGATATATTCATGTTATCTCTCTGTGTCCTTACAGGAAATGAAATAAATGAAATGTTGCTGAAAGATCTCTTCAGAACGAAGCGAAGCGAATGTACTATTCATTTATTTTCATACCCAACACTAAACTTATCGAGCATTTGACGACAGAATTTATTTAGTCTTTTCGTAATATTTAGTTCATTTAGCTAGTCCATTCGTAATATGAATGATCTGTATTGTTATACAAAACGTTAAATGGGTTTTTATTAGTTCAACAATATCTAATGATGAGAAGGTTTTTAAAATAAAAATATAAAATTGATCATTTTTTTTTTTTAATTGACAGCCTGCTTGTCGATATGTAATGATATGAAAAATTGTAAAAGTTTCGGCGTGAAAATGTTTCTAAAGCAGGAGAATGTTATGTATTGTACATATATGATATTTTTGTGCCGGAACGTTTCTTGAAAGATGGGAGGTCGATTTTGATTTCAGGGAAAGATAGACGTCTTTTATGGCGTTTTCGATTTCCCGGGAAAGCCTTAGGAAATGGACTTCC
This sequence comes from Megalopta genalis, assembly GCF_051020955.1. Taxonomy (NCBI): domain Eukaryota; kingdom Metazoa; phylum Arthropoda; class Insecta; order Hymenoptera; family Halictidae; genus Megalopta; species Megalopta genalis. The sequence continues at coordinate 10,131,883 of NC_135018.1, read as the reverse complement.
GGTGGACCCATGCTTTAAGGCGACCTTATTTGCCCGTCTCTTTTGATTTGAAACTTTATCGATATCATGGAGAATCAGTCGAGAGATTTGTCGAGATCCTGGCTTGATCATCTTCGAAGAAAAAAATATATATATTGTATATACATGTATAGGTATATGTATATTACTGACAGTCTCATCTGTAATCGAAGTTCTGGAAGCCGGTCGTCAGGTAATTTGCTTCCCGCCGAAGTTATCGATATTGGCCGAAAGATAGTTATCTATATGACGGCAGGTATAAAACTTCGCTTCGGAGCACCGCGCTCTATAACTCGGGGCTATTATCTTTATTGGTGCGTGAAGGATAAGGGAGGAAAAATTTGTTTTATCAACGCTCTTCCTACCGTCCTCTACTTTATACTTACGCAAGTATTAAAACCACCGTACGTACGAAACCTATAAAACAGGAACGTGATGTTACCGACACAGAAACGATTCCAGTGAAGGGCAGTGAAAGGCAATTTAGAATTTGCGAGAACTACTTGTATCCCTTCGATGGGCCAATTAGAATCCAGTCCCGGTACAGTTATTGGGTTGGCAACTAAGTAATTGCCGATTTGTTCAATGAAATAAAAAATGTTTTTTTATTTGGGATGAAGTTTAATCTGTAATGTATTTTCCATTTTGTTCGATGACCTTTTGCCATCTCTCTGACAACTTGAAAATTCCACGCTCGTAGAAAATCTGATCCTTTTCGGCCAAAAACTGAGTTAAGTGAGATTTTACAGCGTCATCATCGTTAAAAGTTTTACCACGAAGGGAGTTGTCCAGGGATCGAAATAAGTGGTAATCCGATGGCGCGAGATCAGGGCTATATGGTGGGTGTACAATCAATTCCCAACCAATATCCATCAATTTTTGTCGAGTGGACAAAGACGTGTGCGGACTAGCATTGTCCTGGTGGAAAATGACACCTTAACGATTGACCAATTCTGGTCGCTTTTCCTTGACCGCTGCATTCAATTTGTCCCGTTGCTAACATTCACGGATAATAAAAAATAACATAATAATAATAATAATTTTATAATATAACATTTACGCATATCATAAAAATAGGAGTGAGAGACATCTATAACTGAAATCGGCGATTACTTAGTTGCCAACCCAATATTTTCTGGCTGTCAATTTAAATTGAAGCGGATATTTTTCACATTTATTAGGATCTGTATTGTCATTTTATTCGAACATTTTTATTATGATCGTCAATTATTACATAAGTCAAAAGTATCCACCTTCCAACAGGTTCTAGATTGTCATTAAACCGTGGACCGTATCCTCATCAATCTATATTATTTTTCAATTATCAACCGAATGATTTTCCATGAAACGTTTTTGTTTTATTTTGACACTTTCATCTGCTACCATCAGTGCCATAATCGTCTTCGAAAAAGTCTGCCAACCATTTCCGCCGATTTCGCAGCGCTCGTTTTATCCGGTCGGAACGAACCCAATTCCATTGGCCGCCATTCCCCGGAAGAGACTTCCACTAAAATAAATCATGCGAATACGAGCAGGCTCGCTTCTTTAGGCGCGACCATGCAGGTAGACGCCTCTTCGCGCCTCGACGGTTCATGCATTCGCAGTTTTAATCTAATCTGGAGGCGCATGTAAGAATATATTAAAGACAAACTTTGCGCAGTGCTGCGACGTGCTCCTGAAAATTATACCGTCTCGAGGATCTTCTGTTGGGGACTGTCTGGGGGCTGAAAGGTGACGGGGAGCAGCAAAAGAGAGAGAGAGAGAGAGAGAGAGAGAGAGAGAGAGAAAGAGAGAGAGAGCGGAAGAAAGAAAGAGCTAGAGCGAGTGGGAGGGAGGAGGATGATGAAGCAAAGGACCAACGAAGAAATGGAAAGAAAGAAGGGGTAGGGGATGAAAGTAGGGATGAAGTTCCGGGGGTCGAAGCGGTTTCCGGATTCAACTCTACGCCTATACCTTCAGTTACCGGCCAACTCTTTCCACTAGTAACTATCCAGACCCATACATTTATTTACATGTAATTACCACGGGCTTTGGCAGAGACTGATAAACTAATAAACTTTCTCGTAAGATATTTATGAGACTATATCGACTGACAGTCGTGGGTAGGAATATGTTATCGGATCTGGAGTCGTTGATGGACCGTCCTGACAGAATGATGTTATAGATGTCTAGAACCGCGCGGGTTTTCTTACATTTGTCACAAAAATTAATAGATCAAATACAAAACTATGAAGGCGTTACAAGAATTTAAGGTTATATTGTTATATTATTTCTCTGCTTTGTATACACAGTGGGTTTGCATATAAGTAGATCCTAGTCAATTAAATTTCATTGTCAACGCTCGCGATGCATCCACAGGATGAGCAGACTTCATATTTAAGGATCGACGTAGTTCGATTGGCTCGCAGCGCAGCTTTTCGTAAGTAAGTGAACGACGAGCGTCGAGACGGGTGTTTACCAGTATCGCAGTAATTTTTGCTCGTAAAATTCGAGGAGAGTGTGCGGAAAGTATTGACATGCGAATAGGAGAAGTCCAGATGATGACTATATACTATACCGTCGGATAAGGCGCCGCGGAGGCGTCTGAGGCACCTAGTCTGGTGCACGACGAACAGCCGTGCAAGCAGAACAGCTGTGGGGGTGCGAACAGCTCGCCGGCGGCTTGGTGGTCGGAAGGGGGTCGGGAGGGGCTCGGGAAGGGGTCGGTGGGTGGCGTTGGTAAGCGCGAGACTACGTGGGGCTGGCGAGACCGGGGGAAAACGGCTGCCTTATCTCCGCGCACCGAGATTGACTTCCTTTCTATCCATTCAAGCGCTCAAATGAGTTCCTTTGATAACTGTTGTGTGATCGAGTGTGCTGAATACTGAAGGGTTTCGGGCTCCAGTCCGCGAACCTGCCAGGGATGCCTCTCGCCCTCTGACTTCACTATCGGAAGGCACCTTTCGCCTTCGAAAAAGTTCGAACCCGAGAACTGTCGCGCCGCGCGTCGCGTCGCCATGCAATGCCCTTGAAATATTCTCAAGTAACGCGCGTTCCGAAATATGTATTACCACGCCGAGTATACTATAGCCAGTCTTCTTCTATACCTACCCCCTTCCCTCATTCCGGGACGAATTACCGAGCGCCCCTTTATGGGAATCGTGTTTTCTCGATCCCCTTTATAATCACGCTGTCCCCCCTTATCGTCGCGCTCGCTGCCTGCCTATTTCAGCGAAATTGTTTATTGGCTTGCTCGACGATGGTTGTGGAATATAATTGTCAATTCGGCATGATTCCTCGTAATCAGATGCTGTGGGCCTTGGTACGGAGATGACTCTGGTATTTGTGTTTTCAATTAATAATCCTGAAGATTCCTGGATTACGTTTCCCTTTCGTAAAATTTTTCTATCCATTTTCTGTCCATACAATTTTTCGTAAAATCATACAATACCGCATCGATCGTGCTCCTAATTTAATATTATTTATGATTACGTCGAGAACCCCGTTTTGTTTTTAAATTTTCCTTCAGATTTCGTGGATATTGTTAATTGCCTTTCAAATCGAAACCAAAAATCCAATCTTCCGTTGTTCAAATGTAAACATTCGGAATACGTATGGACGTGCAAGAAACATAGATTTTATTTCTCATTCAACATTACCATTTTTAGCATTTACCATTATTACATATAGAGAGAAGGAGTAATAATTATTGCTGTGAAAATAATTACATAAGACGAGAAAAAGGTGTAACGTAGTACTACAATAGTACGCATTGTACATGTGAATAAGTCAATCTACAGCGATCTGTGTGTATACAATATTTCCTGTGCAAATCAATGGAAATGTCATATGGCTTTTTTAATCGAGTAACAGTTCTATTGTTCAAACATTCGTGACTCCTTGATTACACTATTAAAACTTACAGGGTGTTTCTAAAATTGTTGAGGCTGAAGATAAGATCACTTTGTTCCTCTATACTCGTCTGTGTATTTTTCAACGAACGTATTTGCTATCGGTTGATTGGATACGTTGTTCGTTAGGTTGTTAATTGGTCCAGCAGCGGTGGGACACGGTGAGCCGGATAATGGTTTTTTGGTGGCCGGCGTCGACTATAGGGAGGTGTCTTCGCGCGGAAGATTGTACCCTTTCCAGCCCTTAGAAGCTCTTAATTAATGGTGCCGGCATGCCAGCGCGGAGGTCTTCTCCCGCTCGCGCAGAGTAAGGAGGGTTTATGCTACAGACTTGTAATCTCATGATGCCGTAACTTATTCTAAATGCACTAGTGGGACCTGCGAGATATTCCCGGCGTTGTCTAGGCGGCAAGTTTCGACCTCCTCTCGCTTCCTTTACTGTGCCAGGCTCGTTACCAGTAGATGGTTAAACACACCTGACATTCCAGTGGCGCGGAGAAACGCTGTCGGACAGCTGTCTTACACAGTCCATTACCAATGAAACTTGCCGCCTAATTAAAGCAAGCGCGCGTGTTCGGCGCGATCCACAGGTTCGCCGTCAATGAACAAATTGTTCCAGAAAATTTCATCTATCGATTACCGCTCGATCCGCGATCATAATTCCATTTCAACATTCTATTTTCACACTGCCGTGTTTTTGCTTTCTCCTGTCTCGTCTCCATTTTCTTATTTTATGCGTTCTTAGGCAATTTTTGATGATCCAAATGTCAAATCTTTCATCACTACAGTTACGATATCTTACAGAAGCAGCTCCAAAAATGTGTAAAATAATTGCGCGAATTAAATAATGAACGAATAACTGTGTTTTCTTGTAAAGCGTTCCATTAAACGACGCCCGAGCCAAGCAAAAACGGACAAATCGAATTAACTCTCCCGCTGTCATAATTCTTATGGGAAACATGCATGTCACGCTGGCTCACTCAGACCCAAGCAGTTTTCAAACAATTGTCACTTAAAAACTAGCTATATTACTGAGACCCAAATATTAGGTAATATCATTTGAACATTTCAGAACATCGTTTCTTTTATTGGAACTCGATATCCCGCTTCCAAGTACATTGAATTAATTGTTAATTTCACTTTGTCGGAAACAAAATGTCGGAAACTTTGATCCAGTGTAACAGCGTAGGGTGAAGATAGTAAAAGAGATGCTAGAAGAGAGTGTAGCGTATACAAAATACAAACGTATAAATCATGGCTGGCATGAAATCATCGTAAGCACCCTATTCATAAGAATTTCCTAGAAAGATTAATAATTACGCCTCCTCCTTGCAAGATGCTACGATATAAATCTCTCGAGCCAAAGAAAAATACATAAATCGCGTTAAAATAAGAGAGGGGGAGTGTTATTCGTGAAAACGTATAGTTCAGGTGGCAGTCTCTCGACAAGGAGGGAAGGAAGGGTTCGTCGAGAGGAAGGGAGGCCTCGAGTCCGTAATGTACGAGCTCGTGGGGCCAAGGGTTAAATTCATAGTATCCCGGCGATTATCACCCCTCGACCTCTTCGGTACCTCCAGCAAACCTTCGACTCGCGTGACCTTTCAAAGACATTTGCAAGTCGGTGGTGACGCATCCTTGTTGCATTATGCGCTGGCAATACAGGTCTGCCAGCTGTCTGGTCACACTGCTCTAGATTTTCTCGCCGCGGAGTGCTCTGTCCTCTGTTATACGCAGCATGTTATCAGCCAATTGGAGGATGCCGCGACGCGCCGGGAAGACCTGTGAACGAGTGAATGCACGCTAAAACTCTGCTGAAAGCACAGCAGGAAATCTCTGTTCGTCAAAAATTCCTGTAGGTCAATCTCAATACACTGACTTCTCTGATTGCAATCTTCATTGGTATGAACTTCGATGTGAAAATCATTGCAGATCATTTCAACGGAGTATAAGATTATCATCGATTTTATTAGAACTGATACGTGATACCTTATTTTAGATAAGGTAATGAACTTTGAAATATTTATTTGATACGAATACAAAATAATACGAGTAAACTACGAAGTAAAGTACGAATATGTACCTATTATGGAACACTGTTTTCGTACTATGTCCCCGAGTTCCATAAACGGGACTACGAAAAGATTGAAGTACATAATCAGGAATAGTATGTTGTTGCTTAGAAATATCTGTGATCGAATAAAAATTATTTTTTAATAGATGATTGTTACATAACGGTATTAATATATTAGTGAATTTATGTTTAAATATATGGATAGAATTTTTACAGTCACTTTGATACGCGCTATCTAGTTTTTGTATTTTATCCAAAATACACTTTGGATATTTTTCCTGAATATCTGTCCTGAACTGTCTTATTCAAGCATGATGTAACAGCTTTTCCGCTTCTGTGCGCGGCATTCGCTATAGTCAAATCTGTCAATTCCTTGTTTATTAATGGGTCACTGTCGTAGAAGAATAAATAAATAAATAAATTGTTAAAGCTTGCCATGATAAAAATGCGTGTTAGAACGAGTGAACAGTTTTACGACTAGAGCAATAAAATAGTTTCAATTGGGAAATCGTGCGAATAAAGACGCTTCGGACAATTTTAAGAGTCTGATTGGCATAAGTAACGTATCCCGCGGCCCGAATTAATACGTTATTGATCCCCGCGGAGGGATCCCCTCGACCGGCATCTCGAATCGGAATAATGGTGCAATAACGATCCGGTTGAAAAAGGAGCAAAGTGTGGTGAACGAGTTCGTAGACGAGGAAGAGATAAATAAAAGGGGTGATGAAGCTCGCGGAATTATATCAAGGTTTCCGAGGCTCTGAGCGGCAGCCTTATCGATAATGCGTCTCTGGAAACAGCTCGGTCTTTGTAATAAATCGAGCTTGGGGACGCAGTTAAGGGGGATCAAACTGACGTCTTGGATACTAACCAGTCCTGTCTCTCTCGCTCTTTCACCGTCTCTCTCACTCTCCGCGACGCATGCACACTACGGCGGGCTTGATATCGTTCGCATAAATCGATATAAATTTTCAAGGATTGCGGCCGATCGATCCGCGAGATATACACACAGTCCCGTTCCGTTTTTCAGTGTCTGCGCATCGGTTGGCTCCGCGATCGTCTGCTGCGTGCGCATGCATTTACACGCAGCCTGCAGAAGCATATGCGTTTACGGCGGTTTATACGGACGGTCAATCTTGCAAAGTGAATATTTTGTCGGACCCGATACGGTCCCCGGACTTCAGAACGATCGGCAATTTGTTTCGCACGGAGCCGACTCGATCGTATGCTGCTCGCACCGTTTCTCCTCGGTTCAATCAATCAGCCGAGCAATTGAATTCGGTATGCTTCCTAAATGATACGAAGTTATCGTTGATTAAATACAACGTGTTCCTCCAGTGGATCAAATCGGATTCTATTCAGATTTAAATGAAATTTTTGATGTTACTTTAATACTTCTCTTGAAGAAACAGGTGTTCGGGCATTTATTGTAGACAGTTTTCGATTAATCTGCATACGAAGAAATCTTTTATTATTTCCAGCTCAATCGGCGTCGAATAATATTATGGAATAATATTATTATAATAAATAATTCTAATTCTTTTGGTCGTTGATGATATTTTGTATACCTCTCTCGAAGTAGTGCGCACTTCACTGTACATGTCTGTTGGACGTTTTTCTTCGAAGAAGCTTAAGGATCTTCATCTCGACTCGATTATGTACGCCCTTTTGAATAATACTAATTCACTCAATCATTGGTATTTCTTTTCTATGTATCTATCAGAGAAGCGCATTCATTGATCAACATTGTTGCAAGTAATTTTGGGAAAAAGTGGAGTCGATTACTATGGGATGACCAATTCCTTAATTTTATATTTATTTATTTATTTTGATTTATATTTATATATTATATTTATTTTTATTATTTATTATATTTATATTCTTATTTATTTTTTTATTCGGCAAATATGAAGTTAATTCTGCCCGGAAAGAAACGAACGGCACAGCAGTTGGCCACCTCGCAGTAACCGGTACCACTACCTTCTAGAGAGTAGGTATCCGTCTTTATTAAAATTGTGTCGACAGGTTCCTACTCCTTTGATGGCGCATTACCATCAGCGTCGCGTGGAATCGCAGTTTAAAGTAAACATTGTAGTCAGTGTAGGCGCGGCGGCCATAAAAAGCACTCGTAACGAGGCTTGTCAAAAGTCGGCCACTTACCGTAAAATTGTACTTTACGTGCTAATGTACGGGGCAGCTTTAAAAACTCGCGTGCGAAGCGTTAGAGGAGCCCGGCATGAATTTTTAACGTCGCGGCACGGCACGGCGCGGCGCGTCGCGTCGCGTCGCGTTCGCCGACGGATCGGCGCGTCTGCGGCTCGCGTATTCCCTTTCACCTGTTTCCACGTTTTCCTTCGCGGTCAACTTTTTGGTTTTCGCCGTCCGTCTGCCCAGCTTCTGATTCGTTTTAAGTTTTAAGACTTTGTCTCGAGCGAGTTCAAGTTTCACAAAGGAACCCCCTCCTCGTTCCGATCCTCATCCTCCCTGTCCCCTTCTCGAGCTGAATCTCTTCCCGCGGAACTGTCCACTGCGCTTGGAATTTCACCCGCACTGGCTAGGAAGGCGTATGCTGAATTCCTATCGCTCAAAGGAAACCGATTTGCTCACGGTATGCTTTCTGCGGACGGAGTGCCGACTTTGTCCAATGAGCAGCCGACATGCCCCGAAAACTCCGAGGAATCTTACGAGAACGTTCAGGACTATTTCCCTAACCTAATTTCCCTGACCTCGAATTATATACATGCGAGCAATCGCTCGGTATAAAGTCAAATGCATATTCCCTAGAACTATAATGCAACCGTATACTGGACAGTCGGTGAAATAATTATTCACATTTATTTTAAAATAACGTTTTTATAATTGGGCAAAAGATCTAAATATTTCGAGGAAGTTAGAGGGACTGTAATTTATTAGACAACGCCTGAAAAATTGTCTTCAGAAATTGCAATTGATTGGGATGACAATAAGATTATGGTTTTTCAACTATTTTATCATGCGTTTAAATGTTATCCCAAACTGTTTTTAGTCTTTGGTTCACTTCTGAATTCAAACGATTTTTGAATGCTACACACAGTGCATGAAGATCGAAAAGAATCCTACAGTAACTTAGGGATAGTTCATATGCTTTTGGTTATATTTTAATTATATTAAATGTAATTTGCACTTCATAGAATTCTATTTTAAGACTTCTTCGTCGGATCTATCTCTATTCAGAGGAAGAAGGGAGTTCTATAAACCTTGCACGAAATGTGCAGGGATATCGAATTGGGAAATAATATCTATGATACTCCTCGGCAACACCTGCAGTAACACAGGAAGTGATGGGTCTCTGTTATTTAATGTGAAATTTGGTCCCTTTCCGCTTCCCCGCAGTGAGTTACTTTTCCCAGGGAAAAACACCCAAGAAAATCGTTTCTACATTTTGCCAGAAAGACTGAAAAAACGATTCAGATGCAAATAATTGTGGCACGACATTGTTTATAGTAAATAGGAAACCTACATTTCTTAAAAATTTAACTAAAAATGTGCGCCTCTTGGCATACGGTGTTTTCACAGTTTTAAACTCGGCAGTTTCGCCTAAAAATTCGGGGAAATTTTGCAAATAACAGGCACAGCATGGTATTATTGCTGCAAAAACGGAGAGCCAGTGTCCGTAAAAGCGCAGTGCGGAATTCGCACTTTTTAATTCGATCCTGTGTTCGAAATTTTTCGAGGCAATATTTTCCAACGAAAGGGTTGAAAAAATTTCTAGATATCAGCCATAACAAGGTGTAGTTGTCGTCAAAATAAATATCCAGAGTTTTCAACCCCTTGCCAGTCCCGCAAATTTCGTGGGATCGGTTCAAATAATGCCAACCTATTTTTTTTTCATAAATTTGATTATGTTATTCTGACGTAAAGAAGTGAATTCAAGTAGTAAACAAGTTCATTTTTATTTATTTATTGACTGTCACTGGCTGGATTGGCAAAGGGTTAAAGATACACGTACAATTTAGAATGTTCCGGACCAGGAATCGTCGTTCAGGATATCCAAAGAATTTGTTAAAATTGTCAAGAAGAACAACGCAAGCTTGCGCGATCGATGGTCTGCGTTTAGCCGCAATAAGAATCTCAGGATTCGCCGAAGTTCGAGCGAAGGAAATAAAGAAAGAGAAATGATCCGTAAAGGACAATAAAAAAGGAGACGAATGGAAAGAAAAGCGTGATGCGTGCACGCTGGCCGATAGGAACGCGGTGGCGTGACACGATAGAAAATTGCTCGTTCAGTGAAATTCGGACTACGCCTGGACTGCAAAAGCTTCGGCGATCTCGAGTAATTCCGCTCACCCTCTCGGCCCCTGCCTCTTCCTCGCTTGACGAGAATGGAGGTAATTACCGGATTTCGGCGAAATCCATGGAGCGTAGGGCATTTAGAGCTGTTATAGTTTCGACGACTCGGCACTGCCGACCGGCTGGCCCGTCAAAATGAAACACTGTACGCCCGATGTGGTGTGGTGTGATGTGGTGTGGCGTGGTGGAGCGGCCGTGTCGAGCCGAGCCAAGCCGAGCCGAGCCGGGCCAGGCCGGGCCGGGCCGGGCCGGCCAGATTCGAGGGTGGAGCGCCGGTACGGGGGTGACAGTCGGCGAACGACGAACGAACGCCGTTATAACAAGGGCTAGTTAGCGGCAGTGCCGTATTACCCTCGCGTAGTTCTGTCGTAGCACAATGACGACAAATTTCACGCGCTATATCATCCGGTCCGCACACCACGGCCGCAGGAAAGACGGAGGACAAAGTGAGGAAACCCGACGACGACGCGAACTGCTCACCCTACCGCACCCGTCGATACTTTCTTCTGGCCTTCGCCACCCTCCTAGATCCTAATAACTGCTAATTCTTGGCTCTTCACCCCCTCGTTCGATGCCGAGCACCGAGACTCGAGTACTTTTCAGAAATAAGATGCCTCCGGCTTGTGGCTGCTACTATTTGGCTAGAAATTTATTTATGCTGTTGCGTTAGAGACGAGGGAAATTCATTAGATTAGATTAGATTCGATTGCAAGACAACATTTGCAGAAACAAGTGTACAAAATCTTATTAGAAATTCCACAAGGCGCATGATATCTAGTGATTAATTTTACTTTATTGAAAGCAGGGGTAATTTTCATAGCGGCATAATAAAATGAAATATTATACCTTCTTCATAAATTGCTTAAATAGTATTGGGTTTTTCGGAAAATAATTTTGTTCTTTTACTAACCAACTTGACTGGTTTTTTAACCATCCGACTTCATTCTAAACCGTGTGTGCAGTACTACGGCACCGTGATCGCTAAAGAGTCTAAGGTTCAGCGTTTGGTGTTCCGGAGGAATTCTTGGCGCTGCCGCGACTTCTGGCGTTCGTCCTGGACCTGAGTGACAGGCCTCATTTCCGCGTCGAGCCCGAACGTTTCGCATAAACGGCCGTCTTTCGATTCCGTGGAAATTACTTGGTTCCCCCGTGGGCCGCCGATTGACATCTGGACTATTTACAATCTCGAATCGAAAGCCACTGGAATTGCGGGGGTGTGCGTAAGATGGGAGATTATTGCGGCGCGGTCTCCGCAGCTTGAACATGATTCAAAGGCGTTCCGGTAGCAGAATAATTTATTTAGTCGATTTGCCGATGGTGAAGCGTTTCTCACCGTCTCTCAACGTGGCTCGAAACTTTTACAATACTTCCACACTCCACCGTACTTCGAACGTTATGCAAAGCAAAACGATACGTTCCGTTTACAATTTATTCCGTAAAATGTATTTATTATATCGTTAAAACTGTGAACATGGTTTCACACGTATGCATCGAGAAAATATCCTATAGAATGGAAGTATTCTAGATTGGTAGAAATGTCACTATTAGCAAGTTTTGTAAAGAAATAGCATAACATCATTCATCGTTGCTGCGAATATTTACACAAAGTAAACAGTTTCGAAGTGAATTGTAAAAACCAGAAGGCAAATATAAATGTACTTGTTTGATTAATAATTTTAACAAGTCCTAAACATGACAATACTCTTGAATTTTTTGTACGTCTTCGTAGGTTTGTACGTGTCTCATCTATTCTCAGATATTTATCATAAATGCATAAAATCCACAGTATAATCGCTACCGTAGAGACATATAGATAATCACTAGACTGCCGATCTTTATGCAAACACGAATCAAATAGAATATCTTTCTTCCGCAAATAATTTCAGTGAACTGGTTTTTAATACACGGATGTGTGTGTGTCCTTATAAATTATTTTAATATTCTCATTATTTTCAATGAGATTATTATAAATTTAGTCTAATAATCACACATAAGAAAACCGATCTGCTTTCCAATAATGTTACCGATTCATCGCTACCGATAAACTGGCAATCTATTATAGACATGAAAATATTGCATGTATCAATTACTAATTTGTTATTCGCATTTCCAGCACGTGACATTTTAGATAGAAAAAGTGGAACAAAAAGGAATAAAATGATTTTTAAATGTGTTTTGCCAAACTTTACAAAATGTTTAGTCTGCGCGTTCCACGCTGCCCGCGGTTCGAGGGTTAAAGAACCGAAGACATTTTCATTTCGCTCAACGACGTGATTGACGCAGTAAACTTGTACCATGTTAAACACACTTAGAATCTACTTGCAGAAAATTTGCACGCCTCGTCGTAGATTCGCGATCCAATTACAACGACAATCGTGTTTACAGCTTTGGCCCCACAATAAATATATATTAAATATATTATTATTTCTTTACCTATTTAAAAGATCGATGCCGCTACTTTCTATATTCTTTAACAATATTAACTCGAGTCACATCGAACGACCTTGTGATCGAGGCGACTTTGAAAATACCACAACATTGAAGTGTATGATTGTCGCAACGATGGCTGCTAATAACTAGAATCAAAGTGCAAATGCACGTCACAGGATTCCCGATGCGTTCACGCGGCCGTTGCGTTTCGTCTCGGTCGTAAACGTCTTGGTCTCGATCGTGTATCCGCATACGGTGCACGGAGAGGAGGGACCGAGGAAGAGGGAGAGAGGGAGGGTGGAAGTTGAATTCCCCTCGAGCGTCGCATAGCATCGCGACGAGTGAAAAACCGCCCGTTTTCTTTCCCTCCACCCGTTTTATCTGTGAACGATGCACGATGGTTCCTGCTTGCCGACGGCATGGCATGGTGTACCGGCACGATACGGGGTTTCATTTCGCCTACGCGAGCCACTCGAGGGAATCGCATGGAAAACGGCGGCGCGTGTTGCCAGAGCACTTTGTCTTTCTTGAGGACGGGCTTGCGAGTCAGCCGACAAGGAAGCGTTAATTGTAATGGGAGAACGCACCGAGCACCGACTGATCGCCGGTGTCAAAGCAAAGGGAATCGTGCGGTGAACGTTTCCTTTTTTATTTTCAAACAGGGCGATGCGATCTTTATTTGTTTATCAACTTCGCTGGGGAGAGTTGAATGGCCGCGGCAAATGGGGGAAAGACAATGGCGCACTGAAAGGGTCTGGAACGATCATGCTTTGAACTGTTGCAGTAATTGTTCGAATGTTTTAAAGAGATGCATCCATTAATTGGTTCGTCGGATGAGTACGTTTGGAACGTATGCAATCATTGTGGGGCCATAGCTGTAAACACGATTGTCGTTGTAATTGGATCGCGAATCTACGACGAGGCGTACAAAGTTTTCTGCAAAAGTAGATTCTAAGTGTGTTTAACATGGTACGAGTTTACTGCGTCAATCACGGCGTTGAGCGAAATGAAAATGTCTTCGGTTCTTTAACCCTCGAACGGCGGGCAGCGTGGAACGCGCAGTCTAAGCATTTTGTAAAGTTTGACAAAACAAATTTAAAAATCATTTTATTCCTTTTTGTTCCACCTTTTCTATCTTAAATGTCACGTGCTGGAAATGCGAATTACAAATTGGTAATTGATACGTGCAATATTTTCATGTTCAGCGAAATGACAAGTGCGATGACAATATGAATGACAAATATCGACCGAAATATGATCTATGCATGCAATCTGACGGATGAATGCATTTCACAGAGGAAGTATTGCAATGATACAATACCAACGACATTGTGTTGGTCGTCGATATATCGTTAATTACATGTTAATGATCATTTCAAACAGCTCGTTCTACTGTTTCGTTTGATTTAATCAAATATTATGTTACAATTATGTCAATTCAGAGGAAAGAACAGCCAATGGAAATGCGATGATATTGAATTAGATATATACGTTGAATTGCTTAACATTCTGCGCATACCGACCAAGATCCCGGTCAAATAAATCGGCCGCTCCGCAGTAGGATATTATTATTATTATTATTTCGAGCGTTCCAGCCACACGGCGCGCGTGTAACCATTAGCTTTTCTTTTTCGGCGAGGTTTAAACGTTCGCTTACGTCCCGTATCATTTATGTATAGCGCGGCACGTTCCGGTGCACGTGCAGTACGTCATAATGAAATTTCGAAAACGCGCGGCGTGTACCGGCGGCCTGTAGCGGCCAACTTCGCCGCCTTTCACGCTGGCCCGTTCCCCGGGCCGGTAATTCGATTTCGACGAATTATCACTCATTTCGTAAAAAAGGATAAATGTGAACGTGAGCCGAATGCCGTGCCCTTTCGCCTCCGCCTTATTATAAAGTCAGCGCCCGTGACGTAACGCGCGGGAAATATTTGATTCCGCGCCGAGCGTCGCGCCGCGTCGTTCCCTCGGCCACCTCTGCGCTTTTCCTCTGACCCCTTGCATCATCTACCCTCGTCATGGTTTATTGGATCGGTAACAGTTTAACGCGGGCCCTGGCGAAGCATGCAGGTGCCGATTGGAAAGACGACCAGGATATTTATATCGTAATCCCGAATTTGTCAATTTCTTCCCATTTCTATTTTTGCTTTCGGAACCATTTTATTCAATCGGAAGACTTTCTCGGGTGCAAGTGAGTTTTAACGTTTTGGTTAGATCCTGTCAATGGAGAATGTAAGACCATTCGAAGCGAAGGATACATTTGTAATATAAATAAATATTTTGTCGATCGTATGTGCACTGTTTGTTTTATGCGCTTTTGCCAACACGTTTCCGACGAGTCATTTGCCGAACAAAGTTTAGGAACATGTTCAAATGCTCTTCGTCTCGCTTTTTGTTTAGATTTTTAATATTCTTTCTGTTTTCTTTCGTGAAAATTCTCAACACAGTTTCTTTATCATCTACTTCTTATTTTCACAGCAGCGAACGTGCAAGGAAATATCGATCCAATTCAGAAAGATATTTCACCTACCCTATACACACGGTTCCATCCGATAGACGGTAATATACTTAATAATAATTGCATCGTGCGCACAAGTGCATCATATGCGTAGCATTCGTCTGGTCGCATGCGTCCGACGCTAATAGAAATTATTATCATCCGCGTATGAGCGTTGCGTCTAATCGCAAACGGTTCGCCGTTTATGGGAAATTCCGCCTTTGAGAACTTTTCCGTCGGCGACTAAGCGCGATACTGATTAAACCGGGCGCTAAGTAAGATAAATTTAACTGCGCGCTCGAAACGGAAATGATTTCTGCGTTGCCGTTTAAAAGCAGTCGGCGTGGCGCGACGCGACGCGGCGACGGGATGCACGGGTGCCGCGCCGGAAGGAAGGAAGGAAGGAAGGACACAGGAGGCACCATATTGCCTGGCACATCGCGAAAGAGCGGGATTTAATGCAGCAGATATTGTAGAGCGCGGGGCGGACAATAAGATGACGACAAAGGAAGAAGCGAGGCGAGGCGAGGCGAGGCGAGGCGAGGCGCACGCGTCCCCGTTACGTGGCCCCGGCCAGCGGCTCCTGAAGTCCTGAAAGAACAGCACGGTGACAGGACAATTTGTGCGCATAAATCACCGGGACCTGTTTCTTTATATCGTTTAATATGAATCCAGCCGGGCTGCGTTCCCGTAACGTACGAGGCGTCGGAAACAACGGTTGTGCCGAGATTGATTGTGCGAGCTCTGACGACGATCGATGTATCGAATATCAAACCTCGACGCCGCGCCGCGCTCTTCGATTCACCCGCTTGCTTGCTCTCGGCTCGGTAATTTAATTACCGACTATTCAAAGCAACTGCTTCGCTTTCGTTGATAATCGAATCCGCTTCAACGATGAAAGAAAATCATTTTAGCGAATTGGTTGCAACGTCTATGCGATTTTATTTTTGGTATGATGGCGGTGCTGCGCAGAATGGCAAATTGTTTCAGCGAGGAATAAAATTGCTAGATCTCTGTTAATTCAAAAATATAGAAATGTGGAAATCGCGACTGATTTCAGAATTAAGGTTCCGGTCTAGAACTTTTAAAACACGATTTTCTTTACATTTTTCACTTTCTATGATGCCCGAAGACTATATGTAGCAATATGAAGCAATCCGAATAAATTTTACGAAGGAACTGAACGACTGATAATGTATTTTTCACTGGATTTTTCATCAGGCAAATTTCATCGGTGAATTGAAAAATTATGTAAGTTCTTGTACGCTCAGAAGATACGCAATATTACTTTTGTTATAAAAAAAACAATCCTAGAATGGGTTTCTTTTTAGCCATCAAAACCGGAACATCCTCTCAATATCGCATCCATTCGATCCAAAAATAAAATAGTGGCGCGAATACAGTTGTCAACGTGAACAACGTGATCAAGATTACGCAAAAAGGGTGAGCAGAAGATTGACAGGAGAAACGCCGCGCCTCGTCGGACGTTTTAATGAGCGAAGCAATAACGAAAGCCGCAGTATCGCCTAAGAAGCTACGGCTCGCGGCTCGCGGCTCGCGGCAAAGATAAATCCCTTTCCGGGCTGTAATCTTTGAAAGTTCTTTACTCCGCCGATAAATTTCTTTATCAAGAACGCTCGGACTTTAACCGTACGCTGGCCTCGGACCGCTAAAAGAAAATTAAGCTTAACGCCATCTCGTCCGAGATAAAAAGGCAGGAAATTCTTTTTGCCAGGGAAATTTAGTGTCTCGCCGGGGATGGTAACCGCGCGTGCACATACAACGAGAGCCCCCGCCTCGATAAAACCGAACGGTCTGCGTATACGTCGACGTACCGAGCGGAGAAAACGCACACGTTACGCGTGATTTATCGGCGCATCCCGCCACCGGATGTTGCACGGTCCACCCCCGCGCGCACAGGCCAGAGTTCGAGATCCTTCGACTCCGACGCTCAGGACAGCGTTGCACACCGAACAACCTGTGATGCCTGACGCCGTCGAACCTCCTGTTCCTCCTCTTCCTTTTACGTCCTCCCTGTATAAGCAGCCCGCGTAATTTACGGTTCGGCCAACTGCCGAACAGGAAAAAAACGTTAATGAGAAACAAGCCTGATCGTTCGAATGAGAAGACCGTGATTCATTGCGTCCAACGGGCGACGTTAATCGATTAATTACGGAACAACGACAAATCGAGTTTACATCTCTTTAGCGACGTGTATCTGTTTCGCGGTGATTGGCCACAAGACATGAATTTCTGTACAATCCTTTTTCAGGGGTTAGAAACAAGCAAACAGTTTCTATTTTTAATCATTTTGTCAGAACTGCAGCTCGTTTCGACTTTATACCTTTTTATTATTGCGTAAAACATTATAACGGTCTTCTGAACGTATTCCATAGTTTAGGCGTGCATAGAAAGATTCGCCAGAGATTAATTGGCGAGTTACTGCTCTTGGAAAGAATCTTCGCAGTGTTTCGATTTCATCCCTTATATCGAAATTCTGCTAGTCTTATTTCTTGCTGCTATCTTCGAGCTAAATGATCTTCTTGAATTTGTGAAAACTGCACGAACACGAAGCAGTTCGATCAGGAACACGTTTAATAAGATAAAATTTAATTTATCGTTTGTTTCTAAGGCAGTGTAATCAAAAGAATTATAATAACAGATCAAACAGGCAACGAATCGAAGGGTGGGAGAGCAGGATGGCGCAGGTGAAAAGAAAGACGACGTGAACAGCTGTTGCTGTGCTTGCGAGGTATTGCGATTACGGGTAGTGGGTAGCCCCGTTCTCCGCGTACTAGAACGTATTATTTGGCACCTCTTTAGCCGTGAGAACCCGTGTACGCGTTCCCAGCTGAAATTATGCGCTCGTTTACTTTGCGGCCGGGTTATCATGCGAACAGTTATGACGCCGCGAGCCACGACCGTGTGGTAAAATTACATTTCCAATTCATGAAATGTCAGTTATACAGGACGGAGGATGACTGAGGGAGCATGGTCCTTCGCAACGGGGAGGCGTCTAACGAAAAGAGCAGAGGAAACACACTCCTCTCGTTTCCACCTACTGTCTTCTTCTATCTTCTTCTACCCGTCTTCCTCGTTTTCCCGTTTCTCGTTTTCGTGCCACGTGTTTCGAAACAATGAGGTCGTTTAATCGGATGCGGACTCCAATTTCGGCGAACCGATGTTGCTCTTGGAGCTTTCGGATTCAGCCTTTGCTGCTGCCAACGTGAACAGATCATCGGCACCGCAATACCCCCAACGCCAACCTAATCTACTCTATTTATTTACCGAATTATCCCTAAAGTCCAGATTTTGCCCATTTCCCTCTGAGCGTTTCAAACGTAACGAAATATTATAAATAAAGAGAAGAATATTTTGCCTATAGAACTACTCGTCAAACGTCATGATGTATTAATTAATATATTATTTGAACTTATATATTATATACTTACATACTAATATCTTACTTGAATTTATGTTAATGAACGTTAGAGCTTGAAGTCAACGTGAAGCATCAACTCTAAATTTCCGAAATTACTTCATCTCGAATAGATATTCTTCTCTTATTTAAATATCTCCGGCTGTGTTATGTTTCTACTGTTTTGATTGATCTTTAAAACGCTCGTAGTAGCTGTGAACTTAGTCAAACTGTCAAGCTTCCAACTTGCACGTTGAAATTCGAGTAGCACAATTTGTCAATTTTTTGACATGTTCAAATACCATGCAACATATTGATGTTCGAATTGACATGCTTTTGAAATATCGCCACGAGATAGTCATGTTCAGATCAATGTGTCTAACGATACAGACTTGTAATAGGATCGGTAGCCTCGATAACAGGTAATTCCGTTCACTTCGATTTGATAAAGTACAAATTCGCGTCGTGAGATTTAGCGACGAGGATATTGAAGATACGGATTCGGTGGATTCGAGGTCTTAATGGAAGCAAACGGTCGTAAAATGGACCCGAGAAGAATGTGCCGTGACGAAAGCTGACCCAGATGACGATTAAGAATGAAAGCGAAGGATGACGAAAGAGAAAGGCGCGGTGGCTGGGGCGGTTTTATGCGGAATCAACGCAGTATTTTTCAATAAGGAACCCGATGCGGAGACGCATTAACGGTACTCCCGGTATATATATCAGGAGGATAATGACGGGGAGCTCTCGCAGCATCGCTATCGCCATCGCCACCCCCGAAACCGAGGGATAGGGATTCACTGTTAGAACTTGCCCGCCAAGTCGAGCAAACCTTATAAATGCCATCGTGGAACCATAAACCTATGATGCACGACCGTCCACCGCCATCCTGCGCTTTAGTTTTTGCTGGCTGCGCTGCTATCTTCTCCCTTTCGTTTTCATGGAATGTCGGACCGGCCCTGGGAAACTTTGTCGATCCGCCTGGCCAACCCGGGCCAAGGTTATTGCTTATGCCACTGCTTCAAATCCCATAAAAATTCAATTCGAAAAATTCTCCCGAGCTACATTATTAATATGTTACAAAGTTCTTCTGGCAATATTTCTTAATACCTTTCGTAGCAGTATAGAAAACTAGTAATATCTTGTATTTAATGAACAGGCTAAGGATCTTTGTGCGAAATAGAAATTGTCTATGTCAATTGGAAATCACAGAAGTCAAATAAGAATGTATTTCTTCTTTCAATAGTTTCAATCAACTGAAAATAATGTAACAATTTTCTTAACTACATCCGGTACCTTCGCTGCTTTGAATTTTATTTATCTACTTTTGCTAGAAATGCATAAAATTCGCAGTCTATTAATGACGATAAAACGCAACACCTCGAAATATATTAAGATTAAAATTTTGTAGTGCCTCGTCAGTCATAAATTGTATAATAGTGAAAATTAATTATTATTTTACAGTGATGTACATATGTGAGAAACATTGATTAATGATCAATTTCGATTAACACCAGAATAAAAATTCGTAGATTATTTTGGATAAATTTTAACAAGATTTCTGGTAGGTTTTTTTAGCGATCGTGGAGCCATTTACTCTGACTCGTGGATTCATTCAACGTGGAGTGGTCTAATCGCGACGTTAGCCTTGTTTTTCGTCGGATCATCCAATGTTTTACTTTCTTGCTTTCCGCGTTCCGTAGGCAGTTTGTCTAGACAGGAAAGGGAAACTCCATTTCTCGTTAAGGCTCCATTCATAATGAGCGGGATTCCCTAATTATTCCCCGCTCTAACAGACCGGCATGGAAATAAAACTACCGCCAGTAAATCCGCTCTTTTCTTCGTCTTTTTTTTTCTTTTTGCTCGTTCGATGTACGATGCCTTTTCATGCAGCCTGAATGATGCTTCAGAGGATCCCGAGGAGTTACTTATAGAATAACAGCCATTATAATTTCACCAACGACGTAGAAAATTCTTCCGAGTTCTATCAATATAGACAGGTTTCTTCGTAAAATAATTACATTTTATACCCCAAAATTGTCCCAAAATGAACCGTATATTTCAATTATTTAAAATATAATTAAGAAAATAAGATCTGACTTTTTGATACTCGTCGAACGTCGTAAGATACCAATTTTACGTTCCGTATAAAAATATTCATACGAATGACTAAAGTGCAATATAATTTTTTCAATTTATTGTTTCTAAAGAATGTGTACGTCTAAAATAAGTATTTCTTAAGCGTTAATAATAATTAATATAACGTTTTCGCAGGTACGTACGAAACAGGTACGTACGAAATGTCGGTACGTTTAGTATTAAAACATGATTGCAAGGACGGCAGACTTTCCGGAAAATTCCGTAGAATCGTGGTAGAATCGACAGTTAACCGACAGTCGGTGGAACAAAGACAGCCTAAGTGAAAAAGTAATCGGTTACGGTGTTTCGTCGTGTCCGACGCCGCGTTCGCGCGCATGCACGAACACGTACACACATGCCAATGGATCGCACATACATTACACATAGAAGCCTGGTTGGATGTTAGTG
Organism: Megalopta genalis; assembly: GCF_051020955.1. NCBI lineage: Eukaryota > Metazoa > Arthropoda > Insecta > Hymenoptera > Halictidae > Megalopta > Megalopta genalis. Next base: position 10,110,683 of record NC_135018.1, on the reverse strand, counting down.
CGCCGCTAGCAGGCACGAGGTTATCGCTTTGACAGTTCGCACAGTTCGAAATCCAATAAAAAGCTAATTGAATCTGTGACGCCACCTGACTTCACTAATGAAATTTCGAAGTACCAATTTCACGTTACATCGTTCTGGCCTACCTGGTCGGCGGCGCCGCGCCGGGAGTGCCGACCGTTCTAGTATTCGGTCGCACCGCTTAAATTCCCTAAATTGGAATAAAATGAGCTTCCAAACTTAAGTCGTTGGAACCAGTTTAATTATAATTCCGAATCCCCTTTTAGTTCATTCAGACCACCCGGGCGGAATCAATGAAATAATCAAGAAATTCGCGCTATTAATAAAATCGCCACGTCTATTTCTCAACCATTCGTCGCACCTGTCAAACCGATTCTATACAAAATTAGGAATTATTCGAATGGATAGATAGAATAATTTCTAACGAATAACAAGCAATTGTTATTACAATGAAATATTCGACTAGAAAGAATTCATTCGAATAATTATTTTAGAACCATCATGAGAGAGAGAGAGAGAGAGAGAGAGAGAGAGAACGTGACCAGATAAAGTGAATTTAATAAGCTACTCTCAATTATTGTACGCGGTAAGCAGCAGAGGCGGTTATCGATCAGTCACCTTACAATTCCCATTACGTACAACTGGCTAGCCCACAATTTCACGTTGAAAATTAGAAATATAATTGTTAGAGCGGATCTTCTCATCTTTATCTCTTTGTCGAACTTAAAATAAATAAATTTCTTAAATTCAATTAAGAACTTTCTGATGCCGGGAGTTAGCTGCAGTTTTCACAAGAACATTCATCGTTGCCAATCTTTCGCGATGATCGAAGACAGTCACCGATAACTATCACGACGGAAAATCATTGGCGAAATTCCACCAGATCAAAGTCAATATTTGAAATTGACCCAAGAATCTTGTCACGCGGTGCGAAAATCACAACAGCTGCAAGTAAAATCGCAATCGCCGATGTCTCGTGTTGCTATCATGGATTCGGGTGGCGGTCACCGGTGACCATAGTCGCAACAATTATACATCGTGCAGCTTCATCTTGCGCCGTAAGTTTCTCGCAAGAGGCATTGTAAATCTCGTCACGAGACAGTTCCGTGGACACGTATCTCTGGAAAAGTCGGCATAATTTCCCGAGAAAGTTTCGCGAATCTCTTGATACCGGTGGAACGGGTAGGGGTTCAGGCCGCGAAAGGATGGCGGTCTCTTCTATTCCATTGTTGCCTAATGTTGCATCCCTTTCACAGGTGTGCCGGAAGGCCGGGGGCGGAAAAGTAGGCAGCCGGGGGGGAAGAAAGCTGGCGACCATTCGTATCGCGAGCACGCGCGGACCCAGGTTAATTTCGAGAGACGAATGTCGCTTCTTAAACTCGCCGTTCCCGAAAAAACTTTTTTCAACTGTAATTGCGGCCCCTTCTTTTCGGCCGGCGCGGCGTCGCGTCGCACAGCGTCGCGTAATTCCGTTTCGGCCTGAAAATATCGTGACTACACGGCCAAGTCCTCCTCCGGTTTTATATCGCGCGGAGTTATGCTCGCCTTCCTCGCAGCGGCGCGGCGCCTCTCTTTTTCTATCTGCTGGAAAAATTCATATTTTCTCGCGACGATGCCGCATGCCGCATGCTGCCTCTCTCCGGGGAGCCGTTCGCCCGGCTCGGTCCACAAATTTCGACCCCACGCTCGGCTCCGCCGATTTTCTCGAGGGTGTACCGGCGAGCTAAACGCGTTTACCATTTACAAGCGGGACTATGAAGTGTCGCGCTCTCGCCTATTTTCCTTGGGTGTCCCCTACCCCGGCTTCTTCTGATCTCATCCGCCGGTCTTCCGCGACCAAAGTGCTCTGATAACCGCCCCGCTGACAATCTTGCTCGTCTGCGCCGAATTTTAGTCACTACATTCTGTTCGCGACATTCTTCGTGAATCATATCCTGAGATTGATCTCTCCTATTTTGGCGACTCCAATGTTAAAAACCGACTGCTATGATTCTATTTTGATCGAACTATGATCGCTTGCTCCTAAGTGAGTATTCTAGTCTGGAACGCGTTTTCTTTGATATTTGTTTTTTATTAAGAAACTACGCGACCTCTTGCATCGGATAATTTTCGAATAATTTTTTAACGAGAAATGCCAAAATCCGTGGAAGCGGACAAATTATCGAGAAAAATTCTGTAAGAGTCGTTAAAATGGAGAACAGTCGAGGAGAGGAAACGCGGGATTAGTTTAGAATAAGGAAACGCACCAATGAAATGCACCGCGGCGGTTGCATCGAGTGGATCGGCAATTAAGGGGAAATTTTGTGCATCGGGAAGGGTGAAAGGATTGCAGGAAGGAATTGAAAAATATTTCGATAATTGCCATGGATGGCGAGCTGCCCTCTCGACAAGGATAAAGGATAGTGGATAGAGGCTAGAGGATAGAGGGAGGTCCGCGTACCTTCCTGCCCCGTGTACGGTGTGAGGGCGCGTGTAGAATGTCAACCGGGGAATCCCCTGGTATTCGCAGATCGCTTAAATCACCGGTAAATGAAATTAATTTATCTGAGCCAATCTGTCGCGTCAGCGTTACGCTCACTAGTCTCAGGCCTGTATGTACGCGTACGCGATGCATGTGACAGACAATATATTTGGCGCCCCTTGGCTACCGGTACACCAGGCCGTGTGACATTGTAATCCAGCACCATTCCAGTGTTCATCCAGTCAGACCTCTGAATAAAGGGGTCCTGTCATTTCACGCGACTTGCGAATTCGATCACCGCGACTGGACCGTGAAAAAGCTCGCGGACCCTCCTACGTCTAATTCAGAGCGCACGTCTCTCCCTAGCCGCTGATTGCGGCCTACCGTGTCACCTGCGATTATTACCAAAACGCCGCATCATCTGGCATCATCCTCGCCCACCAAGCTACACTTCGCGCGCATTCTGACTATTCAGATGATAATTAGAATTTTCATGAAATTACACAATTTAATTATAACGATTGGATTATTTAGAAGAAATTATAAGCGGTATAAAGTATTCCTCGACTTACCAGAGGAATTTTACAAAATTTTCTCTGACACGATTGAGATTCGCGTCTGCCTTTTTCCAGTATACCACTGCGTTATCACAATTTTTGCAAGTCACACAGATCGAGCTTTACTCGAACGTCTAGCGGTGGAAAAATCAGTGAAGTTTGACATTTAATATTCTCAAAAACAACAGTTTTTTGACCTACCTCATACCCGTTCCGCACATAATGTGTTCATAAAAATATCCCCACAATTTCGACGGAAAGAAATTTCAATCGCCACAGAGAGTAGACAAAATAACTTTCGTATACATTTTTAGGCACCAGGATACATATCTGCAAAAATTATACAGAGAAAACCTATAACGCTTCATCGTCTGAGGGTTGAAGTTGCGTGACAATAGTAGACACAAGTCTAACAATGATCGGGTCATGTTGATATGAAAGCTTGAACATCTATTTTAGTTTTCTGCTAATTGTAAGAAAGGTTCGCGTTTCGTTTTGATTTATGGGGAGGATCATAAACTTCCGAAGGATGGTGTAGGTGCATTTTTCTACATCGGGTTTCTAAACACGAGCGAAGGGTGACGGATTCCCGCGTAGGGAAAGAAGCGCGAGAGCCGGTTCTTATGCATAAAGCCGGGAGTCAAAGCCATTCAGTGTTTTCCTTTCAAAACCGATTAATATTGCAGTAACAGCATGCACATTATTCAGGGGATTATCCCTTTCGCTTTCAGGAGAGTGGTGCACTCATGTGTGTGTCTCTTCCCACCCCCCGACTGCCCCCATCGTCGCCGTAATCCTCGTATGAAATTGTTATCAGGAGTGCTGTAAGACTGATATATGGTGGATACACGCATAATATGAGGGCTCCGAGACCCGTAGATATGGCGTAAAATTCTAACTCGCGAATTATGCGTCGGTCGGCGGCTCTCGCCCCTCGTCTCTCTCTCTCTCTCTCTCTCTCTCTCTCTCTCTCTCTCTCTCTATCTCTCTCTTTCTATTTTGACCCCCGATTTTTTATTCTCGCGCTTGTACTAGGGAGATCGATGATTTTGATCAACGCGACGGACCTTTTATGGCAATGGAAATTACCAGCATCCTGTTGTCGAGCATAGTATTTTCGCAAATACTACGAAAATTATCGGCGTACATATTTTCTGGGGACTACAAATGTCAACACCGGTTTAGAATTTTACGTCCAATGGATGACAGAGATAATTAGTTTACAAGCATCCTCAGTTCAGAATATTTATTGTAACAAGAATTATAGGAAATATCCAGAAATGCAGATTTTCATCGAGGTATTGATACATCTTTCACCATCAGCAGGATTTAATTCGCGTGTCTGGCAAGAACAGGACATTTCTACTTACTCGCTATATATACGTATGTTACCAGATGTGGGTCAGACAATAGATGATATTGAACTGGAACTAACACTAAACGCACCAACACTGGTCAAATGACCGATTTCACAATTTTTATTTTATAATTATTGGAATCATCAAGCTGCTTTCATTGACAATTGTTGAATACGTTTCTTTATTCAAACACATACTATTATAGAAATTTGAAGACATTTAAATACATTCAATCTTGTAATTTGTATAAAGTAATAATCTACTATTCGCTTTTAGACGACTGCGCGTTTAATGTTAATGATGTCGGAAGTCAACGTTGGAGTAAGTTAAAGCTATCCAGTTATAGTGCGTTGTAAATAGGTGAGGCGGGAATTTATCAGACACTATAAAATCCTGCAGATTTTAATCCTTAAAATTTTTCGAGACTGCAAATGTCAAGATTGGTTGAAACCTCACATCCGACGAGCAACAAGGAGAATGTTTAATCGAATGATTCTACAAAATTAATTTCTGCCCGACGATAATTGAAAGCACCTACTTATTTGTGCCCGTGTACTTTTCGTCAAACGGCTGATGAAATTATTGGTTATTGGAATATTAAACGGATTTCCCGATGTTGTTACTTGGACGTACAATGTGCCGCGTGTAATGAACGTGTATTTATCGAGGACGTAACTAATTGGTACGTTTTCATCTCGGCGCGGCGTGGCGCGGCGCGGCGGCTCGTCAACGAATTGTTAAATCTTGCAATTTTCATTCATGTCGCAGTAATTTCTGCCGCGCGCATTTAATATTAGCCGCGCTCACATTTATCCGGTGCTTTATGAATAATTGACAAATAAAAAGGTACCGAGCCGAAATTAGTCAAAGTTGTTTTCGAGATATTTCCAGCCGACGTAATAGTATCATAATAAACAGGAATACATTTCATGCAACAACCAACAAATTTCCCAGAAATTATTTCAACAAAATATTTACCGAAAGGAAAACTGAACTGCAAATTAACTGAGCCGTTGAAAATTCAGAAAGCTGCACGTAATAATTATACTTTCAGTCGAAGGTTTTAACAAAATACTAATGCGTAAAAGGCCGACTTATTCTAAAGAAAAATCAGAGAAGGTATTGTTAATGTTGGATAAAGCGTAATAGCTGTGTGTGTGAAATTTAATATATTATCTATCTGTTAGCAGTATTTATTTAGATCGCAAAGATGCTTTCGTAAGAAAATATTCAATTTAATTCCTGTGGACGTGTACATACATATATCGCGGCATCGTTATTTTTATAAAATAACGTAAACGAGTCACGTTTTTGCCAATCAGTTTCGTCGATCAGATTACGTAACATTTTTTCCATAGTTCGAGACAATTGTTTAGCGGTAAAAAGCGGTGATTGGACGAATTATCCGCGTTCGAAAGTAACGAATCAGCATACAGTGGCACACCGTTCAATCCCTAAATCGTATTTATACGGATTACAGGTCTGGAAAGTGTGTACTCGTAAGCGGGTAATTAAAATCGTGATAAATAGGATCCCCGACGGCGATATACCGGCCCCTTCCCCGCCGCCACCCACGGTCAAGCAAATTAACAGAGGGAGGCCACTCGATTTAAAATCCGACGGGACCGTTGCTCATATTTATTCCGCGAATAGAGGATCGTTCGGTTATCGCTGTTAAAAGTCGAGCGGGCGCTGTCTAGAACGAACGTTCCTCGAACGTACTGCCCTCCACTTTCGCGGTTTCGAGGTAAACATCGAACCTCGCGATTTAATGGCCATCATTTACATCGCCGGTCGAGAGCTGAGTAATTAAACCCATCCAAACTCGTTTTATACCGGCGCGGCGCGGCGCGGTGTCTCTATTCGATGGATCACGATGGTTTCAGGGAAAGAGTGTTTGGGTTTATCGGTGGATTGTGAAGGGATTAGTAAACCGAATCCTTTTAAACGCCACGCCATTATCTAGAAAGGGACGCTGTTCGCGATCTGATCGATCCCGTCGCGTCCCGTCCTGTCCCGCCGCGTTTCATCGCTCGCCATTTCTGATTCGTCCCAGGATAAAACTGACCATTGACACCATGGGCTGCTGTCAAAATTATGCCAGTCTAGTGGCTCCCTAGATCCTCGAACGATTTTTGATTATTATATACTTTTCGAATATCGTTTGTTTATGCGCGTTGTTTCCAAATGGAATTAAGTTGAAACGAAGTCGCTGGTTGCTTCTATGTACACTTTAATAATATTACAGTACAGCTATGGTGTTAGCGATGCGTTATTTGCGTTCTATCTGTGTTCTTAGAGTTCTACAAGTTCTGGGAGTTCTAACAGTTCTAACTAACGTTCTAGGTGCCCTTCCGCTTGTCACCTCGGTTTTTTGCTGATTGGTGGATGGTGGGTTTTGGTGGAGGAAATGAAGCGTTTTTGATTGGAGATGGGTGTGTCGGAAGGAACTTGAAATGAGGAGTGGGAAACTGTTCGAAAGTTCGGGTTGTAATTTCTTCGTTTGTCAAATATGGAATTTATGAGTCTGTCGCACGTGTTGTCCGTTCGTCGGGTCGAAGAGTACTTTCGTTCGGATGCATGTTTTACTGTCGCAGGTATATTGCTTAATTGCTCAAGGGATGGCCAGGGACGTTCGACCTTCGGTGTTGCCGTCGCAACATCGTTGAAACCATATTTTCACTCTCAGACTCGAATTTTCTAGGCTCCATAGTTTATTGTGGAGGATGCTGTGAGTAAGTTATTTTCATTTGATCGCATTTCTGACTTCCGTGAAATTATCGATGTTCAACGCGTTCATTGGTATACGTTGGCCGCACGTGAGTAATTTGTATGTAATTTGTTGGAGTAGAGGAGAAGCTCACTGCCACATTGATACGCTTGGATGAAACTGGTTAAATAGCAGCTTTACCACAGGCATCGGTAAGGAAGGGAATGATACTATAGTAGTAACATATTCTGCTAAACATTTCGAATCGATTTATTCTGCTGAAACCATGAATACCGGATGAACCGAGGCGCGAACCGTCTGACGACGACCGAGTCCGCGGGTGTTAATGGACAAATACGTAACGTCTCTTTCTCAGGCTTCTTAGGGAGGGTTGAGGTTTGAGGGGTGAGTGGGTGATTCGTGGGCGGAAGAAGCGGCAGGGGGAGGGGGAAGAAGAAAGTTAAAGTTTCTAGCCCCGAGGGCTTCTGGTTAGCGGGGAATGGTGCAGATTCGAGTACGGTTCAGAGGAGAAGATAGGACTGTTGCCTATCTCCTGGGCCATGAATAAAAACACAATGGATCCGCTGCTCGGGCAAGTGTTTCCGAATGAAACTGCGCAACTAATTAAAAGTTCACACCATTACCGCGGCTAATGATACTAAGATTGTATTATTAATCTAGCTTTCCGTTTCTCGTTTTCCCGGTTGCGGCTCCGGCTCCGACTCCAGCACCACCTCCGACTTGTTTGTAAACGATGGCAGCTCGCTGATTCATCTTGCAACCGCTTCGAATTATCGAAAATCGCTACGAAGATTACATTAGGATAAAGATATCCTGCAGAATGAACCCTTTTGATAGAATTGAAATGAATATTAAACGATAGAAGAAACTATGATAAAAATAAGTATCCTTCACCTTGATTTAAATGCGTTAATTTTTATACATCTGATTACATTTCCTAATTTTTTGAAAGCATAAGTTCCAGTTGTATTGTTAAGGTAACGAGCTGTACAAATTGTCGGAATACATTTTTGTCTGGCTCTTCAGACGTTCGTTTAAGCGCTCGCAGTCCTCGCATAAAGAAAAATAGTGTTCAGCTTGAGGAAGGAATGGTATGGGGAGAAAAGGGTTAGGTTTTACGAGCGTTACTCAACTTGTGAGCTTCAGTTCGTTAAATGTAGTAAATTATTCCCCCAATTTGTGAGAATGTTTACGAGCATGAGTGGAAAAGCGAAGAGAGAGAGAGAGAGAGAGAGAGTGAGGAAAGGGGCTCGAGAAGGGACAAACTTGAGGAAAGAGGGTAAGCTGGTGAATGGAGGTGTGTTCCCTTGGTATTTCGTGGTAAGAGGGCCGATTATAAATAAGTACATTAAAACTGGCAAGTCCGGATCTGTCGACGTTGCCGTCGTCGACTTTTTACTGTAATAGAATCCTTCCTCTATTACAACAATTGAGCTGCAGTGACATGTTAGACGAAATAAGGCACGGTCAAAACAAAAAAAATACATCGAAATTAGAAGCATGAAGATTAATTGATATTACAGAGATGATGACAAATACAATTCAACGTGTTCGCTACCATTACATAAAACAATACACACAGTAAGGAGCAAAAACGAGCACATATCGTTCAAAACGATATAACATTCTTCAAACTGAACCAAATGATTTGAACTTTTTAAAATGTTAAATTAGATCTGTTTACAGCACAACGACTAAAATACTTCTTTTTAATTTTGCTATTACCTGAAATGTCAAAAAAGAATAAAAAACTCTTCGGAAAAATAATATAAAATTTTTTTATTCAAAAATAAACAAAATGAAAGAATACAAATATTTAATATGTCTAATTCGATAAATATAAAGTTAATTATGTCCGGAAGCACATCAAAGGCAGAGCAATTGGTCATCTCACAGTAAGTTCCAGAGGTTCCAGAATTTCCGAAAAAAGTTCCAGAAGTTCCAGAATTTCCGAAAAAAGTTCCAGAAGTTTCAGAATTTCCGAGAAAAGTTCCAGAAGTGCCAGAATTATCGAAAAAAGTTCCAAGAGTTCCAGAAGTTCCAGAATTTTCGAAAAAAAGTTCCAGAAGTTCCGAAGAAATTTCTAGAAGTTCCAGAATTTCCGAACAAAGTTCCAGAAGTTTCAGAATTTCCGAGAAAAGTTCCAGAAGTTCCAGAATTATCGAAAAAAGTTCCAAGAGTTCCAGAAGTTCCAGAATTTTCGAAAAAAAGTTCCAGAAGTTCCGAAGAAATTTCTAGAAGTTCCAGAATTTCCGAAAAGTGTTCCAGAAATTGCAGATGTTCAAAATCAAATTTGTAGATTTCTTTCATTATGGCAATGATATTCGTAGATCAGCGAGTGTAATATGTAATTGGTTGCAGTCAGACGATCCACGAATCGTTCTCCGACCGAGCGATAATGCATCGAGGACTCTGGTAGCCATTGCGGCTCGCTTAAACGGTCCTTTGGCGTTCGTCCGGCAAATATGTAGTCATTGTATTCGGGAAACGGTATTGTTCGCCGAGTATAGAAAAGGGATCCTGGAATCTATCGGCGTAGTAATATAAATTGGCTGGGAGAAGAGGGATACAGATACTCGGGAAGTAACGGAATTGGAAAGGTTCCGGTCGCAGAAGGTTCTTTCATCGCGGTCTTGAGTTACGGGAAACTGACTACGCTTCGCGTCGCCGCGCCGTCGTCGGGGTGAAACTCGGAAGGCAAAAATCGAATAACGATGCGAGAATCTTTACTCTTGTAAGGGTCGTCGCGGAGCGAAATTGCTCGGACTCGAGGGGGTGGCTTCGATGAAAAGAAAGCGCCTTTCGTTAGTTCGCAAATAAGTTTCCGGCTCGGCCCGGACCGGTTCAATGGGCGATCTCCTCCGCCTTTAACGTATGCTGAATCGGAACGAACAAACTTTCTTCGACCGGCAATGACGGCGAGTTTAATTTGTGATTCCTGTATCGGTATGAACATTGTTGCCGCCAATCCCGGTCACATTTCACCGTGCGATAAAGCCCAAGCTTCTCCGTTTAATTTACATACTTCGACCTTCTACTCGAACAACTTCCCTGAAACCTGTAGGCCTTTCATCCAATACAAATTCGTCGAGTTTCCATTGTGGTAAAGTGAACGCTGCGATACATTCTTCTGAGTGGTTACAGTTGACCCCGATCATAATTAAGAAGTAATACATTTTCTTCGATCGAAGTTGTCGGTGCCAACGTTCTCAAAGCAGATGGAAATTCTCATAATTTTTTAGATCTTTCGAATTGCTCTTTTTGTTTGCAAGTTTTTTTTTGTGAAACTGTTCTAACACGGAAGTGTACGCCGGAAAAGATGTGAAGAAAATTCTTGCACCGATGTTGCGTTTAAAAATTGTCTCGTTGATCGAGTACAACAATCTGCTGCGTGACAATGTGAAAACATATAAACAATAACTAAATTGCAATCATATTTCCGAAGCCCTTAAAGTATATTACCTTTGGTCGCCAATTCTTTATAGGACAAACCGACGCGCTAAAAAATCTTCGCCCACATGTTGTCATTGATGTTACAACAAAAAATTGTCTTACACGTGATAGATATTGTCTCATTCCCAAGTGTCTGCATTTAATAACTAAGAACATCGTCTATTTTTCGGACAATTTTTATTTTGCAAAAGAGATTCTTCAGACTGTGGAGGCTCGTGGGTGACAAGTAACAAGAGTCGCTGGTTTCGAAAAGACTGCGGAACACACTTTTCGCGAAGAAGTCTGCGGGTTCGCGTGGCATCGAATCAAAGAATCGCGTTCCGCGTTTCGCAAACGAGGTCAGAACCGAAGGCGTCTCTCGTCGAGATTCCGGTTCTCATGGGAACTAAGCCGATCGTTGGGGGAGAGAGTCGGTCGTTGGTATCTCGCCGAGGGCGAAATATGCGCGCGGCAGCCTAGCATGTGTTCCACGGTTGGTATCGCTCGAGCTTTAAGTAGTGAGAGAAAGAGGACCGAGAACAAGAAAAAGAGAGAGAGAAAGAGAGAGAGAGAGAATGTGTAGCAGTAACGGTAGCAGCGATAGTGTGCACGGATGTTGGTGGAGGTCGCGTACTTCTGGGCGGTTTGCACTTTTCCTACGGCAGTGAAACAACTCGGGCGCCGGATGAATAACACACACAACCGATCCCCGGGCCTGGTATTCATGCCGGTCGTTCATATTTCGTCCAGCTCCGTGCTCCTCGAATGCTTTTTGGGTCGAGTGGTTCCTACGTTCCCGCGTATTTTCAGCCGGCCAAGTTCCTCGCGACCGCGACGAAACTCTTTGACCGAGCCAGCCGAGAAAAAAGCCCGGCGTCGCGCCGCTCGAAATTTTTTCATCCGCGAACCAACGCCTTGTTATATTCGAAACGGTACGATCCCTCGCGCTACCTCCGCCGACTGCATGCTTGTCTTCGAATTCGTCCTCTTCCGACGACAAAATGAAAGGTGTCGACGAACACGGTGATTTAAATATACTCCCGCGTCGTTTGTCTGTCGGCCCATCGTTCTGCGAGTACCGTACTTCGTACAAGCTGGTCTGCCATTATAAACCTACAATTTTTTTACAGTCATCACGCAACAATAGAAGAAGAAATTTAATTCTATGGGAATATGTAGAAAATCGAGTGTGGAAAATGAAGAATGAAATGTTTCGTTGTCTTGTTTCTCTAATGAGCAAATTTGAAAATTATATCTCGTCACGTTGGATTAGAAAGGAAGAAAATAATTTGTCTGATCGTGACCGACTGTTTCTATTTACTGGACCGTGAAGAATATGCTGACTCGCGTTTAATCAGCTTCTGTAATCTAGTTTTAATACATCGGCTACTGTAAAATCTGATAAAAAATTTGTAAATTCTAAAATACAGAAAATATGAAATAACAAATAAAAAACGTTGAATTCAAGCATATCACAATAAATATCGGACATCCGATCGATTTAAATGCCATCAGCAACTAGGCGAACCTTTTACCCTAAAATATGTCTCGTTTACTGGCCACCGAATCGCAATGATGTTTTAATTGATTCGCGTTTCGTAATCGTCCATCGACCATCGCAGTGCGCCGAATGACGTCTCAATTATCCGTCCGGCAACTTCGTAAAACTATCGCGATACCAAAGGACCAGGGGAATGCGTTCACAGCAGAATTTCGAGATTCTCCACCGGATTGTCCCGGCGCGGCGCGGCGGCCGGAACCTGAAATAAATTCCGAGCCCCGCGCTTGCTCTCCGCGGCTTGCAAATTTATGGTAATGCTGGATCACGAATCCTCCAAATGAATTTTATTTCAAGTTTCTTACGTCCGGCCCGCGCGCCGTGGTTTGCCGGAAAAACTTTGGAATTCATAAATACGATTTGAATGATTTTCGTTATCCGGCGCGCGGTGGCCGAGCTTCCGTCGCGACTCGGGAAACAGGTACAATGATGGTTAGACGCCGCGAAAGTTGCTCGACGCTAAGTGAAAGGCTTGAAATCCAGCCGCGTTCTCTATCTTCCCCGAGTTTCTTAAGTAAACCAAGTCCCTTAATGAACGAGAAATTTTGATCCGCGATGTTTGAACATTTTATCAAACTTCCACGGAGAGTTTCTGCGATTTTTCAGGGACCACAATAGCGAAGTCTAGTCCCTCTACTTGGAAATTTCAGACCTGCGAAGGACTTTGGTATACTTTACTATTTTCTAGCAAAGCGAGTTTTTGCAATTTGGTAAAAAAAACTTCAGACACTCAAATATTATTTCGGCGATTTTTATAATTCGGAAGAACTTTATTTCTTTAATGTGACAATTTATCTATTTTCTAGAAAGCAATTTCAACAGTGCCATCGACGATTTTTAATTGTTTCGATTGCGGCAAGAGTTTCTGCAATTTCTCACAATATAGGCCAATGTGTTCCCTTAATGGCATAAGCCAACGTGACATCTTCCAAAGAGGTATAAATGTTGAAGGCAATTGATTAAATAGATATTGAGGTACCATGATCACCGCTTTGAAAAACATACTTTCGAGAAAGACACATTTAAAATTGTTGAAAGTATACCAATACTGATCATTCATATTACGAATGATCAACCGATCTGTAGCTGCATAAATAAATAAAAAGACGTTCTTAATTTTAATAAACCAGAGATTAGATTTTGTAGGCGTATTTTTCAATCTATATTCCTCATGATGATATGAACAGAAAAAAGTCGATTTTTCCAAAGATTCACACGCTAGAATATTTCTTTAATGTGTCGATTGATAATCGATTGTTTTAAAGGAAGTTTTAGTTTCCACCACTGTAGAATATACGTTCAGAGCGTTTCACGTTTGGTTGGAAAATGGTATTTCGGTTGGCTCGGTCACAGTCCCTGATGACTGTGCAAAGAGGTTGGCATCCATCAACTCATATTGTTCCCCCATCTCTTTCATTCTTCTACGCTGCCGCACTATTCTACATACCCTATCACAGTTCCGGCCGCTTACCGTGAAACTTCTTTGTCCTGAAAATGGGATTGTGGCGGAGGCATTGAAAACAGTCAGATCGTTACACGTTCTTGGTCTTTTGGCCACGACATCTCTTTAAATACCGGCACGCGCGAAAGATTTCTTTTGGTTCACCGAAGATCATAATCGCTCCCAATCTTTCGATCTAGAACGAGCATTCAGACGCCAGAATTTGTAATATCAGTAACATAACATAATAGTTCCACTTGGAATCGTCATGCACATCGAGATTTCTGAGATTCCTCTTGTCGTGGCACAATAATTGAAAATCCGTTTGCTGAATTATATTTTGTACTTTTAACTTTTTTGATGTACCGTAATAGTAAACATTCTCAAAATTTGCTTGCTAGGTTAGAGTCTGTCCTAGTCAGGGCTATTAGCTAAGTAACGCATGAATTTTATTCTGATTTTAACAGAGAGAACCAGAATGCTTTTTACGTTTCGACAGCTATTGTTACATCATCGTTTTACTAGAAACAAGCAACTACTATTATTCGTATTAAAATATCAATACTGATTTTCACAACATTTCTTGTTCGCTAGCCTTCCAAAATGTATAATAACTTTTCTCGGAATTATCTCTATATGAGGCAGTAGCCTCGCGAAAAATGTGTACAGCAATCGTACGATCAAATATACGAATGATCGCATGTTTGCAGACGAATCGCAGGCGTCTTCGAGCCGCTTATCATCCCCCGGGTTTACCCGTTCCCGCGACAGGAATTTATTGAAATGAGCAACCCCATAGCCGCCGATCCCCTTTCCGCGAAGTTTTTCGAATACACGGCCAGTTGTTCAAAAGTCGTCCCGACGAACGCATTCTTCCCGCAGAAATATTCTTCCAGCCGCGATAACATCCCTTCTTTCCATGGAAGGAATGTTAAACGGAACGATGGCACAGGTCTCCTTTTCTTCCGCACGGCGGATTAGCATCGATGCGATACGATCCGCGGATTAGAGACGGTTCCTCGCGATCGTGATGGAAGAGTTCCTTTTGTCTCGTCGCGTTTCCTGCGGACAATAACTCAAACGGTGGTAAATCAAAATGATCGATGTTACGCGGCACACGCGAGGATTCCGAGGGCCGGCGCGGCGCGGCCCGGCGAATCCTCCGAGGAACATGGCTCGGGTTCGAGGGGTTCGAGGGGTTCAAGGAGGACAGCCCCGAACGTAGAGACAGCGGAGGATAGCTATTACTATCAATTTGCATGCCTCCGGTCACTCGACCTGCCTTTATCGACCTTTCATCTTGACGATGCCAGGGGGCTTACTTCCGCCCATATATTTCTTGGACCCCAATAAGAGACTCGCAACCACCTTCCTTCCTATCCCTTCTTTTTGTCCTCTGCCGTCATCCTGGCCACGGAAAGAAACTTCCCGTTGCACCGCAAGAAATTCCGCTTGGCTCGAATGGTACGGAAAATCGAGGTGAAAATCAAGGGACACTGTTGCCCTTTTTTTTGACGTATCATCGCTGATAGTAATATCGTTTGACGTGTTCGAGTGGTCGGAAGACGAGACAGTAGAATATCCTAATAAAATCACAGTTATAATTAGATTGTGGATTTTAGTGCAAAATGAAAATTGTCCGAGTCAATTCCGAGAGACAGATATCTATTGTGTAAAAATGAGTTTGTTGTTTCAATCAATTTTGCAAGACGATCAATTATAAGATGAAATCATTGCAATAATATTCGTAAATTCCTTTAGTGTATTCACAATTTTGTATTTGATCCGCTAATTTTGATCGTAATTCCATAAAACCCCGAATTTCATCTTTTTTATTTGATTTAAGTCACGCATAAAAAATTCGAAATTTCTATTACTATTATTATTTCCACCTACACATTGTTATTATGACTGCATTCATACGGCATTCTGCTCGCAGGTGTTTCACGTCATAGGAATTTTATCAAACACAGAATAAATATCACGCAGCGATTTAAAAGGTATTTCCATTTCGTTCGAACATAAATTTTTGTCTACGTAATATACATGGTGTAAAATGATGCAATGGTGAAACGGTGTCGTCTTACCATGTAACGATTCATCAGAACGATTAAGCAGACCAGTTTGTTTACACACAAGATACCTATCACAAGCGAGAAAATGCAAAACTTTAGTGTAGATATTTCATCGAAGTACAGCGACCTACCAACTTCTGAAACAAGACGCGAAAAAGTTGCATATAGAGAGAGGTTTCGTATCGGGGAATACGCGTGTCAGGATTGGACTCGTTAATAAGTTAATAATGAAACAAATAATCCTTCTTGTGCATCAGGGATGCTGATATATATGTATATCAATCTTATATATATAATATATTATATTAATCTTATTATTTTTATTATGATTATATATATCAATCTTGCAGTAACTCGCTTCAGTCAAGCTGATATGATTCACACAATATATATTATATATTATTATTATTATTATTATTATTATATATAAATATATAACATATAACATAATATAACATAATATGATATATTATATATATATATATATATATATATATATATATATATATATATATATATATATATAATATATCATATTAATGAGAATAGCCTCGCATAGATTTCAGACTGAAGCGAGTTACTGCAAGATTGATAAGATTCAATACGAAATTGAAGACGGAAGCGTGAACACGATTGAAAATTAATTCACATGATTTAGCAAATACAAGATTTTCCAAAAAAATGAATGCAATCTATGCGAGGCTATTCTCATTAATATGACATATTTAAACTTTCAAATACGTATAAGGTGTACAATTGAGTCATAGAAAACTAAGTGAAATTCGTACGATAAATCGTGGAAGCTTTTATACCATTCGCATGCGTATGTAATTAAAGTTCAATGATTATTTCAAGCATAGCCTAGTATCGAAGAAGCTTCGCTAAATACTTAAGAGAATCATGAAGATGCAAAACTTGCTGCGAATGCTTTATCGAACTACTATGTAATGGAAACTCCTGTAAGAAGCCAGGTACTAGACAGAGGATTCGTGTAGTTCACACTCCGGGATACGAGTAAATCATTAAAGAAGCATCCGTAATTCGGAAAAGTTGTCGGCGAGGCACGGCGGTCTCCCTCGCCCCTCGATTATCCGGCATCAAGGAATGCGTTTACAACGAGGCGTCGAGTAAACCATCATTCTCCCCGTATTTGCAATGTCCTCGTCGGGGTAACAGGGGACTACATTATCCCCTGTTGCGCGACGCGCGGCTACATCCCCTGACCAATTGTCTCGGCCGTAAATTACCAAGGGTCGTCCCCGAAATTCCTGACCGGGCTCCGTCGCTAGTCGTCGCACTTAGTCGCACGTGTGCGTGCACTTGATCGCGTAAACACAGGCCCGAGTCCGGATTACGTGCGTGAATTTGTAAGGTTGCCACGTAGAGAGAAACGACGAGCGTCGTAACGACATAGCGACGCAGAGACGTGGCGCAACGTAACCGGGCCACGTGCGGGCCTTTTGACGAGTTTCGTCGGCGTCGGGCGTCGTCGCGGTTCTATCCGATTGTGAGACATAGGTGCTGAGAAACCAAAGAATCGCGACGTCGAGTCGCCTTGAGAAATTGATCGAGGAAGCCATATTCCGCAATTGGAGACGCCGTGAAAATTATCCCACATTTCCGGATGACGCGTAGGTACAAACAAGAATTTGTATAATGTTTCTAGTAAAGCTATCGCCTATTGTCAAAATGATTTTGCAAATGAATTATGATATAAATAGACTCTATACTAAATATAACCTCAGCGCTATCTAATAAATAGACCGCTGATTTTGTGCATTTAAGATGAAAATATGTAGATCTCGTTAGAATCATTACGAATGAAAATGAATGCTTACGTGTCTACTGCGTCTTGAAATTAATAATGACAAATTTTATTTTTCATAAAAATCCGTAGTCTGGTGAGAAATTATCTTCTACGGCCTCGAGGAATCCCGTCCTCCGACCCAGCTAACGTCAACGAAGGCACTCAGTGTTGCAGACGCTCCAGCAAACTGCTTATGATGTTTCAATAATTTTCTACCGCTTGATTCTTAACTGGGAATTAAGTGTCCAAAGTCTCGGATCAACGCTGGTCCCAAATAAAAATAGCATAGCCGCGAAGTGCCAAAGGGTCTCGCCCCTCTCGAGAGATCCCTTCCTCACGGAAGAGGTGGCAAACGGCATCGTCGTCGCGAGTTAGGGTGGCAGAGGTCGAGCTGGAGAAACGGAAAGGGCAGAAACCACACCAGGGCTTAGGTATAATGTCTTCGCAGCGGCAAAACGGTCTAGCCCACGATATTACAACTGCAATGCGTACCGTTTGCTACAACGCATGCGCCTCTTCTTCCCGCTATTGCTATTCACCCGGCCTACCTTGGCAGCAAGAGCCGATGTTAGACAAGGAGCCAGGAGAGAACGCGGAGGGAACGAGAACGGGAACGAACGGAAAAGGGTTTATACTGTGGCAGCCACGGTTCAGGGATTGGAGAATCTCGCGCGATTCCCAATATATCGTTAGTACGAGAACCGGCTGTTAAATGGCGAATTATACCGGCAGTCGTAGAATGGCGGAACGCTGAGAAATCTTGCGGGATAAACTGCGAAGGTCGAGGCGAAGCGGACGTGCGAAGATTCTTCGTGAAACGGCCTCGATTGGCGTCGTGGACCATCTGCGTTTCTAGCGAACCCAACTTGCTCCCAGTGTACTATGAAAAGAAATATTTTTTACGATTTCGGAAGCCAAGTTTTACGTTAACACTATGCCTATCGGCCGCAGAAAGCGACCGATGTAATCCTTTTATATGTCTTCTAGCTATAATAAGTCCCCGATATAATTCGTACACGATTTAAATTAATGTTACCGAAATCGATGATCAAAGATTTCGGAGTACATATATATCGCTCTTAACATTTTTTTCGCAAACCAACTATCAACACGTCGTGGAGAAAGCCAACCAAACACTTGAGTTTCTAATCTGTAACTCGGTAAATGTTATCATCGTCGAAACAATTCGATTCCTTTACTGTACACTTGTGAGGCCGCATTTTGAATACCCGTCTACGATTTGGTCTCCTGACCAAATTGAATACAAACGTCTAATAGAACAAGTACAAAATCAATCGATAATATGGTGTTCCTATAGAAATTTCCTACATCCAATAATAAATGAAATGATCGATTGCCCTGATCTCCCGGTTTTGATAAACCTTTACGAGCCTGTACGACGTATTTAGATACACGCATCTCTTCCTACACGACGTATTTAGATACACGCATCTCTTCCTACACGACGCGAGAGATACCAGAATTGGAGATTCAGACTGAATAAAACGTATGTGTTGAATGCAAATTCTTTTTGCGCCACTTTCGATTCTTTTGCGAGCTGCACTTCCCATAGTCAAATTCATTAACATCGTGTTTATTAATGAGTTACTCGCATAGAAGAATAAATAAATCAATAAAAAAAATTTATTCGAGCGTTTCCTGTCGAAGCCCCGATAGTGACAATGATACATAAGATCGTCAACTTAAAATAATCATTTTCAATTCACTGAAATTATTGAAGAAACAAAACTAAAAGGATCCTAGAGAAGAAAAATCGCTGGCACTTTTGGACGAGCTTGGAGACGGAAGTAAATCGAACATGAGCTAAGAATGTCGCACGCGATTTGAATTCTACGACTCGCGTTGAAGCTGACAACATTACGGCCAGGATAAAGTACAACATCCGAGGAAAATTGCCGCGTCGTTCAGCCGCAGGGTTGCAGTTTCTAAAGCATCCTGTAAGACGGTACCGGTTTGTCCGCCGAAAATTCGCTCGCAATTAACGAGGGTCGGCAAAGCGTTCTCGCGCGGCAGAATTGCGGCTCGGTAGCGGTAGCAGGCGTAAACGCGACCATGCCGTGGCTCGGAGGTGGCCCCGCGATCGTTTCTTCAGTCGTTTACAAAACTTTCGGAAGCGTATCTCGCCGCCGTTAAACTCGCTCGATTTCTCGCGCGCTCTCGCACTTACCGACGCGATTATTGTTTCCGGCACGCCGGAACATATATTCCGGTGTGCATTTCGCGTGGTATTAAGGCGCAATTCGCCTTCCACGCTACGTACGCCCCCTCAGCCGCTAAGGAGACAAAGTTGAGTCGGTGTTATAGGTTACCGCGGCCGGAAACGGAAGCGGCGTGGCCGGGGAAGGTTCGAGAAGGTTGGAGAAGGCTGTAGAAGGTGGAGAAGGAGGGTGTCCGACAGGGTGCGCGGTCGAAACGAATCGAGGGGTTGGCGCGGAACTACACGAAGGGGGCTTCCAATTAACCCCCGCGGTTCAGACAGTTCGAGTACAATAACATAGCCCCGGGATTCCTCGCATCCTTGGTAAAAGCGAACGGAGGAGAGCAAGTTCGAACGAGAGGAAACGGGATCACGGCCGGAGCCTTTCCTTCTTAATGCGGCCGCATTAATTAACCGCCAAACCGAGACTCTCCGTTCGGAATATTTCTCTGCCGCCGCTTCTAGAGAGGACCCTGGGCGATTCGAGGAGCCACTCGGCTGATAGCGAATTTCCAGGGAACGTAATTTCGAGGCCTAAGCAGCGGGAAAATCCAATTGACCGAATGTTTCTAGAATCTTCTTGGAAGCTTCTTTCTCCCGAGCCTCTATCTTTTAGATACCGGATTTCTTGGAAACTTCATATTTTTCTATTCTCTTTGCAAACCATCAAATCGTCTGGCTAATTAAATTTTTTCTATGTCGTAGGTATAAATAGGTGTAAGTACCTTCTTGAGATCGACAGTCTAATTCCCTTGATGGTTTTACATAGCCTTTTGGTGTGTGACAAATACGAAAGCAATTTACTGCGAGTGATATGACAACCGCGTTTTTTCAATTAATCATACGCTTCCGTTGGATCCTATTGTTATCTTCGAAGCGTCGAGTTCTCTAACTCTCGTTTCAGAATTAATCAATTACTTCGGGCTCGTATTATATGACCGGTCATTTTATGCAGTTCGTATCCGCTTCGTTGTTCATACAGCTCCACTACTTTTCATGGGAACACCCAATGTAAATAACCGAGCAGCAGTTAAATCTCATTGGTCGCGTTCCCCAAAAAAGAAAGCAGCAAGTAGAAAGAGAAAAAGAGAGAGAGAGGGGGGGGGGGGTCGGAGTAAAGGGAGGATGGATGTGTATCGAGTGGATAGTAGAGAGTGTCGAGCGGTAGCATCCACGTGGGAGCAATGCGTCGAGGGCCAAGAAGGGGTTGGTAAAGGGCGGTTGCCTCTCTGATTTACACCGGGCCAGACTTCTTCTGAATATTTAACGGGGCAAGCCTGAACATCGCCAGTTCCGCCGTGCCGCTGATCCGGATTAAGGGAAAGTGATAAGTTACCCAGAGCTTCGTATGCGACTTCCACTCAGCGGTTGCTGTTTCGCTTTTCATCCCTCTGCTGCCTCTCTCCCGCCACTTCGTCGTATACTCTGCCACCCGGTCCTGGCTCGCTCACGCACCTTTTACCATCGTCTCGTGTCCCGGCCAACTTCCTCCAAATCCGAGACACTGAACGTACTTCGTTTCGTTTCGTTTCATTTCAAACGGGCTGTTCCTCGTCCCATCTTTTCTCCTTTTATTCACTGCCCCTTCTATTTTCTCTTCTTCTGTTTTCCTTGGGCCGCGATTGTTTCACAATTCCGCTCGGAAGACCTCGTTTAACGCGAATACCGATTTCTATCGGTGAAAGGCGAATTGATACTGTACAGCCAAGTTCGGATCAGAATGTTATTCGTTGGGGAAGAGAAGTCTTCGCGTTTCTGCTCTTTGAAGGCTAGGAATAGCAAGATGCTTGACGTTTGGCGGACTGATCGAAGCGAGACAATCTACTCGTTTCATTGTTCTTTTGCATCATCTCATTTAGATGCGGCTATTTAATACTATTATTTACGGAGCACAAGAAACAGCTGTTCTATATTAGTTTATAAAAGTAACAATAAGACATTTATTTTGTTTCTTAACAAGTGTTATTGTAACATTTGCCGTAAGTAACATATAAATTGAATAGATAACTCATAAACGTATCTTTACGATACGAATAATCGTAAATTAAAAAAGAAATTACGTAAAATCGTAAATCTAGTGTTCCAAATCCAGTGTACAGTTTCGCAAGGCTCCATCGCAAGACCGCCTAACCTCGAGGATCGCAGAATAAAAATTCAGGAGGGTTCGCGAGCGTGAATCTCTCCAGTAATTATTAGCAAGGATCGTCTGGTCGTGTCAGCATCTCGCTCTTCAACGAGACACCGGGGTTCGTTGTCGGCTGATCTAGACGAATTAAGGAAGTAAGCGATTCGAGGAAACCAATAACGATGGGAGACGGTGGGAGACGGATGACTACAAGAAAGTGGGAGGAGGGCAGTGGCCCTGGCGTCGCGACGGTGCTAGGGTCCCCGGTAGTTGCGGTGGCGGCGGCCACGAGAAAAATCGAACTGCCTCATTACGTTAATTTCCCCCGAGATGCCTGCATTTTTCTGATTCCATCGTTTCCTCGGTCGCGCCGCGTTGCTCCAGTTTCTCTGGCCTTTATCCGCTTGCTACCGTTCGTTGATCCGCCACGGCACAAGAGGGAGGCGGTTTTATATCGAGACGCGAGGCTGAGAATGAAACCATTTATTGCAACGCGAAGACCCGTAAGAGGTAAGGGACCGGGATGCCTTTACCCGAGGGAATGATGGGACGAGCCGCTGCCGCCGCCTACGCCGCCGCATCGTTCCCATCGCCGCCGCCGACGCCGCGGGCTCCTCTGCCAGGCTGTGTTCCGGAAAAAATCAAGAAAGAGACGCAGACGGTGGAAATGAGGGGACCCCGAGCCCGTTAACATTCCCGGGAACGAGTTACATCGGGCTGCCGTGCCGTGGAAAAACCCGAATCGAACCGCCCATCGCCACCGATCGAACTCTCCCTCTCTTCCCTCCTTTCTCTTCTTTCTTTTCTCTCTTTTCCAGCCGCCCACCAAACTATCAACTGGAAATGCGTTTTATCGCTCGGTACTTCTTTCACTGAAAGCATAAAATCCCACGGAAACCAAGATCTCACTCGCTACGAGCGGCCGTGTATCGAATATTTACAGATGTAAATGTTTTAACACGTTACACCACCGTTTTCTCTCTGCCAAGCATCTACCCTGTCTGCGGAAATCTTGGAACTGGTTAATGCGGTTGCCGTATTTTCCGGTGGATTCGCGATGGGCAGAATTTTTATTTGCGATCGGTAGGAGATTCTCGCAGAACATGTTTAAGTCTAACTTTAAGTCGTACTATTTATTATGTTGTCGAATGAATTGTGGGAAATGAAAATCGGATGAAAATGTATGTGCTTTTTCTGAATTGGTCCAGTCTCTCTTCACTGTTTTGCCTTGGTAAATTGTTTTGATCGTTTTATTTTTATTTATTCAATAACCTCCCCGCACTGAAAACGTTACATAAGTAGGGATTTCATACATTTTGGTCTTTCTAGATTGTACAATTCGCGTAGTCAGGCGAATTGACACTGTTAACGTAAATGTAAATGAAGTAAGGTATTATTCCTCGCAAGGAGTGGTTGTGTCAACTTTGACCCAGCGTATTTAAATCGTTCGCTTGATTACTCAATTCTCGGCAATTAAATGAAACAAATTGCTCTTACATTGAGAGCAATAGAAAGGCTAATAAGTCTGCAAGAAACATCTTCAAAAATATGTTTGGAAAATTTGCTGAATAGAGCTCGGAATTGTTATAAACATCGTCAATACTACAGCTGCGAAAATGATCCGCTACGAGCGTGTTAACGAACTTTTGGTCGTCATTTGAACGTTTGATCTGAAAAGAGTTATATGGTTCTTGAAATTTGTCTTGTTTCACGCCGTTTCGATGGTGTTTGAAATGCGACGCAAATATTTCCATCGAGGGAGTTCTCTATTCTCTTTTGCGGCGACCTTCGGGCTCACGCAATTCAGATCAAGTATAATAACGCGGCGCCGCTAACATCGCGGCGGCTGCGGAGCACGGGTAGGGGTAGTTCGAATTTTAGTTTAATTGAAGTTAAGTGTCCATTAGAAACTCCGGTTCTCTGTCAGAGCGCACCGGCGCGGCGCCGATGGTCCAGCGTTACAATTCAAAAGTATCCTATTCGGCGGACCGCACGATGCCCGTCATTTAAATGCGGTTACCAATATTACCGGCCACAGAGCAATGTTCCGTCGTTCCATACTTCACAAGCGGCCGCTTAGCTGGCACAACGTTTTCGGTATTTATAAATGGAACTGGTTCCATCGGTTCGGTTCTCGCGACCATGCTGGGCTACTTAATCGGATCCATGCGGTTATTGCCTGCGCGTTAATTCGTGTTAAAAATGACCGCGCGTCTGCTCGGAGCCTGACAAAAATCGCGTTGTAGGCGTTGTTTCATATTTGGTTGAGTCAATTGCTGCCCAAGAGATAATAGACGATTCTATTCTTTTGTAAGAAGAGAATGAAAGCATTCAGTTTCATTGCGGTCATCTTCGCAAAGTGCGAAATTTGTCATTCTCACTGTCAATTACAGTATCCAAATGCTCTTTCAACGCTTTTTGGAACGAACACTTGTGATTTGTCATCTGTTTTGGCTATCCGCAAGAAGGATATTAGAAAAAGATGTATTAACGAAGGTTGTTGAAAGAAAATAAATTTTAGGGTGCCTAAAGTCGAAGTGGAAGGAAATTGGAAGGAACTGGGTAAAAAATTACGAAAGACACGGAGCAACATTGCTGTAGTGAAACGAATGGTTTCCTCATGAATCGCGAGTACGAATATCGAAACGAATCAATGCTGATGGAATTATTAACGGAACCGAGGTTAGTAAGCATCGCAGAGGGGGGTAACAGCGTTCGACGAAAAGCAAACGTCATAATTGCCACGTAATTATGCGCATTTTAATTTCCTGTTCCTCTTCTGTCTCTATCCCCCACCCGGTTACTTCGTTCCCAGCCTACGATCACGCGGGCAATCGCAGCAAATTACAATTACGTCTGTTTGACGCGCGCGAGAGTTTGATTTATTAATTATCGGCCCGCGACGGGACGACAACTCCGAATATTTTCACGCTGACGCTTATCAGTAATATTCCACCGTCGCGTCGTGCAGCGTCACGTTGATTTGCAATTTCTGCGCCGCCAACTATCAGGAGATTTTATTTTTTATACCATTTCAGCAACGAAATCTATCAAACTTTTGAAACAACAATACATAAAGGGTTCCAAATTATATATTCAGATTATAAGTTCTGGATTTTATACACTTACGATAAAATCGAGTAACTGTAATCGAAAATAGTTAACAAATGAAAAAGAATTTAGTTCAGGTGATAGTTATAGTTGTTAAAACTATTCAAGAGAGAAAGGCATTTCTACGTGAACGTTATTCCTAATATTCATCATTTTCCAAGAATGTTCGTCGTAAATTTCAAGATTATACAACGACGCGTAAAAATTGATTAAACAATCCAGTTCGCTGTGAAAAGAGTTTGATAGCCATAAACATATACGAAAATATTTTCTTCGAGTATTTTTCATGCATTTATAAATTGTGCTGATCGTAAACATTATATGAAATGGTACAATAACGGTTCGTATGAAATGGTTTTGTTACAATATAATGTTCATTGTAGAATATTTTTGACAAATACTTTGCTATCACAGTCGTTTTGCGTCACGCGGCAGGACGATCGCGTAAGTACAGCATTAGTCAAATCACGCTATTCTGTCGTATTGTCGGCGGTCCAGAGTTTTTGTCTCTCTTGATTTCAGCGCGGTGAACACTTTGTCGAACGTTGCTCGACATGCGGTGCGTTTCAGCGGCACGATTAAACGATTATCTGTATCAGCGAATTTTCGCGAATTAACGGCCGCTGGAACTCGCTTCTGGTCGAACGCCAACGACGCTGACGCCACGGTATCGTACACCGGCCCCCTCGAATTGCGATTTTCCGTGGATTTTGGATTTTTTACCGCGGCGACGCGCGACGCGGAGGGACGGCGATTCCGCGCGACGCCAGCGTCGAAATTCCCACTGCTGACACCGAAACACCTCGTTAATGTCGATAAATTCGAGAAACGCGAGCCGACATAATGGCGCGCGTCGCAGGCGCCGGTGTACGTAACGAATCGGTGAATGACACTAACGAGTAAATAATACGCGGCCGACGTTGACGCACGCAAACAAGTCGGTTCATTATGCAGTGTTTTCGCCGCCCACGATGCGTCTGATGTTTGATTACTAATATCTGATCGATTTGCAGGGCGACGTCGCTGATTTTACTGGTCCTACGTCGAAAATATTTTTTGATCGGCGCAATATTAAGGGGATGCAATTTCCTTTGTAAATAATTATATTAACCCCTTGACATGCCATTTTCTTCGCAGTTACTGCGATTAGAAATTTTTCGATTCTAATAATTTCTTAGAAAGAAAATGAAATTAATGCTTATTGTGCACCTAAATTTACTTGAATGCTTAAATATTGACGACAAAAGAATAGAATTTTATTGCAATTTTAAAGGACAAAATAACATCTATACTCGATGAGTTAATAATAGAAATTTTCATGACGAGTCGGACTCGTCAAAGTACGGCAATTGGTTAATATTAATATTAACCCTTAGCGCTCCGTTGGCTCCGCTGAAGATGCTATGCTTGTGTCGACGTTGGCAATTGTTATTTGCAGTGAAAAGGTGCTTAGCGTGTGTACCATTCCGATTAAAACATTTTTCGCCCATTTTTATACTTAGCAACATAAAATGAATAAAATCAAACGCTTTCACAAGGACGTGTAATCTTTTCCGCTCAAAATAAGACTTCCTTTATCTTTATCTCAGGCGCTCAAAAGATGTCCGCTGAGGAAAGTGTAGGACCGATTCTCACCAACTCACCCATTTGAACGCCCTCGCAGAAGTAGAGTAAATGCGTTTTCCTTATTGGTAGTATTCCTATTAGCCCCAAGGGCATGCGACACGGAATTTCCACGAAACGATAGATTCAAGTCTGGTCGATTAAGAACAAACAACACCTTCTGGCTCCCTCTCGCTCCCTCGTTGTCGCCGTAGTCGTCAGGAGCGCATCAGACGCTTGTGCCCGTGCTTGTGTGTGTGTGTGTGTGTGTGTATTATTTACACGACCGCGGACGAGCGAGACGCGTGACGGGAGTCAGGAGGCGTCGAACAATCGAGAGAAAGAGAAACAGACGCAACAATTACAATATGCAAAAGCGTTGACTTATCCCTATAGCATTAACTTTAGATTCTTCTGGTGAACACATGACTATTTATAATTACTAATTACTAATAAGTATTTTGATTAACTTTTCGTTGGGTTATACAGCAAACGTGCTGCACTATACACACATTTTTTATATTTATGTTGTATCATATGATATCTTACGCTTACGTTAACGTATTACGTTAAGAATCTGAAGGTAATATCAGCAAACGAGAAAACGAAACACTACGCATAAACTGAATGACGCATGGAACAAGGGGCAAGGGAAATCGGTCGCCCGCTCCACCTAACCTCTTCCAATTTCTCCAGATTTTTGTCCATAATAGTAATCAATAATAATAATATTAATCATTATTATTAAATTTTCGTAGATGCATTTTTAATACGTATTGTATTGTAGAAGGCATCGTAAACTTTCGCAGTGTTTGCAGCGGTTCCTCCGTGACGCACGTCGTTTATTGAATTATCAAGAGCCGATATACTGCAATAACTATACTACAGCAGGCTGTAAGGCATTCTATGGGCCATGTTGCGTTCGTAAATTGAGGTACGCCGTACAGCTATTTCATATTATTACATTATAATTTGTCCTTCACTTGAAAAATATGAAAGGAATACGCAGAGACCGATGTCAAAAACCTGTAACATGGAATAATAAAATGATAGTAAGTGGTTTACCGGGCCACTCTGCGTTCGTAAGTTGAGTGAACAGCCATTCTGTAATTTGTCCTTGTTAAAGGCTTGAGTGCTACGCATAAACTGAATGACGCATGGGACTAGGTGCAAGGGAAATCGGTCGCCCGCTCCACCTAACCTCTTCCAATTTCTCCAGATTTTTGTCCATAATAGTAATTAATAATAATAATAATAATCATTATTATTAAATTTTCGTAGATGCATTTTTAATACGTATTGTATTGTAGAAGGCATCGTAAACTTTCGCAGTGTTTGCAGCGGTTCCTCCGTGCTGCACGTCGTTTATTGAATTATCAAGAGTCGATATACTGCAGTAACTACTATAGCAGGCTGTACGGCATTCTTTGGGCCACGTTGCGTTCGTAAATTGAGGTACGCCGTACAGCTATTTCATATTATTACATTATAATTTGTCCTTCACTTGAAAAATATGAAAGGAATACGCAGAAACCGATGTCAAAAACCTGTAACATGGAATAATAAAATGATAGTAAGTGGTTTACCGGGCCACTCTGCGTTCGTAAGTTGAGTGAACAGCCATTTTGTAATTTGTCCTTGTTAAAGGCTTGAGTGCCCCTTCAGGGACAACGTTATTATAGATTTGACATTGTTATCGTCTTTTTCAAGCGTTCACCATATAATGAAATTGAGGGTAGAAAGTCTGAAAAAGCAAGATAACAACGTTGAATAGATTCACATGCTATGTATGCTTATTGATAGACAGAGACCGATGTCAAAAACCTGTACCATGGAATAATAAAATGACACTAAATGGTTTACCGAGCCACTCTGCGTTCGTAAGTTGAATGAACAGCCATTTTGTAACTTGTCCTTGTTAAAGGCTTGAGTTGTCCCTTCAGAGACAACGTTATAATAGATTTGACATTGTTATCGTCCTTTGCAAGCGTTCACCATATAATGAAATTAAGTCTGGAAAAACAACATAACAACGTCATGTATGCTTATTAATGGAAAAATATGTTTGATATTTTTCTTTATAGCAGATTCGAAATATCTTACGCAGAAGAATGTAAACAAACGAGCACGAACAAGCGGAAAGAAGAACACCGCGCACGGTACGAATAATAAGCTACGAATGCCAAGTTTTATTTCAATAGCTTTAGCAGTTCTGCTGCAAAAAATGTCCTTGTTGGGGCATTGTATTATACATGCCCGCCGCGGACAAATGACTCTCGCGACAGCCTCTCTGAGCGCGGGCTAGGCGAAGGCTACACGCTGCATGCTGTGAGCCACCAGATGACAATTGGGTTCTACGCGTCCCACGTCTTGCAATATCAACGCATGCGGTACACTCCTGTATACAGTGTTTGTAAAATTGATCATTGGACCAATTCAGACCTCCTCCTCAGGCCAAATATCTTCCAAAATAGCTGCTTTTGCGCCAAAAAGGACCCAAAAGCCGCTTCAGTTCAGTGCTACTGTCAACGGTATATTTTTCTAATGCTGAAGGAAAATAATATTTTGTTAACAAAAAATGTATACTACAAAACATCTAAGAATATTTACTAATCATTGTTTTCTCATAGAATTTATTACCGGTATGGATATATGTAGATAGTTTCACTTTCAATTGTGGTCATTGTACGAATATTTTCCACACCCACTGTAGCTCGATAAAATGTTTTATCGATTACAACTACTTCTAATAGTGATTGTGTTAGCTCATTGACGCGTATAAATCAACCTCGTTGGTGAAACAGAAAATAGCCAGACAACCGTCAAGCAGCAGAAAAAGAATTGGGTTTCGAGTATGGACAGCACGGTACTCGAAAAAAAAGAACGAACTTTTGACTTAAAGCCCGGATTATAAACGCAACAGCCAGACGGCGGATTCGATGGACGCATTATACGACTTGATTTCTACTGGACGACCGAGTGCATTGTCGCATTGTTCGGCCGCTGATTGGAATTTAAATTTTATTCATAGGCTCGTTTATATCCGGCCAGTTATGTATTCAAATCGGACCGTCCGCGTCCGTCCGCGTCCGTCCAGCGCGCGCGGGTTTGTTGTACGTTTCCGCGTACCTACATAACTCGGACCTGCACCATGCGTCGCGATGGTTGCTATGCTCCCGATAATTTTGCCGATTTCTATCGAAATCACCGGACTGAAACGAGTTTGAAAAGCGGAAATTCGTTGATTTCATTCTGGCATTTTTTTCCTCGTTCCCCCCTCCGACTCTGTCGCCGTGTCGCGCCTCGCCGGCCGCCGGAAAATGTTGACGACGATACCGGCCAAACAGGCAACAATTCACCCGTGAAATAGACAACTATATCGTGAAATTATGGTTAACTTATTAACACGCACGGCCCGCCGTGTACCGTTCCTGCATCGCAATAAGCAGATCACCTTTTATTTCCCTCGCAAAATCACTCCGCGTTTCTTGCCATCGAACACCAGTCTGCAAAATTGGTCGAACATTTCCATTCCTTTCCTTATCAATTGTATTAATTATTTTTTTGATTGCATTCGGTGCACATTGAAAAAACAATTTTAGAAAAGTCATTGCGTTTTAAAAGGTGTACGAATACGTTAGTCCGTCATTGTATCCTAAATGAATGTGTAACATTGCGGAGACAGCTTTGCAAAGATCTTCTTCACGAGCTAAAGATTACGATGATTGAGTAAAGAACAGACGATGCTCGCATAATATTCAGCCTAGTAAGATCGAGATCGCGGAGGGTGGCAATTGTTATAAACGTCGACAGTTTAAATATTGATCAGCGCGGCGCTTGCGGATGGAACGCTGAGGAATAAAGTCGATCGCTCGAGATTCACCGCTCGTAGCGCAATTCGGATTACCCTGGTAGCTTGTTTAACGATAACTTCAATCTTCTTTGCACACAAAACGTCGCCGGGTACCGGGGAGAGCCGGGCCCGGACATCTGTATTACGGATTTCCTTTTTCTTCTTCGGCGTTTGCTACAATCTTCTATTGCGGCATCGCTCGTGACTTATTCCAGACGAGTAAGGGTACGTATTTGGCATGACGTCAAACGTGGATATTAGGATTCCTAGGAGTAGATGGCCAAGGGGGGCAAAGAAGACGAGGAAGAACAAAAGAGAAGAGAGGAGAAGGGAAGAGAAGAGAAGAGAAGGAAAGAGAAGTGAAGTGAAGAGAACGGAAGAGAAAGGAGCAGGAGAATCAAAAAGAAGAGGAGAGACAGAGCTGTGTGGTAACCGTTCGTGCGTTACATCCGTGACCAGCCTAACGGCGCGCGGCTCCCTGCCATTGTCATCCAGTTTCCTCCGCGAATGGAACATTTACTGTTCGACCATGTCACTATTCTTTACAGTCGTCCGTGTTTGGAACAGATGGGAAACATCTACCTTGGTTCTAATCGCACGAACCTACGGACAGTTCAATTTAGGGATGCCATATTCGCGATCGGTTCAGGACCGGTTCACCCGGTCATGGCACTCTTAGATATGTATAATTAACAATAATGCTACTTAGCATTAATGCTACTTACAGACCGATGAATTGAGATCTAGGCCTTAGAAAGACTACAACTACTCGATTTAACAATAATTTATATTAACTGAGATCAGTTTTAGAGGATGAGAAGACTGCAATTGGTCGATTTAAGAATGATCCTGATATTGATTTATTGAGTTCAATTGAGTTTCTAGAATTCGGGACAAATAAATGGTCAACGTGCTCACACAAAATTAGAAAGTTGCTTTAAAAGTCAACTTAAAAAGTTTCGTGTCCTGCAGATCAATTCGTTATACGTAAGTGACAGGAGATGAAGTCTTGTCACAGTTTATCGTAGTTTTGACTTTTAAGTATCCCGTCAATTTGAAACTAAGGGAGACATTAAGTTCGGGAAATGAGGGATGGGCACCATGTTAATGGAGTACGAGAGATAACGCAGAAAAGCAGAATAAATCAACTGAAGCGTGAGCGCAGCCATCGTCAAAGGTGGGCCACAGACGAGAATAGTTTCCAGTGCTGTTTATGGTTGTCATCACCGATTCGGTGCGTTGCAGAACGGACGCGAGGCTGTTCTCGCTCGCGGATGGCCTTGCCTCTTGTGTGCCTGCTGGCAAGAAGGGCTGGCCTGCCTCTTTACGAATTGCAAATTTTCGGCAAGTTTTCGTTAGGGAAATTCAGCCGACGGTGTTCACTGTATACAAAGTGGCACTAGAGGATAGAGTAGATAGCTAAGAGGAGGCAGGAGAGGCGGCCTCGGATACGCGCTCCACGGTAAAAGCACAAATATTTGACGGGTAAATAGAATGATACTTGATGCGGCGCTGGTTGGCGCAGGGTGCCTGCTGCTGCCGCCGCCGCCGTTGCTGCTGCCGGCATCACTGCTTGCTACCGTCTGGTCTCAAAGCTGCCACCGCTGCCGCGTTGCTACCCCGTTGCTTCCCGCTGCCAGGCGAATGCCACGACGTCGGGCTCGTGCCCCTTCACCTTCTCCAGGAGTGTTTTAGGAACCCTTCCACATCGGCCGCCCAGTTTGCTAGCCCCGCCGCGCCGCAGCCGGTGAGATCCATCACGCTTGGCTAAATTGCAAACATTAGCTTGCAACTTGCAACTCTTCCAACGCGTGTGTCCGCACGAGCGCTGTCGAATAACGGATTAGCAATGCTGCTGCGATGACCGTGACTCAAATTCGCCTCCTACGGATAACAAAATCGATCCACTCTCTCTCTCTCTCTCTCTCTCTCTCTCTCTCTCTCCCTCTCTCTCTCTCTCTCTCTCTCTCTCTCTCTCTCTCTCTCTCTAATTGTATGATACAGCACTCGTCTGTCGATCCGACCAGCGTAAATTCATTTACAGTTCGCAATTACTCAGCAGAAAGAAACATCGCGTTCGAGGAAATCGTGTAAATTGTGGGCGCTTCGGATTGGACATAATTGTTAATTGGCAACACAGGAATTATATACCCTTTTCGAGGACTTTGTTCGCAGCGTTATGTAATTCAGGAAATCGAAGATAGAAAATATGTACTTCTCTCTTTTTAACTCCTTGGCCTAACCCCTGTGTACCTTTCATGACATATATATATATTTCAATGCAACGAAAGGAATTGAGAATTAATAAACAATGTTTAGGTACAAATAGTAATTTTAAGACGTCTAGGGTGCAATCATAATCAATTGTTCAGTTGACAAAAATAATTTATTTTTGCACAAATTTGCACAAATTCTTTATCACGAGTCTGACTCGTGGCTTTCGTTTATGGCACAAATTCTTTACCACGAGTCAGACTCGTGGTTTCCGCTTATGGCACAAATTTTTCACCACGAGTCAGACTCGTGGTTCTAGGCCAAAGGGTTAAAGATGCGTGAGGCATCGATCTGAAGAATGATTCAATTCTACCAATCCATCTTTCGATAGACAAAAATTCAAGAATGTTCACGATCATGAGTTATTATTTATTGCTAGGGGAGAATCATTGTATGCTATCTTGCTATACGAACAAGGGGTTGAAACCTGATCGAGAATATTTAATTACATACAATACTGGAATTTTTTGAATAAACAACGAGATGATCAAAGGTTCCTACAGTCTATTAACATTACGCGTAGCACCATGATTCTAGCTCTGCCATTTCTTTCCAAACGAGTATGTACCACTTTCAATTTTAACTGTTTCAAATCTCGAGCGCAATTGCGACTAATTTAATAAAATAATTTAATAAGATAATAAAATTGTGCTTTAATTGATTTTAATTGTGCGAGTCTATTCGTACCCAAATTTCAGTAGCATGTCCGTAAGTGTTCGCGGATTATTGTCTATTCGAGACAAGAGTCCATTTGTATTTCGTCGAATGGGACTTTAAGGTTGAACATTTTTGTGGAAAGGTGAACTAAGGTGTAGGAAGAGATAGCGTAGGTTGATTTTGGAATTAGAGGTTTTCGGTTGCGTCACAAATTGGTCAGCCCACGGTGTTTGTGTTCACAAATCGGTAACCTAACCGGCAAGGCAAGGCAAGGCCGATTCGACGTGCCTATCCGTCACCGGAGAACCCTAACGTCTACCAGCCACGATAAACCGGAGCTTCGATTCCCTCCGTAGACTTCCCTAGCCATTAAACACAATGCCGCTGCTATTACTCTTCGCGGTGTTATTGAGCGGGCTCCATTATCATCGTATAATATCGCGATATCTTTTCACCCCGATGGGAGTGCCCGCAGAACGCAGGAACTTCGAAATCGTGGCGGGCTCGTTTCAAGCCACGTACGTTTGGAACACCGCCTGGAACCCGTTGGCAAACCGGCAGCCAACAGGAACAACTAATAGTTTTCGAAAATATACTCGGAAGCTACTTCGGTCTTTTTTCAAGCACGTTCGCGCTTCTCAATGATTGACTTTATTTCGAGCCGGTAGCATAACTCTGTTGAACTTACCGTCCGTTAATCTATTGCATGCCCTTAATATTCGGAAAATTTGGAAATCGTTCCATGATACTAAATTGCATGTGTTATTATCTCAACTACTTTCTGTGCGAATAATCGTTTTACATCGTAGAAGAATGTATTGTTGGATATACTGGTACCGACATTTTAATTTCGTACATAATTTCACACCCTTATGATCATGATAATTAGACTGGACATTTTTTTAAAATGTATATTTCTTTAGATAGTGGTTTTAATAAGACAATATTTTTAAATTCTTCTAAGAAAATGCTCGATGTAAAAACGCTCGTAAATCGTTGTTGCTGATGAGTGCGCAGCATTTAAAAAGTGCTGTAATTATTTACAACACTTTTTATTATTATTAATGAAAAGAACGATTCCTAAATCGTTTCCATCATTTACGGCAAAGAGTAAACTTTCTTGTTCAATAAAACTTTCTGGAAATTGTAGTTTGCTCTTGTTAGTCGGCAACGAAGGCCAAGAATTCCTGGTTTCACGTGCCCGCGGTTTCCCGGGAAGCCAAGAAACCGGCTAACGAACGTTCCTCGGAACGCAGACAGCTAAAACGGCAGCGATTCAGCGCTGTATAAGATAAACAGTGTCCAATTATAAATTCCTCATATGCAAATCGTCAGGCTACAGACAGCGAAGCGGTTGCGAGTCGTTGGTTCCTTCCGTATGGTCGCTCAAGAAGCGGATGAGACACCGGTGTCGTGAACAACGGGAAAGTTCTAACAACAGAGAAAACAAGAGGAAACGAGAGAAGGCGGAGGGTTGAAGGAGAGACGCGGAGACGGAAAGACGGAGAGAAGAAGAACCGAATTCGAGGAAGGACGAGAAAGAAGCTTTTGCGCGAGGAACGGAGAAACGAGTCGGAACAGAGGAACCGTGAAAGCAAGGCAAACGGAGAAGAGCGAGGATATACAGCGGATGAAAGGGTGAAAAGGGAAAGCGGAGGTGGGACTGATTGGCGGCGGCGTTAACTGGGAAAGCTAAGGCTGCTGCCGCTGCTGCGTCGTCATCCGTGTGACAACTTATAATTTGATAGAAACCTAGCTTGTACTGCGACTGTGTTGGTCCGTTGCCTTCTTCCCACCGACGCCCCAGCTTCCTTCGTCCCTCTGATTCCCGACGGTTTCGTCCCTCGTGCTTAAGCTCAAGCTGTATCTCCATTCCTCCCGCCCGAGCTTTCGCGACGATCGTTGCCAAAACATTGCAGTATCGCAAAATTCCGGTCAGTAACTTCAACAAATTATCAACTACTTATCAGCTACTCGTGATCTTGAGATATATTTCTTGAGGTCACTTTCTTTTCCTAAATATTTCACCTCTTGGATTTTCGATGCGACATTCGAGTAAATTTAAACGGCTAGCTACTTTTACGATTCTGTCCTCAGCATTTTGATGTTCCACAATTTGAATATGGCTCTCGAATGTGGAACCCACCTCAGCAATGCTACGCTCTGGTATATGTATACTAGACACACTACAACATAGTTTTATTCGCGTGGAAATTTTTCAATGCCATTCAGCTTAAATTAAAGCTGAAAGTGTCTGTTTTATTAGGCTTAAGTGAAAGAAATGCACTTTATGATAAGTCCATCTTGGTTTTTGAAACTATGTTCGTAAGTGCTCCTGTGACAGAATGAGACGACATCAAAATATGATCGTAAAACTTGATTGATTGGAACAATATTAAACTAAAGTAATCCAATAAGCAATAACAAATTATATTGTTCATTATAACGAACGGAGAGTTACGAGATAGAATCGTAAAGATAAGATCGTAAATTACGATCACCTTCATTAGAACGAGGATCTTTCACCGAAATAGTTCTATCTTATTGATAATATTGCGACATTTGCACCAGACTAAAGCCGATTGCGCATAGCTAAGTAACTGATTGCATCGGCAGTCGCATTAATCAAATTATTGCTGTTGCTTTATTATACATATGTACATGTAAGCCGATCGGAACTCTCAAAGATTTTAATGCTACTATTTACAGAGCAATGAATGTTTATTGAATTTGTATTGAAGGATCGGACTTTGAGATCGATTAGTTAGTTGGTCCAATTAGTGTATTCCCTATTCATAATTGGTGATGTATTCATCATTCATATTGCTGTATCCTGAATAGAGACATCCGAGCGAAATGGGTTCGTATAGCTGTTATTTCGATTATAAAGTTGAAATCAGAAACAGATTACTCCAACTCATGATTATCCCAGGAGTTGCTTCGTAGTTTAAAGAAATTATGTTAGAAAATATGAAAACGCCTGTGATAAAAGAGTAATAGTGTATATAGGCGATTTTGGAGAATCGTACGGCACAGAAAGATATGTAATTGTAGCGTAGAAGCAGTTAAGGGTGCGACGAAATCTAATGAAAATCAACTTGACACATTTCCTGGAGCGTTGCGTCGCGTCGCGTCGGTCAGTAATTCCACGGTCTCGAACGGGTGTTTGATCGGGTAATCGAATTCTTGAGGCCGGTAAAGTTCAATCTGGCCGGTCGATTCCTAGGCAAACTTGTAAATCCAGTGACTGCGATGCCCGAGGGCCACGAGATATGTTCTCAAACGAATGCCGTTGTAGAAAGAGATGCCGGTACACCGCGGTGGATACGCAAAAGGAGTAGGAAGGGAAACGTTGTGCACGCTACCGTAACTTCGCGTCACGGCCGGTGAGCTTCATCGATCACCGGCCAACTCAATTTGTCTCCATTGATACCAATCTGCTGAGCAAGCTCGTCCCCTCCGCGTCTTCCTCCATCGCTATTCCACTTTCTCTTTCTCTATCTCTCTCCCTCTCCCACTCTCTCTCTCTCCCACTCCCACTCTCTCTCTCTCTCTCTCTCTCTCTCTCTCTCTCTCTCTCTCTCCCTCTACCTGCCTATCCTCTTGTTCTATCTCTCTACCTGCTTGCCTCTCCTTCCCCCTCCTTACCTGTCCTTTCTTCTTCGTCTCCTTCTGCTCATGGACGGAATTCCTGCTCACGGAACGGTGTAACAGACCCTGCCTTCATGGATTTCGTATCCGAGCTTTCATTTACCTTCGTACACCTGCTTGTACGTATCCGACTTGTTTGTCTGCTAGTAATTTACGTTATTACAACGGCCCGACTTTGCCGAATCTAATACCAAAACCAGTTCCCCGCTGCAGTTCGCGCGGTTCGAAACGCCTACGCGATCTACGTTCAAAATTTTCCGACGTTCTGCAACCTCGATATCAAATCATCGGACTGCAGATCTTCGGGCAAAACAAAACTAGTCTGCAGCAGTTGCAGGTGGTGGAAATTATAAATGAAATGCTCGTTACTGCATTCGATTCACTTTTATGCAGTCAAAATAATTTAATAGTGTGCTTGAACTTCTGTTACGTTTTCATCTCAGTTTGCAATTCGTCTGTTTAGTTTTCTCATAATTTCATAAAATCTGCAGCCTACAAATCATCTGTCCCAGGATTCAAATAGTCAATGCTGCAATCAGCGTGTTTCGTGAATAAAGTCCAACATTTGCAGCAATATTATGCACAGTTGCTCTTGAAAATCTGCACTCGGCTGGTCTTGTATTATCAACACAGAATATTATTAGTCAATACGAAGATGCATAATATGCAAAATCATTAAATAAATTCCATCGATTTTATGGGATATGCGAGGATGCCGAATTGCTTATTGAAAGTGTTAATGGCCGAATACTTAGGACTTACTTCTTTCGTTTCAATTTGCAAACAATCTTGTGCCATCGTTTATGAAAGTACTTGCTTTGCCGTAATGCAACGATTATTTTTCAGCTCAGCATCTGCGAATACGTTCGCGAAGGGAAACTCTATTGTGGCTGATTAATTTCCGGCCAATTTTAACGGGTCCTCGCGGACGATAACGAAGACAACAATGGCCTGTTCACTTTGTACACGTAATCAACTAATGTCAGGTGATTACTGTGGCAATTTGATTGAGCGGTTCCGCGTATCTGCACCTTCTAACTCGTGCTCGAGAGGAGCTTGCCATCGGTATGAGAGATAGACGATAGTGGCTATTGAGACGCGGTGTGTAAACTCTGACTACCAGCTTTTAGTTGATTAACGCGCGGCAACCGTGACTCGCTATGGATCTCGAGTACAATGAAAATAGTTCCAGTTCCAGCTGGAAAGAGGAATTAATCCAGATTATTGACTTTCGAATCGCTCTTTACCGTCTAGCCCGCGAATCTGTTCGGATAAAGAAGTAGAAGGAGAGAAAGAGAGAAGGAGCGATAGCGAGAAGGGGGGAGAGCGGAGGAAAAAAATGCGGGATAAGACGATGAATTCCAGTCCCTCCGGTTAAGTTAACTTGGCACGGAACGTCGCGTCGTTACTGCCTACGGGATCGCACCGAATATCCTTATCGTGAATCCCTCCTCTTTACGTCATAATTACTCTGCAAATTCGATTAGTGCCACCTTTTGCCGTTTCTCAAATTCATGAGACTATATTCTCGATTTTTAGAACATTCATTTACCCTGAATCATCGAAACGCTGAAATTGTGTATTTCATTATATCGTTTGTTTATATAGTTTTTTTTTATTATATAGTTTCTAGAATTTTTAAAAACACTTGCGAGAGTTTTGTACTTCTTGTGTGGAAGCTGTTAAAATAATCGATTGAACGAAGAAATTTCTATTGAACTTTGTTCGATCTCTTTCTACTTACGCGCTAGCTTAGTTGAAGTTTCTTGGGAACGAAAATTCATAATGAGACAATTTTATTGTACATTCTTGACTTAATGAAAGATGAAGTTGA
Source organism: Megalopta genalis (assembly GCF_051020955.1). Taxonomy (NCBI): domain Eukaryota; kingdom Metazoa; phylum Arthropoda; class Insecta; order Hymenoptera; family Halictidae; genus Megalopta; species Megalopta genalis. The sequence continues at coordinate 10,071,920 of NC_135018.1, read as the reverse complement.
AATCCCGAGCATTGTCCTCCAATTAATTTTCGAATGTACGGAATCGATTTGGGATGTACGGCGGACAGATATGCGTAGAACTCAACATAATTCTACGTCCACGCATTTCAATTTTCATATCGATCTTAAAAATAAAAATATGGCTGAGAAAGACTGAGGGCTTGCTGTAAAAAGTGGATGATGATTGGGAATATTAATTGACTGAAGAAGTCTGGGACACACCAGGTGCATTAACGGAGTCAATTTCGACTGAATATGACCGGAATACGAATACGAATATGGGAGCGACCCGTTAAACCGGCTGAATCAATAATGATTTTCTTAAATTATCGCGCGTTTATTGCATTTGAACATTTTCACGATTTCGATTCTTCTATGGTTTTCGTTCGGACCTGGTGCAAAATGCAGACGAACGGATTGGAATGTTTGTCAAATCACGGGAAAGAGAGCTGGTCGCTGCCTATCGGGCTCGAATCGTCGTCAATGGCGATCTCGTATTTACGAGGCATGAATTTTACAACTCGTCCACTGTAACGTGATTATCAGAATACCGACTGGGCTCTCTCGATTCGGCACGTTGGCACCGCGATACACGCGTTCGTGCGAGAACGATCCTACTCGCTCTATTTTCCGATATGCATAATGTACGACTGAGACGTATTTACATTGCCGATGCTGGATCGAAAAAGTTCTGTGGAAACGGGCGAATTTTTGCGGCGACTCTGACAAAAATCAGTGTTTCACTTGCACCTGCCTGTGTACACTTGTGGTTGAATTGCTAATGATGGTAATTCGGCTGAAAATGAAGGTTCCAATCACTCCTACATTTTCATTTTTTCATAAATTTTTTTCGTAGTAATTCAATTCAAATGAATGAGTACTTCTTTTTAATATGTATAGACTAATTCGTTCATACGTTCGCCTGATTTTAGATTTCTTTATTCTTGTTATTTCAGGAAAAACGATCTACTTCTCATAGTATTCAAACACTATTTGGTTTAATTTTCATTGATTTTTATCAACTATAACAATTATCATTTAAACTGGCTTACCATTTTTCAGTCGTTGTTTCCTAAACTGATTCCCGAAAGAAGATCACTTACGAATGAATTTATCTCGTAATACGTATACATATCGTTCACTTTAATTTAATAATGCTGTAAACAAATTGACAGAAGAAATTAGAAGGTACAAGATAAATGAGAATAGACAGAGCCAGTTGGTTCGCGTCTCGGTCGCGGTTGCGTAAAATAAAATCAACCGCGAATCAGCGTGCGGTTTGTAACGATGTGAACTTGAAACAGTTGCCTGGGTTATACCGGCGGTGTTGGTGCTATCATCTTTAGCCGGGTGAACAGTCACGACAGGCGACAATAATTCGCCGGAACTTTTAGTTTCGGGACGACGACGGGACGGGACGGAATGGGACGCGACGGCGGTGACAATTCGAGCTCGGTCGATAGTCGAAGCACGAATGATTTCGTCTAGACGTTCGGCTCAATCGGTCGGAAACGTTTTGTCCCTGAGGCCGTTCGCGAATTTGGATATTCAGAGGCTAGGAACGGAGAGTCTTGGGTTCGTTGATGGAAAACGCGCCGCGGAAGTCGGTAACGACCGGCGTGGAAAAAAGTTTTAAAGTAAATATCGTAAAAATTCATTTCCTACCAGCAATACGTTTCCATTCGTCCTCCCCCTCTCCTTACTCGCCCCCTCGCTCTCCCGCTCACTCTCCCTCCCTCCCATCCTTCCTTGCACACTAATACCGTCTACCAGTTTTGCACCCCCGGCGACGTTTTTTTGCTTCGTTCCTTCTCTCGTTCCTGGTGCACGCGTGCGAATACAATAATCCCGGCTACTCGGTATTCGTAAGCGTTGCAGGAGTTTACAACGACATGCAGGGGGTTAGCCGACGGGGTTGCCGCAGGTGGTGTGAGCATATATCGTTTAAAGGAGTCGGTTCTTTATGATGAAATTAAAACAAGCGACTCCGCGTAGACAGTGGTTAGCCGGTGTTTGTCGCCTCGGAATTGGAGCCCCCGTGGTTTACCGACGATTTAACACGCGAAAAATCCCTCTATCCTGACCCTGACACTAACAATAATAACTATAGCTACGTCACTTGTGAACACGGTGCGAAACTGGATGATTCTGCGACGTACATAGTCTTTAAAAAGTTATGAAACCAATACTTTTCTACCAAATGACCAATACTTTTCTACCAATACCATTTGACTTTTTACACCACTTCAACCCCTGAATTCAAAAGCTGATTTGTCTTTCATTCTTTAACTACCTAGCCGTTTTTAACGAATACGCTCGCGGTGACACGAAATTCTTGCTATTCCTTCGTGACGAGCATACTCGTCAGATATTCTTTATTAAATTACACGTTTTATAAAAGTGTTGCATTTAAACGAAATATGGAAAAAGTCAAATACATACAGTATAGTTATAGTAACTTAGACATCTTTCAAAGAGATTGCACCAGTTAACTGGCTAAATCGACAAATTATGTTTTCGTTTGAAAATTCAGACTTTAAGAAGTACATCTTCTAACACAAACAGAAAGATATTAATTATCTTATGGTATTTAGAAGCAGCCTTTGCTGCAATCTCCTTTAATCATCTCCTTTAATCAACCTTTATTCAATCTCTATCTAACCAGTTCGCATAGATCTTCCATTTTGTTTCCCGTATAATTAATGCATTATATCCGGACCATTTTTAACTATTTGACTGGAATAGTTTTCGAAAGCTGTTCCAATAATTAATCGACTACGAATTTTCATTTGATATTTTCAGCTTCTTATCGTGGACTGTTGGTGATCGGAAGGCACTAGAAGAATGTTTCAATATTTTCCCATCAATAGACATTGTTTAATAAAATACAATTTTATGCAAGTGGTACTAATTCGTTTTACGATGTACAAACGTTTTACAAACGACTGTTTTTGAGAATACTAGGGAGAGCGACTATGCCACGGCAATTGAAGAAGCCGATTAAGGATGAAACGATCGATAATGGCTGCTTATGGAGTATGGGTTCCACAATACCGTCCAAGTAATATTGCCGATAGGAATTATCCCCTGCATCACGATGAGATCTCTGGAACAGCCAATAGGGGTAATATTGTAGGATCCCTCGTCTAATTATCATGCGTGCCTAATTTCAAGGCACCATGTTGAAACCTCGGCTGCGGTGACTAGCGTTGATCACCAAATGCTATTAATCAGTGGCATGACTTCTGCTAATCAACGGTGAACAAAATGGCAGCCAGATTATGTTCGCGTGTAGCGACTGTCCCATTTTCTAAATAATTGTAGGCACTGTTGGTAGATTATGCTATAGTAAAAACACTTCAATCAAATTCCCCTACGTGCTTTAATTTGTGCGAAGTATCCGTTCCACATGAATTTGTTTTACGCGAATGAAAATCGCTCAAATTGATCCAGCGGCTACGAAAAACAAACTATTATAAATAAAAGCTAACAACAAGTTTTAGAAATCCATATTTATTTCACATAGCTTCACAGAAAAATAATTATGACATCTCAGAAAACAAAAGCAAGGTTCATCCGGTGTAACTATCGCTATTGTAATTTAAAACAATCAAACATTTCTTTTTAATTGGAGACAAACTTATCATCGTTGCCTGAAATATTTGTTCAACTTCATTTTTATTGTTAACGTAAATATTTTCGGATAAATTTTTCGCAATAATTACATGATAAGAAGTGATTGATAATTCGGTACTGTTCTATTATTATCGCGGCCAGTGTTCAATAAGTTCGTCTTGTGTTCGCCGCATCGAGATAAGACATCATTCGAAAACGATTCATTAACATTTACCAGCGTCTGGGAAGTTTCTGAAAAGATCTTTCTGAAAACAGCTCGGTTTCCTGTTGCGGAGACGGACGATTGTTAGGGATTCAGGTGTTTATTCTCGCCCGAGGGAAAGCTCGTGGAACTCATTAGGGCGTGCTATTTGGATTTTCATTACTTCCGTTTTACGCCTTCATTGAGTGCCTCTGGTAAAAAAATGAATCATTTATCGTTTTCAGCAGTCTATCGTCTCGTGTCAGTAGGTCAAATGTGGTCTTCGACCGCTCCATGCCAAAAAGAAACTCTCTAACGCTGACAATCTCAACAAAAGATCCAACGATTGGATTTGGATTCAACTTTCCCTGAAGTGGATTACATCGATACATTTTGCACTCGATTAGAAAACATTTTATAATTTATGTTGTATATATTCTCTCAAATCGTCGTTTATAAGATATAAAAGGAAAGTATCAAAGTATATTTTAGTATTTTTTAAATTAAGTAAGTAGCTCAAATAACGACTGTTTAAATCAAATAGTGGAGCATGTATTTACTTACCCCTGCCTCCCCTATGCACGAGGAAAATCCGCAAACTAAATCATCGTCAACTTTCTATACTTTCATTCTCGAGCTCCAAATTTTAGCTGAAAATTGTAGACTTTGTGCGTTGAATTTTGGAGCATCCCACAGTTTAAAATTATTTTCCGAAGAATGTTTATCATGGCTGAAATAGATCTTGGCTACGTGAGCGCATATCGCAGGAAATTCATTCTTTATTTTGAGAAATGATATTACTTTTCGAACGATGTGACACAGAGAATCGACAGAACGCGTTCGAAATGTTCAGCCGGTTTCACGGTTCGAATCATTATACTGGTAGAGCGTCTCTCCCTCTGGTTGTAGAAAAACACGGTTCGAAAACATCGTCGAATGCCGTCTGGTTTACCGCACGTTGGCGAACAGAGTTCAAACGTTTCAACGATTCCGCCGATGCGATGCAACGATCCCCGGGTAAAGGTGGCCTCTCCAAAGGTCCGCCGCGTCAAACAACGTTAACCGGCCGGGCTGACGGCGCGTGATCATTATACACGCAGCCTTAATTACGACGTTTAGACGAGACACGGTCGAACGATCTGACGACGCGAGAGAATTTAATTACATGTCGGCCCGAAAAAGCCTGCGAAGGCGAAAGTGGGCTGTCGTGAGCCGCCGACCCCACCTCCGCCCTAGCCCCGCATGCCTGCGGTACAGAAAAGTGGTTGAAAACGAAGAGTGTAGGCAAAACAACCGCTATGCTTTCGCCATGGCTTCCGTGAAACGAAGGATGAAGAACGACAGTGCACGTTATTAGTACATCGTGCCTTGATCTTCGTCAAGCATCCAACAAATATTGTTAATTATTATTTCAATGCAATTAACGAAGATGCGTATAATATTTTCGACGCCTCTGTGAGCGTTCAGAATGAATTTAACCCTTAACTGCGATTCACGAAGACTGACAAACTCTACTGTAAATATTATTGCTTATTATTTTTACCATAAGTGGACGTAGAAGGTATTATTTCGCATATCTTTTATGTAATTTCTATGTAAAAATGAATATCGTATTCATTTCATTAACAATATATTTTAGTGTGTAATTGTCAGACATTCGGATGTCTGCAGTTAAGGGTTAAGAAACGTTAGAAACGAATTCGTGGATCGGATGTTCATTTTTGTTAAATTGTTAAATAGAAATTAATTAATTTTTCTTATCAAGTCATGGCATTGGTATCTCTTCTTTTTGTTTGGAACAAGATAATCAGATATCAAATGATTGTAACCATTAAGTGGGCTTCCAAAAGAAACTTAAAGATTCTAGGATATTAATGTTGTTCTTTTCTGCATTGTCAAGTGAAGATTAATTATTTTATTCGCAGTACAGGAACCGTATCAAAATAACGACAACTTATTTATTTATTTCAACAATTACGTTAATCACTCGATTTCGGATTAAACAGTTAACACGATAAATGTTCCGACTTCTCGTTTTCGTTCCTGAGTAAAAAATATAACATCCACAATTTAAAAATAACATTTTTAAAAACGAAAACAAAGCAACTTCTCGTACGACTCAATATATTAATGATTCTATGCTGTTATATATGTATATATATAACGTCATAGAATCATTAATATATTGATATATATATTATTCTGTTTCTTCTATAACAAAATTTTTGCCGGAGCTAGATGTATCCTCTATGCGTTGTCTAATTTAACTGAATAATTTGTAATGATCCTATTGACAATTATGATACATTAAAATTTTATTTACTTCGCAACAAAATCCCTCTCACTTCGAAAGTCGTCAAGAGTGACGAGCAATTTATAAGACTTGTATAGATATTTTTCAAACGCAGAGTTAGCAGCTGATTCGTATATCTACATTGTGTCTTTTTTAAGGGCAGCAAGTTCTAGAAGGAAGGAAAGCAATTTGTCCGAGGCCGCATTGAATCCGACGGTCGATGAAAATTTATCAATACCGCTTAGGACCTCACGGTCGCAATGTTACCTTGCCACCCTCTATTGATACTGTTTCATGGGTGATCAGAGATTGACGGCAATCGATTAGCAATTACGAGCAGATAATTACCGTGCTGGTCTATACTGGATCGTGTTCGTGACGAGGCCCTCCCAGGTGTGTTTCGAATCTAGGCGTAGACTTGCCCGATAATGTCCCTCCTCCCCCGCATATCCAGGGTTCGTCGATACTCGCGCTTTCTATGCGTCAATAATCGGGAGATTTCATCCGATCCCTCCCGTAATAACGGGCTGTCATCGAAAACACTGGGAAAAATGGGAGACTTCCTGTGTTGTCTATTTTCGCCGGATGACCGACGACTGGCCACCGATCGACTTCCGCGGGAAATGCGGCTTTTGTTCATTACACGATCGTTGTTTACAGGAGAAAATTTTGGAAATGTTGCGAAATAATGAAACGACGAATCGAGAATAAACGAGAATAAACGGGAACGCGTGGGCGTGTTGCATGAACGACTCGAGCGGAGAGACGCGCACGAATAATCGTTTAATTGAATAAAAGTGACCGGTCAGCGTATTCCTTCCTTTTATTTAACATTTTACGACGCGACAACTTGAAAGGTCGACAGCGAAAGTATACGCTCCTGTTCCGCGTCGATAGAATCGCCAGTTAGTTACTTCTGCGAACGTACAATTGCGATGCTAAACTGAAACAAACAGTATTCAGAACGTTTAAAAGATTTTTGCGAAAATAGTATCTGCGATACCACTGAACAATATCCCATTGAAATAAATGGAAAGAGATTTTGCATCGGATTTCACTATTTTTGAAACTCTTGATCGAATTTGAAACCCTAGTCGATATTTGTTAAGATTCTGTTTCGCCTGTCAAATATTTCCTCAAGATATGAAACTTACTTCGCATCTTTACGTAACATTCGAAACCCTTTAAATTCAAATCGATGAACTGTTTTCGGAAAAATACTGCTCCACTTTTAGACAATATTACAGCAAATTTGTCGACAACATATGTTCTCCCCGAACAATCTGTGAGGTATGCAAAATTAAAATCCTTGGTGAATAATCTATTGCACCACAATGACGTCTCAAGGATTCGTTCTATTTTTAACTTCTCGTTATAAGGAAACACATGTAATACGAAGTTACCTATATTACGAAGATCAACTTTTTGCCAGAAGTCGATTAACTTTCATTTGGAACATTTGTTTGTCAGACCAAAAGATGTTTCCAAAAAATCGTGGCGACAGTTATGTTGGATACCCTGTGTACGCTAACGATGTGAACGAGTTAATAACGAAAAAAAAGGATCGTCGAGTACAGTAACATTTGTGGTGTCAAAGTAAAGACGTCGCCGTTGACAATAAACTACGGTAGAATTTTTTCAGCACTTTTCCTCAGAATGTTACAGGAGTTCGAGGCTAAACAATTTATAATATTTTTCACCGAGAAACCTCCTGTTTCTTAAATTTCGCGTGGCAAAATTCTAAACGAGCCGGACCACGGAAGCGCCCGTTCCCCCGATGACTAGAAACATTTCCGGCACCCCGTTCATCCCCACCGAAATTATCTCGTTCCATTTCCGTTGACGATGAACGAGACACCGCGCCGCGGCGGGTATCCAGAACAATTCGAATAATTCGCGTTACCATGATAATACGCGGGCCGTTTAAAACCTTGGCTGACTTGCACGGGGTTGCGGGCATTGGACGTCGAGCGTCGGACAGCAGAGAACGATGATAACAGCGGACAGAGCCATCTAGCCCGGTCTGCGAATGACCGGGCGGTTGGGGGGTAAGAGAGGGTTTCCAACTGGCCGAGTCCGGCCACTCACTCTCCCGACACCCTGGCGCATGGCGTGGCCGTCGGCGATGCATCGTTCGTGGAAACCCCCTAACGAACCGCATTTACATCTGAAAGGTGCGCCAATTACCCTGGGTGCGTTTTACTTCATCGGCGTCGGGACCGGGGGCCGCTCTGCTCTGCACTGCTCGTCCCCGCCGTTATTTTACCTCCGCCGACGCGATACCCGGCCATTTCATCAGGTCGCGTTGATACAGTTTTACTTTCGTGTCAATTATTTCCTTTCCATCCCCGTGCTCCTTCGGATCACCCCGAACGGCCTCGGTCCGGCCCCACATCGTTTAGATCGACGCTTTTTCATCCCTGGTCCATCCTCGGGGTCAGTCTACCTCGGAAATCTATTGACTCTTGTCCATCGTTACGTCGGATCGCATCGCTACCACGGCTGTCGCTGAGCGATGCTGAATTTTAATGGATTAAATCCGTCGACTTCTATTCTCTACACAGAGAATTACATTTTTACTTCTTTTAAAATCCTTTTTGCGGATTCATTTCAATTTCCGGCAAACTCGAGTAAATGCGGTTTACATATTGCGTTGTTATTTTTGAATATATATATATATATATATATATATATATATATATATTTATTTATTTATATATATATTTATATATTTATATTTTGCGTATCGTGGTATCTCGAGCAAACCTGTTGGATTTTTTATGTTATCTCTCTTCGGCAGATTAACTTTTGTTTTGTTCCCTTCGACAGCGTTTTTGTAGATTCATTTTATTGTTGTATGGAAGCAAATCAATTTGTTTGGTTGAGTTTATTGGGATCTTCAATTTGGGTGTGTGTGTTATTTGATATTTTCCACGGTGCGAATTCAAATTACATTTCTCTAAATTGAATGCACCGATCTTTATCCGCTGTCTACGTGGTACGAATTTCATTTTGATGCCTTTCGATAAGCGATGGTTTTTAGTCAACTTGCAACTGTATTTTCGGCTAAACTTTACTTTAGATCACCACAAATTTTCGACTTGTTTTCATATAATCCCGTAGATTTTGACAACTGTCGACAATTTTTGGTCCCCTAAAGTAAAGTTCAATTGTGTTTTCAATATGCCCGTGTAATTCTTTATATAAGTAAGGCACCTCTATCGTACATTAAAGTTTATTATTTTTCGATAAATGGCTGGCTGTATTTTGTTTACCATGCGACCTGGTAATTTTTTAATTCTCCTGTTGCTTCTCCAATCCCTTTGCATGCTTAAAACCCTCATCAAATTGAGTGCGCTTAAATGTTTTATGGTAGGAATTAATTCCTAACTCTTTGCGGACGAATGTTGTCCCTATAGCAGTAAATAATGGTCATTCCGAAATGTCACATAAATTTCCATTATACGTAATTTTCTTTTAACTTGTAGACATGATGAACTACATAGACAGTAGAATTCTATGTTGATCATAAAGTGTCCAGATTATTTAAAAAGCACACGAAACATTTGAATTTGTGGAAAATATAGTACAATTGAACAGTGTATCGATAACAGTTCCGCATCGACAAAGATTTTTCTAAGTTGAATGTCATCGAGTCAAAGGTTAATAGATGTTTTTTTTCTGGCATACGCAATTTTATCGTCTGGTCGCGTCAGTTGTTCTTCTCGGAACAATTCCAGCGACGTGCTAATTAATCGGCCGGTTTCCTTGGACCGTAAGACAAGAGACAAGATAGCGTAAGGCGCACAAGTTAACAACACACGACCGTCGCAAAGCGCATCCTTTCTCGATTACCTTGTTCCCTCTAATGTATAAACGTTAATTAAAAATGCTGCGCGTTTAATGAACGAGCGACAAAGGGAGCGGCTGTTGAAACAAAAGGGACGTCACAAAAAGTAGGAATGGCCGAGGAATGGCAGTGCTGACAAAAATTAATATCGCACCGTTCTCGGCGGGACACGCTTGTTACGCGGACACGTGTGCCGGTTCCCGCAGCAGCACACGTAAACGCGCTGCTGCTCGGACGCGCGCGCGCGCGCGCGTAGTCGGGAAACTTTCGACCGAATTTCCGCCGTGCCGTGCTTCGCCACGTCGCGTCGGTCCGAATTTTCTCGCGTGAAACGCGAGCGAGCGAGCGCAAAGTAAACAGTCGTTAGAGGCGGAATCGTTCGGTAGAATTCTGATCGGAGATCGAGTTCGATACAATTCTGATTAGAGATCCAATTCGATAGATGTTTGGTCGGAGATGAAATTCGATAGAATTTTGATCGAAGATGAAATTCGGGAGAGCAATCGAAACTACATCTTTCTGTCTCGTTGCATGGCTGCTGCTCGGGGTTATATGCAGGACCGTCGATCTAACGGCATTTCCGGTCGATGAGCGCGTTATTCTCCACTTGGTTGGCCCGCGACCGCGAAAATTATAGACGCGTCAAAGTTCAAAGCGTTCACTTCGGTGCTGTTGTCCGGCAAAAGTATCTAAATTGCCGATCCCTCACCGCTGAAACATACCACGACCGCGATAACGCTGCCTGTCTGTCTTTACACGGTCGGCATACCGGGCGCATTTGTTTTCCATTTATTACGCTAATTGCGTTACGGTCGCGCCGCTAAACTTTCCGATCCGACTCTCGTTTCCGCACCATGCAACGCTCTTTCACCAAGATACATATTCGAACGGAGATAACATGTTGTCGTCGTATCACTCACAATTCTCTGACGGACTAATTTGTTCAAATTTTAAATGTAATTCTTCTTATTATTACTATTTCGTTGCGATTTGCAAAATACAAGAGAATTAAAAAAAAGCTTATCAATATTATTAATTTTAATCTCTCAATTGCTCTTTTGTCACTTCGTGTCAATAATCTTATTCATTCGCTCGCGATTCAAAATAACGAGAAACTGAAGATATATATTTTTTTGCAATTTTTAAAGTTATTTTTTTGTATAAGTTCAAGCGAACTTCAGAATGACGTATCAAAAATCGATATGCGATTTTGCTACATTTCAAACGAGCAGCCACCCCTTGCGAGGGTTAATTGTACATATCCACTGGAAACAATGTATTTATGAGTTCCTGTTGATTGTTATGGGCTGTGGCGTGCTTGAAATAAGAAAATCTGAATAATAATACAGATGGCCAGAAACGATGCACTGGTCACAATCGGTGCATCTACCACCCTCTGGTTCGCAGAGTATAGTCTGCACGCTGTCTTGAGAGAAAATGCCTGGCGGACGAGACGGGATGGGGGTGGGGAGTAGGGACCAGTGTTCCGGGACCGCGGTAAGGGGTGTAAAATCGCATTTTCGATAGGACGCGGTGCGTCCCCGGGGTCCAGTAAGAAGAACGCATCCAGCGTTTACGTGGTCGATAAGAAAAATCTCGCCGGGGAGTCGTGAGGGCGTCGCGGCGCCCGCGCCCTCTCGCCGCGCCAGTACTTCCGATGTCGAGGTGCTTCGTTAATTCGCCTTCAACCTTGGAAATAATTTCCAGCCGGAGAATTTCATCAGGACGAGGGTAAAGTAGCCCTTGTAACGTCTGGCAGCCGGCTTAACACTCGTTTAAGCGTGCACGTATACGCACGGGACAACGGTTCCGTCGTCGCTGACGAAATATTACTTTCGTTATTGTCTGTCTCAGAGCGGTGGCAACAACCGCTCCTAGGGTTCTTCTCCCCTGTGAACTGTTTTAATTAATCCTCGTCGAATTAACGGTTAGAGCATCAGGAACTAGACAGGCCTCGACCGGCAGCTCCCAGTCCTCGCGTAATCCTCTTACTTTACAGGATTCGTTATTGTGCACGTCCAAGGCCCGAGATCCTCTCGCTGACCGGAAGTCCGCATAGTTTTGTGCAAGAAGAATCTTAGACTCTGCGCCACCGTCTCTCTTTCATTTCGCAACACCACAAAATTCGAATTCGTTGATTAACCCCTCGAGGAAGGCCTCCAGTTATCCATTTCTTTTCTCATAAGGCACGTTGTACGCTGTCACCGATGCTACCAGGAGTTTGTAACACGTTCATCAGAATTCGACCGCAGTTCTCTCACCATTCAACCCGAAAGGATAATTGGACTGAGAAAACTAGATTATGTGTTTAAAACCCGTCAAAATGACCGTTCACTAATTGTTTAATTGACGATTATTCAGACTATTCAATATATGCGTTATTTGTAGCGACGCAAATGTTACAATAACACTCGTTCGAAATCGGAATAAATGTGTTATTGTTAACACTAGATTTATGGAACCCATCAAAATGACGTGTCACTAATTTTTTAATTCACGATTATTCATATCGTAGATATGTAATACATTTATGAGTTATTTATTCAATTTATATGTTACTTACGACAAATGTTGCAATAACACTTGTTAAAATGTTAAACAGAAATTAGAACAGAATAAATGTTTTATTGTTATTTTTATAAACTAATATAAAACAGCTGTTTTTTGCGTCCGTAAAATCTAGCGTTAAGAAAGGAATTTTTTAAACTTTTGTTACAAGCTCAGATGAAAAAGTTAAGAAATGAAAGTTTTTTATTTTTTGTTGTCATCCTAAGTAACAGCAAAATTAAAAAAGAAGAAGAGCATTTTAGTCATCGTCTAGTAGACTAGTCCCTTTATCATCTAAAAAAGATTCAAATCACTTGGTTCGGTTTTAAAAAAGTTATTACGTTTTAAAAGGTGTACGTTCAATTTTGTAAATAACTGTAGGGCTCTTATGTTATTAGAGCTTTTAAATTTTTGTTCGAAATATTAACACTTTAAAATTTCTCTCCAACTCTCTGACTAGACCATGCTTTCAGTATTGTTCTATTGTCTGGCCACCATATAATACCATCGATACTGAAATCTACAGCGTACAGATGTTGTCCGATTGCGTGTCACTTATCGATATTTCCGTTCGTGTTATTTTATCATTTTTAATTCCGACTCGTTCGACCGGATGAAAAACATTGTAATTAAATATGTGGAATTTTTCTGAATTATGTTACAAACAACACGAAAAACAACATTTCAAATGAATGTTGACGCGTACGAAGAGCAGGAAGGCATCTCGACTTGAAGTGCTGTGAACTGCTGGCAATCTACGTTATATCGTGTAAGTACAGAAATATTTACTACTTAATCATTTTATCGACCGTTCTGAACATTTCTAAATAAATAAAAGGTACATTTCCAACAAATAAAGCGGTATTATAATCTATTGAAAGAATGCTATATTTATATATTCAGTCGTTGAGTATTCTATAGTCCATACAATTATCATACTGATAGCTTTTATGTTATACCATGAATTCGAGTATTGTTAATTTATCGGCATTCGAATTATTGTAACTTCGTGGAAAGATGATCTACTTTTAAAACCCCCGAGTTTATCTTTTATAAAGATATTTTTGCATCGTCTCGTAAACGAATCAGATGAAGCAGCATATCTTGTCTTATCGTGCTGCTGCCACATTTTCCACTCAAACTTCGTCAGTTGTTAATAAGCAGTTGGAAAGAGGAGGTTTCAATCTACAAATTCACGATGACTTCATTAATGAGTCAAGCTTTTCAACGTCAGTAGTGACATTTGAATTTATAAAACGTTCGAAACGAAAAGTATTTTTACTTTCCCACTTTTCTGTTCATATACCGTAAAGGAGTCTCTAGAGAATTTCAATTTAAAAGTGCTAACATGGCGACTTTAAAAGCGCGCTTTAAAATGAGCTCAGATAGGCTATCATCCTACGATTTCTTTTTGGCACAATATTCTGATAGTTTGAATATCGAAAACCTTTGATGAACGGTCTAACGATGCTTCAGATTCGTTAGCAATAGAATATAAGAAGAAAAAATCGAAATTCAATATTGAGAGACGCGAATAAGATAATTTCCTAGCCCATCTGGGGAAATCCTGGTTTAATCCGATCGGCATTCGATGATGTTGTTTAGGAAAAAAGTGCGAGCCTTCGGGGACAGTTTACTGGTCGGTCATCGCATCGGGATGAGGTCGCGATCGACTCTTGCGTAGAGTCGATTAATCCACGGTCATTAGCGTCACTCGAGACGAAAGCAGGTTAGAGTAGAAACTGTTTAACAGCGACATCGGGTTTAATTTCTGTCCCCGGTAATCCTGCATTCACGGCGCCGCGCTGCGCCGTTAATCCGAGCTTCACGGCGCTGTCCGTACTACGCCCCGCTTAGGTAATGGGGACACAAGAGTAATGTGCCGTTAATTCGGAAATAATTAGCGACCGGTCTTCGTCGGGTCGCTTCACCTGTCTGACACCAGATCGTGACTCCCCTTTAACTTGGCCTAATTTGGACGTGAAACAGAAGACTGTCACCCTGACCGAACGATTAAAAGTTCGCCCTTTGAACCGCGTGCTGCTCTGCGCCGGGACCGAACGAAAACTTTATTGCTTGGTAATTTTATATCATTCGATCCGCGCACAGTAACTTCTCCGTTAATTAATCGATTACCAGCGGCGCGGCATCGAATTAAAGCGGTAATTGTTTCGCCATCGTTCGAGTGTCTGCCACAGGATATCTCGGAACTCTTTGGCTACACTAGTCCCGTTCCAACAGAAATACTATCTCTATTTGAAAAGCCCTTCATTTTATAGCCATTTTTACATTTATTGTGTAGCTACGACTACCGTGTTATGGTTGTGGCACCAAACTTAATTCTGATATTTCAATTAACTTCAGTGATTTAAGACGTTGTTATTGGCTGGAGCTTTCAAAAAATCTTTTGTTTAATCAAACACAGCTCGGAAATAATAATTTTTATTATTTTTGTCTATGTGCACCAAGTCCCGTATGCAAAATGTTTTATGGTTTCTTTGCAAATAATCAATTCCGAAAAATGCAAGAAAATCGCATTTTATATAAGAATATCCCCTTAATGATCTGTTAAAAATTACAGACGAACAATTTCGAGCTTCTTCAGAAATTTCTTAACAGCGATGGCAATTTCATTCGTAAATTGGCAAAATGTTTTGCATACAAAAACACCTTGCATATTTTCATTGAGCGAGAGAGCTCTTCGTGTGACGATAATTATTCGATAGTGCATCCGTTTTCAGATAAATATAATCTTGGGGCTATGGAGTTCCCCACACAAAATAATATGGCGCGCGTCAATAAATTCCGGCTTGGAACATATGGCACGGATAGGGAATATTATTTTGCGGAAAAACTACAGGTGGCTTCGACGGTTCCGCGGGCTCGACACAGTTGCGAAATCATACCGTAGCGTTTCGCGAACGAAAGATGGCGTTAAAGAGGAAGTATGCGCTGTTGAAACGGGCGGGCAGAAAACATCGCGATACTTAAGCTAGTAACGCCGCGACGTCTAGAATAGGCTGCAAGAGCTTCTCTGGAAATTAGCCTTACTTAAATTCTTTGTACGGGCTGCCGCTCGGGTTCCTCCTCGCGAAATGAGAGCATCAGAGTAAAAGGCAACTAACTTTTATATGCGCGGTTCCTTATAAACCCCTAATGAGTTAGCATCAGGACTGCTAATTGCTGGACTCAAGATGAAACGTTGTCCAACGAGATTTTTCTGCTTTTAAATAATTCTCATGTCTTTCTTGCTGGTCACAATCATGCCTTTGAACTGCGCTTCAATAATTATTAACAATCAGATAAAGCAAATTATTTCTTACTTATCTTCAGCCTTGTGTCCTCATCATTCCCTACTTAATTTCTTTTACTTAAATTAGTGGAGTATGCGACAACCGAGAGCTTTGCTTCATATCTACTAATACGTTTTTCCTGCAATTATTTCGCGAAGCTACGGAGCAAAGTTTGACAGAAAATATGAAATAATAAAACGTTTATTCAATTATTTATTATTTAATTATGATATAAAGGTGCTGTAGTTAAATAGAATTTATAATAGGCTAAATACTATACCTACAGAGAGTGTGACTCGCATTAATATTCGGACAACATTTCAAGCAGTATAACTTTTTCCAAATTCAGCGAAATGACTTGAATTTTTTGGACATGTTAGAGAAACCAGTTTATTGTATACTGTATAATTTTTTTTTAAATTTTACCGTTACATATACTTGGACTGCGATTTTTACTATCGTTAATTATTTGTAACTGATAACGACGTCAACTGGTTTCGATGGCATTTTTATCATGCATGTAAATCACAGGGATCTAGAAAACGAATGTATTTAAATTTTCGTTACAAGCTCAGATAGAAAAGTTAAAAAATGCGAGTTTCCTTCTTTTCTATTCGAACCAATTACAATTAAACAAAATTTTGTTTTAAAGAATGCAAGTCATTTCGTATACTTAAAGTTGTAAATAGTTGTAAATAGTGGCCGGATATTAATGGGAATCACTGTACGTACAATAATTATGCTTGTCCTAGTATCGTTACTGCGGTAGAAGGATTGTATGCACGGGATCCTTTTATTAAGGGTATTCTTAAGCTGCTTCAACATGCAAGAAATGTTTCTCGATTTAATAGAGACTTGAGAGAGATGTTGAACGAGCAGACAAAACTAATATCCATAAATATTGTGAAGATCGATCAGAACGTTGGGCAAGGGTTTCAGGCCGATTTTGAAATATCGGCGTAGCATTCGACGTACGATGGACGAGGACCAGACAGCGCAATAATTGGTTCGTCCACTTAACGCCGGTTCGCCGCCCGATGAATGTATTCGTTGAGATTACGCGAAATGGTTGTAAATGCCAAGAGAACTCTGGTCTGCTGGGGCCATCCCCTTCTCTCTCTCTCCCTCTCTCTCTCTCTCTCTCTCTCTCTTGCACTCTCCTCCAGCCCCGCTCGCTCTCCCCGGGCCCCCGGTACCCCTCCACAAAGGGCGAGCCACTATCTCGTAACTGCAGTTACAACTGCACAAAGGTTAATGCATGCCATTGTCGCTGCCAGACCGGCAGAACTATTACGCTTTCGGTGGACGCTGGACAAACGCATTCAAACGAGTGACTACGAATGTACGCTCGTACGAGAACCTATACACCCGCGTTTAGGTCAACGATGAACTCGCGAAATCGATCACTCAGCAGTCACCGAATATTCTTCCTTCCTTTTTCCCTACACCTGGAAATAACAGCGCATTTTTCTGACGTGCGACGCGACGCGACGCGACACGACGCGACGGTCTCTTCGAAATGCTCTATCTCTGGAATTTGAATTTTAGAAATGTACACGTCAGTCTGAATGTTTCACGCTTTTTAAGCGCTGGTTGGTAGATTTTTCGAAAAATCTACCAACGGTGTCAATTATTAGCTCCTTGCAGACCAGGATATTTTAAAAATCGAATGAATTTCGATTATTCCTGCATTAAATATCGGGGTCTTCCGACTGCAGACGTTTACGCAGAACCAACAGAAAACATTTACGTATCGAGTATACCATGAACAATATTAATCTGACGGATCGCACAAGTTCCTCGTTCTAACCCAGCAGAAAGCCATATAATTCAAAGTGAATAAATTTTCTAGTCGAACATTTTTAATTTTTAGTCGTACAACAACTATTCATTATTCGTAAGAAATTATACTACCCATTTATTCGAATTAAGATTGCGAAACTAATCGAACAATAATTGCAATAATTGTTGACCGTTTCTTTACTTAATTTTTTAAAAATACGAATCCTGGAATGTACGGTGACTTTCTTTGCACTCGAAGGATGATTGTTTATTTAATTACGCATCAATGCTCAATCTATCTAAAAGTAACGAGCTTCCCAACGCAGCAGTTGAAAGAAAGTGAATCGTAAAGATTAACATGGAGGAAATTGATCGATAAACTATAGAAGAACTCTATATCATTTTTATTCAAATCGATTATTTCCCGAATGAATTCCTGTACAAATAAATTCATATTCGAATAACAAATAGCTTCTCATTCAAATTTGTATTCGATTCGACACGTATTCGATAACGTGAAATAAAATTGAATTCGTTAATTTTTATCTCTTACCCGTCATGCGAATAAAATATCGCTCAACTCCGGTATAATTGGGTGGAGGAGCGTGGTTAAAACCGCGGACTTTTAGACAGTTAAGATTGATCCAGCAGCGCAGTAATAACGTTCGTTCCAGTTCCTTGAATAAATAGCGGCCGTTGGCGTAGCTAAAGCGCCGTTCCGCAGGAATAACATAAGCGTTCGGTCCAGCGAGTTCAGGTAACGCGATATAGGACATACGATATTGTAGAACACGCGTCCATACGGTAGTTAACGTGTTAATTCAGTTCGGCGCGGCGCGGCGCGGCACGCTTTACATGCAAAGTACAGAAAGGCTTTGCCACGCTATATGTATACAGGTGCACGAACGAAATAGTTGCGCGATTTGTGTCTTCGATTTGAATGGAATCCTTTGTGGCCGGTCGTCGCGTTTAACCGGGAACGGTTCCCGGACCCCCGGAGATCCTCTTATTTTGTTCCTCGGGTTATTGTCCCTCGTTAAAAACACCCGTAACCGGGCAAAGCAGCCGGCATAAAAGCCCGCGTTGATAATAGTAGCTACTCCGTGTTGACGCGAGCACCGCCGCAGCTCGGCTCGGCTCGGCTCGGCGCGCTGCGTTCCGTATTTCGACGATGAAGGGTGATAAAGTGAAACGAGGCTCATCACGCGAATGGAAGAGACACGCCGCAGCACCACCTGCCAGGGGAATCAAAATCAGGCTGGGATCAAAGCGGAAAGGGAACGGTGCGTGCATCGGACCAGATGAAGAGTGTTTTCTGCCGGCGAATCGAGAGGGGTGGGCCTCATCGAACACAAATGATCTATGTAGATGGCCCGGCTACGCCGAATTACTGGCTATCCTCTCTCTCTTTCTCTCTCTTTCTTTCTCTCTCTCTCTCCCATTTCGAGAAGGGGAAAGACTAAGTCGATTTTAATTTAACGGCGGGACAAATTAAAAGCCATCAATCCGGAGGGCAAGCCGCTGCGGCAGATTAACAATTCTTGAGAAGCTAGGGGATGCAACCCTTCGGAACTGGGATGTACCTAGTGCTTTCAAAGGTGAGCCTGAAAGAGGAACCGACAGATGGTTCCTTGATTTTACCTTGGCTCCCTGTGATTTTATCAATTGTTCTGGCTTCCCGAAATTCAAGAAAGTATGCGTCGGATTCACCAGAAAGTTTTCAGGAATTTTCTAAAGCAGTTCCAGAGCGAGTTTCACTTCGTTGAATTAAACTTTGTGGAACTGCGTGGTTTTTACTTTATTTCGTAATAATGTCCATGTGCACATTGTCCATTGTATAGTATTTCAAAGCGGTCTAATATCTTCCAGGGACTTCTTGCAACTAATTATAACGAATTGCTCAGATGCCGCCTGAAATTTTTTACAAACAATAGAGCATAAATAATAATGCAGTTAAAAAGTTAATTTCACTATGTTAAAATAAAATAAACTGTACATATATGCGTTTTATAACCGCAATTTCTGTGCACACCGATGAGAATATATTGTACTGCTTGAAAAGTCTTCCAACCTTTTTTAAGCACGATTAGATTAGAAATCAGTTTTACATCCTTCAACGAAGAATAAACCTTTGCTGTCGACTTCTTATGCGAAACATGTATGTATGTCACATTGTGTCACTCAGACCGAAATCAATTTTTAAACAATTGTCACTCAAAAACTACCAATACTATTGACACCCAGCAATACGATTGAGATTATAATCTGAACATTCTAGAACATCGCTTCCTTTATTAGATACTCGATATCTCACCTCCAAGCACATAATTTCTCCCTAATTTGCGTTCAAATTGCGCACAAAAATGGACAATAGTTTCCAATTGTCAATAACTATAAAAACGAGCCGCAAGGCTCGAATAATCGTATCTCCTCTTCCCAAATTGTCCATTTTTGTGTGCAATCTGAGCGCGAATTAGGGAGAAATTACTGTACACTGAATCAGTTGTTAATTTTATTCTTCTCAGTGTGTCAGTGTTCTTCTGGTGTGTCAGCGGAGAGTTAAAATTAGAAGGTTAAATTCACATGTCTCCACTTTTCCCATGACGCGGGATTGCTCTCTGTTGCAGCGCGTTCGTTTTTTAAACTGACTTTTGATCACCGTGACTCAGTGTTGCTAGTGTGCAGTACGACTTAATTGAGAAACATTTTAGAGTGGTAATACGAGCTCTAAATTTTTCGATTTGATTTGAAAAAAAGAACTTTTTCTGATCTCGTCGCCGCGCCGCGCCGGTATTTCTAAATGGAGAGCAGTACTCTCCGGCGTACGTAAAATGTAAGATGATATTAGATGAAATATTACATGAAATATCCAATTTAGCTTATTCGTAAAAATATCCCGTGCTGATGTTATTACTCTTGTTCATTCTTTTGATTGACTGTTACGAGAGTAATAGAGAGAGTAATATTATCGTGAAAAATATTTTACGGAATATGGATTCAGCCGCTGTGCGTAAAATTCTTGTATAGTATACGAATACAAACTTGACAGCATAGCTGCAAAGCCAGCTTTATATACATATATAAATCTTTTCCTCATTCGATCTGCGTAAAATTACAATTTTTATTTTAAGAAATTTTTCGTATATTACATTTTATTTAATTTCTTCTTCTTTAAGACATCTTAAAGACATCCCGAACTGAAGACGACGTTCTAACGACTAAAATAAGACGTCTTGAAGACATTCAGTTTAGGTCGTAAGATGTTCAGACCTGATATGCACATCTTTAAGACATCTGCGCTGCCTGGGTAACGACGTCTTGAGAGTACTTACGGATCGTTCTTTGCGTTAAACATCGACAAATCCTGTTCAAAGTCCAAAGTATGGATAAATTGGCGCCACAGATCTTGTCGTTCACAGAAAAAACTCTGGCATCTCATGCGAAATTAATATTTTATTTTTGTAATGATCTAAAAACGACTGCCAGTAGCGAAAGCAGAATGCGCGATTGTTTTCGATATATCGGCATTTGCGAAATCCCCGGAACTGGTCTATTATCAAAATTGATCATCCCCCGGCAGAAATGCTCGCTTCTCGCCGTGCAATTCCATTGTGCAGGTAGGCCGCGTCTCGATCACGGCTCCGCTCGAGCAGAGGGCAAAACGATTGGCATCGAGTTGTATTGTTCGACAATGGCCGGTCCCCGTAAGCCTGGAACTTACAAAAGCTTGTAAAATCGCGGCTGCCCGACCAGACGCCTATAGGATGTCCTCGTTTAGGGCGTTCCATCCACGATAACCGGCCGATACTACTGATAGAGGCGCACTTCCGAAATCACTTCGTGTCGATATTAGTATCGGCCATCGGCCGGTCCTACGGCCGGAGAGAGATCGTCCTCGTCGAAAGAAAATCGATGAATCGACGAAACCCGACTATGGTGAGGCAACGCCTGCGGTAATGGCTCCTTCGCTACGATAATATCCCACAATTTCCGGTACCTGCGGAAGCCAGAGAACGAGGCTTCAGGTGCATCTGCAGTCTTATGTTGTTCTCATTCTCTTCGCACTAAAATATATAAGACGAAAAGCATCTGAAATTTCACTTCGGGAGCTTTCTTCGACCCTAAACGATATCTATTGTTTTAGATTTTAATGATTTAAGATTTAACGATTTTTGTCGTTTTTTGGTGATACAAATTTTACAAGGTTTTGGTAGATTCAGGACACTCTTACGAAATCATTGTGCTAAGCTACAATGGCAATGAAAATTGATAATTATTACTTGTAGACATCAATTTTGTACATATAACATTTCTGCTAGCTTCCGTACAATTTTTGAAACTGTTACAGTATTCTGTATAACTATTATTTGTAGATATACAGAATATTGTTACAGTTTCAAAAATTGTACGGAAGCTAGCAGAAAATATATTCGCATCATTTTAGCAGCTTCATAATGGAATAAATAAAAATATTATTGCAAAATTAATATTCACGTCGGATAGTATGTTAAATTGAATAATTTTTTTGAAATTCCTCCACAAATGACTTGAATGTTTTCTAGATGTTAGATTTTACCCAGTCTTACAAAATGCATCTTTTAACCAATTGCAATCTAAACACATCTTTGTATACTTATTCTTTAAAAGACTAGTCGGTCTGACAACTCAAAATAATTCAAGTCATTTGGACGAATTTGAAAACAAGTTACTCCGTTTAAAAAAGTGTTAACATACGTTCCGACGCGAGTGTAAATTGTCAACCAAAATAGTGAAGAAATTAGACACGGTTTGTTTTAGCACGGTGTAAATAAATGATCGAAAGCGAAGTCAAGAAACTGTTGCGTTAGAGAGTGGAGGGTAGAAAGAGTTTGGAAGTTTGCAGCAGAATGATTATGAGGGAACGGTATCAGGCTGTTAAAGATCCTACTAAAGTCTGACGGGCCAGCGTGGCGCATCGCAGCGCAGCGCTGCGCAGCGAGGCCTTAACTTTCGAGCGAACGGCACTCGATAATTCATGGTAAGAAGTAAGAAGGCTTAAGTCGTGCATCCGCGTATGGGAAACGAGAGTGGCGCCGCACCGCGTCGCGCCAGGACGCGTTCAGACGCTGTCGTCTAACAGGTGCCGATGGATATATCATCCGAATGGCGGGGGTAGTTTGCATTGGAACACCCCGTTGCCGTTCCTATAGGACGGTGACGTCAGTCTGTGATAGATCGCTTGAATTTTCGGCACCGGGGGTGGCCAACCCCTTGCGCGTTCTTCTATGCAGGAGCAGTTTCCATGAATATTTTTTCGTTCGGCGAAGCGTTTAGAATTCTCCCGAGAATTAATATTCATCTTCGGAAGAGCCACGGCACTTTTCTCATTATAGATCGTACTTAACGTTCCTTCGATAAGCATGAACAGATTAACTATTCGAGAACGACGTCTAATTAAGAATTTATTTCAGCACAATTGACGTTGTACAACGTTGAAGATGTTACCCGCCACCTCTTATTTATATGATATTTGAATAATATTAAGTTGCTCCAGAAATGATTTTCTATTTCCCAAAAGAAACATCTCTCTTCGATTCCATGCAAAATACAATGTAACAGAACTTTTTGATATTTCACACAGCTACCTGAAATTTTGTAATGTAGGCAATAATTCGTGGAAGTATATTTTTTATTTTTATGCATTTTATACTGCATACCGTACTATGCAATTATAAATACTACCATTGTTATTTGCGTTATTCAGAAATCATATAAAGCTGCGTAATGGAAGACTGCGGGGGTTGCTGCTACCAATAATAAAAGGGCCAATAACATTGCAAAGGCTATTCTCAAGGAATTAATTAATTTCTATTAATTCTATTAATTTCTATTAATTTCTATTAATTCTATTAATTTCTATTAATTTCTATTAATTTCTATTAATCTCTAATTAATTAAATTTCTACATTATACTGCGAAATTAAGATAAACTACCCTTAACATCAGGGAGTCCTTAACTTTCGTTTGCTAAATTATAACCCAGCGGTTTCTGGGTTGATTATGGTCCAGAGCATTTATATCGATATCTAATTCGATATCTAAACAAAACAAATTGTTGTTGCACTAACAACAACAGAAGAATTAATAGGTCTACAAGTAATTTCAAAAATATGTTTTGAAAAATTGATGAGTAAGGAATAGTCATAAGTAGGCTGTGGAGATTTTATGCATCCATAACAAAAATGAATAGATCAAATTCAAAGCAGTGTATTTAGGAGTTTGGAAATACTGGTGTATCATTTTCAACTGACTAAAATCGTTGAATTTTCTATGAAACTCTGACAGTCTAGTTATAAGTAGACTGCGGATCCTTATGCGAAATGAAAATTGTCCAAGCCGATTATATAAAGCAGAAATTAAATTAAAATAAATTGTTCGTTCTAATGATTCTTATCAGTTGCAAATAATGTAATAATATCATTAAATTGCTATTCTGTCTTCACAATTCTATATATCAAATATTCATTCGGACAATGAGAATAGAGAACGAGGAAAAGGTGATAATGAACGGGCTAAAAGAAGAACGTATTTCCAGGTGCAATCTCCAACACGATGTTAAACTTTTCGAATAAACGATCCTGTCGATTGCTGTGGCTAATAAAAAGCATCAATTAAAAAGTTACAGCGTGACCAATATCGTTCCCTACGCGATAAAAGCTCGCGAACGGTGCAGGATACATTTCCGACCTCGCGTCTGAAACGAGACACGGAGCGCGTGTAAAAATCCGCTGTCGGCTCATGAATCGAAGCGCCCGGGGCAGGCCATAGCGAATAAAAATACCGGAAGAGGAAGCGGGTAGACGAGGAGGATGACGACGGCGACGACGACGAGGAGATGTTAAACGAAGACGCGTACCGAGCCGCGAAAATTTTCGCTGGCTGGGCTTTCAATAATCTATGCGCACGTGCTTCGCGCGCCTCCTCCGTAAGGGATGTAGCAAAGAGAGGTAGGGGGAGAGAGAGATAAAAGGGAAAACTAAAAGAAGGAGGGACGGTAGGAAGGGAAAGCGGGTGAATTTTCGTCGGAGTCTGCGACGTAGGGCCGGGGCTGGGATAGAAATAGCTCTTCGGGATTCTCAGACAGCCCGAATCAATGCAAACAACTGGATATTGCCGGCAATATCAGTTTCCTTAGAGCGGCGCGCCGCTCAACTGCGAAACGCGCCCAGACGACGGCCTAGCCTGCCGTTTCCGCGCCGCACGCCGCTCCGTTACGTTCCGCGCCGCGTCGAACCTGGATCGGTTCGGTTAAGGGCGAACAAAGGGGCGAGGAGGGGAAAGAAAGGAGCCGTGCTGCCAGTCTGAGCGAAAGTTTGCCTTGCCCTCCCACTCTGGCTCTCTCCGACCCGTTCCGAACCGCTCCGAACCGCTCCGACTCGCTCCGACCCGCACCAAGCCGCCTCGTTCCTCCAGCATAGGCTCGCGGAGACTCCCAGCCCCTGGCTCTCTCCTCGACAGCTACCCCCCCTCCAGGAGACGCTCCGGCTCAACCCCCTTCTCCTCTTTCACTACGTGATTTATTCAGCCTATTTTATGCGAGACCCCGGCATATGAGATTTCCACGAACACCTTATTTCCTATCTGGCCACGCGGGCTACCGGTAGCGCGGGATCGGGAAATCGAAGTATCCACGAAGAAGAAGAAGATCTCCTATCGCATTGTGGCTCCTCCCGTCTCTTCTCTCCTCTCCTCTTCTGTCCTCTTCCCTCGCACCCCTAGAGCCTCAGTGAAAACTAAATCATGTGGCAGGATCTTCCGCTTGTCGCGCCTCTCCTTTGTTTCCTGATTTTACTTTTGCTGGATAAATGCGAAAGTTGATCGGCCGCGTGTAAAGCACCGTCGACTCTTTCTGGAATTATAAATGTTTGGAAGAACGAGGTCATTAATAACGATTCGATAAAATACTGAAATTTGTAATCCGGCAGGGGTGATGAAACGAGTGAGGTTCATTCACGATTTTGAAAATTATCAACCAGTTTGCTGTTATTCGATAGATGGATAAAACTTGCTTCTATAGAAAGTACTTGCTTCTTTAAAAATTTGATAGATTTCAAAAGTGCACGCGCATCTGTAACTTGTCAGGGGATGAAAAAGAACAGCGGTGTCTACATCAACTATTTTACATTTATTCGGTGGATGAAGACAAAGATAAATTATCTTCGTAGAATCTATTGGTTTCTTTAAACATTTGACACAAATGCAAGATTGTCTGCACATATTATAAACGCTTTAAAAAATGATCGATTGCTTCACTTTTATTCGCTGACCGATTATAAAAATTGATCGTTTGTTGAAATCATGAATTTATTGGGGAATGAAGGGGAACAGATTTAGAAAGTACCGATTTAAAAATCGTTACGTTCCAGTATCCTGACAAACGGCGATGCGTACATTACTTTCGTTTCGCTGTACCTCGCGCCTCAGGGGATAATGTATCGTCTACTGTCACAGGGTTAGCATAATGTGCTTAAGAACCCCGGAATCGCGCCACGGTTACCCGCCGAACAAGTTCTGCACCGGAGCCAGCACTTAATGTCTCCGTACTGGGGATGAACGCATTCATTCGAGTCTTAATTCCTCCCCTAGAGCTCGCGACAGCGATTCCCTTCTTCCTCCGAATACCAGACATACCAAAACGACATTGATTAATTCTTATAAAACATAAAGCAGTATCGATCTTTCCTCTACGGTATTATCATCGAATAATTTAACGGGCACCGGCAGATGAGAATTTAGTTTCTGCGCGGCCACCGACGAGGAAATCTTTTTGGAGAGCTTCCTCGTCGGGCTTCCTCGTCGGGCGAAGTGATTTGCAATTAATTTACATAAGAGTTGTTCGACGCTAATTAATAAGCGTGTCGGAAACTTAAGGCTCGGCGCTTCGATTAGATTATCCTCGAGTTGCCGAGTTGGGAAATTAACGATCGCGAAATTAAATTTCGTGTCCACATTTCGTAGCCTAGCGCGGATACTTTGCAGCATCTTCGATGCTCCACCCCGCACCGCACCGCGTCGTCATTGGTGCACGAGAAATTGCTAAAGCGATCGTTATTGCATCAAAAAGGTTCTCGACGATGTCATACCTCAATGGTGGTAGATCTATTTCCGTGAATTACCACGTCATCTCATCCCTCTTCGTACATCAAAAGCTTCCTGCGTTACACGCCACCGCGGGGATCCCTCAGCCGGTGGCAGTTGCCGACGTCATCCGAGGATGGAACCCAATTATCGACATAATCGTCAAGGTTTCCCCTCGAATACGCGGCTGCCGAGATTTTCGATTCCCATTTTCACTCATTCCGAGACGACGTCAAAGCTCACCCCTATTTGCTCTCCGACGTTCCAAGCCATCGATCCCATTCGTTAGCGCATAAGACTTTCTCCTTACGTTGCGTGATCCCAACCGATCCGAATCGTTAATGAACTGCGAACGTTTACCCTGATACGGATTCTCGTCGATAGGCGGAGAATCTATGTGCGAATGCCGGCCGAAAATTGAAGAGACCTAACTAAGGAAACATCTATAGTCGGTCATGAGGTCTCTAAAATCAAAAATTCAGCAAGCAAGAACTGAAACAATCGTTTGCCTCTCATTATATTAATTCCTTACGGTAGGGTCAATTTGACAAACGAGACGAGGAACACATTAAAATAGGCAAAATAAGAGCCGGATGAGGGTTAACCTCTTAGGCACGACGCGCCACTATAGTGGCGTTTCACACTTATTTTGTCTTCACATCGAGTTCACATTTTAGTGACAAAGTGCATTTTTTGTATGCATACGAAATCGAGTCTTGTGACTCGTACAACAGTTAAACTTTTAACAATTCTTTATACCTAAACTTTGATATTATAAAAATGATCTTGGTACGTGGTGTAACAATTTTAATGGTGCCTCAGAGTCACCACTCGAGTGCAAAGGGTTAATAATAAATTTCACTAGAGAAAGAGACCTAATTAAGGAAACATCTATAGTCGGTCATGAAGTTTCTCTAGTGAAGTTTATTATTAACCCTCATCCGGGTCTTATTTTGCCTATTTAATGTGTTCCTTGTCTCGTTCGTCAAATTGACCCTACCGTAAGGTATCAATATAATGAGAGGCAAACGACTGTTTCAGTTCTTGCTTGCTGAATTTTTGATTTTAGAGAGGTTGTCGATATTCAAACCATTGTAACTTAATTAAAAAGTATCTGCTTTCATCGTTCATTTTCCTAATCCTCCTCGATTCGAAATTTTCAGCTCTTTTCTTTCTGATTCATCAGATTTCAATTCTCAGCATCCGCTCAGATTTTGTTGAAATACGAGATCATCGCAATTGTCGATAATTAAATAGTAATAACTTTGTGAAAAGCAATCGTACAAAGATAAAACCTAAACTTATATTAAAGCTGGAAATCTTCGGTTCCATAGTGAACCGTTCGTTTCATGTTTCAGCATGCTTAAAATGCACTACCGAGTGGATCGAGCGTTTCGTGTGAGAAGGCTCTAACTGTGCGTCCGATTCGAGGAAGATAGCGTGTCAAATGGCTCATACGTATGCAACAATTGAAAGTTTGTTTACTCGGCGGCGCATACATCGGGAGGCCCCCTTGGATCTTTATGTAAACGAGGCGGAGAGAGAGTCGACGGAGGCCGGCCCGGAATATTTCTCATTCAGCTGGGAAACAATAAATTTCAGGAACGTTCAGGTAAAACGGTCTCCGGTGTGCCGATGTCCTGGAAGTCAGGAAACCTGGTTATTTACGGAGCACCGTCGTCGCGTCGCGTCGCGACACCAGACAGTCGGCTCGGCTCGGCTCGGCTCAGCTCCTATCGTGGCCGTCTCGCCTCAATTGGGTTAAGCCTAAAACCCGAGTCCGAGCCCGAGCCCAAGTCCGGCTCGCACGATGGTCAGGTTCAGACTCCCCCTGTTCCAACTGTGCGTTACGTGTTACGTTTCCTCTGACTATGTATTAGGACTGCCTGCATTTCCGGCTGGACGTTGCACGAAACCTGTCCCCAGCTTCCGGAATAAGTCGATTGTCACCCGACTGCTGCTACGCCGGGAACGTTGCGCGATTCGGTCTCCATCGAAAACTCGACATTTTCGTCCGCCACGGAGCGGACGAATTTCAATTGTTACGTCCAATTTATTGTTACGTTCAACCAACGTATTCGATAATTTTCAACAAAAGTATTTTCGTATTTTGGAAATATATGTAATTTTCTGGTAGATACTTATCGTTACACGAACCCATTTGTGTCACTAGCGATTTAAATGATCAAGAACATCGAATCGTTTGTTCATTGCCAGCCTGTGGATCATTATGCAAGATCAAAATTGTTCGTATTTATTGCGAACAATATTAGTCAAATAGAAATCGTACATCGATATTTTATCAGTTGCAATACAAAAGGCAGCTTTAATAAGATTGCAGATGTCAATTGATAATGTCATCGATATCGATCGTGTCAGTCAATTATGTTATTGGAGATTAACCGTTTGCACTCGAATGTGATCGATACGGCATTTCTTTTTAATTATTTATTTTTCATACTGCAAGGTAATCATGTAAAATGCACAGATATAAACGCAAAATCTTCTATTTATTAATTCCTATAAAATTTCACAGCAGTATAACTTTCTACAGCAAAATCAAAAGTTTTGCTATGCCCTTAGTTGCTGGTACGTATATCAGAAAAATCTTCTTCGAGTGTTGAGGGTTAATATTATTAATCCCCATAGGAATAATTTTTTGGAGAATATTTATAACTTGTCTGTAATGAAAAGAAGGTAGCGTTCGTCGTTCAGCGTAGGGAAAATCGAGTTGTTAAAATACTGTTCCACAGAAACTGTAATGGCGCGCATCGTCGAGGCGTATGTTTCCATTCAACTTAAAATACAGTAAATTACATCTATAAATAACTCGGCTACGGGAGAAACTATACCGCACAGTGTTGCGTAGAAACATAAATTCAGCCCTCCGATCCGCAAAGTGTTCAAATTTACGGTGAAGGATTTATTAAATCGCCACCGGTACGATGAATGATCGTTGGCTAATTCTCGCGCAAAAAATAATGTGAAAAACCAACACCGCGGGAAAATATAATAAACAATATACAGATTCGTAGAATGTAGTATTTAATGGTATTATTTTCAATCGAACGATTGGAAAAAGCGATCAAAATGCTAATTTCGTTCGGCGAGTTGTTCACGTAATCCGTTATATTTCCGTTTGCCGTCGCTGATAATAAAACGCTCTTAATCCAGTAATTAATCTGTAATTAATCCGTAAGACTGCGCTATAGTCTCCGGGACACCGCAAATCGACCAATGCATTTCGAATGGAATAAACCTCGCAAACGAGAAACTCCCATTACCATGGAAGAGATTCGGCGTGGAATGGCGGACAACTCGCATAATGGAATACTTTTATCAACGTGGCCACGCTGCTTAATTATTCAAGATGGATCACGTGCGTTAACCGCTCGTCGATCGTGTGAAAGACCGACCCGCGCGCATACACGAACGCGCGCGCGAGAATTCGGTATGGATCCGGTGATCCCGATGATCGAAAGGTTAGCAAACGAGGGTGGTTCTTGAAATTTTCATTTAGGACTGTTGGCCGAGCACGTTCTCTCTCCACATATTTGCTTATTTGCTTATCGAATAAATTATCCAGCTCATAATCTGCCGTTTTATTAGGAAATATTAATCTTCTTGACATTTATATTCGTTGCGGTTTTAGATACAGAATTCGATTAATGATGTTTAATAGGTACAGATTCGAAAATGATTTCTTAATGTTTAGAGCATAAAGAGATATTTCTTTATGCTCGTGGAAGCCTTGTTTTTTATTGGCAAAATACTGTGAATCAAGTGCTTTTTTAACACCCTTGGAAAACAAAATTTTGTTGAAAAACGATACAATTTTCCTGATGACTCAATATTATCGCAGAAGAATTAATTTTTAGTAGCTGTAATTGGTACAGGACGGCGTTATCAGCGTTGAAAGATGCCTTACGATATTCATGCATTCATATAAACTTTAAATATTCAGATCGATTAATTTATTCAATTCATTAACGATATTTCGTGTAAAAATCATAAAGAAATTGTTCTTCATGTACTATTGTAGAATGAGTAATTACTAATGATTCTGAATGATCGATCTGCCACAGTAATATAAAGATATAATCGTTATGTCAAGGTTATGTATATATATATATATATACGTTTGTGACAAAAATGCGATTGTGAAATCGAGAAGAATAGAAACATCGAAAGAATGCGGACATAATATTTCCAACCAATTCAAATGATTAAAGAAGGAAAAGATTTTCTATTTAGACATTTCATTATTTATGACATTTGTCTTTAAACGTCATAAGGAAATCGAAAGTGATTCCTTTTCGTGCCTTGGCATTCAGTTCTGCGACTTAATGGTAGCCAAAAGATGAATTTAATTCATCCCGGTGAACGCAACGCGATGCGAGGCGAGGCGAGGCGAGACGAGGCGGGGATCTATGGCCAAAAAGTAAACCGGAAAATTTCATTTAAATGCAAATAAGCCTGCGTAAGTGGCATCGCGTTATTTGACTTTAATATCGATGGGTATCTTTAGGTCACCCCCGGCTAAAGTGCACCGTCATCCCTCCTTTAGCTTTTGTTCCTTCTTCTCCTCTTCTTTTCATCTCCGCAATGAGTACACGTTGCTTTACCTTCGGAGGCAAGTTCATGCTGCAGCCTCCACTTTTATCAAGCATTTCCCTGACTGTGCTTCAAAGACAGCTTCACACTACGTCCTCCAATCTCATGGATAATTTCACTTTTTTATTAGATTTTTTTCAGCACTTTATCTAAAAGACGAGCGATTATTTTCTTAACCAGTTGGCTGGTACAATGTTTATGAAAAGTGTGCAAGGTATGGTAATTATACCATATACATGTGTTTGATTTTCTTCATATTTTCTTTAAATACGTCACTTTTATAAAACATAGTATAATTTCATAAAGAATGTCAAAGTGTTTACCAGTTAATTATTTTCAACGAGTATAGCCGTTACGAAGGAATGCCAACATTTTGTGTTCATCACCAGTATATCCGTCGCAAACAGCTAACTGGCTAATCGAGGATTTTCCAACCTGTGACTCTTTGAAGGAGAAATTCGTGCTATATCTTCCAATTTCATCGACAGTTCGATCATTTCTTCGGTTTAGCACCTGATTCAAGTACAAATGATTAATATCCTGACAATTTGGATATTGAAATCGACCGACTGAAAGCTTCGTTGCGGTAGCCAGACAAGAATGAAATTTTGCTGGGTCGAGTCTTGGGATTATAGGTTTGCCGAATTTAAATTGGAGTCCGATAAACGAAGACGCTACCGCGCAGCGAGAAATCGATGTTGGTGTCGTCGGGCTCGGTGGTTTCACCCGCGAAGCGGAATTTTTAATGCCGGAAGTTATTAACGCCGGTCGAGGTATTTAGCCGAACGTTATGAACGGTTTTATTACGATAGGATTACCAGTCTTCCATCCGAATGACACTCGAGCAGAAAAGAACCGAGTGATTTAGAACTAAGTGGTCTTTATGAGGAAATTTTAGCATCGAGTTGCCCGGCTTAATGATTATCGCGAGATTAAATGCCAGTCGGCTGGCTCGACTGCCCGATAAAATTGCCCGGGAACGGACGCGGACGTGGGCTCCGGGAAGGGTCAAGAAAATAGAGGCTGGTACCGCTTTTCCCACACCCTCGCAATCGATTCTGATCCCCGTTCAGGGCCGAGTTTTCCCTTCGAGAACTTTATCAATGGCCAATTCCTAACTCGCTCTCTCTCTCACTCGCTCTCTTCTTCTTTTTCTCTTCCTCCTCCCTCTATCCTGCTCTTTTCTTCCCATATTTTAATACCGACAGCGAAAGACCGATCGGGAAAACAATAGCACTTAAACGAAGCCAGTTCGGAAACTTTGTTTTTAAACACACGCCCGCTACTCCATGATTTTCTCCTCCTACGCGGCGCGGCGTTTTAACCCCTCGCGAGAAATTCGCAAATGACCGAACCCTTTGAGACTACGGCCGAGGCAGAAAATCGGCTGGAGAGCTACGATTGATCCTCGAATTAGTATATCAAACCCTTCGATATAGCGAAAGAGTGTCTGGGCCAGATGTCCTAATTTCCGTGCTACCGGATTAAAACTCTATAAAAGAAAGTTTTATATATAAACTGATGATTTATATCGTTTTTGTTATGTTTACCTATCAGCAAGATTTATAGTTTATGTGGTAGAATGATGATAAGTATTTTTTAAATAAAGCTACAGCACTTCAGATAGATTTACAATATTTATTGATTCTACAAGCAGATTTTTAGGGAAAAGGCTCTCTTCAACATTAATCGTTAAATTCGCAAAAAAGCAATAAACACATCTTTCAAGAAACGAGGACAGCTTCTGTAATATTCAGAGAAAAATAAAAGATAAAGTAAAGCTTCAGAAATGTTCAGGGATATTTAGAAAACCAAGAACAGCTTTTTAGAAACATTCAGAGGAAGATAAAGAAATGGGCAATAACTATCTTCAAGAATACGCGGCGTAAGATACATGTGAAAATTTTGAACTGTTTCAGAAATATTCAGAAAAAGTCTGAGAAATAAAAACAGTTTCAAAAGTATTCAAAAATAGATTAAAAAGTAGCCTAAACTCCTTTTTCATCATTCTCTATAGCTCACCACACATAAATGTGAATCATTCCAAATCTGAAATTCACATTGTTCTTGAATGAAAGAAATGGAGCCATCCTTGAGGATATTCAGACAAATTTCAGAAGTGTTTATATTATATTCTTGTAGCTTCATTACCACCTGGAATTCGCAAGATCCTCTTGGTAGTGGGATTCAACGATACCAAACGTATGGAACGCTTTAGAAACCAGGAACGTGGCCAGCACAGAGCACAGAGGCAAAAGGGACGTTCAAGTGGATTTTCCAGGGACCTTTCACGTCAAATGACGTTCGTCTCCTCTGTGAATGACTCCGGACCGCCGTGGCGGCGCGGCGTGGCGCGGCGTCGTCCGTAAGAAGCATGCAGGAGGGAACGTTTGTCGGAAGCCCTGCTTCTGGCCCTCGTTAGCACCCCCCTGTGCTCTCGTTTACGTTCCGCTCTTCTTTCCGACACATCCACTTTGCTAAACGCCGCCATCGCGCATCGTACCGCGCCTGCTCGCGAACAATCGTCTCGTAATTCTTCCCAATCAGCCGATTGTCGAGGCTAAAACTATTGTGTCTTTCCGTAGCGCCGAAAGCGAGAGAAGAGGAATAAAAGAAAAAAGAGAGAGGGTGGAAAGATGTTGGGAACCGGGTGCATCCCCTTAATCGGACGCGCCTAACCCCCGGCGAACGGCCATTTCGCTCCGGCCCGCATTAACAACGACGGCAGAAGTTCGTGAAACGTTCTCCGGCTCCTCTAAGTGCGGTCAATCGACCGGCAACGATGGCCATTGTGTTTTTATCGGAGGCGTTAAAGGATGCGTTTACGTTTCTTGCCGGCGTTCCCGCTATTACGGCCCTGATTTAGCCAGTTAACGGGAACGAAGCTCTTCTGTCGGAAAATTCTTTCGTCCCCCGAGTTCTCTTCCGAGTGTTTCGTTTGATAATTTCACCGGCCAGTCCACCTGCACCGATAGACTCCTTCCTTTATGTTGTCTTCCCCAGGCCACGACCCTTCGATACCGTAGTCTTTCTGAAAATAATCAAATATTCGATTGCCAGAAATTTTTAATTCACCGAATCTAGCGTGATATCGTTCAACCCATTCTATCGTCTTACTCATCATTTCTGTTTTTACTTAAAACCATTTTAATTTTTTTTCAAATGCGAACCAGCCAGAGCACACAGTGGAAAATATTATACAAATGTTTTGGGCAAGATGAGCGCATTAGTAGAACAATCGAAAATAAAACGAATTTTTGAGACAATTACCAGGTAGAGCATCTGTTGCTAATCTACCGCTATTTATTGTGAAACCGTTATTTATAATAATATAAAATAGCCTTGAAATAATTGAAGGAACGTTTGCAGAACATAAGAGATACATCTGATTCGGTGTTCGTTCTTCTACGAATGAACGGAGAAGAAAATGGCGAGTCAAATTCGTCGAGAAAGTGTTCCATAATTTCCTGATGGGATTGTGTTTTGCATGTTGAAGTGTCTTTTGACTTTCAGCAGAGAGATATGTTAACGGAAGAGATATGTTATTGGGGCGGAATGTTCGATCGACACGTTGAAGATAGCAGATTAACCATCCCAGGCTTCGGATCTAACAGGACGGCCACGCCAACCCCGTAAATCGCCGAGGCAATAACGACGGCCAGCGGGAACGTGCGAGCCAACAGACACGTCGGGAGTTGCATTAGAATCTCTTCCTCGTCTTTACGTCCGTCTAGGACAGCCGTAGCTTCCAATTATCTCGCGACACTACCCCTTTATTGCGTGCTCCGTCGTCGTTCATCCATGAGGCTGCCGCCGTGTCGTGCCGCGCCGCGCCGCGCTGCGCCGCTGCGCCGTCCCTAAACGAGCCATCGTGCTTGATAAAAGGATGTCAACCGACCGGCCTCCAAGCGACGTTGTTCTTCACGCTGAATGTGTAATTTATCATCCTCCGGCTCGACGGAAAAATGTTGACAATGCTCGTTCGACTACAAAGTGGTACGTACCTGTCTGACCGTTTCATAAATCCTCGGACATTCCACTTGCGACAACCGCCTCGTTTATGGACGCGTTACCATTTTTATGCGCTCTCAAACATCCAACGCGGATTGGCTCGATCCATTCATTATGCCGCGCTTGGTATCTTTATCGACCGTACAGTATGATTTCTGGATAGCGATCGAAACGTGCCTCGAGCGAATGCGATCTGAACCCCTTGCCTTCGAGTTTCTTTCGGTGTTAGAGTAATTATTAGTCATTTATTAGTCTATTGTCATTAGTCAATTATTGTTGTCACTGTTGCGACCTTGATGCTTAATACTTTCACGAATTGCTCATGAAAATTTTTAGCGAGTTATTGCGAGCAAGAATTACACCCTTTCTTCGTTGCTGTATATCAATCCTAAGTAATTTAATATATCATCAAGAGTTAAACAGTGTATACGCACTCGTAGAGAATCGAAATTATCGTTTTGTAAAATTTTGCATCGCGTCGAACCATCATTTCAAATCAAAGACTAGATTGTTCTTTGAAAATCACAACGTACAGCATTCAGGAGACAAATCTCAAGTAATTGCTTGATTTTATCTTTATAATCAAGAATTTTTTCTAGTTGACAAATTGAATTATTTTCGCATTCTAACTTTTATGAAATGACGTGTGTAACTTGGGTTTTGCAGAGCAATGTTGCAAAGTATGACTCTTGTTTGCGGTAACATGCCTGGCGCACCAGACGGTTTACAGTCCGCTTGTCTTTCGCATCGATAAACTTACCGTTCGCCACAATTTCGGATCACCCAAGTGATGCAGAAGCATCAAGAGGTCGGTCATTTTCCTTACGAATGGGTAATCACCGTCGACTGTAAAGAAATTACAGTTCCGGGTGCACAGAGTATTTTTCTTACGTGACGGAACTGCGGATTCAGGCTCGTGACGTAGAACTGGCCGAGCAGTTTTGCTCTGATGGCCGAGGAGCTGGATTTTACGGGTGTCTGGTTCGGCGTGCCGGGTTAAGAACGACCCGGTTAGCATTAGGAATCTCCATAACTTAACGCGGTTGGACAATATGGACAATCAAGCTGCTTTACGGTACGTTGGCCAGCGTAGTCCAGCCCCCGAGACCCCTGGACATCTGGACTTCTAGGCCCCCGTACCCTGTACCCTGCGCCCTGCACTCTGCACCCCGGATCCGCGGGGCAGATTCGAGGAGTCGAGGTGCGGTCAAGACGTGATCAGCAGGCGAAAGAAGCTGCGACAGTTACTGGGGCCGCCTTTTGCCGAGCGTTACGGAAACCTAGATTAGTCATGGTAGAGTGGGATCAAAAGAGGCGAGCGTTTCGACCGAAACCATCCGCTCCGACGGATGTCGTTGAACCCTAACCTGACCTGGGAGGCTGCTGGTCGCGGAGGCCACCGGGAACCTTGGCCGAAACCTTCAGATTCTGGACACGATCGGTCACCTGGAGCGAATTGCACTTACGTCGTAGTTTGTTGGGATGGCCCGCGAATTTTTAAAGTCATTACGGCGGCTGGATGATCCGTGACGGTCTCCGGGGCAAATTCGGGTCGGATGCCTTCCCATTGGGATGCTGGATTCGTTTATTAAGTATTTCCTCGGTGGCAGTGTGTTAATTGAATTCGCGTAGGCTGCGATACCTATGTCGAAGCGAAGGCTGAAAATCTTTAAAGGGGTCTTCTACTGTAGAACACGCTTTGGCATATTTTTTTTTATTGGAGGTCTGTGGAGCCTTTTGCATTAACGTTTTTCGGATGTAATTGCTTATCTCTCAATATTATTCAGACATTTTTAAATAGAAAAATAATCAGAATTAACGACAATATAGAGCCTCGTACGCAATTGCGTACCAGGAAGATAGTCTCATGTCTTTCACGATTTCGGAATCCGTAAGCTACGGCGTTGAGGGTGACTTGTTCGTGCATGACTGAACGTCTGGCGAATAATTCATTATCAAATCATTAGTACCGGATTACTGTGAAATTGTGTATATCAGTCGGGAGTGATCTCGTTGACAATTTGTTTCGGATAAATGCAGTAGAGATTTCGGGGTGAGTTCGAGACTAGACCGAAGTGTTTGTGAAAATTGAAAGAGGAAGAAATAGAAAAGGAAAGAAAAGAGAAAGAAAAGAAGAGGAAAGAATAGAAAAGGAAAGAGGAAGAAAAAGAAAAGAGGAATCGAAGAAATATTACAGGAATTTGAAAAATCGTAGATTCTTATTAAATATGCAATTATATAGCAAATATATATATAAACAACTGAAATACATACAATAAATATTTGAGGGTATGTTTGTAAGCTATTTGCTGCGTCTAATTAGTGTTCGAATAGAAGTATAATGGTAATTAAGGCAAGAATGATTAAGACGATAAACAGTTGGGTCAATAGCATAGAGTGCGGCCGAAAGGTGATGCCGCCGCAGGCACACGATCCGAGCCGAAGAAGAGAGAGTAGATTTTCATCTAGCAGGTTATCATCGCGGTGCCGCGTTGCTGCGCCGTACGAAGGAAAGAAACGTAAGCGGCGCAAACGTTTCACTGTGCGACATGTAAACGCTAATTATCGCGGCTCGCACGCGAGGCAAGCGACGAACAATAATTATTTTCGCAACGCGCCACGATTAATTCGAGTGGTTGCGGCGACTGTACAGGGTGACGTTTCACAAGCTTAGCACCCCCGCCTAGCTCGTATATAAAAGCAGAACGTAGTCACGAGCACTTGACTTGCATATTACGTGCTCCGCCAACGTGGCCCGTTGTGTGCGCAACGTTACTGTAAGGGTGGCCTATGCAACTGTTACAGTCGGCGTCGCCTTTCTGGAAGCAATTAGACAAAAATGTAGCGGCGACGAGAGGTCGGTCTCCTCTTTCGTTGCTCTTTGGTGCAATAAACCCCAAATTAATTGCTCTGTTGGCTCGATATTTCTGTGAATATTCAATTTATCCTCTATTCGCTTTATATTCGACGCAATGGTCAGAGAAAAAGTAATTTTATTTGAGTTCAAAGGAATTTAATTTGAAGGCATTTAACAGTCTGATTTTATAACGTCAGGATTTCTGATCGGCGAGAAAAAAGTAATTCTGGCATTTCATTTCGTATCCCGTTCCTGTAAATAAAATTATACAATACGCATTTGATCTACGAGAAAAACGCAGCTTATTCACAGCTTCATTGTAACTGCGTTTTATACAATTAGACCGCGGATTTTTGTCTGTTTATGACAGAAAAGAGTAGATCAAATTCAAGACAGTAATAACACATTTAAAGAGTTTGAAAATTCTGCTGGATCATTTATAACTCAATAACACAATCGAAGGAGGAAATAAATGTCGATGCAGACAGTTTTGGCTTTGTAGAAAAACCCGTAGTCTACATTTAATAATTCTTCTGTGTTTTCTTTCTGACAGTTTTTCGCAGCTTCCCATCGTTCCATGGAAACCGAGCCGTAGACTCTTGTCAGAAGCACGTGCGCGGCCGCGCGCACCAACAGAGAGCTCTACGAAAATGACATAGTAATTAATGGCCACGTATCAATTAGCGACCGCCTACTATGTGCCGGTTGCCAGTTTTAAATCGGTCCACGCCGGGTTGCAAATCTCTCGCGTGCCTGCCTCTCCCGCTCGCCCGCTCGCCCCGATCTCCACCACCTACCGAAAACCCCGTAGCCACCCCCTCCGCTCGGCGAGCTGCGCGGTCGCCGGTTCTGGAGTCTCCTCTATTAATTACGAAGGGGTCCATCAATTTGACACATTAACGTATTGCCAGCGCAGGTGTTGCGCGAAACCATGCCGCCATATGCGGCGAAAAATGTACCGTGTTCCAGTGAGCGAATGCCTTTTCGAAAATCAACGAGGAACTAATCGTTCCGCGCCATCCCACTACGTTCCTCTCCACCCCTCTCCGCGCCCCTCCTCTACGCGCCGCGCCACGCCGTTTCACGAACTGCCGACCGGTCTAGGACCTCTGAACTTCCACCGGGCTTACCTTCAACTACACCTGCATATATCCAGCAATTAGTAAAATAAACTTTCTCGTCTGGATTTTTATTCTCCACCGGACGAAACCAGCCAACTGCCGACAATTCACGTCGAAATCGATGCTCGAGGCACCAATGGTTCATACCTGTTTCGAGTGAATTTGTTACAAATTCAAATGTTATAAATTAGTTTGCTCTTAATTCAAGTTGTTCGAGCAAATAAAAAGATTTTTTCAAACAAATAAATCTGACGGTTTAATATATCCATTAATTATGAACAACGAGGAACCTGTTATTTCTCCCTTCTAGATAATCTAAAATAAATCATTCATTGTTTCCAGCGCGTTCAAAGCCGGCTTCAGAGAGATGTGTGTTAAACCAGGAAGGTAATAAATAAAGCGTTGCACCTGCGAAGGCACTTGTTTGTGAAACTAAGAGACGCAGTGAAATGACCGTGGTAAATTTTTCACGGACATGTTTTAAGGTGCAGAGACGTGTTAACGACACGTTTACTCGTTCATTAGTGGTTGTAGCGGTTCCTGATGTACGTATTACCTTGAACAGGTAAACGGTAAGTTCCCTTGAGAAGCTCTGGGTGTTATAGTCATTGTTTCAGCGGGAGATGATGGGACCAGGGAATGCGACCGCAGGCCAACAATATACGTAAACGTATGCTCGGAGAGGTCGGATCTTCGCGGCGAGATAGCAAACAGCAACGCCTTCTCGGTTCACACTTGGCAACAGCTCGACTCCCGCGGAGGCTGCCGCGTCGGTCCTCAAGGGCGCAGTGTGCCTTCAGTTGCCCTTGCGGTTCACCGAACCCCGTAAACCCCATAAATAACGACGCGGTGGCCTGCGCTATGCTGTGCCAGCTGTGCCGCTCCGTTGCTTTTCAGTTTCACTCTTCCACCTTCGTTTTCTCCGGATTTCCTCCGTTGCTTCGCTGATATGAGATCGCAGCGTTCATTATTTTTCACCTCGTACGTTGTCTGCATACCTACCGTACCCGCCCTATTCCTCTCCAAAAAATGCGAGGCATCTTCGCGAACTATCTTTCGCACCGCAAAATATCTCCGCAAATGCAACAATACTTTTGATCGTCTTAACGTACGGAACAAGTTATTATTCTTCTGCGGAATCATAGAGACTCCAAATTTTCAAATCTTCATCGATCGACATTATGTTTCATCATTACATTTACTATTTTCAATCTGCACTATTTTACTAATATCATTGCAGTTGCGTTACTATGAAACTGATTTTCTATTTTCCTAACCTGAATTATCTCTACTGTCTGTACACGTTTCACATGTAAATAGCTCAATGTCAGTCTAATTGTGATTAATGCGGAATGGGATATAATTATAGTAAAAATCGGCGACGCTCGTGTTCTCCAGACTAATAACAGACAAATAACAGCTACTAACAACTGAATAAAAGAGATCGTATTCTAATTATAAATAAGATTTTATCAAATGCTGGTATCTCAAATATGAAATTCTGAATGAAAGAAGACCTTTCCTGCAAATATTTCTCAGGAACGAGAATTGCGGTGAATAATTCGTGCAGCTGCTGTCGAATAAATAAACTTTCGAAGGACTTGTGTAAGTCTTTGGATGAAGTATCTTAAAGAATTCAAGAACGATGTTCGATAGAATTAGCAAGTTCGCCGAGCCCGAGTAATCTTTGCAGCAGGAGCATTTAGGCGCGAAAGCTTTAAAAGCCGGAACTTTTGATAGGACCGAGATTTATTACAACAAACTATAACTCGTTATTGCTTCCTAAGGAATCCGGGACGGTCGTTAGGAAGCGGACACCACGTAATAGACTTAACGGTTCGCTGAAGTTCCATTTTGTTTGACCAACATGTAAGTTTCTTTTCTAAGTTTCTAGCCAACGATTCCTCCTCGGGGGTTCTGAATCCTTTCCTTGGCGCTGCACAAGACCAGGCCAGGTGAGCGCCGCTACTTTTTCTGAAACTTGCAACTTGTTTCATTAAAATTGCACCCATAAAGTTGTATGAGCCCCGAGAACCAACGGTCTTTATTTAACCAATTATAAACGGGGGACGGAACTACCCTTATTCTGAACATTTACTGTCCCGGAGAATGTGTACTCCATTTGAATTACAAATTACAAATTAAATTATAAAACAACAAACCGCGCCAAGGACGAGCTTCCGCCATTTGTCGCATCGTCTCTCTTCTTGCTTTATTAATACTCTCCATTCTATCAATTTCCTTCAACTTTTCATTTAATTTATCTCATCGATCTTATTTTAGAGTCATATTTGTTCTACTTGTTAATCAGTCAGTTGTTTTCGACGACTACGCTTGTTGTTGTAACACAAGATGTTACCATTTTTACATGACGAGTATACGAGTAAGAAAGCTATAGATATACATTTATATTTTTTATTAAATTATGTATTTTAATGAAGTGTTCCATTTATAGAAAATATGAAGAAAATCAAACATATGTGTACAGTATTATTACGGTAATTTATAAACTTTTCAAAAAGATTGCATTAGTTAACTGATTAAAGAAGAAATTCACTTCAATCTATTACGATTAAAGAGTTATTTTGAATCGTCTATGAAAGAGTCTAGTCACGATTAAATCCTTGTTGGTTTTTCCATTAAATATTGTTCCCTATGGATTGTATTACAATTAGGTTGAGCTGGCCACACATGGAACTTGTTCCGCCAGCAGCGGATCCAGACATCGGAACGTCGGATAATCGAGATTTTACTTGTACTCCGTATAACATCAGAACAATCTAGCACCGAACCGAGTTTAAACCGTCTCGAATCTTTCGCTGCGCCGAGTTTCGACTGCCGACAAATTTTCGAGGAGTGATCGCGGTGATCCGGTCTAGAATAGGGGTTGGAGCCCTCGCTCCCTCGCGTCAGGGAAACCCGGAAGATCCGGAAAGAGGAGGAAAAGAAGATGAAACCGCCCAAACTCATCTTCCTTCGGGCCTACCGAGAACGAGACGGGGGCCGGGAGACGGGAGATGGGGGAGTGCCGAAGAACTCGCGAGTCACACGCTAAAGAAGGAACAGGCAGGAGGAGGAGGGCGAAACTAAGCAGAACGGGGGAGGGTTAGGAAAGAGCAGCAGTTCTTAGAATTGTCTCTCACAATAAGAGGCTTGTCGGACTAAAAAGAAAAGTTTACCGGTTAGGGGTGAAATTGTACGGACCATGCATCCGCGCAAGAATTTTCCTCGTGTTCTCTCCGCTGTCCTCGTTCGATCCAAGTTGAACCCCGGTTCGCCTTATCCCTCTCTACTCTCCAGGTCGACCGTACCTTAGTTTGTATAAACAAGCGGATTTCGAGCTTAAGCGAGATACGTCGAAAAGGGGGATAACTCGTTTTTCTAGGAATTCGGAGGAACTGCCGGCGCGGCTTCTTCTCTTGCCCGTGGAAAAACGAAGGAAACGAAAAGATGCAGAGCGTCTCATTGCCTTTTCCAGGTCCGAGACTCGCCAAACAATGTCCCGGAAAACTTCATCTCCATAGATTGGCCGGCATCCGCGTGAGAAGCCGCTTTTTTCCGCTTTTCTTTCCGCTCATTTCGAACGCCGTTCGTTTCTCGCGCCAAACATTAGAACAATACTGCGTTTAGTACAATTTGTAGTTAATTTTTCGGAGCGTTGCTGTTTCTAAAAGATAAGAAGGTACTCTTTTTTGGATCAACTATTTGCTAGCAATTCGAACGTGTCCGTTCGTGAAGTAATACGTTGCGAATAAAGTATAAAATGGCATCATGTTGGAAATCATTAATGTATATGAATGTTCGTATATATTAATGATAGACACTGTACCAAAAATAAAAGGTGTACACTCGAAGATTCCTCCGTATAAAAAGTGCTTTAGACCGTTTTCCAATTTCTTCGCAAAGTTAAAACATCTTGAATACCTCTAACTTTTCACCGAAGATTTAGAACCTCCTTAATCCAGATCCTTGCATATTAATCGTCTCGTCCAGCGCATTTAAAAAATATCACTTCGTCTTTCTGCCGAGCCTAATCCTCTTTAGCAGAAATATTTCGGCTGGCTGTAATAAGCGTCGGTTAATCGTGCTCGATGGGGCGGCCGCTTATTAATAAGGGGCGGAATAATTTCGGCGAATAATCCAGCCGCGTAAGCAGCCACTAAAAATACGTTTTATGAAACGTTCGTATATCACTCATGAGAAAGACTGTACCCTCCTGGCGCGAACGCGCGAGATAGTCGGAGG
The DNA here is from genome assembly GCF_051020955.1 of Megalopta genalis. Classification (NCBI taxonomy): domain Eukaryota; kingdom Metazoa; phylum Arthropoda; class Insecta; order Hymenoptera; family Halictidae; genus Megalopta; species Megalopta genalis. Next base: position 10,028,373 of record NC_135018.1, on the reverse strand, counting down.
GGTTGGTTTAAGGCGCGGTAAGGCGGGCCGAGTTAAGGTTAGGCAAGGGATGTTTCCTCGCAATTACGCGAAGTTACATCCTCCCGTTGCTTTACAGACCGACGGTTGCTGCAACCGCCGCCCATTCTGCCGGATTCCTTGGTTGCTTACGATCCAACAAATATCCTTAAGGACTATCCGAATCGTACGTTTCCGGCATGCCATAGTATGGCGACAGCAGCGGCAAAAGCGGCGGCGGCGGCGTGGCGGCCGATTAAAGCAGATATTAATGACACGCAAAATGTAATTTCTTTTTAGCGTCGCGGCGCGCCTCCTAATTGCTGCGAAAACGTTACGTTAATATTCCTACGTGTACCCGTTCCCGGCGAAACGCGAATGTCGGCAATTCCGCGAGAGTATTGCGGATGAATTTTTAATTAAATTTAATTAAGGCACGCGTCCGGATTTGATACGTGGCGGACATCCGTAAACACTCCCTCAAACATTATCCCTATATTGCTAATTTAATGGTGCACAGGAAACAGCCACGGAAACAGCCTACCTTTTCATTTTGCTTTTCGTATTTCCAAGAATTATCTCGTTTTCGAATTAAAATAGAAATATATTTAATAGAGATATTACCGATTTAATTGTGGAGAAAGTTTTCTCATGGGGAATCCTACCTTTCATTTTTTCTTTTGCTGCCACTAGGAATCATCGTATTGCAAATTATTCTGCCAAACTGCAAAAGAATATTTTCCTTCGCTTCAACAGAACTTATTTGACTGATTTAGTGTCTCAATGTAACCGTACAGAAATGTAAAGAATAATTCCAAAAGAATTTTGACATACAGAAGTAACTCTGTTGATTTTCAACTATCGATCCAATAAAAAGTTTAACAGAAAGCGTTCCACTACAATTCAGGCAATCTCCGTAACACAATAGAGCCTCGAAGAAAGAATTGTGGCAATTGTCGTCCCCTTCCAGTACGTTAAATTAATTCAGAAAAATGTCTTTCACCTTGGAGACTTTAAAGGTAGAAAAGTGTACGGAACGGAATTTATTTGCTTATTCGGTGAACAGTTTCTGATACAGTGAACTCGCGAGCGTTTCTTGGTTATTTGACGATGCATGCACTTTTCCAAAATGAATTCACCGTAATTTTGCATCGATGCAAGTGACCGATGGCTTTTGGACGCGAACGTGCACGGTCTCGGCAGTTCCGCCGCCGCGCCGATCAATCTTTCGACGACTTTTCGCCGCGAGTGATTGTATTTCACGCGTCGTTTGCCCTTCTCATTTATCGTTGACTCGGATCTGCCCTCCTTAGAGCCACGAGAAACCATCCCATCCACCGGGCGAATTAACGCGCACGCCTAAACCCCGTTGTATCGGCGATTGACTTTCACTCCCCGTGGACAACGACGAGCAACCGAACGCGATGGCTGTTTCACTGTTGCGCCATTCTGCTCTCATATCTCTCGGCTATCATTCCGTCCGATTAAACATAGACCCTGGAGACTTTCAAGTTTTCGAGTGGGGTGCGGAATCCTAACGAGAGAGTAAGAGAAAGAGAGAGAGAGAGAGAGAGAGAGAGAGGAGAGAGATGAGGAGAGAAAGAGAGAAAGCGAGAGATAGAGAGGAAGAGAGAGAGAGAGAAAGAGAGAAAGCGAGAGATAGAGAGGAAGAGAGGGTGGAAGGGTTCAGGGAAACCGGGTCGATTCGTTACGGACAACGCTCAAATTGACGGGGTGGTACGGACAATAGTTCAAGACTCACGGTTCGCCGAACACTAATATAAATGCAAATCGACTGTTACACACTTCTGAATGTCTCGTAAAACAAACTGCACGCCGAGGTCATCCGAACGGAGGTTGCGAACGGGGTGTGGGGGTCGTTAATGATCGGTTTCGTCGACCTAGTCCTGACTATTTGTTGGAGTTAGTGTTTGCCGAGCACTGACGCCGCCGTGTTACGATAAAATGCTCATTGGGAATTAGCATTATTGACAGAGTATTGTTTGTGCGACCTGCTATTAATTTTTATGAAGCCTGCTGGCAAGGTAAAGTCATTCAGGATTGATCTTACAATATCGTAATGTATCCCGAACTTGTTAAGGCGATATATTTTCACGTCTGTTCTCGGAGTAGTTCAAGTGTCGCAAAATACTTTTAATTAATGAATCTGAAACTACGGAAAGAATTAAGATTTGTGAATATGAAAGAATTAAAATTTTAGTAAAATTTAGTTTGTTGAAATACAGGGTGTCAGTCTTTGGTAAGCTACCGATTGTAATATAACAAATTGCAGAAAAAACGTTTCATTGCAAGAAATCAAGGTCTCCTTAAATTTTTTTTTTAAATGGCATGATGTATTCTCTACTTCGTGTTATTGTAGCTCGAGTCAAGACGAATTCAAAGCGTAAACAATGACTTGATACGTTTTCGTTAAAAATGGTCTTATTGTACGCATTTCACGTTAGTCATGTTATAGCGACAGTAAAACGGTATAACAGATCGTTGCGATCGTTTTGGCACGAGCTACAATAATATGAAGTAAACAATATGACATGCCATTTAAAAAAAAAGAAGATTGCTGATTTTGTGCAATAAAACATTTTTTTCTAATATTTTTAATATTGCAATCTGCGACTGACCAAAAACTCATTAACTTTTGTTGAAAGTACTCGAAACCCTCGACACCCTATATATCACAATGCAAATAATTTTCGAAGCTCAATCAAAATTTATTCCTTAGTGTTAATTAACGTATCTGAACTTGCCAATATCATTTGGATTGAGATCTTTATCTCCGTTCATTATTAATAAATAAGCAAACTAAGAAATGGACTTGAAAAGTTCCGAACGTTTCGACGATTCTCGGAACGAGCGGCGATAATAAATACTACGAAGGTAGCCTACGTAACGTAATTCGAGGTTGGACGCGCAAGGCGTCGACGAAGGTAGCGTTTCCTTTACGCGAGAAGCGTATCTTAACGAGGCTCGTTTCTCTTTTTAATAGTGGTCTGTCGTGTAAGTAAATAATAAGTCTCGGGCTCGCGATCGTTTACAAAAGTGCAGATACACGGGGGCTATAGGCTATCGTTTCCCGGACAAGAATTATCAAGTTACGTGTTGCATTTCATAGCTTGGTTCGCAAGGCGAACGGCGCGCGGCGAACGTTTATTATCGGCGAGCCAGGGGCCGGTTGCATAGAAATAGCGAAACATTTTTCTGTCCGCTTATCTGACCGCGTTGCCTTCCACCGACGGACACCTGACAGGTTAATTCTACCGGGCTGATTCCGGCGACTGGTTGGCCCCTCGCTAAGAAATTAAACTCAGGAGAGAGAGAGAGAGAGAGAGAGAGAGAGAGAGAGAGAGAGAGAGAGAGAGAGAGAGAGAGAGAGAGAGAGAGAGAGGGAGAGAACTGTTCAACGTGCACGCGAGAAAACGTCTGTTCGGGAAACATCCGGGCCAACTTATTTCTCGGGCTTTCGCTTCTTCGCGCCAAACAGGAATCCCATTTATCTATATGAATATTCAACGACGATAAAAAGAATTGTTCAACACCGGAACGCCTTCGTTCCCAAGAGAAAAGGGATTTGTTCGATGAGTGGTCGAAAGGTTCTCCGCTCAACGAGCTACCGTAAATAGTCACGGAAAAGTAACCGAGCTAATAACATGCTGTAAATAATGATTTTTATGTAAGCATTTCAGACGACGAAATACAATTCGACTTAATCTTTTAGCTACAGCGAGCTCAGTATCGGTATGTTTACGCTGTTATTATACTTCGCAATATAAAAATGTTTTTATGGCCAGATCTGGATAAACTAGTATTTAAAAGAAAGAACGAAAATATTTGTTTATATTATGTCTTGAATTCTGCTGTTATACCATAGGTACGGATATAGTTGTGCTCCCCCATGTTAATAAAAATACCAGTTGAAATATTTATTTGATTTAGAAGTATACAAATAGCAACTTTTTCCTTTACAAAAATGTTCTCCGAGGCACCGTTAACGAGTTATTAACGAAAAACAGTGACCGATGAGAGGCGAGATCAGCTGCCGCGAGTCGGCCGAGCCAACGGCGCCAACGGCCGAGCGGTCGAATCCCAGCTCAGCTGGCGCGAGGCGGCCGAGCCAACGGCGCCAGCGGTCGAGGCGACCGAGCCAGTGAGCGGAACTGAGCTTCGTGCGCTGGTTGGCTGGGCCGCCTCGCGTCAGCCGTACTCGATTCTTATCGGTCACTGTTTTTCGTTAATAACTCGTTAACGATGCCTCGGAGAAAATTTTGGTAAAGGAAGAAGCTGATTCAAATGATCCGAGGAACCCGCCATTTCCGGATTGCAAGACATTTTTGGGAATACTTAGCTTACCTAACACTCTCCGACACATGACCATACATGAACAAATGAGCCATGGACCGTTCAAAAAAGATAACATCTACGACGTTATTTCAGAGTTTAATTCATCGCTGCACGTAGCGTAAAAAGAGGCCAGAAGGAATTTTATCTCGTTCGACAGAATCTGACAGAACTCTTATACTTTTTATGTATGAACCTTTTTTAGTTTTCTAGAAGAAACACATGTTTTCATTCTTATACATTTATGTTCTGAGAATGTTGTGCCATATTCTATGAGCAGCTTTGGTAGTGCCCTGAGGATTGAAGACCGAGTATGCAGAAACGTCTAAACACGGGTGTCGAGTGCCTTCAAGGGTGCTGAAGTTAAATTGTTATAGTATTCGTCTGACTGGTGCATGCAGGGATTGGAGAAGTTAATAGAGACACGAGTATATCCTTCTGCTAAAATTCCCACCTTGATACATAATTTTACGTAAACTAAAATAAGGGATTAATTTCTTTCGTTCGGTAAAAGACTCTTTATGGCAATAACAAAATGACAATTTGTCTAGATGCACCTTCTTGTCTTTTATAAAATTTGTAAAGATTCGCAAACTAGTTATTGGTCGTGTAATTTATTTAGTGAGATTAGCAAGCATGAAATGAGTTAGACTTTGAATGGAAATAAGCAAAAAGTGATCGTACATTTATTACTAAAGAAAGATTCTAGGACATGTTAAAATTGTATCTTTTAATTTGACCGCAACCGTTTGGAATTCCGATGTTACAAAATATCGAGGGCTACTGGAAATGAGAAAAATTTTCAGATAAAACGCTGCCGGAAATTTGACAAATTTTAACCGAAATAATGATGTTACACTATGACGCAGGTGTTGCCAAGGACACATCATGATCGCAGGGCCAAGTTGGGGAGATCGAATTTTCCATGCGCGAAGAAGAAACGCCAGTTAATTCCTTAATCAAGCGACAGGTCCATCTGCATACGAATGCAGGGAACAGTTGCTTGACACTTCGGTGCGGATGAATGTGCCTCTATGAACCGTACGCCTTTGTACGTGATAATTGCTTGCACTTGTTGAATGTCAGGGACAAGCTGTAGCGTGACGATATTAAACGTTTCAATTATTCGTCATATGCAGATGAGCCACATTGTTTTAACACACGAGACGGCCCCTCGTGACTTCGTAGCCTCGGTGTTTGCAACTTGTTCGATCCTCGTTTTGTGTCTCGTCGTTTCGCAAGGGTGCAAGTTTTTTCTTCTAGATCATTGTCTTAGAGGGTTCCATTGAGAAAAGACGGAGAAAAAGAGTTCGCCGAGCCCGGTGTCTTTTAAACATTTCCGACAGCCTGAAAATTTCTTTAAGAAACCAATCTTGCCGACGCTTAACAGCTAATTTCTCCTCATAGAATTGCTATTTACGCCTCCATGGAACGCAGCGTTATTATCTCCCTCGCGTGAAGTCATTTTATCGGGTTTTTCTTTCCTTTTGAACGATCCGACGTCGCAGGAAACGCTTCGAACGCCCAACGATACCATTACTTAACGCATAATCTCTGGGGATCGTTCTACGCTTCTTAAAACTTTATAATTCGCAGCTAAGGATTTTCTTTAACAAATTCTCCAGTAGCAATTTCGATCGTGAACCAACTAATAAGATTTCGAAGTATTTTCCGAGGCCTGATAATGCCGCGCAAAAGAACAGAAAGATGAGACAACTCGAGTACAGTTAGAGAGTTCAGAAATTTTTATCGAAGCCCGATCGGTTGCACGAGATTCGAACCTAATTGTTCGTGGGAAACCAAGCCTGATTGCTCGGAAACTTTCCTACATCGGCAAACGAATGTAGATGTTCTCACGAAAAAGACGAAATTGTAAAATTCCTGAGGGCCTGGGCTCCTCTTACGTCTTCGAGTTTAGAGGACAAGGAGCGGCGAGCTCGGCACTCCGGCACGGGGGTGGACGACAGTTCGACAACTTGGAAAACTTTCCCTAAGATCCTGCTCCACCGTAACAACGATCCTGACGAACCGTAATGTCCATCTGCGAGATTACCGCTTCCAAAATTAGGTTCGCGACACCTGGTGGTCACCGAGGACCTGTGCTAACTACACTTGCTTTGCATAATTGGCTTCGGAAACAGTTGCTGTCAAATATCCCAAAAAGTTCCTACATCAAAATTTCTTGCTGAAAATATATGATAAAGGAGACTGAAAATTTGACAACGGCAATGCTGTTAACTGTCGAACTTGTTCCTGACAAGTGTGCAATGCGATTTTGAGTATAAATTATATTTTTAAAAGCGGATGCCTCAGAACATTGATCGCAATGAAACAGCGCGTTGCTGGTGACGAGTGAAATGTCATAGTTTATTTGCTAGTTACCTTCTGCAATCTTCGATTGTTGGATTACAATTGCAATTGGCGTGATTATCCTGAGTTATTTTGAGCGTAATCGCGACAACTTTCAAATATCACATTAATTCGATATTTTTGTTTCGTAGAAGTTTCATGATCGTTGCTCGCAATTAGGCTGCACATGAAAACTGAGTGAAAGGTAGCAGCTGATTCTGTTACTAGATACCTTCTGGAACCTTCAATTAATTGTTGTCCATAATTGCAAAAAAAAAAAACGTAATAAAATTGCTACATCAATTCCATATTTTCATTCCGGAGAATTTTACCGGTCGATGCTCACGATTAAGTAAATCTTACAAGGGAAGGTCGCCAGGGTTGACGCTCATGTTTTGATGAGATTTGGTACAGTAATAGAGCTTGTGAAGCTAAATCCATTAATACCTGGTTTTGGGGGCAGACGGCTTATAGTTTTTGAGATAATTAATGTTAAAGTTGTTAATAAAAGACCAGAAAGAATGCTGGATTACGCAGCAAGCGCACCCTCCCCACCCCTCTCCCACTTTCTGCCGCGCGGTGTTACACTGCGTAATCCAGCGCTTTTTTTCTGGTCTTTTATTAGAAACTTTAACATTAATTATCTCAAAAACTGTAAGCCGTCTGCCCCCAAAACCAAATATCATTGGATTCAACTTTACAAGCTCTATAACTGTGCCAAATCCCATGAAAAAGTGAGTGTCAATCCTGGGGACCTATCCTTGTAAGAGCAGAGCTGTTCAACAGGATGCCCGTACGAGCAGCGATTTTCAGCCCAGGGCTGAACAGATTGACGGGCTCTAGGCCCCACCCCGAGGGCAACGGTGCCCCTTCCTTAGCTTCTCGTGGGTCACCCCATCAGTAACGTTACGTTATTGGCTGAAAACGATAACAGAGATTATGTCGAGATTGAGTGAAATAGAAAGAGCATCGGGCGATCATCATAAGTCCTAGTGACGTAGGTACTAATCACATGGCCCCTAAGATGTTTGCCCGTCGCTTTGCCCTTGCTCGCCGCGAGGCCTGTTGAACAATTTTGCCTTAGAGTGATAACGTACGTCGACCAAGTCACCGCTATTGATACACAGTCAGTTTGACGTTACGCCTCTACTAGCGATATTAATTACAGTGGTCACCAATTGAGAGATGAATGCAACAATTGATTACTTTAATTCTTGCTTTCCGCAATCTTAAAAATATGTTCACAGTTTGCACAGTTTTCCCGGCAACTATAACCGATAAGAATGGAATTAAGGTTGGGAAACCTGCAACAAGTGGATACGTTTGTTGAGGAAAAATTCGCAGATCGATGGCGGTCTTCGTGGCAGAGTTTCAATTTATGCCTGTCAAGACAAGCGAAAGCCGGGGTTCACGAGGAGGATAATTATAGGTATCAGATTCGAAGCTAATAGTTCTGCGTCACTGGACACGGGGTATTGTTGCCACCTCTCTCTCCTGTTGCCTCGGGGTTCTGGGCTCTGGGCCGCTATGTAATTACCATTACCCACAGGCTGATACCCCGCCGTGCTTATCATATTCTGCGGCCATAATAGCATTGATACAGCAACTATGCCGTGATTGCCAGCGATTCGAGGAACTGTGACTCGATTGGGAACTACTTTGGAGACGGAGACGGTGGCGATCCAGAAAGTCCGATTCATACGCGACCGAAGTCGAAACTGGATTTCGGTTGCAGCAACCGTCGGATGCGGGCGAAGACGTCTACCTCTGCCGTTAACATCCACGAAGTTTCTCGACGGTACGGTGATTCAAATATTTGCAGTCGAATAATAGAAAAGCAAGCGAACGGTTTCCTGCGGAAATCACGTCTTCAGCTTTGTCTGTCTTCCGAACGTTCCGAGTCGAAACGTTTCCATTTCAAATATCTTTTGACTGCGCCGGATAAGTTTCGAAATGAAACAGCTACATTATCATGTCGTTGACATAAATGTCTCCTTGTAGGAAACATTAGCATTCATTTTGTTGCTAATAGACCGTAATTGTCAGGGTGCTTTACTTGTTTGCCTTGCGATAACGAGCCAGGCTCGCGACGAAGATTTCAGAGTTGGACATTATTCGAATTGCTTCGAATAAAGATTTATCCAAGACAATTATATCCGAATATGGTTTCCTTTCCTATCTAATTCTTTTCCTATTCTATCTATTTATTCGAATAAGTAATTCGAATAGAGACTGACATTATTGACATTATTCGAATAATAATGCGAATAACTGTTTTTATCTGTTATTCGCCATCCGAATAAAATTTTGCCGAACTCTGGTCTCAAATTTCATTGAAAAATTACGTACGTCATTAATTTATTTTCACGCACATCACAAGACCCGACGTCAACGAAGCAATTTTGTTAGAGAAGTTTAAAATTCATTAAAATTATTGCTCCTTTAATCCTTCTCCGTGCCACAAATTCCAGTGAAATCGAATCTGCGTCACGAATCTACGTCACCACACTGTTTCTGAATCTAATAAAAAATTAGTGTCACGTTATACCATGTTAACGTGAAATAAAATCTTATTCTCTGCTGTCGATGTTTAACCGCTAGACAAAATACAAAGGCGGTTCTAACCTCTGTAGAATAAACGATGAGACATAAAATTAATGGTCTCCGTTACTCGAAATGATAAAAAGTGATGAAACCTCGATGTTTCGCATGCACTGTCTGCTAACACAGTTGCGGATCAGATATTTCGGACTTGCGGGAAAAAGCGATTGAAAACAGGGACAGGAGATTGGAGGAGAGGGGGGCATGTAGGGCAGGGTAATGCTCGTTACAATTATTCGAAAGAAAAATGGTGACGGAACCGCGAGTAACGAAGCCACATTGATACGCGGCAGCGATTTGCAGCCGCGCGGTGCGACACTGCCGCGCGATTCCACGTGTAATGAAATCCAGATCCCTTCCCCACCCTTCCCAGCTACCCTTTCGCGTACGCCATGAAACGCGTATTCACCTCGTGGCGTAGGTTTTTAGAGGATTTTTCAAAGAGGCGCGACCATTATGTGGCTCCTGTGCCCCGTGGTACACGTTGCAATACACCGTTGCAATACGCCAGCAGCGTCAATTCAAAACGCGGAAATATTTATCAGCACGGGCTGAATGCGGGATCGCAACCCGGACAGACAGCAGCTAGAGACGACCGATAGATATGTACATAGCGAAAGGGGGCGGAGGGGGCTTCGAGTGGCAACACTGGCGGCAGAGGGGTCAGTGGGGCCAGAGGGGTGCCAGATGGGTGCCAGAGGTGTGTCAAAGGGGGCAGTGGGAGCCGGGGTCGGGACCAGCGTCTCATCCTCTGTCATCAGCACCGCTCGTGCCAGCTATATTTATTTTATCGCATGAATGGATCGTTTGCTCACGAATAGAAATTGAACACTTGTAGAAAATAAAAAGAAGCCGCTCCGGTATTCACCGTCCGGGTTGGTTTTTCGCGTGAGGCGCGCTGCTATTGATTCCTCCGACTCCGCGTGAATGGGATCGATCAAATTCTATGCGACCGGATCATCCGGCGATAGGTGAATAAATTCGTCGAGCTTGAATGTAGACGTCGCTTCTGGACCCTTAAATATTTTTCGATTTCATTAATAATGTTCGTTAGTGCCTCTGCCTCGGGTCTGGAATAGTCGGCGAATTAATATTAACGTATTGTCCATGAATTATTCGGTACTTTATCTTAGTTATCCTAGTATATAGCTGCATAACATAGTAGTAGATGTATTATCATTATTGATTACAGATTTGTTTAGCCACTTAGTAATGAGTAGATTGCGGATTTTATACATTTGTGACAAACATGGATGGGTGAAACTGGAAACAGTGAGAAGATTCAAAGAAGTTAGGAACGTTGGTGTACCAATTTCAATTGATTGACATTATTAAAGAAAGGCAGAGAATTATATTTGGCTCATGTCTTGCAATTGATGCAGACATTTTTTATTTTGCATGAAGATCCGGAGTCCAGTAATAATTCGCCAAAATCTTGATGGTTATCAGAATTTCTATTATCAGGTGTTTTACAAAACTTCTGTTACCTTCATTTATTTTCTAATCACAATTCATTCTAATGCTCGTACACGATTTATTGCAAAATTTAAAAACCAAGAATAGCTAAAATATTTTTGACGAAATAATAATCACGTTGCACATAGAATTAGATCGAACAAAAGAAAAAGAACCGACATAACAAAGAAGTGACTAAACGCAGGAAGATTTAATTAAATTAATAATAATTTAATAAATAACGATTTAATTAAGATTTAATTAAAATTTTAATAATATTACTGGTAAATTTTGTATGTGGCATAAACCTTGGCACACTTGTCCACTCTAAAGCACCACTGGACCAGCTATGGAAATGAATTTGCCCCGTATAAACCGTTCGTATTGTCAGCAGTTTATCATCTGTCTCCGGAGCTCAGAAGTCGTTGCTTAAAACTGCATTATATGGTACGTCACGAAGGTCGTAAAGCGTTCCATGTCGTTCCGCGGAAGCATAGAATATTAAGCGCGGCGTAAACACGTACTACAGTTAGGTGGCTAATAAAATACCGATGTTGGGAAAACGGCCGGAAAATGAACCCCATTCTCGAATGTCTTTCGCTGACTCTACACACCGGTATTCCCTACGGCCTGTTTAGCCAAATCTCACTGATTCTCTAAAACGCTATGGCTTAAAATCTAAATGAACCTTACAATAAAACGCAGTTGGTCAACGAAGCTGTTTGAAAAATGTCTACCTCTAACTTATTCTACATATTCGCGTGTCAGTTCAATTCTTCGAATTCTCGTAAATTATCTGTACATCTGTCCAACCGCTTTTTCAAATGCATTGTTAGTTTCGTAACCTGTTATCTCGATTTATAGTTGGTTCCATAGTTTTTCTCTTCCTAGCAACGACACTATCGTACCCTTCGCTCCTGATCGCTCACATAACATTCAACGTGCAACAATTAGTATACATAACAGATGTACAATTGTTATTAATATTTTTGTACAATTCATTCCAATTACATTAATTAATGTGAAACATTTCGAAAATCGAAACTGTCGTTTTCTTACTCGAATTATCATTTACAGTTTTTTCATTTTCTTTCTAGAAAAGTATTAATATTACCGATCCTTATCCCTTTCTATCTCTTTCACTATTGTAAAGGGTCAAGTACATCACGAGCAGTCACGCTATCACAATAAATATACCATGAAATCTCTTTGTCACCGTTTTTGTGCAGTCAATCTAGATCTAGATGATCGAGCGTTCAACAGGTGTATTTTTTTTCTCAACGCATAGGGGAACAAACGTTTCTTCTTTCCGCGCTTCTCTTTTTTTTCGTAGGTATACCCGTAATAAAAAATTTCGATTGTAAAACGTGGACACGAAACGTTATTCTCGACAAACTCGTCGCGGATTATCGCGCGTATTATCGTGATTTATTTTTAAATAATCCGCTCTCGCAGCAGATGTTCACGGTTAAAACTGGAAATGTGCAGTCAAGAGGAAACAATGATCGCGCACGAATGAAATGAAGATGAATTTGGGAAAAAACCTGTGATCCATGGAAACGAGTGTGTTACTCGGGTCGGCTGTTTCGTCGCGGTATTGCGCCGTTGATTTATTGGAGGCTGTGCGCCGCGTGCCCACTAACACGTATAATGAGACATAGAGATAACGTCAATTCGGGCAAATATATTGGCCGGAGTCTCGCGATAAATCTTGTTCTGCATTTTATTTTCGTACTTGGCCGCGGCTTGATCCGCGGACAAAATATTTGCGTGTACTCAACCCGCGGCTACATTAATTCACTGATTCGAGGTAATATATTTCCCCAGGCTCCGCCGGCCGAAACAGCTTTATGCGGCAAATTTAATTAATAATCAGGAATAAGATATATGGGTCGCGCGTTACGCAGAAATGTTCTTAGCTGGCAGATTTCGGGTTCGGCCACAATTCTCCTGGTAGCTGGACCGATACGGAAAACTTGCTGCCTCTCCGTCTAATCGGTTATCTATCGTGACTCGAACTTGCGCCAACTTCGATGGAGCCTTTAACTACCTATGGAGCCATCTTCAAAATTCTCTGCCCATATCACGCCCCGGAAAGTCTTGCCAAATTTCAGCTGCTAAAAAAACATAACTAAAACTCTTGGAATCAGTGTTTCAAGGATCAGAAGTATACAGGGTGTTCCACAATTATTTTAATAGCCGAAAATGAGGGGTAGGTGAGGTTATTTGAAGCAACTTTTTCCTTTGCGAAAATGCAATCTGCGGCTTTGTTTACGAGTTATTAACGGAAAACACTGACCAATGAGAGGTGACGGCGCGAAGTTCGAGAGCCCGCAGCATGAGGCTTTGACAGATGGTTGGGACGGACTCGAGCCGTGCATGACATCTTGTGTGTAACATACGAAAGTTTTAAGCAAGGTGTACAGTGAAGATTAACAAAGTACGTAAATGATATTTTAATTTAAATAATTCCGTGCCCGAACACAGTTCAACGAATGATTCGCAATGCTAATTTAATAAATAATAATCGTGTTAAAGGATGTAAGGGATATGTTTGTTAGAGGAATATGAAGAATATTATCAATAAGAAACTCACCCATTTAGTTATAAATCCACTTCATGCACGGAAATGTGTGCAGGATAGTGCATTGAGCTCGTACAATGTCAAGGTTATGTCAAGGTTATATCAAGGTTACGTCAAGGTCATGTCAAGGTTTTGTCAAGGTCATATCAAGGTTACGACAAGGTCATGTCAAGGTCATATCAAGGTTACGTCAAGGTCATGTCAAGGTCATATCAAGGTCATGTCAAGGTCATGTCAAGGTCATATCAAGGTTATGTCAAGGTCATATCAAGGTTATGTCAAGGTCATGTCAAGGTCATGTCAAGGTCAACATGTGAAATTGGGAAGAATATCATTTACGTACCTTGTTAATCTTCACTGTACACCTTGTTTAAAACTTTCATATGTTACACACAAGGTGTCATGCACACTAGAAAATTAAAACGGCCGTCACGGTTAAATTACTATTTCGGGTCCGAAAAATGAGTAAATATTCTTCAGACGTTCTAAAGTAAAGGTGAACAGCGTTTTTTACGTAGTAAAAAAAGTCCTTAAAGTTCTCGCTTCGTAATTTGTTCAATACTTCGAATGCGACTCGAGTCCGTCCCGACCATCTGTCAAAGCCGCATATTGCATTTTCGCAAAGGAAAAAGTTGCTTCAAATGACCGCAGCTACCCCTCATTTTCGGCTGTTAAAATAATTGTGGAACACCCTGTATAGCAGAAAATAACAAAGGCTATCTACTACATATAGCTTATCATCAAACAGTTTAAATTATATTTTTGTGATAGACACACTATACAATTTTCCAATCATTTCGAGTGTACGAAAAGTGCAAACATTCATTTTCCTTTGCCGACTAGAAAAATATAAACATTTTTATTGATTATCTTTTTCTTTCTTTTTCGCTATGTCGTGCACTTATGGAAATTGTTAAGTTATCAAATTACTATAATAAGTACACGAAATTTTATTAGAGCATTCTTTATCAATGAGTTTTTAAGACTGCAACAAACGGGATAATGAAATTTATGTTTCTTCAAAGTGTACAGACATGTGATGAGTTTCTGAATACTAAAGCGTCTGTATGATTCAAATAATAATCATTTAATTGTCGACAAACCGAGCATTTAGCGCAATCGAATTCATGAAATGAGTGGATGATAGCGCGTCGCGTTCCATGAGGACGAATCGAAAATAGCTGCAACGAGCAATTAAGTGAAAGTCCAGACTAACTGATCAAGAGGATAGGGTAGGGGTGCAGGGGAGTAGGAACGCAGGACGCAGGGGACGGTAACCCTTTGAATTCAGAGAATTTGATAAAATGATCAAAAGGACAGGTCACCTGTAATTTGTTCTAGCAGAGTCATCACACGTTCTGACAACGCTCTCGTCACCGGTCCACCATCCTCTGCCAAACGGCCGACTTCAAATCACATTTAAAAGAAAAAAGAAGGATTTTTATTTCTCGTTCGTTTCACTGTTACTCCGATCGTTTGGCAGCTATAATCGAATCATTTTAATTGCGTCATATATCAACTCGGGACACTTTTTCCCATATCCAAACGTTTTTAATAACATTATACAAATTGCGAACGGGTGTTCCCGCTATGTCGAAAACGTTCGTGTGTTTATGGAAACGTGAACATCAAGTTTACCGATATCTTTTAATTTTTCGAATGAAAAGCGCCATTTCTCGCTTTCGATTGAATATCTGGTCGATAGTCTGTGATTAGTAATCATTGATCACAGTTCAAATCTGTATGGAATTAGGATTCGTTAAGATATTGAAAAATCGTTAAAGTGTGAAAATCGCTAGTGTAGCCCGAATAATCGAAGTTCCACCGTGGTCGAATCCCAAGGAAAAATCGGACGCAACTGGAAGACGATAATTTCTCGAGCGTGCTCGATAATCAAGATCCAACAAGCATTTTCATTGCCATATAGCCCTCGACAGAACCATCCTCAGACTCGTCAAACTCCTCGGCAAAGGCCAAGCCAGCTTGAAGCCGTTCTTTCCCTCGATTCCTTCGATAAACATGTCCGAGCTTGCATGAGTTAAGCCCCGTAGATATATCATGCGATCTGGACTTTGCACAGGCCGGAGGCTGGAGGCCTGCCGCATCGGCTACACATAAGTCAAGGATAGGGATCGAGAAGGACAGGTAGCGTTTGGCATGCGTGAGACTGAAAGTCATAGCGAGGCAGGCTAGACGGATTTCGTTCAGGGTTCCCAGATTTTTTCGTCTTCGACGGGCCACGACGCGGCGACATGACGGCGTGGCATAGCGGCAACGGCACACAAAGGGTGGCTATTACAATTAGTGGACATTATGGCAGCAGATAGCGAATCAACACGAATGGAGCGGACCAGCTCGACCAGCGAAGAGCAGATCGGCACAGTCTATCATTGCGAAACGGGGTATGTGTCTCTCTGCCGAACTGTTTCTCCCTATCCCCCCTCCCCTCTCGGTCTCTCTGCCATCCCCTACCGAAATAGTATCCCCACCGACCGGTTTCGCCGGTTTCTACCGGCATGGCAGAGCGTTGGTCGAGCCCCGCTTCTACTGTTCTGCCCCCTCCACCCTCCACCTGCCCCCTGTCCCCCTCGGCGGCCGCGCCGTCGTAATTACAAGCATTCATTTCACACTAAAAGCCGCTGGCGCTGTCCTGGTCCGTCCGAAACGAGCCCCGCGCGACTCGCATTTTCGCTACGGATTGCCACTCGTCCGACCTACCTCTATCTCCTCACCCTATACAGCTCCGCTCTGCACACCGTCCAACCCTTTTCCAAATTTGCACGATTACAGGCTTACGAGCCGACTGCTAGCGCCAATAGTTGAGGGACAATAGTATCGCGTACCCGAGCGCATGTTCGCGCACGTTCGCGCATAGTCGCGCCAGAGCGTCGAGGACAGAACAATTTTTTGTTGGTCTCCGACGACTGTTGTTTTTGCCGGTGCGGCGGTCCTTTCCGTTTTCCCCGCGAAAATATTGATAATCGAGATCGGCCCAGAGTGATTGTTGACGAATGACGCTGCGCGACGTCGATTGCCGACCGTCGGGCCCTGCTGCCCCCCCCCCCGTTCCCCGTAGCAGCGACGATGCTTTATTGAGAATGAAAATGTGCGCGGCGCTGCTGTAATTTCGCGGGCCGACCGAAAATTGCTTGGTCAATAAAGGAGAAGTCAAGATTCCTTTGGGATCCTTTTGGGCTGGTTTGAGTTTTTAATTGGCCCTTATCAGACGCCTGTATGGACTCCAATCGGTGGTCAATAAATAAAGCAAGAGGTTGAACGATTAAGTCGTTCGAAGCATCCTATAGAAAAAGGAAATATAGGGACAGTGGAAGAGGACAAGCAAAACGCAAAAAGTAAAAAGCAGAAAGCAGCCACTAGGCTGGCACAGAACGGGAGATAAAGGGGAATAGGGATGCGAGAGAGGGTGAACGTCGAACGTAACCGTGGAAGTCGGAAGTTTTTTATTGTCTAAATATCGGAGCCAATCAGGCACCCTCGGCTCTTTGCGCGCGCGAATATAAATGCCCTCCGTCTCGTCGTCTATATAATCATGGGAGTGTGAAATTAACCAGCCAATCCGGCAGCCAACCGCAAAGCCCACACACATCGCACGGTCTGAGCCGACGGCCAACCCCGATTGGCTGATTCAGAATTTTCTGCGGTGTCTGAATTTAAATGCCGAGCCTGAATGCGGGAGCGTCGGTGTTCTTCTGACTGGAAAGGCTGTGACGCGCTGCTCAGAAACGATAAATGTTATCGATACTGCTTTTCGATACCTCTCGAGTTATTCGCAAGGTCGGTGAAAATTATTCGAACTGGAAAATGAGAAACAGTATCGCGAAACTGCATTCTTGTGCGTGCGTGCGTGCGTGCGTGCGTGCGTGCGTGCGGGTTACATGGTAACACTAATGTTTCACTAATCAAAAGAGTTAAAATAATAAAATAAATTTTTATTGTCTAGTTTTGGTTTGATGAAGATTTCAAACAGATGCTGAAAAATATAAATGTTATTCGTACCTTATAAATCGAAGTAACATTCTGTCCGTTTGTTACCAATATTTACAAATCAATGCTAAAATTACCGAACGGGTGAAACGGACTCGTTCTTCTGATTCGTTTCTCAATGAAAATATTTTCGTGATAAATTTTCGAATGGATCTCTCGGTCGAAGCACATATTACAATAAAGATTGTACAAAATCGGAATAAATACAGTCCTGCCATTGTTGCACGGCTGAAGTTGAAGTAAATGTAGACATAGGATAAATACAAATATTCCGTTTCTGTTAGCAAAACTATTAGAGCTACGGAAGTTGTGATCAGTGTACCGGTGAAGATACAGCATAGGGTTAATTAAATTGCTACGTCTTTGCGTTAAGTGTCATGTCGTGTTAAACATGTTAAGTATTATCCGATGCAATTTATCTGCTTCCGCATTCGTGCAAATCGATCTACTGTTTCAAGTATAGTTCTAGGTGTTGCTGCTGCCATAAGGTAACATAGTTCTGCGAAAGACAGAATCGTCTCCAAAAATATGAGACTCTAAATAAGTCAAAGGAGAATAGTCACGGTCGTGACGCCGGAAAGAACGAAATGAGACTGTTAAATAGAACGATAGAATTTTTTCACGGCAAGAGGAACAACGGGAAATCGTACAAGATCTGTGACAGGAAATTTCCGTGGTTCCGTGGGGATTTTCGCGCGGACTTTGTGGGCAGCCTTGACGCTTTACCGGCAGCGTTAGCCGTCCTCTGTCAGATCCATCGACGATAGTACCAAATCCGCAGCCATCACTACTTTTAATTACATTTGCATGAGATTTGCATACTTCCGGGGGTGGCGGTCTGCCTCGCGCTTCCTCTCCCGCGCGGCGCGGCGCGGCACGGCGGGCACGTGATTTTTCAAAAATCCCATACGGAGAAAAGGAGCGAATCGAATAGCAGCGATTCCGGCGCTCGTCACTCGCCGCTCGAAATTGGGAGAGCAGAAGAGAAAAAAAGCAGCGGCGGCGGGGGTGGAGATGGGCGACGCAACAAAGAGACAACAGAGAAAATCGGGTTTCCGTGGGAACGCGCGACAGAGTGGCCATCGCACAATGCCCGGAGATTAAATGAAACTGCCGCGCGGGGGTAGTTTCTGTTTATCGCATCATATAAATACGGAATTAATTAAAACTGCGGAGTTAATTGAATTTTTATAACCTTTTGTAGGGACGTCGCAGACGACGACGCGCGCGCCGTGCCCCCGCCGCGCCCCGCCGCACCACCGCGAACCGCCACTCCGTTAACTGGGTAGTTACTCGAGCCTCGACGCACCCCTATTCCGCTAAGTGTAATAGCGTCACGGAAATATTACCCTTTTGTAGAGAGAGAAGAACGCGTTCGCCTCCGCCTCCACTCGGTCTGTCCCGCCCCCGCGCGACTCTAACACGTAGCCACGTTCCCCGCACCCTGATAAAATCGCCCGGAGGTATTTACAACGACGATGCACAATCTGCTCGCGAATAAACGGCCGTTGTGTACTTTTAACGAGGTAACCGAGTCGCGCTGCTACGTGTACGCGAACCACGCTACGGCGCCACGCGGCGTCGATGCCCGGATTGTTGTTCAGGGCGCTACATGCCACCGCGATCTCTTAACCTCACCGTTTACACATAAGCGATTTTACATTCTACGGTCCCGTCATCTGGAAAACCTGCTGGGATGCCTGTAGAGCTCGAGGGACCTTAATTCTGCAGGTTTTAATAATTTATAAACAATTTTATGGAAAATTTTTCAGCACCAATTGCAAGTGACAGGAGCCAGACGCTTCGATCTTTCTTTTATTTTAAGTGTTTCAGTTCGTTTATTATTTTAAATTGCATATGCATACCCATTTTTGTTAGAAATCCATGAAGTCCACAATCTAAGTGTCACGTTGGGGTCATCGGAAAAATTCTATAAGGATGGGCTAAAATATCGTTTGGTGTAAAGAGTAGTTCATTTAAATAAGGCCACTAAAATATCCCATTGAAAAACTCGCATTTTCCAGATATCCTTTAATGTTCTCACAGATGGTCGAAAAATACATCCAGACACGTATAAATTTGTCTGACGCCGATGTGATGTCTGGGATGTCCATGCGTTTTCTGAGATTTGGAATCAAGATCGCTTCGAGCGCAACGAGTTAAGAGTGTTTGGCTAATCTTGGGGGTAAAAACACGTGGTTCGCGAATCGTCCTCGATCATCTCGATGGAGGGAGCCCAATGCGGCGGAAGAAGCACAATTTTTCTCGCGGCAAGCAGTCGACAGTCGACAAAGAAGAAGAAGAAGAAGAAGAAGAAGAAACAGTGTGTACCTGTTGCCCTGGAGGTCGAACCGTGGGGCGCGCTCGAGAGGGACGACTGGTTTCCTTACGGATTCTGACAAAATGTCTTTACCCTCTCCGATCACCGTGAAGAAAAAGCGGCGGATGGGACACGGTGGCACGTAAGTAAACCTCATAAGTAATCTCGCCGGCGGCAGCGCGTCCTCGATTTGAATTACTCTCCTGTTATTTCTTGCCCGTCGCCGGGCGTTATCAGAAATCCGCTCGCTCGTCGGATTAGCATGTCTGAGGTAGCGACCATCAATTTCAATATCCACTCGATAAATATTCCTTTGGAAGCCGACTTCTTTCCTCTGCACCGTTCACCTCCCCGTGGCAGCCCGGCCTGCCCTGCTCGGCTTCGCCCTCTTGCCTCGATCTCATCCCCTATCGGCCAGCTCCCACTCCTGTCTGGAGATCCGTAAGATTCGATGGAGCAACGAGACGTACGGACCGATAGACGGGTCGCAGACTGGCTTTAGATAATATCCTCCGCCAATCTCTATACGGTGAGACTCTGCAACGATATTTTCCTACGAAAAGTTCCAACGACGGTGTTCGAGCGCACGAAGAGCTCGGCTCTTGTTCGCTGATCTGGAATCGCTGGGATTCCGAGGATTTTACTCGAGAACTGTCGCTGCATCCTCGCATTTTATTTAATTATACGATATTTTCCTTGCGAAACTGGGACAATCCTTCGAGATTGTGTTGGCGGATCAATGAAATACCGGTTGATGAACATAGAGAAGAATTATTGACACAGGTTCCACTTAGGGAAATATTACTTATTCACTTGAACATCTAGAGGTTCCGAAGGACTTTAAGGACAAAGCTTGTGCAAGACAGAAGTATTGAATTCGTGGTAAAGCAGATTTCTAGGTATTAACCCTTTGCCCTGCAATATCGCATCGGAATCGGTACAAAGATTTTGTACGGAATTTATAAAACATTATCAATTCCTTTTCAATTCTTGATCATTGGAATAATTGCTGGCGTCCGATGAATACACATTTTCTTTTCCCAGATAGGAAATTCTCTAAAGCGACGTAGCTTTTAAAAGATCATAGAAGAAGGGATTTATATATATTGGTCCAATGATTTTCATCCTCGAATCAGTTAACAAGGTTCTTGAGAAAGCATCTTCATAGGAATTGAAATAAAAAGGGGTCTAAAGAAACAATAGCTGTAAATAACAGATTCAACGTAAAGAATTAATCACGTCGGGTAATTTAGTAAGTTAGAAAAGGTTTCTTTACGCTGCAACTTGTATCGAAATATCCCAAGATTTCGCGTTTCAGTGAGGCAAGAAAATGTACGCACGAAAGGAAGAGGGGCACCGGCAAGCAAGAAGGGAATCATTGAAAATGGAATGCCAGTCTCGCGGTTTGCGGCTGAGAGGCATTTCGGTCGACGGGCAAAGTAAGCAAAAAGTACCATCAAATTTTTACTTCGTTAAATCCGAATACTTCTCCTTCTTCTGCGTATACGCGGTGCTCCCAGACCGTTCCGTTTCTGTTTGGTCAAGCACCGTCCTGTTTCGCTTTTCCCCGGCGCTGCGTTGAGGTAACTCGCCGAGCATGAGCATAAGTAATGAAGAAACCTTGAAGACTTTTCCTCTGCTCGGAAGGTTGCTACCTTCGCGAATGGAAAAGACAGGAGTTTGGCAGAGTGGGCCTGGGAAAAGAACGGAGAGGCAGGGCAAAAAGTGAGAGAAAGAGGGAAAGAGAGGGAAAGGGGCGGGACGGAGAAGGGGGAAAGGGAAGATCAAGGTAATATTAATAAGTAGAAGGAAAAGTTGGTTTGATCAGCTAAGCCGGACTCGTCCGGCACTAGACCACATCAGAGAAAGACTCGAAGCGCCGAAGCTATTAGCATAATTACAATACTTCCGTCTGGCCGAGCCAACTTTCTGCTTATTTTAAGCCACCGCTCTGATATCTCTACCGTGATAGGATTGCGACCGAATCCATTACGCTGATGTAACGTTAAAGGGCCAAATCATCGGAACGGATCGTTCTGTTTGGCCGTCATTGATTCCTGGATTCTTGTTTAGCGTTGGAACGTTCGACGCGATCGCTGTTGTCCCGTCGAATCGAGAATCCAAGTTTTCCCACGTTCATTGACTTCTCCCGCAGCCGGTCGAATCTTAATGACCAGAGTATCGTGCACGATAACCACGCATGATAAAGTGTCGGACGTCGCGGAGGTGCAAAGCTGAATCAGCCGAAGTCGCCGAACCGAGACACCCTTCGCAACTTCTGCCCCGTTTATGTTCTCGCCGTAGATAAATCTAATTCGTGACGGTGTGTGCTCGTTATTTACCGTTTCTACTCAATAAGGGAGAGCTATCTTGAAATAGATCGTTTCCGCCTCGATTCGCTTGTCAAAATCTGTACGATGAGGGCTTTGGACCTCCTGATGCCATAAACGACCATTTTAATTATTTATGATTATTTCCCATTAATTATACGACAGAGTCAATTTTATCAATTAATAGGCCAAGTCTACCGCATTATCCTTTCTAAAATCATTTTAGGATCATGTTTCTTCAACTATGAGGCAGAATACGTCTATACTTGATTCAGTAAAACATCCAAGTATTTTGACTTCTCTTCCGCCAAGACGATGGCATCAGGTATAAAGAATAGTTTTATGCAATAATAAGTCAATTTCTAACGGTTATTGACTGACCGAAGAAATAAGTATTATAGATAAATATCTGTGTACACCGAATGTATTTAATATCTCGTCATATTAAATGTATATTATACATATACGTTATGAGAGAGACAAAATTAAGTCTTAAAGATACAGAAACATATTGAGAAACGTGAATTCCAGTATCTTCGAGTCGGACGATAATGGAAGGTTAACGACGTCACTGCAAAATGAACGATAGTCCAGGGGCCTGACAATATTATTAATGGATTATAATAGAAAGCGTAACACCGCGAGGAAGATTAATCGTTCGATCGATCCTATCAAATTGCCGATGAGACGCGATATTCCACGCAGGGATTCCCAATTCCCGGCTGCAAATAAGGTTACAAATAAAGTTTCGTCTTTCCGTTCTCGCCGCAACGAGGGTGAAAGCTCGGCCTCGTACGCGGAAACTCTAGAAAATGGCGAGCGGATTCGTCGCGTTTTCTTTTCTGTCGGCGAAAAATCGTTTCCCCCTGAAATAATATAACGATTTTGCCTGGCTGAGGTTGAACTTGCATTCAGCCTCGTCCATTTTCACGGTTAAATAGAATTAATCTTCCTTCGATACCTCCGAAGTCGATTAAAAAGATCTAAACAAAATGGCAAACGGTCAGTTCTTTCTTCTTTCTATTTTTCGTGCAAACATTTAGCCTGCAGAGAAAATTTTCTTTCACCGTCTAATGAATTTCCTGCGTTCGAGATAAAACGATGATATTCTTATGATTTGTTGATGCACTTTCCTGTATATCACAAAAGAGGGTTGTAGAAAATGGTAATTTTTCAGTGACGTCAGTATCGCTTCGCCGAGAAATGATGAGAAAGATGTCGAAAATCAGATCAATAATAATTAATAATAATCAATAATAATTAAGTGACTTGACACAAGTTATACAAATCTTCTCCATCTTTCTGTTCGATCACTGTCCGATTACTATTATATTTA
This sequence comes from Megalopta genalis, assembly GCF_051020955.1. Lineage (NCBI taxonomy): Eukaryota > Metazoa > Arthropoda > Insecta > Hymenoptera > Halictidae > Megalopta > Megalopta genalis. The sequence goes on along the minus strand of NC_135018.1, from coordinate 10,005,043 downwards.
TCCTCATACCATACTAATGAAATTATATTGCACTTGTAATACAATTATTATATTACATTTACCGTACACTTATTGTATTAAATGTAATTTTGCTGATTTAAAAAGAAAATGTATTTTTTGTATTAACATCCGCACTGTCTGAGACTACGTTTCTTCATTAGACAGCTTTCGAAACGAAAGAGGCACTTATCGCGAACTGTAACATTGGACACGATGGATAAACATTTCTCCACTCGCATACAGCAGAGAGACAGCTGCGGTGGAGAATGCATATTGTTTAGATTACAGTAGAAGAAACGAAATCTCTTTCTCTGTTTCTCCTTCCGCGATGCATCCTGGGTACCTTATGACATCCTCATTAGTATTGTAGAAAAGAGACATTTTTATACCATTCTCTTCGTTGCATATAACCAGATTGTGGATTTTACGCATTTATAAGAAGGATGAATAGATGAAGCACAGTACAGTGACATTATTAGAAAAAATTAACAATATGTTTATATTATTTATAATTCGTTAAAATTATTCAAGACCGGAGTAAATGTTAATGGAGTTCTTACTTCTCGCAACTGAAGCGCAAACTTTATATTTCGTATGAAGATCCGTAGTCTACGTGTAACCGATGTCAATCCTCGCTTAATTTGCCTATTAATTTCCTCAAAAATTATTTCGAAGGATGTCCAGTAACTGAATGCTATTATGTTTTCTTTTATTTTTAATTTCTTGGCAAATTGCTGAAGACATTTTTCTTCCTTGGATCTAACTGTAAACGATGCTGCAACAATTTTGCATTTCCAGATGGTCATAAAAATGGCTTTCCCAAGAAAGAACCAAGTTTATGAGTTGTGAATATATTAGAGTTTCTAAACAGCGATTCGGGAATTATTGAAATTTCGCGTGATCGAGGCGGCCGCGTGGCCTCGGTACAAATTGAACGTTACAGCCAACGATCGTTCTGCAAAAAGGGGACGATGGCTGGAAAGAGGGAAATGAGTTAAACGAAGTTGGTCGCGGAGCAGATGGAAGCGAAAAGCAGAGCGGGCCTGCGGTGCCAGTGACAGAGTTACGTTGTCGCGTGTAACGAAGTAGATTAGTCAGTGTGACAGAAGACCGTAATTTCCTAGGCAAATGACACCGATCGTGCAACCAACGCACTGTGCTTCCACTACACCTGGCACGTGTTCCCGGCCCCGGGAAAATCTGCACCACTGTATCATAGTATTGCAGCGTATCAAGGCTCGGCCTCTGCCTCCGCCTCCGCCTCCGCCTCTGCCTGACTCTACGGGGGTTAGACGGGAGCAGTGGACAGTTTTTGTTACTGTTACATTTCTCTTCGAAATTACGCGTATTTGCGCCGAAAGGATTAAAGAGCCGTAACACGCGGCACCAGAGATCGATTCTGTAACTGTCAATAAAATAGACGTCGGAAACTTTTTACGTACCAAAATCCCGAGAAATTTTCTGGTGAAGTCGTAGACTGCGACTATGTTTTTTGTCATGTGGATAACGTTATCCTCGAGTTCAACATAATTCCATCATTTGTTGAGTTGAACATTCTTTCCACAGATGATGCATACAAATATTTGTAAAGCTACTAGAACGACGATAATTTTAATTGGAAAGCAGTTATGATATTCGGATTTTTACGCAAGATAAAAATTGTCTACGCTAATTGCAAGATACATCAGCTGTATAAACATTAATTTGGTCTCTTAATGATTTCAGTGACGTGAAAATAATGAAATAATTCATCAATATAACCTTGACATGAAAATAATAAAATAATTCATTATTTTGATGTATATATATACATGATATAATTGGAATTGGAGGCCTGACCTCCTGGAAGATCCCAGGATCCTTGGAGACCGACATGCGAGTGTTTTAATGATCGGCTCGCTGAGGACCAAGGGGAGGAACTCAATTTCGGGGCTAATACGGTCACAAATTCATTAGTTCGAAGGTAAACTGAATGAGCATTTATCTTGCGAAGAGTGAACACAAGCTGTTACCATTGACTCTACAGGAGAGGAAAAACGGCGAAAAAGGTGAGACAGGGTTACTTACACGTTGGTCTAAACTGGCGGTGTCTGATCCCAGGGGTTCGGACGGCGAGTGGTCGGAAACGATTACATGTGATTTAAGGAGCTCTCCAGTCTCGGACCTATAGGTTGGTCAGACCACTGCATCTAGCTCGCACTAGACTCTAGTCTGTTTTATCTACAAAGTGCAGCAGTCGTCTCCACTTACACGCCTATTGGCCCTCCTTCTTCCCTCCATAAACCACCGATTACTTTCTTGCATCTCAATAAAAACATACGACGCGATCGCCAGTCGATTCAACCGACCAACCGCACACCTTTCTAATCTCCGATGATTTATAATGGCTGCGCGTTTAGTTCGAGCTAGTTCTTCATAGCGGACATTTGAGAAAACTCTGTATACATCGTACACCAATTAAAAGAACTTGAAATCCATTCGGTTAGCTCTTGCTACAGTTCGAAATGATTTTATGAATTGGGTGACCAGACCGCGGACCCACGGGAAGATGTACAAGTTGAGCAGACATTTCTGTTCCCCTTTCATAATTTTAACAACGTGAGATTAATGGGCCAATGCTCTCAGATTCTTTTCGTCAGTCTACTGCTTTGTACCGCATCTGTCCAGTTTTATCATAGGTGTCTGAGATCTGCAGTCTATAGATGACTCGGCAGTATCATCGATTTTGGTTGGGATAGAATCAAGCAGAAAGCATTCAGAACTTCGACAATTTTTCTTATGATCTACGACTGTGAAAAAGATAAGCTCCATGGAACGAGAGTTGCTTGTTCCCTCAAATAATGCCGCACGAGTTAGGCGTGTCGGCAACTTTTCCAGGCGTAGTTGGAGGGTAGATGCCGAAGTTGGACAAAAATGACTGTTAGGATGATTACGCTCCGTTCTAAAGCACAGGGAGGGGCAAAGGGTAGGAAAATTGGTTATTAGCGAATGCCAGTGTCATGTCAAAGTCACTCGAGCGACTGATGAACCAGGATGTACAGACGCTATCCCATTTCCTTGCGAGCGAGTGAGGTTTGAAGCAGGTTGCAGCCTCTCGAGACAAGTGGCACCATCGACATGGTAACGGCCTGGTAACTGCCTCGTAAGCTATCTAACGGAGCACTGCCGACTCGAGCGGCCGATCCTCGCGTGGTGATTCGAGCTCCAGGTTCAATGACCTCTTCATCAAGGATCACACGTCTAAATCCTCCGGATTCGACCATGAAGCGTTCACACGGTTGAGCTTTGTGGAACTTCGCAAGGACTGTACACGATACATTGCTGCTAACGCACGGCCGTTCAGTCTTGCAATCCATGGAACGCCCTACAATCAATGGTACACTACGATGTTTTTCCTGTTATAGTAAAATATTGAATTAATTCATTGTTCACAGAACAGAACATTCATCAAAAGGTTTTGATTCGTGAATAATTTTTTGCAGGTTCAAGATATCCAGGCCAATTATGTTCCACTTTAATATTATAAGTTCTCGATTATTAGAATACCTATTAGAATACCTACGTAAAATTTAAGAAAGTGTTGAAACGCAATGTTTGAAAATCGAAGATGCTGAATACAGCCTACGCGTACATCGCTTGCAACGTTGATCAATCCGAGGAAATTTCATGGGCCTGATTTTATGGCATTCAAATTGACAATCGTGACAATTGGTTCTCCAATGAATTAGGTATTTAGGACAAGTGGAATAATGGGAACACGAACACTAGTTTTAGAAGGGACTTTTCTAAGGGAAGGGATTCTTTTGGTTCCGAAGAATCGGGATCGATGATTCCGAAAGCCCTTGGATTACGGATCGGTACGCTCCTCCGCCTAATTGGACTTTGGGCACTAGCCTATACTCACTAGGGTCGTAATCGACGCGATCATGGTTACGCTTGTTGCCGCTTTTGACGGTGATAGCGATACAACGTTCGGTAGCGATTGATTGGTCGAGATTGCCTGTACGTTTCCCCGATAATGCTATTCTCTTGTTTCTCTTCCGCTTGGATGAAGGGTGTATTGTGGCTGAAGGTATCTCATTACGGGGCCACTGTTTGGTCTCGGTTAGAGAAGGAGGACGGCTGCTAAATGAATCGCTCCGTCGCCGATTAATCTGCATTTCGAACTCCAGAGTTCATCGTTCTTTCCGGCCCTCGCCCTTTCACGCAACCTTTGCAATTTCCAGCTGTCTAAGGAGGAGATGCATCGCGTCTAATCCAGGATAAAATTGTCTTACAAACAGCTCCAATGGACTAGCAAAATCAATTTCATTGTATGTGTTCGGTTCTCTCAATGTTAGTTTACGCTGCTGTTCAAAAATAACCTGGTTTCGCCAGGTTTCACGAATTAATCTTCATCGTTAAAATGTTATTGTCATTGTTACGGTAACACGACTGAGTCGATTGAATTTTGTTCATGTAAATCCTAGTTTTTCAGTTTCGGTTTTATCATGGAGATTCTTTTGGTTTTGTCAGCACTTTCTGGGAGTTGTGCTTCGGTAGCGATAGGATTATGTTTCTCACGAGTTCCTCAGAAAAACAGAGACATCTTACAACGAGAAATCTTCTAACTCGTGAAGAAAATTTGTCCTTGATTCTAAAAACCAGATCTAAATGTGTTCTAGACAATTATTAGTAGCTATATGCTACATGTATAATATGCTTTTGAAGTGCAAGAAAATGTTCCTATTAACAAATTCTAATAGCACGGTTGGGCTATGTTTACTCTAACGAATTATCTAGTCTCCATAAGGAACGTTTCCCCTCGTCTGGTATTAATAAAACAATTAGCGAGAATGAAAATTCCCATAGAGATTCGCAACCTAATTGTTACGAATACACGAATCGCTCTGAGCATGAATAAGAATTGGCAGGAATCCACAGGACGAAGTGACGGATTAATTGAACCTTGGCGCCGATGACGGTCGAGTAGAGTTTAGCGACCGAATGATCATTCGTTTCAGCAAGCCTGTGTCCGCAATCAAGTGCTCGAAGAGGGTCCGGCAGGGGTTTCTGCTCACGACGCGCCGCACCGGGGCCGGGGACCAGCCACGCGATGCATGCGGCCTGCATCGGCGCTGCACTGTTTGCCGATCAAACAGACTTTATAACGAGATGAACGCGTGCAGCTTGTTGACGGAAAATATTGGACGATCGTAAGGCTCGACATTGTGCTCGACAAAAGGGCGACTGTTATATTTCCACCGGATAGAAACGGGCAACTGGAGGGAAAAGGGGAGGGCGGGCCTCGGCCCGGCCGAGGGGTTTCGAGGAGGTTTCCTACATATCGTTGCGTGGATGGGCGCGGGGAGATCGAAATCGACACGATTCTTCCGAGGGCAGAACAGAACTAAGTCCCGCCGATTCCCGGCTCCATATTAAGTGAACACATTCGCCGAGGCCGAGGAGGTATCGGATATGCTTCTGACACTGATTCACCGAATGTCAATTTAATGGCCAGACACCGATCGCCGTGACGACGCGAAGCCAGCCAATTTCCACAGGCAGCCCGACCGGGGAGAGAGAACGTGGGAGAGCCATCCGTCGAACCATCTTTACGGTTTTGTGCCAAAACTTGTCGAACGGATGCTCGCCTTTCGGACCGGTCCTCCCTATTGTTATGTAACTCGAGAGTCTTCGGAACAACTGCGTCCGTAGTAACGCCGATACGTTCTAACGAGTTCTTATGCCGCCCTATTGTTGCCACCGTCCGAATTCACCCTCCACCCTCCACCCTTCATCCTATCCTCCTATCATTCTCTGTCTCAATCGCTCTGTCTCCCTCAACTCTCAACTCTCGACACTCGACCCTCGACTAGGAAGTCGAACGTCCTGCCCAGCAAACACGGGAACGGGACGTCGCGCGTCCCGTCGACCTCGCCAGTTGCATCTACCCGCTTCGCGATTGCTTTGTATTAGCATAGTTCTATGGATCGTAAAATAGTCCGAGCATTCTGCATTATACAGCACGTTCCTGAACCGATGGTCCGAATGTCCATGGTCATAGTAGACCAGATTTTCCAGGAAACTATTCAGAATTATTATTAACTCAATTGAAGTAATTATTACATGATTAATAATTACTGCGTTAATCATGACCAACGATTACATTTACTTTAATTGTTTAAGTTATCATAGGAAATTACGTTAATAAAGATATGTAACATTTCCATATTTTTCTTGTCATCAAGAATATTTAGTTATTGCAAAATTAGTTGATCTTCTCGAAAACCCCTCTTACCAACGATCATCCTAGAACGATTTTTACGAATTGAAAATTCAATGAACATTCTCAGTTCGGTAAACTTCTGTAAAGTTGACAGATCGTCAGTCCGTCGTTGAAATTGATGGCGCATATACGCAGTCTATCGTTTCGCGTAACCAACAAATTCGGACGAAAATATCACAATCAAATTGCAAACAATAACTTGGCTAGTTGTCAGTCGTTCGCCACCTAATTCTCTGATAGACAGCTGAGAAGACAACCGGTACCCGGTTGGATAAACCCGAGTATTATCAAACCTGTCAGCAATCTCGACACTTTGCATCTGTGCCCAATATCTCCGACCTTGGGAGTTGGCCTACCCGTTGTAGTTTTACGTCTGCGTCGCGGCGACAACGAGGACGACGACGACAGCTCGCCCGCACGAGACACACGATGACAAACGTTGCCATCTAAACAAAGGGTCTCGGGTTCTACGTGCGGCAGACACGCAATTTCCGCGACATGTAAACCACGCGAAATGAATTTTTGCCAATCACGCACGTGCGTCAGCGATGCGATAATTCTGCTAGTTAGCTGGAATGTCAGCGAAAAAGTAAGTAAGAGCACTCCTTTGCGAAAATAGATAACGCCTTATCATCGGTCCTTTTACTTTCCGAAGGGTACAATTTACCGCGGATGCCTCTTATCTTAGATTAGCAAACATTGCTTTCTGCACTCTACAATCACTCTGCAAATAAGAAACTTTTCTAATCTAAGCAAACAATTTTCTATTCTATGATAATTTCTGCTGACAAATATTCCACAAGATATCGCCCTAGATATCTCACTCTAGACATCTAAGACATCCTATCTCAACAGAACGATCTTTCACTCTATGATTGGGTTAATTCACCTGATTATCCTATTTACTTCAACTTATTTCATCGTCACATAACAGTATACGTAAATTAACACAACGTAACACTCCCTAAAATCTGTTCGGTTATTTTTACTAATATGGTATATTTCCAGACCAAGCAGAAATTATTTAGTAATCGAATGATCGTGAGATTACAAAATGTGGGAGAATTGAATTAGTTTGTATGAATTATTTGTGTGAATTAACAACGAGAATTGTGCGAGGATCCTGTGATAAATTGAGACAGCTATCGAGTGTATACAATTTAATTTGTCTAATATGATTGTTAGAATTGAATAGTATGTTTAAACAAAATGGCATTACCACTTCATCCAGAAAATCAGCTTAAGACAAGATATGCGACAACGCCTATTTATTTCTATCGTAAGTGTATCAAATTCGCAGACTAGATAGTTAGAAGCATTCGAAACAATAACATCGTTGGAGAGAGATATAAAGTATCTCGGTAGTGAAAAGAAATTAATTCTCAAAAGGAGGCATGATTCCCGTGGGCCATTTTAATGGATGTAGTACAATAAGTGACGCAGCTGTTTGAATCGTTTCTCACCGCTCCTCCATGCAAAGGGGATGCTAACGCACAAAAGTGTAGATTCATCCGTCTCTCGCAACTCTTACAGCTTTCCCCTTTCTCTATTCTAGATGGTATTCCTTGTCAGGAATGATGTATCGATACAGCTGGAACCGTCGAATACAAGCCTGGAACAATGGTACTTCACTCTGTGCTCAGCAATGAATGGATTTTGCGTGTTCGTCGCTTATATTATTACATTCAACCTCTAAATTACACAATTTATTCGGAGCAAGTGAATCCGAAGATTTCACTACAATATTTGCTGTCTAAACATATGTTAAATTCGAGTAACCACAAATTGTCCAATATTTCAGTTGTCCTACAGTGATAAACAACGTTGAATAATTTAGTAATTTCAAGAATGAATTTACTATCAGCAACTTGACTTTTTCACATAGATCGCTTGGTCCGATCGTAAAATAGTTATTCCGTTTTAAAAGTTGTACGAACATTTTGTACACCAACTGTATATTATAAGTCGATTTACTAAAGTAATGAGATTTCGACTTACCTGCAGGAAGTACCTAATGAGCGAGAGTCAAACCATTATACGGAATTTGTACAGGCAACAACAACGTGGATCCACGAAACGATACAGCTTTTGAAACATCGTGAGTGGGTTTAGTAGCTAATTGGCCCGTTTGTGGCGAGGACATGAAAAGGTAACGCTCGCACGTGTTCCTCTTAAAAACCGCAATTCCGTCGGCAGTTCTGTCAGCAGCACCCGAGCATCTTCGCGGTGCCAAACAATATGTACGGAACAAGCGCCGTAGGATAATTAGGGTCGGGGTACGTGTGCTGTGGAAAAAGAAGAACGAACGGCATAGTGAAGCAGAGGAAAGAAGCCTGGGGAAAACATATCTCAATCGTTGCGAGGCCTCGGGGATGATGCACGTGTTCGTTCGACGCCCACCTTTTTCGAGGGACGTCTCCGTCCAGGCGCGGGGCGTTCCGACGTCCCGACGTCCCGACGACCCGATGACAATCGATGCCCGTCCCGTTCGGTATTTAATACGTTCTCGTCTGTCATCGACGGATTTGATAACGCATCGAGGCGCCTCGGAAAGGGGGCAGACGGGAAAAAAGAAACGGAGAAGAAGGGGACCGCGACAAGAAAAGGGTTCGCGCGTATAAGGATGCCTTTTGATTTATGTAGTCGCGTCTGCGAAACGACGTCGAGCATCAATCACTGGTATGGAAGCGTCGACGGGGCGGGCCATCCAGCAGCCATATGCGAATCAAGGGAGGACTCGAATAGACAGCGCCGACGAATCCACGGAAAAACCTCCTCTGCCTATCTTACCCATTTCGCCTCTTCCACGAGTCTTCGAATCTTCTTGTCCAACAATTCGTCGAACCGCGATCCAACGCATCAAGAATTTTACGTATTTATAGAAAAAATGGTCTCCTAAGATACGAACCAATAAATATTTACCTAAAGAAAATTTAGCTTGGAACTATTTCCGCGAGAAGTCAATTTTTGTGGTGCTGCTGGTTTCAAATGGTGTGCATCAGGAAATTCCGGTTTTCTATGAAAATTCTCTTGTTTCTTGAACATCCGTAATCCTCCTGGGATTACCGAGTTCGCAGTTCCTAGATTTGACGAATTTTCGAACCATCGATAATTTCAGCTTGAACCCCTTTACACCGAATCAAGATGATCGAGTCATATTTGCTGTCAACTACGGCAACTTAGAATTTAATCAGTTACATTTTCCATTGTTCGTAGCCGTTATAAGTCTCGATTCGAATTTCGATGGAACGATCGATCGCGCATCGTGCTATTTCAAAATGAATCGTCGCGATCAAGTTACATCGGTGATCTCGTACAAAACAGAACGTCTGCCGAAAGTTTGAGGAGGCTGCCCGCCTCGTCGCTGCTAACAAGCTCGATTTGAAATAATATCTCCGGTTAATTGAAATCTGATCATCGAAAGGCACCGGTCGAGCTAGATTTTTCAGCCGTTTAATCCACGGGATATCGCGAATATAGCATCACTCCCAATTGAAATTCCTGTCGGAAGTTGTACAGGAATTCTCAAGCGGAGTAAGAGCGATGTAGATGCGGAATCTTCGGAGGATCCTGGAATTTCCACGAGGAAGTGAGCACGTGGCATCCGGGCTTCGAAAAGTTTTCCTGTCAGCGATCCACCGATTCGTAAACGATGCCGGGTATTCCGCGATGGTTACGCAACGATCAACTTTCGCCGGATCCGCGATTTGAACAAAGTTCCCTCCTCTGGATAGGCGAGTGCAAGTGCGTGGCCGTCTCGTGGCAAGAATTCCGGGACACAATCTTTCCGCTGCGTTTCGCTGGTTCAAAGATTCGTTCCGCGGGCTCCTGTTGTCCCCGGGCCGGGCCCCTGTTGTCTCGCGCAATCTCGAGTGGAACAAACGACCGGCCCCCAAACTCACAACTATTCCTCAGATCTCCGGTCCGATGAAAGAGAGCTAGGATTCGAAATGAATGGAACGAGACAGGAACCGCGAACCGTTGCCCTAAGACTTCGCCTTTGGAATCTGTCCAATTCGTGTCGCGGCAGCTTCCCTTTTCTCCGAGGAATCTATTAGATTGCCGCGAAAGTTGTGCCCCAAGCATCTTCTTTGCAGCGAGAACTAAAAGTATTGTCGCTTTAATTGCCGCCAACAGCTTCGTACACCATCGATCATTTTTCTTCGATTTTTCTACGACAAATTTTCCCCGCTCTTCCACTTGCGGAAGACGAAAAATGACTGACGAAAATTGATGACAGCCTGTATCACGTTGCATTCGTTATTCCCGACACGTGTGTAACACGTTGGGTTACGTGTTACAGCAAAGACTACTGTAAAACGCATGGCAGTTGGACGCGTGTATTGATAATCGAACGTTCCCAACGTGAGAATAGATTACGGAAGTCGGAACTCGACGAAATCATTTGTTATGCCTGTGACATTGTTTGTTGTAATTGGCGAAGACAGCTGTTCCTGCATATTTTATCTTATTGTCGGTTTTAATATATGGCTCAGCGCATTCATTATCACCGTATAAATACCCGCGAATTCGTTGGTTTAGTCGAGTAGAAGCAGAGACGAACGTACAAACAAGATGCGTGCGACAGTACTGTGTGTTCTCGCCCTTGTTGGCGCCACGTGTGCTCTTCATATTCCTTCACGTGTCTCTCGGCAGTCGGTGAGTCCTCTCTGACTATCAATCAACATCCTTTTTCTTCAGAATTCATCAAATACTTTCGTGCGAATATTTATTTCAATTATCATTCACGTTCGACACCGAGAAACTGCATAGAAAAATCCGATCAATTGGTGTTTTCTATTCTACAATTTTTACAATGCAATCGATACTTTCCTAGATTGCAAATAAATCGAATGAATATTATGCATTTACGACGAAACTGAGTAAGTTAAAGCTAAAAGAGCAGGAAGCTTGATAGAATCGAACATTTATACATTGTCTTCAACATATTAACATTTTTAACGAAAGAAATATACTTTCATTCAGTTTCTACATCTTGCAATTGATGCGTACAATTTTTATTTTGCGCGAAGATCTACAGCCTACGAATGATGTTCCAAATTATGATCTACTTCGCATTGTTGTTTGTTCGTATCTACAATAAACTGCAAAAAAAGGTTGTACAAAGGTAATCTTAGAAAGATTCATCATCTCCCACAAGCGAAAGTAGAATACGGGGAGAATTTTCGGCGATAGCAAATAAAATGAAAAGATCATTGACTTTGCTTTGGTGCAACGTTCCTTCTGAATTCAATAGTAAAATAAATTCTTGCTCCCACAGATACTAGGTTTCCCGCTGCCAAACTTTGGTGGTGACGATTCTTCAAGCTCGTCTTCATCATCCGCAGAGGACCCGTCCACCCTCGACCTCGCGAGTGATTTGTCACAACGGCTTGTCCAGGACATCGAGAATGTCATTGGAAAACTCGGATCAGCAGGGCTGTTTCCATTCACTCTCGGCTCGTCGCTGTTCAACACGCTTGTCGATGAAGTAACGAAATGGTTAAGCGGCATTGTTCGTCCGGACAACACGCCTTTCGACGGAGACGTTGTGGTATTGGCTGGCGATCTGGTGCACAGCATCGCCAAGGACGCCGAAGAAATAGTTGTGTCTATCGGCTTCGACTTGTTCCAACCAGTCAAACTGAAGGCAGATTTATTGAAAATCATTATCCGTGACGTCACGCAATGGCTGAAGAAGATCCTTCCGAACGGAGGACGGCGATCAGGTCAGTCAAACCAACCCAAAAAACAAGATGCCTAAAGGACAGGTATGGCTCATTGTCAATTAAGTTAACAAACGCAATCTTTCTCTGACGCGACAGCTATTAAACCCGATGATAGTCTTTCAATTTCTCCAAGCTTCTCAGCGTCCTCCTAGCACAGCTTTAGCGGTTTCTGATCCCAAAATCATAGCTTTTGTAATACTCTATCGATCCTTCGATGATGGATTCTTAAACACCAGCTTCTTCTGCATCGTGTTTTATTCCATCCGAATTTGGCTGTCCAGATTCGCCATCTAGCGGGCCTAGCAGACCTACAAATGGGCCCAGTCCGATTAGCAGACCTAGCAGACCTAGCAGACCTAGCAGACCTAACAGACCTAGCAGACCTAACAGACCTAGCAGACCTAGTAGACCTTCTTCTCCTGCTCCTCCTTCTTCTAGTAACAGGCCCTCACAACGACCTCCACACGGCTCCAGTTCACATGTTCCTCCGTCCCAAAAGCCGACACAGCGACCTCCACACGGCTCTAGCTCTGCCCCTCCATCCCACAGGCCACCACATCGTCCTCCACACGGCTCTAGCCCTGCACCTCCACCCCACAGGCCACCACATCGTCCTCCTCACGGCTCTAACCCTGCACCTCCACCCCACAGGCCACCACATCGTCCTCCTCACGGCTCTAGCCCTGCACCTCCACCCCACAGGCCACCACATCGTCCTCCTCACGGCTCTAGCCCGGCACCTCCACCCAACAGGCCACCACATCGTCCTCCTCCATCCAGCTCGCAAGCTCCTCCTCCATCCAGCTCGCAAGCTCCTCCTCCATCCAGCAAAGGACCTGGATCTAATAGCCATCATAGACCAACCTCGTCGCGTCCTAACAAACCAACCTCGAAACATCCTAACCAGAGCACGGCGCGCCCAGGTCATTCAACGCCGCCGGGTAGTCGACCACCGCACCGGCCCTCGACATCTCCTTCGCAGCAGCCATCCAGCACGACGGAAAAAGTGGTGAACTCCAGAAGCGCAAGGGCCATCCAGATCTCCATATCCGGCGATATCGACATAAAGAAACTAGAGAATGCTTTGGCTAATGTCAACTTCAGCGATGTCACCATCGCGATCCCGAGGATACCAGACCTGACAAAAATCAGCGAATTGCCAGCCCTGCCCGGATTGGCGGATGCTACCAAGCAAGCCAGGAAGCTCCTGATCAAAGCCCTCGACGCTGCAGCAGCCACTGTCCCGCAAGCTATCGAAACGGCTCTTAACCTTGCTATTAAAAGCGCGAACCCACCTAGCGCCATCGCCGAAGTAGTGAGCATCATTCTCAAGACGTACCTCAGCGTGGCTCAGACGGTAATCGCCTTGAGTCCTGCGGCTCTCGCTTTATTGAAGGAAGCTGCGATCATTTCCGGAAACGCTGTCAGCACTGTTCTCAGTGTTCTGTCGACGAGCGTCGCTGCTGGAGTAGAAGCACTCCTCTAAACTGGAACTGGAAAACATTTCTAAACTTTGTAACGAATCAATATAAAAATACATTGGTTCGTGCTATGTATTGTCTACAGAATATAGAAGCCTTCAAATAAAGGTGTTGGTTAAATAGCGTCTCTTGAAAAACCCCGTTTGCCTGTCAAATTGCTTCCACTGGCTCGAAGATTAGATCCGTCTTTTGACCCGACACATTTGCTAATATTAGTTCGTTAGCAGCCTTCAATATTCCTTTATCAAGTCACATGCATCCTTTAATGTTGCGTTTATAGTAGAGCTGCGACAGTCATTTAGGAAGCTTTCATTATGAACGAACAGATGTTTCTGTGCTTCATTTTCATCGTCGTTCAATCTGCATGCTTCAGGCAAGCATGCAATGCCTTTAGAATACAGAATTGCTGATGGAAATACAGTAAACGAATACCTACCGTATTTCGCACCGTTTGGAATTGTACGATCATATTCCATACAATTGAGAATTGGCACGGAGATTATACAAAAGTATGAAAACTGAGTCCTACGTCCCAAATTATCAATTCCGATGCATTCGATAATTATCTAACTATTTTCTAAGCTTCCGATCAAAGCTGCTTAGTTGCCGAAGGGTGAATTTTGTTATAATCTGGTCAGAACTCGAAACGATGATTGTTAAGATGCCGAGCGCGTTAAACGGGGCACCCTCTACACCGATGTACGCGAAAACCGCGGTCCGACTTGAACTGTCCGAGTCGCTGCCAGTCGCTCCTAACAATCTGTTCTTTCCTGTGATAAAATTGTCACCTTGCGTGCATAAAACATGAGGATATTCGAGGACGCGCTGGAACGCGGTTCTCCTGTGCCGCAAATCTACACGCGGAAATATGAAAGAAGCTCTCGACTGTATGTAGTTCTCGCGGCGTAGGCGTCGATGCCGATGCCCGTAGGGTTGTCGATGGAGACTCCTTCGTCGACGGCGAGGAGAGGCCCGGGAAGGTAGAGGAAAACGAGGAGGAGGCGGCGCGGCGGAGGAGGTGGCAACCGAGAGAAAACGAATGGTGCGGGAAAGGAAAGGAAAGGAACGGGTCGCTCGAGCGCATATTTCCACCTTGCCGCCTCCATCGTGAGCGTTAAAATACATTTTCCAAGGAAGTGTCGTCACGGGAGGGCCTCCAGCTGCTGGTCGTGATATTCTACATGCGTAATGCTCACGCGGATATTTCCATACATAAATTTCATCCGGGAGAAAGTAGGTGGCGGCGCGGTGCGGTTGCACGTCCCCGCTGATGATGCCGTCTTCAGGACGTGCTCGAGAATCCGCTGGGTGATCGCGCGTCGAGCAACGCTTACGTCCGCTATCGCTCCTGTCGTTACGCGAGCCGTGTCAAAATGTTTCCCGGAAAACTTTCCGCTATCTAATATTCATCGATACCTCCAACGCCCGGCAAATGCGAACCGATTCCCTTCTGGGTTAACGAACCACCTGCCTGCGACCTTCCTTCTTCCGACGCCACTTGTCTTCGGACATCAACTCGCCACAGTGACACAATGTACTGGTACTGCAGGGAAGTATGTCAAACTGTCGCAAACACACGGCGACGATTTTTATGAAATAATTTATTCGTACACAGGTTGAATCACGGTTGAAAAACGAGACGCTTTAATTTATCTGTTTCTACGGAAGATAGCGGCATGTTTCAAAGGTGAAGTGGAACCTTTCGAAGTGGCCATTATGATGATGTACACGGACCTTCCGAATGACCGGTTTTTGAGGGTCATTTCGAGGTCATCGATGTTTTTCTAAATGGTAATACGTAATTTCAATTTCGTTACGCGATACCATACAATGACCTTGAAACGACTGTAGCTTTGGAAAGTATTTGAAGGCTTTCCGTTGCATACGCAAAATAGAGAATTTTCGTCTGGTCACGATTCTCCGGTGAAATACACATGCAATATACACATGCAATGTACACGAATGTAATAGAGTACGGTACATTGGTGCAAGAAATGGAATATTTTCTAAAGTTGTACGGCCGGTTCTGTATTTTTGAATACCGTTTTTAATAGTACAGTTTACTATGAGAAACTGCTATACGATACATTAGCATCTATCATATATTAATCACTTTTGCGAGGGTAGACACTTAACGCAACAAGCTCAACCGAACGAAAAATCGTTTTCTAACGAACCGTGTTTAACACTTCCCGTCCTCTTTCTGACCGTCTTCTGTCTGATTGTATCTGAATCCCATATGCGTGGGAATATTGCATCCGTTGATTAGGGGATTCTCGATGCACGCTTGAACGATGTGAGCGATCTCCTCGCATGTTCCGTAGCGTCTGGGAGTCAGCATCATTTCAATAAAGCGTTTCCTTACTTCTGCAGTCTGCGTAGCTGAAGGAACGTAAGTTAGTCGAAAGTCCCGATTCAATTAGTCCGAAGAAATAAACGGGTGATTAGAGTGGCTTTGTAAAACTAGTTTGAAATATTGCAAATCTACTATCATTCCTGTACAAATCGTACGTATCGCATACATATCACATACCTATCACAGAATCCAGGAAATTTTGTAAAAAAAAATTGATTGTATCATTGCCATTCGAGCGTAAAAAGTTAAAAGAATTTGCCTAGTTCCCGTGAACGTCTACGAAAGCCCGTATTAAATTCTATTAAATTTGACACGGTACAATTCTTCTATTTGCCATTGCCGAATGGTTACAAATGCAGAAAATTCAGCAGTACAAGAAGAGTGCAGTTTGCATCGTTGTGTTTCAAGAGAAGAATTCGGGTTTTAATGTTGGACACGGAGAGATAAAAATTGGTGGTCTCACCTGTCATGGGGCTGTCTACGAAATTGGGACATACACCAACGACGCGTATACCTTTTTGCGCGAGACCTCTCGCCAAAGGGACTGTCATGCCCGCAACCGCAGCTTTCGAGCCACTGTAAGCGACAAATTCCGGCGGCGCATCGTACGCCATCATGCTCGAGAGATTGATAACGACACCTCTCTGTCGATTCGCATCCGGTTTGTTTTCTGCCATTAGCGGGGCCATTAACCGGGTCACGTTGAACAGACCCCACACGTTCGTGTCGAACAAGCATTTGTACAAGTCCAACGGATGCGGCTTCTTCTTTTTGAAATTGTACACCGGGTACACGTTCGCCACTCCGGCAGAATTCACGAGCACATTTACACCTCCGAATTTATCTTTCACGCATTTTATGCTCTCCTGTACGTCCTTCTCCACTCTTACCTACGGAACGGTGCCATCGATCAATTTTAATCGATGTGCCGATTTGACGGCACATTTCGCTCGACAAGTGTTCAAACGATTGAAACTTTGTCCTTAGTACGTTGCTTCGTATCGAGACGCGATGCACATTATCGACACAAGTCTTAATTTCTATTAATATTTCTATAAATACAATTCTGTTTCTCCGTTATCGATAATTAAGCGCTCGAGAGAATATAAAGATACGGACACACGATGCAGATGTAAAATAAATCTTACGGGAAGGGTTTAATTACTTCGAAGAAGTAACTTAATAATTTAACTAAATATTCCTTGCATGTCTACTTCTGTTTCAACGCTCAAGTACCGATAACAGAAAAACCGCATTTGATTAAAAATACATCTCTTACCATTCCTGGTCTATTAAATGAAAATGATTTCTAATTACTTGCGCCCTCAAAATTGCCATAAAAGAATGAATTTTGCTTCAGTAAAAAATGTTACGAGTCTGCGGAACTTGAATCGACGAGGTGCTCGGGTGAAATAGAAGGTAAAGGTGGAAATAAAAATGTGTCTTCGGCGCGGCCGTTTTTTAAGCACGCTGTAAGTTCTCATTTGCTTTAGGGGATGTAGTTTAAGATCAAACTAAGTTACGAGCGAGCGCGATCGTCTTCCAGAAACGCTTTGAACAGCGTCGGACGCGAACTTTCATCGTAATGCCATTTTATGTGGTATAACGCGGAACCTAATCCGTAGAAACGATATCGGGCGTAGTTTTATAACAAACTCGACTTACGTCGGTACACGAAAATAAAGCTCTGTCGCCCAGACTCTCGGCAACTTTCATTCCAGTGCAGGATATGTCGGCTAGCACTACTTTACCACCATGGCAGTAGATTTTCTCGGCGATAGCTTTTCCTATACCGTGGGCGCCGCCGGTTATGTAGGCAACAATATGCTGAAAAATTCAACCAAAGTGTTTCGAGAGCGATAGATCGATAGATTTTACCTTGGATATAGAGCAGCGGAACCGGTCACTATAGGGTGACCAATTGCTGTGCCTGTGGTTCCTTCTTTGGCATGGTTCACGTTAGATTTACCGAGTAAGACATATGAAATCTTTTTATTCGAAAATAATCAAAATAAAGGAATAAATATATGAATTTAATATGTCGTATTCGATAAATACTTATGTAAATAATAACGTGTAGAATATAAATACTATACGTTAAATAATGTATATAATACGATGATAAATAATAAATAACTATGACCGAATGGAAATCAAAGGCAGAGCAATCGGCGACCCCACGGTAACCGACTGCACTAGCCTAATAATTCGATACTTCGGGAATACGTATTATCACGGTGACACCTTTGCCATCGTTTAATAAATCCAAAGAAGATTTGAATAACGAGATTTTAAAGAAATTTAAGAAGGCGAATTATCATAATGTTACCTGCATTTTCCCCATTTTGACATTCCTTGGTTATTACACACCGCGGAGCTGAAATTGGATTTCCCTTGTTCCTTAACTTTCCCTCGTTTCGTCTAAGAAGATTTCAAGTTAGTCGAGTGCTTCGAACATTCTAAGACAAACTTTAAAAATCCGATGAATCGAGTTCCTTCCCTGCCTTCCCCACCCTCGAGTATTACCCGATGCAATTATTTTTAATGGAGAACGAAATCTCCGGAGTATCTCTAAACCCCGCAATCCATGGACCAATGCTCTCCATTGATCAAACGTTTATTGATAAAACGAAATAACCGTTGCTTACCGGGTCCTTCCGTTTTCTTCGTGGAGTCTTTTATCAGTCAATCGATGCAGGGCATCGTCGGATGACAGTTCTCGCGGCGAAACAGCGGTCAAAATGAAGCGACTGTCATTCTCTTTCACAATGTTCTATCCTCTTCGTGAATGCAACCGATAGATGGCTCGAAAATTATAACGTTGCCTGCTTCACTTCAGGTTGGATAGAATTTTTAGAAACGTACAGACCAGAGATTACACAGATTGCCAGACGATTCGATAACCAGTATTATCGAAAGAGAAAGAAAATTGCATGAATATGTGAAGAAACGAAAGCGTTTGATGGTTAACGATCGTAAATTAATTCTATTCTTTCGCGATTTAACAGGACGCTTTAATTATTTGCCTAAAATATTAGACGTGCTCGCTGAAATACAAGAAATGATCTGTACCAGTGATATTACGATTTTATTTTCAACAGAAGAAATCATGCTGCCAGAGCGAACGAGATTTCTCTCTTATTTTAGTTTCCATAAAATGAAATTATTTCTTATTCATTGTAAATATAATACTTATAGAGAAGTAAGATTAACTTTTCATATATTATGGTAAAGTTGGGGGAAGATCGAATCGGTTTCAAAGCCGCGTGGTATATTGTACGATCGGAAGGTTAATTAATTTTGTAAAAATGGCAGTTTGGATGGAACGATGACGGAGGAGTGGATTGTCGTACGCGTCGAGGAACAAGGTCTCGCGATACGAAAATTCGCAGGGAGCATCGATCTGGTGAGCCGGCAACGTCAGGCTGACCATGTAACCTAATTCGCGGCGATTAAATGCAACGGTTGTGATAAGGCTTGTAAATTGAGCGAATTATGCCGTTGGTACCGTTGCTCGACGTAGCCCCGACCGATTAACATGCGCATTACGCGAGCTAGGAACGCTCGACCTGACATTTACATCGGAACGTGTCGAACAACCTGAGACCTTTCTAACACCTGGTGCCTGGGATCACTCCAAGCACTCTGCTTCATCGAACTCAACCTTTGTCTTTACCCTGAGCCTCCACTCGGATATTCGGTCGAACGAAATAGGTCTCGAACGAAATTCGACCCTTCAATTCATTTTCCAACTTTACTCCTATCCTGAACTTCCAATTAATTTTTAATTAAATCAGTTGTAATCAAAACTCTTCGCTTTAAATACCAAGCCCCGTAATCGTAAACTCAATTTATTCGTCCCACCGCACCCTTTATGGTCATTACAATAATTTTAACGGAATTATCAGATACGAAAACTCTTATAGCAACACAACATAAATATCTTTCTGTGACTTCCAAATCTTAAGACGCAATTTACGTTATGATTTTCGAATAAAATCACTATATACGTTATGTTTTGTAATTTAAGGGGTATTTTGCCCGATTAATTAATAAACAGCAATGATAATAGTAATAATTCATGTTCGATGATTTCTGCAGGCGATTGTTTTGAAATTAATTGCACAGAGTTTGACTATTCGATCATGTAAATTCTCATGCATTGCTGCTTGCTTTCAAATTCCTATTTCGACCAAAAAATATTTAACAAATATATAATTAACAAATTAACAAATATCAAGATTTAAGTGTCGAAATTGCGTCTCAAACTGAAGGGTCAAAAACCTCACAAATTCAATATCTCTTGAAAACTATTAAGCACAGAGAATAATGATATGAATAAAAATCACATCTATTTTTATAAGAAACAGTGTAGCGAAGGAGAAATTTGAGCAAAGTCACAAATGACGCCACAATAGCTAAAAAAACTTGCGTCAACGAGATCTCAGATATTTTTCTCAACAATATTTCCACTGAAATTTTCATTTACCTCCCACGGGAAATATTATTAAACGTTCCTACGGACTTGGGACAAAAGCTCGATCAAATCCAGCCCGGAGAAATCGAAATCTTCTGGTACCGGCATCGGGAATAGGGACCGGAACGGTGGTGGCGTTAACGGAACGATCGACGAGCGCGACGTGTAGCGGCTGCACACTCGGCGCGTCTCGTCTCATCGCCCCCGACGAATTGTTAGTTCGTATGCTCCAGCAATTTCAATTCTTCGCTACTTCCAATTTCCTCGGCGTCATTACCGGCGTTCGTAAACCCTCGGCCACGGAGAAATCTTACGTGGTGTTCTCATTGGAAGAAACCAGTCGTACCCTAACCGCCGTTGGAGCTTCTGCTCGCGACAGCCATCGGCTTTCGTTCCTTCCGCCATATCCGCAGAAGCCCTCTCCCCCTCTCTCCCTCCCCGCCTTGGACCAATCGTCCCTTAAACCGACAATATTCAGCTTCCTAGCGGGGACTGTTCGCCGCTTGCACACATACGTACACAGACCGATAGACAGCTAGCACACGGTTCTGTTGCGTATCGAGCGACGGAAGACAGCCTCTCCTACCTGGGGTACCACCTTCGTTTTGCACACGGCTGCGAATCCTGGAAAAACGCGCAAAACGGGTAGAAATGAGGCGCGCGGAGGGATGAAACGTAGGATGCTGAGGTCGGGACGTGAGCTCGCCGGTATAAGGGGTTGGAGGAGCCACAGAAAGAGACGCTGAGAGAGGATGAGAGAGTCAGAGAGAGAAGGAGAGCGAGAGAGAGGGGGAGAGAGAGGTCGCAGAGGTCGGACACCACGTAAATTGCATACCCGATTGCGGTCTACTGAAGAGTGGCGCCCTCCGCTGGCCAACCCCCTCTTCAGACCGTACCAACCCCAAACTGGATCTAACAAGCCAGCAACCACAGACTAGGTTCAGCTTGCAACGGGACTGCCACCTCTAGGGATTGCCGGCGGGTAAAGCTGGTGAACTGTCCCTCATGTCCTGCCTCGAACTCTCCACCCTCTATCTGCCCTCTCCCCCCGGCTCTCGCAGTCATCCTTACCATCTCGCCATTTCTCTCGCTCCGTCATTAGCCGTGAAAACCTTCGTACTCCTCCACGCGCTCTAACAAGCTCGCTTACCTTCGACTTCGAGACCTACTGACGTCATCTGCACCCACGCTAATCGGCTGCCGTTTCTATCATTCCGGGCTTTACGAAATCCCCATTTCAAAGCGGATTTATCGGGTTGCCGGAGGCTGGAGACCATGCCCAGCAATTCGAACGTTTTTCATGGATCGTCGAGATTACGGACAATCGTCGCAGGACCTTCCTTTGTTTCCTGAAACGATGTACCGATTGGGGACTGTGTCGAATTCGATTTTCTACACTAGACTATTCGGACTAGTTCAGCTTGGCTATTTTAGGACAACTCTGGGAATCGTTTACGCGGGAGGTTTTAGCTGTGTTCTGAGAATGCACATACATTTTTTGGTGAAGGGACAATGAAAATTGGTCATCAGCCTGGCTAACGTAAATGCTCCTGTAACAACTGCAACAATTCGAAGCTGAATTAAGAGAAGACCTTGCCATTTAAGAAAGCCTAAAGAACTGGCTTTTCCAAACTTTTAAATTTTGAATTGGTATCAAAGGTGAGCAGACATGAAAATATGAATTATTTCTCGAAAAATCAGACTGTCACGCAATTCATGACTAAAGAATATCACAATATCAAGAGGAAGCGACAATTAACGTAAGGATTTGCAGTCAATTTGAATAAATTAAAAATAGTATACCGATGCTAATCTTCGTATTCTTTCAACTTCCATTTACTGATTTACATCACAAATTCGCATTGAACGCCCTACACTTTTCATACTCGGTGCAAAATATGTAGCCGATGGCACCGTTCTCGCACATGCATCCTCATTTTCAATCCCGAGCGAAGCATCACTGTTGAATCGAACATCTTTTACATCGCATAAATCTCCGACCAGCTTGCTCCACGGGACATGCCCTGAAATCACAGTTGGTATATTTAAATAAATGTAGTTGCAGTTTATGTACAGTTCGCCAGACACTTTTGATTAACATTCTCGCTGCAGCACGCGAAGGTGCGCATACAATATATATGTATATATAGGCCATACGGAAACTTTTGTATCGGATGAGGGGCACACACCGGCGGATTACCATACGACGAGTGGACTCGTTTAAATGTGAATGGGCAGGCCCCTTGATTTACATGATAAAGAAACAACGTATTCGCTCGGTAAGAATCTTCAAAACTCTTTCGTCGGGAAAAAAAAGGTAATGCGTGAATTGGCCCGTTGCGTTTCAGATCATACTGAATAGATTGGCTACTTAACCTATCCCTCGATCGCATCTGACACAGTTTCCTTCGAGGAACCACACACAGATTATTATTCGGATTGCGCCCGAAGGGCTCCGTATTCCTCTTCAATGAAAAACCTATTCGAAAGCGGAGAAGTGGGTAATTATTATGCTAATAGAGAAAATACAAATGGTGCAGACAGATACACTGTCCTTCGCGTGAAGAGGCCACTGCAAATTTAAATACACTTATTGTTGGTAAGCCTATAGAAATGTTTAATCCTGGTCCGTCCATCGTGCTAACTTGAAACATTTTCGATCGATTTGGAATAAATATTTGAATATTGGAATATATCGGAATAATATTGGAATATTGCCGTGTGAAGTTGCTATGTAAAATTGCTGAATGTGGATATTTTCAAATGTGCGCGTAATTCAACCATGATCAGCATATCGTTGTGAAGGTAATACTGATCAAACCAATAGCACGTTCAGTCTTTAACAACCTGAAGAATCTTATTAGAACCATATGAGGAACAGCATCGCCATATTGACGCGGCTGTGCTCAAAAGTGTAGTCCTGGAGTTTCAAATAAATTCTCAGGTTTCTTTCAATCCAGTATCTCAAACTTCGACATACGATCTAGCTGTTAAGCAAAATATTTAAAATGTTTCAAATGCATCGTCTTCAATGGGTTCAACTTATCTCGTCTTATTTTAACGGTTGATTTTTGAACAGGCAATCTACGGAGTTATTTATTTATATTTACGTGGCCCAGATTTTGCACCGTCGATTGTCAATTTCGTATAGTTTAATAAATTGTCAATTTGGCGAAGTTTAATGAATTCTAGTATCGGAGGACTACCCCATTCGCAATGGTCGCGGAAGCCGCTGAAAGGCCATTTGAAAAATGAGACGTTCGGATAACGAGCCGAGAGGCGGCCAATCATGGAGTCCCGGCTCGGAGATTCCCCGATATCCGTCGAAATTACCAACTTCATTTCGCCACAATTCCCTAGCAGACGTCGAAGTAGCAGACACTGGCCCGACCTCGTTATAAGACTCCGCGGAGCGGCGCGGCGTAGCGGCAGTCAAAGATAACTTTTCCCAATCCGTGGCTCGTTGGTTGACGCCCGGGTCCCGATGTTCTTCGAGTTCAGAGGTTCAGGCGTTCAGGGGTTCAGGGGTTTTGACGGCAGGGAGTGGAGGGGGCCATTGTAATCACCGAGTCGGTAACCCCGTTAGACCTATCTTGCCGGGTCTTAATGTTGTTCGTTGGAATTGAAAAGAATCTCGAAGGGGTTCGATGATGTCGGAGGAAGATGGGTCAAAGGGCGAGGGAGAGGAGTTGCCTGGGTCTAGGAGAGGGACAAGAATGCCAGCCGAATTCAAAGGGGAGGACGAAGCTGGGGGGATGAGGGAGACTTCGCTAGAGAAAAGATGAGGGACCCGGTTGAAGGAGACGGAGACGAAGACGGAGACGGAGATGGAGTGGGAGAGGAAAAGGGAGACTAGCAAGACGAAGAGGAGAGGCAAGTAGGCGGCGAACACAGCTTCGAAGCTCGATTATGTGATATAAAGTTGCCAGCAAGGCGGATAAGGAAGGAGGGCCAAAGGGGCCAAAGAGAGATGCACCCTCGTTGATTGAGCCGCCACCTTCAACGTGCCGCGAACACATGTGCTGGTGGCAACACTCTGATTGGAAGCCAGATGGGCTCTTCAGCCTCTCACCTTCGCGCAGACTGCCTCTCTGTTCCCTTTGAGCACCGCCGACGGTTCTCGCTCCCGCCGTTTCCATCTCCGGCAGCTTTTTCTTCCAAGACACCTGAAACAGAACCCCTCTTTTGCAAAATACCTCGCCCCCGATACCACTATCGCCCGGTAAATGCTGAAATCGTCTTCCCGACGCGACGCCGCGATTAGATCGAAACGAACCTCGGATGAACGAGAAAACTGAGGAAACAAAGTCGATAGCCCCGGGGACTCGGCAGCCTAACTCCCCTTTATTTAAATCTCCTTCGTTTCGCAGTTTTCTTCATTTTGCAGAAGTTGTATGGGAGTTGGAAGTGGAATTCTCGGTCCCAGATAATTTTAGTAAATATAAAAATAACGACTACTCGATGCTAAGTAGCAAAGCTCAAGACCGGCTTCTAGTAGACAGAAATCTTAATGCTTTAACCTACAATGAGGAAAGTCACACGTTTTATATGCCCTTTTAGACTTTGACGTCTTTGAAACGCATAATTAGTACAATAATGTATAATATTATACAGTAGTTGAATATCTAAAATAATGCCTTTGTAGTCCACACGAAAAGAGTACGTAAAACACTTTCGCATTCTGGGAATTCGAATATCGAAAAAATTGAAATCTTTTTGGTTCGTAATGACAGTTTCGTCAATGATTGGTGTGACAAAAAGATTGGGGACAATGAAGACTAGACGAGAGAAGGGAGAAGGTCGTGGAACGGCGAGAGAGAGAGACTGTTACTGTCGACAACAATTGAACGTCAATCAAGAGTGAGAAAGTCTCTAACGGAGCCTAGGTATCCGACAATTAACCCGGCCGGCTAGATAATGACTGTAGTTTATTTAAGTCCAATGAAGATGCCCCTCGGATCTGGCAATGACACTTATTATGGAATGGTTTCTTTCCTACTGTAATATCCAGAAGCGGTAATTAGAGCGTCCGCTAACTGGACTGCTTGCGGGGAACGTGTTCGTGGCAGAGGAGGAGCAGATTTTCTGTCTTTAGCAGCAACACGGTGATGCCTGACTCCTCTCTCCGTATTGTTGGGACTCGTTAATGTCTTCGCGGTGTTATTGTGATTGCGGCCTCATAAAATCCGGCTGTTACAATAACGACTGCCTCGCGAATGCGCCGAGTTTTCGATGACAACGCTGCCTGACAAGTTTTCGAATGCAACGAGCTGCGACGGGACTTCAGAAATCCTCCGCGACGATTGTCATGCAACTTCGGTCGTCTCTGATACGGTTAAACAAACAAAAATAATCGTTAAGAACCATCGAAAGTTTCTCTACAGAAAATTAAATAAAAACACTGTCAGCAAAACAGAGACATTATGGCAACGTGAAGAGTTTACGAAACTCAAAAGACAAAATTAATAAAGGTTGTACGAAATCTCGGTTTACAACTTTTCTTAAATGTGGAAATGTTAATTGCTACATCTAATATAGTTAGCCGCTTGCACATTTGTTCGTTTGTAAAAATAATTATAAAATATAAAATTATAAATTATAATTTGATAATCTGGAAGACTTTAGTATTTTCAATGAAATCAATTTCAATTTATTATCAATGAAACGAAACGAATGTCATAATTTCTTCTTGCATAGTAAATGGCGAAATATATATTATAATACTATTTTTAAGTTCTTCCGACGATTCGACTGCTGCACACTTCACGCATCTATTTTTGTCGTAAATCCATTAAATCCAATGTCTACACATAATAAATTTCAACACACTTACACATGACATACAAACACTATATAAATCTTTATCGAGATTTCTATTGTCTTCTTCATGCCAGATTCTCTTGTATCTTATTAATTTTAAGTGTCATAATTAGTACAGTATCGTATATTTTGTGGCTATTCTTAATCATGTCAAGCATCTCGTCTCTTAAACGAGACCCGTGCATTTTCAAAATTCAGTTTATTCTTTATATCGTTTTCATCTGTTCTCAGTAAGATCATTCTTTTATTTACAGAACGTATTTTCATGTGCAAACACACAATATACGCAATGGTGCTTTCATTATGCCGCTGTTTTCGAACTTCAAACAGATATGCCTTTTGTTTCCACGAATAATATTTCATTATTAATAATTTTAAATATGTTTTATTATAATATTTTGTGCATCCATTAGTTTTATTTACAATATAAAATATTCTATTATATAATGAAAACATACATAGTATTAATTTGATTACGCGGCTTTTATTCTATTACAATAGGATTTGTGATATTCACAGGAACAAAGGGCACGTTCAGCCGCAATTCAAAAAACGGCAATATGAGAAAATACCACATTTAATGAAATTTCTCTGACTGTATGTCAATAAAGCTTCTATATAGCTTACGGGGTACAATTTTGAATTCGTCGAATATTTGGATTTACCGGAAATTATTATTACCGGAAAAAGGAGTTGATCGAAATGATAATACTCCCGAGGGATCCCGGGAATATTTCCTCTGAATGAACGAAGGCAACAAACGACCACGCTCGACGACAAAAAGGAATCGTACATAGAGAATATAGAGGGAGCCGCGGCACTGACGAGCAAAAATAGAAACAAGAAGCGGGAAAATACAACGTAAAAGTATGCAGCGAAAAAATGTGGCAGTTTACCGGCAACATTTTCTTCCGTATTACCACGCTCGTCGTTTTATCTCTCCCCGCGGTCTTTTATTATGTTACTTTCGTTTCATTCGCGTCCGTTCAACTATCCGTTGCCTCGTCGTGTCTCTATTTTAACGCTTGTTCCTATCGCGCGTTCCGATACATTATTCTTACCTTAATAAGGGAACGTCGTTGTGACAATCTGAAAAACAATCTCCTCGTTTTCGTATTTTCTCAGGCTTTAGTATCCACGCATACATTCTCTCGAAATAAAATGTATAAAAATTTCATTCTCAACCTTTTTCCATATTCTATAATTGCAATGCGGAGAACATTCGTTCCCTATCATATTCGGGCTTCAAATATTTATCCATCTTGAGCCAGTGAATAAAAAATATTTTCGCTACTGTGCACAGTATTTAAAACTGTAAGTCGTAAGCAGTACTTTAAATATCTCTAAATATCTCTAAATATCTCTAAAAACGCGCGATATTACGATGCGTACCAGCCACTGTAACTGTCACTTAAAAGAATTTTCTCGTGCAAATTTTATCTAGCTGAAAATGACAATACTATAATAGTATAATAGCATTGTTTCATTGCTGCGTATTCTGTTTTTAAGCGGTTTAAAACATTTTTGTTACAATGCGTACCTTTTAAACAGCGTTTCTCCCTCATATACATTTCTCCCTCAAATTTTATCCAACTGAAAATACTATTCTAAAGGTATTGTTTCATTACTGCGCATGCTGTTACTTTAAACCGGAGTTGGGCATTATTCGAATTGTTTCGAATAAATATTTACCCTACAATCAGATAATATCCGAATGAATTCTTTTTAGTCAAATAACGATTATTCACTATTTGTCATAAATTATTCAAATAAATTGTTCGCGCAATTCTTTATTCTTTATTATAATGCGAATAATTGCTGATTGTTTCTGTTTGTACACAATTTTGTAAGATTATATTTACGCGAGTACATTCGGAATTATATCAATGACAACTATTTGTGGTATTATAAAATTTACGATGGCTTCCTCTTTACAACAAAGAGTAGAAAGAGTACTTTCCAACATGATTTAGTTATGCATCGATGATAGGTCTATTCAAAAATGACAAAGGAATATTTAAGAAATAATTCGATGAACTGTGAAAGAAACACTTACTATTCTATCATTGTTATCCAAAATCGATTATTTGAAACTCGTATGAGTTTCTGTATCAATAAATTCTTATTCGAATGAATTCTTAGTCGAACAAAATCTAATTCGCACCAATTTTCATCCAGATACAGATTTATTCGATTGGACATTTATTCGATAGTCTTTATTTGCTTTCTGTCATTCGACTAAAATGTTGGCCAACTCTGCTTTAAACAGTATCGAAAATATTTTTGTTGAAACGCATACCTGCCACTTCGAGCACGGTTTCGAATATTCGTTCGTGGAGTTTCGTCCAGTCGAAAGCTCCGGTATAAATTGTCCTATGCGAAACAAGTTGACTGTTCAGTTGCACGACGGTTCCCTACAAATCGGTACTTGCTCTCAGGGCGCTTCCCGGCGTGTTGGCTCGCATGTATTGACCGTAGATTATGCAAAGCCCCTAAAGGATAGCGGAAGTTGGATGTCTCGATACCCGGGGATGGTCTAAAGAGGTTTAAAGAATTGAAAACGCCGGTTTGATTGCACCTGGAACTGCGGGAAAATCCGGGTCATGCCAGTTGATGGTAGTTCTGATCTTAGTCCTTCGGAACTTTCGAAGAGGCTTCACGATCCGTCGTTCGTTTTATTCAAATTCTTTCGGCTGAGTCCGCCACACACGGTAGTCTGAATACGGAACAAGCCTATCTAGAGGATCATTCGGAGAATTCCGGTATTTTACATTAATACGATTTCCAAAGTTGACAATGCCGCTTGAGTATTCGTTTCTCCGTGTCCCTTTCCCGGGCGAACTTGCCGTTGCTGTTAGAATACATTAACGTATTTGATTTACTTAAAACTTTCCCAGGACCTCCTACGGTCCTGGAAGATTGCTATGATTTTTCTAGGTCTCCAAACACTCCCGCGGTATCGTTACTCAACCCGAAACTCCCGGCAATTTTCAGATTCGTTCGGGGAAATGGGATTTCCTCTGATTTTTATGGAACTTATACATTTTCTAGCAATACTTCTGGGACCCTTTTAGCAGCTGTTATTCATAGTGATTTATGCCGGTTGTTTCGCATAAAACAGACCACTTATCTTCTTTAGGTCCTTATGGAATTTCTAATTTATCAACGTCCGTGATTTGTAACTTGCCGTCGCCATATTTCAATTTTTCTGTCAGTCAAACACGTGGATGATTTTCTAGATAGATCTCGTAGCATTACAACTAGAGGCGACAATTAGGTAGTCTGTTGTAAGTATCAGGGACACGAATCGACGATTTTACATGAACCTATTGTGGTCGGATGTCGACATCAGATTTGCATATCTCAGAATGTTCCCATTGTTTTAACTTTCTATGCATAATCTAGTTCTCCGAGGGAACTGCTCTTAATACGTTAAGCCAAACAATTTGTGAACATTGAAAAGTAAATGCAATTTAAAACATTGAAAAGATTAAAACAATATCAGTTGCTGTATTTTATTCAGCTCCAAACGCTGTAACAAATTTTTATTTTTCATAGAGATACTGTGACCCTATCAATTTGTACAGGATTATTTGAAATGGTCAGCGTAAAGTTACATTGCAATTCCGTCTTTTTATTATGACAGGCTGCAGACTTTTATGTAAAATGAAAATATTCTATATCAGTTGTATAATCATTTGTGTATCGTATGTAACACATTTTCGTCAAAGTTGCATCAACGGGCCAACGTTACCGAGCTTTTCTCGATGAAATTGTTTCAATTCAAACAAATTAAATGCGCATACGTTACCGATTAACGAAGCATCAGAAGAAACATATTCATCGCGCCAAGAATACACCTCCAATCTCTATCCACTTCCCAAGAATAAAAATATTTCAAGATCATTACATTTTAATAAATCATTAAAAGTGGGAGCAATAAAAACGAGCGACAGTTATTTTGAGAAATATCAGTCCCGCAGACGCACAGGTACGTTGCTATCACCTTGCCGCAGGCTATAGCAGTTCTCCCGAGCTGGTTTCACCAACGATTCGGAAAACCTGACGTCGATAATTACTCGCGGGTCGATTCACTCAATAACAATCTCACCGAAAATCGCTTTATCTTCCTTACAACAGATTCCGGTGGCGAATTAAGTGAGCGCAGTTTATTTGCTCGTATCGCCAGTATTTTAGGGGTGGCGCGGAGGTGTCTAGGGCGAGAAAGAGGGGCGGCAAGAGTGTTGGAAAGAGGGGAAAACGAAAGAGGGAAGAGGAGCGGAGAGACGGTGGTAGCGCCGCGGCGCGCTGCACCGGTTCGGTAGTGGTGGGTAGTGGGTGGGTTGCGCATGGACTCGCGAGATACGAGAAATAATGGTAGCACGTATACGCGCGCTGCTTGTACACACAAGACCACATGCACCGAGAGAAACTGACCACCGAACAGTTCCAATGGGGCCTGCTCGCCACTCCGGCGGTAATAGTCTCGACAATAATCATTTATTGTTCCTGAATGGCGTCGACGCGGTGTGCCGGAGGTGGGCTAACAGGAAGGGTGAGGAGAGAAATAGAAGGGGAATAACAATTTAAAGTCGATAGTAAACCCGATTCTACCCGTGCAACTCCGGCCCCTACCACGATCCAGAAGCTGTTCACCAATAATCGTCGATTCTAGAAGAACCGAATCTAGGATATCCTCGGACCCAAAGCGCCGCGTCCGCCTGTAGGATTATGCCAGTCTCGTCGGCTGATTCTCCGGATAGACGGCAAGTTTCGCTTTTCAGCGTAATCGCCCCTTTAGCTCCACAGGTGTGAGCGTCCGAGGTCTTCCAAAACTTTGTCAATTTTTCTGTTTTCCGGGCACGTGAATGGGTCCGTGCCCCGGATGGATCTCTCATACGCGACAACAGAACTTTTTACGCGACAGTTTCCAAGATATCTAGTCACTTGTTTCTGCTAGCTTGTCTATTTAGAATCCTCTACGACTCCTTCTTTTGCATTTGAACCTCTTAGCTGCGAACCACGAGTATATTCTTCATCGCGAAAAATAGCATTTTTACACGCCGCGAGAAACGATATACGAGAACAGTGTTCGTTTCCAATGCATTTCCCAATTGCTTCGATGCATTCGATGCGCTCGTAAATCTGTTCTAGAGATAGCAATTCGTAAACTCATCGACACGTTCTTGTCAAATTGGTTAAAAATTAAAATTTATGTAAAACGTAATCTGCAAATTTCATACCTTGTCGAATGTTCACGGAAACACTCGTTGACATAAAATCCACAGGCCACCGATCGCAGCTAGGAAACAAGCACCGCCATTTAAAGGATAAAGCAATTATTTCTTTGGTACAAGATTCCCTGCAGTGTATGGTTCTAACCCTGACAAAGGGGGGTTATTTAGGCCGTGAATATTAATGGCCGACAAGTAAGATTGGATGGTCATGGTTTAATCGGATAGGGAGACAGCTCGAAGGAGACTTTTTGTGTAGCGTGATCCGGTGTGTCCGTAAACTATTACTATCTATTTAAATCGTATCGAGCAGTGTATCTAAGGCACGCCCGGAACAATGATCGTCCGCAACAGGCGCTATTTATCAGACATGGCATTCCGAAACCGGACGTTATCTCGTGAAATCCGAGAGGGTCGGTTGACTGCTGATCGAAAGGAATATTAAGCAGCGCGGTTAGGGTTATCTTCGGACTGGCTCCAGTTCTATATCCTGGCCACGTTCGAGGAATTCGATTTCATTCGCCGCGCCGCTATGGTGGCCACCGTAAAAGATAGGGGTCACCGTAAAGCCCTATTGTTCGTCGATTCAAAAGCATTTCGGATGATGCCGTTTCACGAAGGTAAACATATGTGTAATTAGAATTGTTGTACTTGGTTAATGATCTTGGTCAACGATAATCTAGTAATTTCAAGTATTTTATAAAATGAAGAAACTTTGGTTAACCCTTTGCCATATATAATCTCGAGCCAGAACATCGATGAACATTTCATATCCAATTTAATAAATACGAAATATTATTAATTTCTTTTCAAATTAAAGCGAAATCTATTCTTCCGTTACCTAAGTTTATTTTGCACAACAGAAAAAAGCGTGACCATGATAAATACAGATATTCAAGATGGTCACCCTGCATCAGCGCGAAGATTACTTCAACGAACTTTCATATTGATGAATCGTTGCCAACGGTTGTGCTTGCCAAGAGTTTTACTGAACCAACTGCAACGAAGTTATAAATCCAATATTCGTATCGTGCCGTTTCAAACAGATTACAAAAATCATATTTACATAGAGAATTTAATGTTCGTGGTGTTAGAAATTGGTCCTCAGGCCGAGGCCCCTTAAAATATTGTTCGCTGTTAATAATTCCACGAGATGGCGCTCTAGCTTGTTTACGAATTTGATTTTGCCGCACGTACGACGCGACGGGCAGTATCAATTGCCGGCGAATCAAGGATCGGTAAGGACGCGCGTCAAGTTCGTGGAACTCGCAAATTGACGATTTACGGTCACCAAACAGGACGATAAGCGAACGCCCTGCAGGCTTAATGGGCCCCTGGGCCATAAGCGGCGGGGTTCCGACAAGATTTGCATGACAATGCCCTGTCATTACGCGCCCGGCCCAATCAAACGTCGAGCACACACCGTTTGCTCAGCAAGTGTTTATTACCGATGCGCCATGCAAATGCTACGGGTTCGGTACATCGGTATATATGTATGTATGTACGTCCCGCGGTCACATTAGTAATTCCTCCTTTCGTCGACTTAGATCCGATTTGAGTACTCCTGTTAGTCTTCTCCGGAGACTACCTTCGATCCTGGACCCTAACCGACAGCTCTCCGGTTATTGGGAGCCAGATCTACGCGACTCCTCTGCTCGTGGCAGCGGCGAATACGCGAACAAATCATTCAACGGATAAAATTGACAATTACACAGCCGGCATTAAATGAATAATAGTTGCAAAAATTTCCATCGATGCATACACCGCGTGAATGACTCGCGCGCAATCAAGGGGCTCGAAAGTGAATTACAGCCAGCGAACAGATGTGTCCGCGTGGTGTCTTATCCTCGCGGGGCCTTTATGACGATGTTATTGTCGGAGGGGTGTCTATATGATCCCGGGGATTTAATTCCATTCCAAAGTGGAGAAGTCGTAGCCGCGAAGAGAACAAACTTTCCTCGAGTTTCAAACACCCATATTTGTCGCTGTTATCCAATATTTAAAAAAATGCCTTCTATCATTTTCTGTCTTATTACGACGAACTCGAATTACTTTCCTCGTTACATTCCTTTTTTGATAAATTGAAGTTTGTTATTGGGGCTATACACAACTCGTTCATTAAGTTTTTATGTATTCTTTAAAAATTTTCTTTGTTCAAATCTTTATTTGCGATTTAGTAAAGATTTTGTTTCCTAGAATTCTGCACGAACGTAATTCTGGACACAGAAGGTTCAGCCCTTATTTGTATGCATTTAGATACTCAATCTTCGATCATGTTGCAGCTCAAAACTATCGCCTAAAATATGAAATTGACACAGTTTATAAGACACGCGATAAGACACAGTTTATGTCCAGATAGTACAAAAACGTCTTAAAGACGTATCTTGTAGTGTATTGGGACGTTTTCTTAAGACGTTTTCATCTAGAAAATGTCCCAAACTGGACGTCGATTGAATCTCTGAAATGAGACGTCCAGTTTAGTTTGTAAGACATTCAGTTCTAGAATGAACGTGAAATGGACGTGTTTAAGACGCCGTGTGCTATCTGGGTGGTATGCAAGGCAGGCTTGTTAAAAGGAGTCCGTCTTAAAACCTTCGTCCACTCTATCCCGTAATAAAGCGTACAAAAGCGGGGATAGCGAAGAATCGAAGTGGTCGAAGAAACGTTTCCACGCCGATCTGGATCAGCTATGTCGCGGCTCGCGCTAGTCTCGCACTGACCTGTACAGGTGAGATCCTGCGAAAGGGGCACAGAGCACGAGGAAGTCCGCGAGGAGGATATCCGGAAACTGTGGAAGACAGAATAATATCGTCGCGCGACGAAATCTTTTCAGTAAACTCCCTGGTGGCGTATCCTTACCAGCGCGTTCGCCTCGAAACGAAGAGAAAATTGGAAGAGACTAGAGTCGACCGGTTGCATGGTGGATAAAGAGAATGAGGACCGGAGAAGAAGTCGGTTTGGAGGGAGGAGAGAGGAGACAGGGCGAAAAAAGAGAGAGGAGAGAAACCTCCGTCGCGGCTGCTCCCCTCGAAACGCGTCCGTGCTCGTGCTCGTGCTCGCGCCCGGTCCCTCGGGACTCGCGAATGAAATTTCATTTCGGGAGCGGCGTAATCTCGGAATTGTTACTTGACTTCGTTCGTGAAAGGAGAGCATGAAAGGGATCCTCTGGATTCGTTCTGTAATCGGCGAAATTACCTACACTTCAGTTCTCTCGCCCCCTTCGTTTCGCCGCCCCCCCCTTTGGGGTACGTCCTTCCGACGCCGCGCTTCGTCTCGCCAAGGCCACTCTAAACATCCACTTCCTTTCCCTTTTCAAGCAGCAACCTTATTGTTTCGCACACCTGCGCTACCAATTGGCTCGAACTCTCCCCCTACTCAGGCCAAGGTGCCGGGCTAAACGAGGTTTGATAAGGCTCTAAAGGCGTTCTAACTACCTCAGAATCGATGCAATCTGCCAGCCGACTCGATAAATCGAATCATAACGAACAAGAGGAGGGAACGACGGAATATATTGGAATAAGGAAGCACGGGGACTGGAACGTCGCGTCGCGGCGATTGGCGGGAACGTGAGTTTCGCGAGAACCTGCTGGTTCCATCGCGAAACTCCAAATTTCTGCAAAAGCAGAAGGAATATTTCGAAATATTTCTTTTCAATTCAGCGATTGAAATTCCTTTCTTCCTTTAGTCAATTCTAGGATAGGGAAATGAAGAATTTATTCCGAAATTACGTTATTTGTTAATTCGGTTAAAGTTAATTACTTATGTGTTTGATTTGAGAGTATAAATAACACCATTCAGAATGGATGAACAAAGAATATATTGGGAAATGTTACTGCATCTACTGCAACTTTTTCAGTACAGAAATGCAGTATTAGTTTGGAATAATTTTCATGTGCGTGTCCAATTAAAATTCGTTATTCATGTAGCCTCCTTTGTAGTATGGAAACAAAGGATGCATTCAGAAATATTTTCCTGTAGTTCAGAACTAGAAACTCGTTTTCAACTATTTTTTTTTTGTGTTATTTATATCGGAACATTCGATGTTGATTATCGTATAGATTTCTTGATTTTCAAAGTTTTCTCATTGTATCGTCGTTCATTTCTCATCGGCTCCTCGATTTCTGGGCACGTCTTTAAACGACTTAGTTTTTTTCTTAATGTTTATTTCTTCTTGACTTGTTACATATATTTGGTATTAGACTAGAATTAACATATAAAAAACAGTCTTACAGTTATGAGCGGCATATATCTAATTAGCTTGAGTCTATGTTTTGTGGAATCGATAGCTAGTATCTATACAGGGTGTCCAAAAAGGTTGGGACCAAACTTTGACTACGTGTTACTGAGGTCAAATAGATGAAAAAAGTTCATATAAACTTGAGTCCGAAAATGCTTTATAGAAAGGATATAAGCTAGGTCACCTGACCTAATGCCTCTCGACTTCTATTTATGGGGTCATGCAAAAGAGTTGGTTTATCGAAATACGATAGAAACGGAAGATCAACTTTGGGTATGTATACAAAATTCATTTACTATTATTTCCAATACAAATGGAATATTCGAAAGAGTTCGACAATCATTAATTCGACGAATGGAAGCCTGTATTCTTGCAGAAGGAGGAATTTTCGAATATTTCTTATAACTGTCACAATAAATTATAAATATCTCTAGAAGCTTACATCTTGTCAATAAAGCATTTTCGGGCATATGTTCATATGAACTTTTTTCATCTATTTGACTTCAGTAACACGTAGTCTAAGTTTGGTCCCAACCTTTTTGGACACTCTGTATATCCATATATCCGTGTGAAATATAATCAAATGCTATGCGGTTGGTTGGTTTTTCAGTATAATTCTAACAGGGACACAGTCGCTTATGTGCTCAATAGGGAGCTGTGCGCGTGGTAAGAAAATAGTCACTATCCTTTAGCAACCACTGTAAAAATATGTAATGTCTTTACACGACAGATCTAGTAATCAATGCGGTCAGATTGGAACAGGCTCTTAATCACGGTGAATTCGGATGACAATGCCGCAAACGCGAGTCCATCACCTGTAACGCTTGCCGCCGCCGAGCCGCGCCGAGCCGCGACGAGTCGCGTCGTTTGTTTGCCGACGACGTTCCCTTTATTCTCCCCCGCGGAGACTAAACTGCAATTTATTTGCCGCCCGCGGAAAGCGAGAAAACTGTCCTCGAGGCGACCGACCCTCCAACCGTTCCTCCGCGAATCTGCTGCTGATTTACGTGGTTCCGAACTTACCTCGTCGAAGACTTTTGAAACGCAATTTTCTGGGCCGCGCGTTCCCACTGGCGACGTGAGATTGTTATGCCAACGAAGGGGGCTGTAGTCCGCAAGTCGGATGCTTGACAGTTTTTATTTCATTCGGGAAGCAGCCTTCCGACTGGAAAAACTACCGACAATTTGCTCGGGTAAAAGGTGTGACGGAAATATAAATCGATGGGAAAGAGTCCAAGTAGAACTTTCACTATCCTCGAACTAGTAGTCATTTGATTTTTATTGCATTGCATCGCTCGTAATGGCATCGAAAGAAACAGAATTCTTTCTATCGCATAATCATAAATATCACAGACAAATGAATAGGTTTTAACAGCGGTTATGAATTTTGTAAGTTGTGCTTGAGTAGTTAAGTCCGCATCCAAATGGAGTTCAAAACTGATCAGTACACTACGAATTTTATGCGCTTATGGAAAAATTGAGTATATGCAATTTAAAATACTAGATAAATATTCAAAGAATGAAAAAAATATCGATATATTATTTTGAGTCGATTAAAATTGTTACCGAAGCAAGGAACTCGTTATTCAGTTCCCATTTCTCGCAATTTCTATGTTGCATAATTTATTATACAGCAGTCGTCCAAGACATTTCCTTTGCATAAACTAAACACGATTAAATTACTATACCACCGCGTCGTTGATAAGCTTTCCCAGAATAAGTAAAACTCTTTCTATCGTATGAATATAAATATGTAGATCTTTATGATTTCTGCGGGTGATCATTGCCAATCAATTTCCCAACACATTTTGCTCGCATCGTACTCGGCCAGTCCTAAAGTGAACGTTTTTCTCTGGACGATGGGAAAGCATGTGATCCGTGAGAGGAGCAATGATAAGAATCGGCGGTTAGCGAAACAGAAACGTGTGCCGGGACTAGCGAGGGGATTATTTCGACAAATCGAGATAACTATCCGGACACGTTTACTCCATACAGATGTAGGTATAGTGGCCCGTTGATTAGCACGCCACCGTACGGAGATAAGCGGCCTAGCCGTGACTATATAGTTTGTCTTGATGGGAGTATAGGCTGTTTCACCTACGATAATCCCAGCTATTGTCACAGTCTGAAACATTCGGCCAACACTTGAGCAATGTTCGTCGGCTGGACATTGGACATCGAAATGAAAGCGCCTGGTCCGGTGTTGTTCGACATTGAACCGCGTTTAGTATTCATTGAACACCGTCTCTGCTGTTTTAGCAGACCGAAACGTATAATAAGACCTAAGCGCGCAGCGTATCTCGAGTCACGCTGTGCACTCCATGCGCAATCCTTTGGAGCGAGTTCCTCGTTAGTTCGCTATTCGAATTAGTATATATTCTAGTGGAAACTCAGAAATAATCGTAATCGCTGTTTCTCGCTGCTTAGTCCTGCGTCACGTTTACTATCTCCATTGTAAATGAGACCACAATTTCCACAAAATATTACTGTTATCTAACGATAACTCGAACCCATCGTGACGGTCAGTATGAACAATTTTACATTCTCGATTTTAAAAAATTAACATCTCACACTATTTTGTAGAACTATTTTTTCACATAACAATTATTCAGACATCTCAGTAACAGTTCAATTGTTGTAAAAAAGCACGAATGAAATTACAAAATTAATCATAATCTCCATTTATTTCTGTTTCGAGTATATCATCGTCATCGCGAGCGTGAATCAAGCTCTTCATGTTCGACTGTCTATCTCGAAATTCTATTAGAATTCAATCGCGGCGATATGCACCGAACCATGAACGTTTCCCCTTTCACAACATTTTGTAATATACATTGAACACCCATTCATTCTTGCCTATCAAAACACTGGATAAAAACTGTTTCTATCGGTCGGTTCCAGCAAGAAAATAGTCGACGAGTATTTTCCTTCGAAGGTCCGAAACAATCGTGAAATTCAATCGGCGACAAAAGCAATATCTAGCCGATTTCCTCGGGTATCTCGTACGTCGTTCGACCGGGAGTCCCTCGTTAAAAGCTGGACACAAATCTGGAGTAAAACCTGCGCGTTTTGGGAGGCGGGATAGGGGACGCTGCCGCTCATATTCATGCGTATCTGCAATAACAGGATCACTGGCTTATAGCCGGAGCTTAGAGGGTTCGATCAATTATTGTTCGCTTCCTATCTACGTCACGCCGTGCCTCGACTCGCTTCGCCTCGCCGCGGCCGGCCTCGAGCGTCGAGCGGGAACGAAGCGGGGCCGAGAGGAGGAGAGTTGAACTCGCCGCTCGCCGCTAACACTTCCTGCCGTTATTAGGAAGTCAGCTAGTCCTACTGCTACCAGATACCTGGTAGCAGCTACCAGCCGAATGTCACGCCACGATGTTTACGTAGCTGCATTTTCGGGCTAATATCGCGAACCGGTGGAGATAACGGTTATCGGGGGCCTCGCTCGCTCTCTCGATACTGGCATTCCTATTGCGAACGTAAAACCATAGCCGGGGAACTGCTAATGAGCAAACGGTGCGACGTCTTCGGACCTCCGATTGTCCAGAACCTACGACCCCGATCGATATGCGGAATTACTGCAACTCTGCCGAAAAGTATTCAGTCTCAGTTAAATCATGTGTACATAACTATAGAAAAATTATATGCCACGACCACCATACCGTGATTCTACACGTCTGGATCGGCGGAGATCTGCTATAAAAATAAACCGCGAAATTGTCCGTGAGCTTGAAAAGCAAGGTCGAAGGGTTATATTATTTTCTTGATTGAATACCGAATGTTCTTTAACTGGACTGCCGATTTTATGCATTTGTAATCAAAGCGATGAAATAAATAAATATAATCTTTGCTACGGAGGACATTGGAACAACATCAGAATACTGTTGAATTCTTCTTGGAAATAGTAAAAATACATTTTTATTTTACTTCTGTTCCTCAAAATTGATTAGTAGAAACTAACCAAAATTCGTTTAATTAATGATGTTTGAAGTTCTCCAAAATTCTGCACAATGTGATATTTCATCGAGTCATTTCGATTACAAGTGAGTCTCTACTAGTAGGTAATATTAGTGTCATAGCTCTTCTATTTTATTTTTGGAGAAAGTATTTCTAAAATTATGTTCTGTGTAAGTGAGTCTCTACTAATAGGTAATATTAGTGTCATAGCTCTTCTATTTTATTTTTGGAGAAAGTATTTCTAAAATTATGTTCTCTGTAAAGAAGTCGAATTTCCAGGAGACAGTAGCAGAGCAGGCGCAGCAACCTAATGCAAACATGAAAGTTCTGTCCCGCGCCTGCAGCGATGAGTGGATATGATTTAGGAGCAGGTGAGGTCGATAATTCCATAACTTCTTCTAGCCACACAATACGCTGATTAATCGAACGCTCCTTCGTTCGAACTTATTGTTCGGATATTCCGGGGAGTTCGTACTCCGCACTCGGCCCATTCTTCGGGGGAATTTCACCGCTATCCATCGCAGCCCAATAACCTAATTTTAGATAGGAGATTAATCGTATAATTCAAGCTCGTGGTCGACGAGGAGACGCAATCCGATAACATATATGCGGGTCGAACGGTATTATAGTCGGATCCGAGAAAGTCCGATCAAGTCGGTTTCATCGTTTCACGAATGAAAACGTAAATCAGGATCGCGACTGTTAACGACGTGACACTTTTTCAACGACGAATTTTCTTCGAATTACAAAAAAGAAGACAAAATCATTTTATGAATCGCACGAATTTTAGATCACGGACCAGCCATTCACCATTCGCATCCGTTCGAAATTTGCAACCGCACTGCCCACACACAGCCTTTTCAATTTCGTTTCAAATGCCATATATGCGAACAAATAAATAGATTAATTAAATTTTACTCTTCAGAATTGAATTTAGTCATATAAAATGATTCAAATACAGCAAAATGTGTTGTTTCTTATATAAAAAAAAAACTAATTAATAGTTTCACAACGCATATGTTCCAAAACGTTTTGATAAATTATTAAGTAGATCAATTTAGAATAAATTCTTATTATACTTTTTGGTGTCTTTTTCATATAGTTTCGTCGGAAAAGATGGTGCTTCAGAGTGTTCAGGACTCGCAGTAAACGCGGATCTGGATTCCCGGTTGCAAATACAGGGGTTAACATTCCACCAGGGATGCCAAGTATATCTGAAAAAGAGAACGTTCATGGTTTCGTGTTGCGAAAGGTGCATTTGTAGGCAAGGTGGAACAAGGGGGGCAAAACCGTCACTGCCGAACCGTATTTCCATACAAGTGGAATGAGAAGAACGGTAAACGTCTTGGCGGGAACGAGGACAGCGTAAGAAAGAAGGTCACATCTAGTCGCTGTTGCAATCGTCATCTTCGGATCAATCACGGAGAACGGCTAACGTAATCGGAAAGTCCTTTATATCTGACGAAACTAAATTCCAAGGCAATTTGTGTTTCTCTTTGTAAGAAGTAGATCGAGACGAGGAGGACAGAAAGGGCGGTAAAGGGGAGGTAAAGGGGCAGAAAAGGGAACGGAAAGGGGAGGAAAAGGAAGGACAGGATGCTACAGAGGCGGCGCGGCGCGGCGCGGCGACTTTGCATCGCTCTGAGCCTCGGCTTCAAACCGCTTCGTCCTAATATAAGAAGGGTCTCCTCTTCCTCCTTTCTCTCGTTCGTCCTCATATCGACCCTCTCTGTCTACCCTTATTCTCTCCTTCTCTCATTCCCTCTTTCTCTCTTTCTCTTTTTCCGTCGGTTCCAGCGGACCTCACCCTTTCCACCCACCCACACTTCTTTTGCTTTACCTGCCTCCTTCCGACCGCCCTCATCCGCAATTCCCTCCAATTCTTTTCTCGAAACAAGTTTGTAAAACGCAATTTTCTCGTAGGTTGACAAGTCATCTAATCGCACGTTGGGACACCGTCTACTCCCGCTCGCGTCGTCCTTTTTCCCTGTTTCCCTTCCCTTCCTTTCCACCGGGTCCCGAATCCGGTCTGCATCTCGCTGCGTGTTTCTCGAGCTCTCCACCACACTGAAACGAGTATGCACATAAATGGTTGTATAACGTTTCCAGCTGTTTCGGATGTTCAGGGGACCAATTAAAATCGATGCCTCGTTGATCGCGCTGTAAAGTGAATCGCCTGTCATCTCGAAATTAGCCGACGAATTGCTTTCCCCGGCGATTTTCAAAAGCGAAACTCTTTCAAAAGGACACGGTTTACGTTGGCAATCGCAACAGCAACGCATGAAAGCCTTTCATCTGCCTTTGCTTTTCCGGAAAAATTAAATGTGGGGTTCGACAAACACGAGGCGGCTATTAAAACTAGTTACCTACCAAAGAGTGGCTATTCTTTGTTGAAAAAAACAGCTACATAGAATAACGTTTCCAAACATTCTGGGATTTTTGGACACGAGCCGTAACATTTTATTGTGCATTCATGTGGAGTATACAAAACGGACTTTCGTTACCAGCGCAGTGTTTAGGGATTGTCAACGTGTTCGAGGATAAAATGATCGGGCCGATCGGCGCAGATTATTGGATTTCCTTTGACCCAAGTCAGCAGACTGCTAGGGTCATCAGAGCCCAAATATTCGGCGGTGTACTTGCTTGCGCGAAACCGACTGTTTCCGATCGAGACGAACGCATATGCCAGTCGGACACTTATTCAAACAGCGGAGGCAAACTTTCCACGCATGGTCGGTGACAGACGCGGAAAACGGGTGTGAAAGAACTTGCACAAACAGGGTTAATTCGGAGAATAGTGGACAGGACCGACATGTCTTTCGGAAAGAAATTTTGACCAAACAAAAATGTGTTCGTTTGGCTTGGTAGCCCTCTGTTGCGTTTACAAGGTTAACGCGCGCTGATCTTTAGCCTCGCATTCCCTATTTTCTGGTCAGTTGGTTCGACGATTAAATAAGGAAAGCACGGGCTGGTAGAAATGATTCCGGAGCTGTGATTCTTTCGGATTTTACGGTTCAGAGGCATCCAGGCGCGGGACTTTCCGCATCGATTGGCTTCCACGCAGGGACAGCTTGGCGCAATAATGAATACGAGGAGCCGTCTTATTTATACCACGTGGATACGGAGTAAAAGGCCGGAATTATTATTTTGGCACCGTCCATTTATTCACGCGTCTCGGTAATCTTCCCGTCGAACGGATTCCGTGCCAGCGAGGAGCTCTGACCGTGTCAAATTAATCCTTGGCCTCGGGATTCCCTCCTTTCGAGTCGGAGCTGGGTAATTTTCTGTAAAACGGATCGCCGCGTCATCCACCGAATTAATACAGTCCTGAATTCGAGTTCGAAAACTTTGCATCTTTCACCTCTGACGCGGGCACAACTGCAATCGTCAAGTTGAGAAAAATAATAACAGTGCGACTGCCGAAAATATCTTCGTTCGAGACGTTTTGGCTCGATGTCGATGGTTGAACGATCGAAAAATATTTCATCGGAAGGAGAGGCGTTGGAAAATATTTTAGTGCAACGATTTTCCGGTGATACGAAGATAGTGGAGGAAATGTTTTTCGATAATTTCGAAGGCTGTTACAGCGATAGATTAAAGATTTTGCGATCGGCTGGCGGTGAAAGAGTAATACACGACTGTCGCGGCTCGGCTGCCATAAATTCCTCTCGCGGCACGGCAATATCCAGCGTATTTTCGAGCCGGAGGAAAAATCGTGGACGGTGTACAGTTTTCAGGTTATAATGGAAATCTTTGGTTACAAGTTACGTTATTATTACACGGAGTTCCCTATTCAAGGGAGAAGAAGCTGATACGAGAGAAAGATAGAGCGGGCGAGAGAGAGAGAGAGAGAGAGAACGAGAAAGATAGGTTTTAGCGGCGTGCGCGTCGACAAGCCACGGATCGAATCGGGAACGCTGATTTCACGGATGAATCGGACAGAGTTATGAAAACGCTGTCGGCTCCTGGCTACCGAGGTACACGATGTCTTTCAAAGAAAATCCATTTACTGCAGAACCGGTTTCTGGGCCGTGTCCAAGATACTTTAATGGTAGCCATTCCTATCGGTCCAATTGCCGCTACTGCCACTGGCAGGATCCGATTATACCATGGGCAGATATCGCTACGTGAAAGAGATGGCAATTGCCGATACACTTTTCAGACGTATTCATAAGCTTCGCTTACGCCCTCCTCGGTACATCCCTCCTCCTACACCCTCTTCTACACCCTCATCTACACCCCCCGAACCACGAACCCTCGGTATCTTCGGAATAGTGCGTTTCAGTGCTACAATCCCAATCAATAGTGTCCTCGGATTAACTACCCTCCTCGAGCACCTCGATACCACCAGAGTGTACGGTTTTATGCAGATTTGCCATCGGTTAGATGTATCTACTTTTCCAAGCACGGTAGAATTTTATTTCTTCAAGTACCGTCGATTAAGAATAGCGAGATAAGGCATCACGCTATATTTATGTTTCTGCTCCTTGTATCCCAAAAGTTGTTAGAAGT
The DNA here is from genome assembly GCF_051020955.1 of Megalopta genalis. NCBI lineage: Eukaryota > Metazoa > Arthropoda > Insecta > Hymenoptera > Halictidae > Megalopta > Megalopta genalis. The sequence goes on along the minus strand of NC_135018.1, from coordinate 9,960,966 downwards.
TGTAATTTAATTGCGAATCTGCATTGGAAATAATCGTATCTCTGCATAGACGATTTTCAAGTTTAATAATCGAATAATAATATAAGAAACAAAATCTCTAGATCAGAAAGCGAACTGTATAGTGTACGCTTTGATTACAGTAGTAAGGTGTAGAAAAGACAGTTTTTCTTTCCTGTAATTATAAAACTTATAATACAAGCATAAAGCATTCGAGAAGCGAGGAAAACGTGATGCTTGTGTTAAAAGATCAACAAGAATGAATAATATAAATTCAGAGAAGTGTGCGACACAGGGAAATTGTTGGGTCGCACATAATCTCGCGGCAACAAGCACACGGCGGACAATTAGCGCCACCTTGTTTCTTTTTGTTTTCTTGCGAGTGTATTTCCGTTTTCGTTATTCTGTTCTGTCCTGAATGTTTTGTGTGGCCGTGCGGTCCCCATCGTGTTTTACGTATGTTACAATTATACGAAGTTGTATTACATATATTAAATTATATGCATCGATACCTGGCTAAATATTCAATCATCGTGCTACATCACGCCCGAATATTGAACGTATTCTCATCGGAAATAACGATAAAAATAATTTACGTGATGGAAACACAAAAAGCGAGGAGAAAATGATGCTCGCACTCGAAGATAAACAAAAAATATTAAAAATTCATTGGGATATGCAACAGTATTGTAATAAAAACGCCACGGTATAGACTTACAAAAAAGGGAACAATTACAGTATAAAAATAAATGATGTGACCAGCCTTAAAGAAAAGAAGAAAAATCGTTCGCTGGGTCAGAACATAATCGCGTAAGGGATGATTAAAATTTGAAAAGATTTACAACGTTAGTGGAACCAAGAATTATACGACATACGCTGCAAAGTAAACAGAATAAACAGTGAAACAAACTGCGTGAACCGAGGAAGAAAAGAAAAATTGAGTGTATGTCCAGGAAAGGAGAACCACCGAGAACGTATAATAGGTATTCAAAGGAACGTGCAATGCTATTGTAATCAAGAGTTAAATGTATACAAACAAATGGAGCGAGCAAGATGAGGAAAGGATAAAAGCGGAAAGGATAAAGCGATCGGACCAAGTAGCGGCAAGTGCTGGCTGTGTCGAAATTTCGTTGTCGTAGCGGACGGCATGAAAGAATGTAGAGTTGGGTAGCGGGTTCATTGAAAGTGTCGAGGACAAGAGGACAAGGTTTCACCTTGTCGAGCCCATTCGCCTTGAATCCATTGTCGCTGCGAAGTTCACGGGTCCGGAAACGCGGAAAGCACACCCTCAACGTCAACTAGAATATAATCGGATCGTAGAGTGTAATCAAACGGGGCGCATCGACTTTGCCCGACGCGTTCACCTTTTCCCGTTGAATGGTAGCGGCAGGAAATAAGGGTACGCCAGACAGAGGAGCCCGAGAGAGGCGAGCTTCCTGCGAGAGAAGTCAGCGCAAAGCAACCCGATTCCACCAGCGACAGCAACAATTTCATGGGAGCAGTTCGACTAATCCTCTCCTCGGTCCTTCGGCTATGGATACGCTTACTTTTCGAGACTGTCCCCCCCCCCCTCCCCCTCTCTCTCTCTGCCCCCGTTCTACCGTTCTATCATCGCTTCTATCCTCTTTCCTCTGGCTGCTGCTGCTGCTTTTACTACCTCTGTGTACCCCCGGTGCTATCTCCGTTTCTCTCTCTCTCTCTCTCTCTCTCTCTCTCTCTCTCTCTCTCTCTCTCTTTGTTCGCCAAGTCGGTCCATTTTGCGAGTACATGTTCCATGGGCACGCATGCAGCCTGCTTCGCATGTCCATGTGCACACGCAGATTGATGTACGAGTTTCAATAAGCTTTGCCAGACTATGAATCCGCACGAATGTTCAGCAAAAGCCTGCTAGTCCTTTGTCAGCGCGAGCCTCCAACGGCGAATTCCGTGATTTCGAAATAATGAATTTCACCCGGGACGCCATTGTGCTTACTATTTTCAGCCCGGTCGTATTTGTTTGCTGCATCGCTGGCTGCCAGATATTCATTTCAAAGCTCGAAATGCGTAATAGGATTAAGATGAGGTCACTGCAAGTCCGAATTTCCCTCCGATATTTCGACTCCGATCCAAAATCGGACGAATAGGAGCCGACCTACTCCTCGTTGATTTTTGATGTGTAATTTTGAATGGTTGGATCTCAGGACGATATAACGGGGATTCTGCAAGTAGCGTTGGATGCTTCTCGAAAGTTGGAACGATTTTTGTTGAGATGATAAAGGTACTTACAAGAAAGAGTTTTTAGGTGTCCGCCTCGGATTGCTTTGGTTTTTCGATATGTTAGAGTGGACTAAAAAATAAGGGATACGTACTTTTTTTTATATCGGCTTAATCTCATATTTAGAGGGAGAAACCACCCTTCGAAGTTTATAAGATGGAATACGAAGAATCGCTTAAAGTTAATTGGAGTATTATTATCAAACTTGTTATAAACTTAATTTGTAGCATATCTGGGCGGATGTATACTGCTCTTGTTGTCAGTCACCCTTGACAAAGGGTAAATTATCCCTAATCGTTTCAATGCACTTTTAAAATACTTGAAATCTGCAATGAGTTCATAATAGTAATCCTTGAACTAACTTTAAGCGATTTATTTCGTATTACATCTTATCAACTTCGAGGGGTGGTTTCCCTCCTAAATATGAGATTGGGCCGATATAAAAATAATACGTATGCCTTATTTTTTGGTCTTCTATGACATATTCAAAAACTAAAGCAAATGTTGACATCCTTGTAAGAATTTAGGAAATATTTATTCGCACCAATAAAGGCATGTAGATGAAAAAACAAGACGAGTAAAGTTTTCCATATGCTCGGGATCAGTGAAGACACCTGCAGGGACCATTAGAAAAAAATTGTTCGAAGAATGCTGGTATAGGATATAGGAATCAACATAATAACGCTATAGTTATTAAACGATTAAAAATCAAATAGTTGAACCTGAAAAGAGTGAGGGGAAAAATCCTCACTCGCCTCAAAAATCCAGTTAGAATGAAACCAAGTAAAAATTCGAAAAATGCTTTCCCGCTTGTAAAACGTTAATTAGACTCGAAGGGATCGCGATGAAGATGGCGTAACTAATTCTGAAGTTTGATGAGAAATTTGCGCGAGAAAAAATAGTCGTTGCACGGGTGAAATGTCCCTGGAATGATAGCGTAGTCTCCATAAAAATTGTAATTAACTCATTGACGGGACACGGTCGGATCTGTCTCGACTCATTGTTTACCAGGGGTCGAACAAACAGAGAATTTCATTGGGTAGCATTGTGCGGAGGTACAAGCCCGTCCATCCGAATCGATGAAATCTTTTTGAAAGTTTGTTCGGGAAGAGTGGTGAAACGAAACTATTGTAGGGTGGGATTCGGCGCTCGTCAAGGACACAAAGGGTTTACCATCGTCGGATTCGTTTGTTTCGCACACGTAACAACCGATAACGAGAAATAACGGTTCCGGGCTGGGGTCTCCCGCTTACCATCCACCGGAGGCTCCTCTTATCTTTCCTACGAGTGGCTCTCTCGTATTATTGTCTCATCTATAGGTCGGTCAAAGGATAATCGGAGGTGGAAGCGACAAAGTCCATCCGGTCGAACGACGATTGTCTCTGGCCTCAATACTCGTCTGATTGTCTCCCTGGGATCCCGGAGCGTATCCGCGCGGAGAGAATCCGGATGTCAAAAAGAAACCGGGAAAGCCGGGGCCGAAGCGAAGCGTAGCAGAGCCGAGCCGAGCCGAGCCGTGCGGAGACCGGAGACCAGAGTGCCCCGACTTTTCTGTGCTAACAAGGGAAACGTGAAATAACAAGAGTCGTCTGCAAACGATAAACTGTAAATAAATGAAAATCACTTGGAAACGACATTCCACCGACCCAGCGAGAGTACCGTGCGATCGCGATGTCTCGCTTTTGTTGCCGCCCTCCCTCTATAGAACTACCTAATGCCTTCAATTGATTAACTAAGACGTCCTCCGACTACCAATCGCGTCGGCAATGTACACCACGCTAAAATACCGGATCTCAAAGAATTTCCGCTTGCAAGTCGCGGATCGTAACGATCTTAATGGTCGAAGGAAATTAAGTTTCCTTATTGTCCAGATTGGAAGATTTTGCTCGAGAATTTACTATTTCCTTTAAAAAAACATGTTATCGATAAGATTTCTGGATTAAGTAGCAGTTAATTTTAATTGAAGCAATCATGCAAACGGTATTTAACTATAATTGCCTGGAGAGATTCGGAGCACTCTTCGATTTGTGTGCAACAAAACAAACGAAAGAGAAGAAATAATTCAGAAGGAAAACATTCATGAACGTTTCCAATGATATCTTGAACAAAATAATTCATCTTTGGAGGATTCCGATATAGTACAATATACAGAGTGAGTCTCGTAACATGACGACATGAAATACCTCATAAAATATTTGTTGTACGAAAAAATGTTTCAGATAGAAGTTGCATGGCTTCTAGAGGGACATATACAGTGTCCCACAAAAGTGTTCGAATACCTCTTAAAACGCAATAACTTTGTTAAAATTGGCCTAAGGGACTTTAATTTTTTTTAGATGATAGCAGGACTAGTCCATCAGACGATCATTAAAATGCTTTTTTTAAATTTTGCTATTACTTGGAATGATGAAAAAAATAAAAAATTCTCGTTTTTTAACTTTTTTATCTGAAAATTAAAAGATGTCTCTTGTATATCTTGGTAACTTATATGCATGTTGAAAATTTCATCAAAATCGATTCATCTCCGCATGATAACAAACTCCCCATGGTATATAACGAATAATAACATACGCAACGACCTACAGATACCTACCGTCAAAAATGAAATTAAAAACTTTACCGACAAATACACTGTCAAACTCGAACTTCACCCAAACATGTTAGCAAACGAACTACTAAATGAACAGACTGATACGCGCAGACTCAAAAGATTCAAACCGCTAGACAATAGACACAGATTTCAAGATACTCGAGGTGCAATACTAGACAAGTAGGAAATAAGTTAATCTCAAAAACAAAACGTGATAAAACCTTTATAGCAATTATATTAGCTAGAAGAAAACCAATGAAGATATGAGCCAGTGGGCGAAATATCTACATATTATGAGTAAATAGCTATAAAATCTTGCTTATTGTTATTTTGTAACAGATTGCAGATGTACTTATCAAAATAATAAAAAAAAAAAAAAAAAAATCGATTCACGTTGTTATGAGTACAACAAATTAAACATCGCAAAAATAGCAGTTCTATCATGATTTTGACTAAAAACTGTAAGAAATCTGCAGTTTTTAAAATTCTTCAACGCCTGTAGCTCGACTCTGGGTTAACCGATTTCGATCAAAATTTTCAGCACGCATACAAGTTACTGAGATCTACAAAAGGCATTTTTTAAATTTTCGTTATAGACTCAGATAAAAAAGTTAAAAAACAAGGGTTTTTAACTTTTTCTTTTCATTCCAAGTAATATCAAAATTAAAGAAAAGCTTTTTAGCCATCGTTTAATAGACTAGTCCTTCTATCATCTAAAAACAATTCAAATCATTTTTTTTTTTTTTTTTTAGTTCGGTTTTGAAAAATTTATTGTGTTTTAAAAAGTGTACGAACATTTCTGTGGGCCATTGTAGCATTTCGATCAGTTCTATGTTATTTTGCTTTTTTATCAAGATGTGAAGGTCATCTTCAATTTTTTAAATGAAATAGTTAACATTTCTTCCCGAATTTGGATAAACCGTTAATTCTACATAAAAAAGTATTACACCAAATAGGGCCTAAAATATATACTTATTAAGATATTAGAAAGAGTAAATTATGTCTTAGCAAAAGACCGTTAATCAACGTAACAGTTAGCACAACATAGTCATACAACTTTGTTTACGTGCAGCCGATCAGTATTTTTAAACACAGTCCTAGATGCTACATAGGTAACAACGTATGCAACAACGTATTAGTCACGCATGCATAATAACAGCAAAAAATCTCTTGAAAATATAAGATTATTATTAAGATTATTATAATTAGAGAAAATATAGGATTATTATTATAAATAAGATTATGTAAATATATTGATTATGTATTGGGCAGCGGTTCCAATAACATTTAAAATAAAACTTATTTTGCTAATATCTCAGTATGTATTATAGTCCGCAATTTTTTTACGTAGAATTTATCCGAATTCCGGAAGAAATATTAACTATTCCATTAAAAAAATTGAAGGTATATAAACTTCAGATCTCGATTAAAAAGCAAAATAACATAACATGCGGGATCAAAATGTTATATGTTCCTCTAAAAGCCATGCAACATTTTTGCCTGAAACATTTTTTCGTAGAACAAATATTTTATGAATCATTTGATGTCGTCATGTTACAAGATTCACGCCGTATAGAATATCCTACTACATTTTAAAAATCTGTATTACGAAAGTGTTGTGCAGTTGCCGAGCGCGTATACAATTTACCAAGAGTTAAAATCCTAGAAAGTTTGCTGGAGTATCTAACATAAAATGAAACTGAACAATTTCGAATGAGCAACAGAGAAAATGGAAAATGTACAAGCATGCTAACTAAAGGGGGATAATTAAAAATTGAAAATGAAAGATGTATGTACTCGCCTAAAAGCGGAATTTGGAAAATGGAGTAAGCGTCGATCGTATCGGAGAAAGAAGTTAAAATTCGATTGGTGTCCAGATAGACTTTTCGGGTTGCATTGTGCCCCGACTCGGTGCAGCGGAGCGTTCGCGAAGGTATATGAAGTTCATATACATATGTATGTACTTCGCGAGCACGTTGAAATACGAGGATTTTAGTGGATGGGCAGTAATGCGTCGCGTCGTATAGCGTCGTCCGAAGCCTTATTGTAACGATAGAGGTATTGTACTGTCAAACTTTGCGGTCAGTCAATCGCAGCTTGTTCCTCTGCGGCCATACCGCAACTTTCCCTCGTACCCTCTCGGCTAACATACATACATATATCGACAAAACGACTCGGACGATCCCGAAGTAAATTTAGAAACCGCCTCTCCACCGCCTTCCTCTCTACCGTCCCTCCATGTGCCGTTTCCATGTGCCTCCCAACCTCGCGTAATAATCTGAAAGCTTGGTTTATTCCGGCAGTAATAAACGTGAAATCGCTGTGGGCTAAAATAAGACGAACTACCGGCGAAACCTGGACCGTCCCCGATTTAATCGTTTTAATCGGCAAGCGACATTTGTGATGTTCTTTTTCTCGAGAACCGTTTCGGACCAGATTCGCGGCTCTATCGAGTCGATGCACAAATGTTTCTCTCTCTCTCTCTCTCTCCCTCTCTCTCTATTTTAATGGAAGCCCGGTGAAAATTACTACGTAATGTGTGATTAAAACAGTAGAATTTCGATCAATTCGTTTCGTCGAAAGCAATTTCGGTTTCATACGACATTTATGCCTTTAATAGTTTGGATTCGCTAGACTAAAAAATATTAAGGGATTACTCAATTTGGACCGCGAAATTGTCGGTATTTGAACTGCTACAACTTCGTGATGAAATATCATTCGACAGTCTACCCGACAGAGGTGGGCATTATTCGAAAGAAATGGTATTCGAACAACATTTCGAAGAAATTCTTGGAATAAAATTGTTTTCGTTATTCGAATAAAATATGCCGAACTCTGCTACCCGAGCTCATCTTAAAAGGCGGAGCCTCTACTTTTACATTCTCCAATTTAATTTTCTCAAAGATCCTTTTTCATTGCGAAATATCTTTCGATCCAAGAATCTGTCGATGAAATAAGGATTGTTTGAAGGTCACCGAAGGATTATGAGAGTTCCCAGGATATTTGCGAGCGTATTCTGAGAACAGAAAGAAAAATGGCGTACTGCAGGACAGCTGATTCGTGTGCAGGCGTACAAATCTGCTTACGCGAGAGCGTAACAAGCTCAGAACTGGCGTGGTTGGTGCAAAAAGCACAGACGGGTGGCGGTTACATGGGGCATGATAACGACCAAAGGGCCAAAGGGCTGGCCAAACGAGTTTTCGAATTTTCCAGTCGACCGCTCCGATGCAAGGGTCAACTAGGTTAATTTTTCCCTCCTGTTCGACCGAACGCTGTCGTCCTCTCTTCCGCCTTTCTCTTTCGGCGTTGGCCATCGGCGCGGCGTCCCCGTGCATATTCACGTCCTTTCTCTCCTTTCTCTCCTTTCCTTCCTCCCGAAGCACTCCTCCGAGCACCCACGCCGCGTAACCACCCCCGAAAAACGGTTTCCTTCCTGGCCAGCCAGAGCCCGATTGTCTCTCTCGTCGTTCGTTCCAATTTGTACTCAGACGTCGACCCGTATTTTCGAGGTATCGAGTCGGGTCGAAGTCGGGACCAGTCCGGGTCCTGGGCGAAATTCGAGGGAAAAATTCCTACCGAATGAAATATTCCCGAGGTCGATTGTGAGTTTGGACGTTTTCCGGTTGATCGGCCGTTGCGCCGTGACCGCCGACGCGGAAACCTCCATCCTGTTTCCGGCAGACCGCGCCGCGCCGCAGCCGTCACTCCGTAATCTCTGACACCTACTTCTGTTTCTCGCCCCCTGTGTACTCTCCTCTCCTTTCCTCTTCATTCCTCTCCTCTTCGCGTCTCTCTTCTCCTCTCCTCTCCGCTCTCATCTCCGCGTTGAAAAACTGATCAGCGACGCCTCTGCGCTCTTCAGCCGGATATTTGCTTATCTCGCGGCCAGATTTGCTAAATTAATTTCTGATCGCGCTGACTAATTCCCTCTCCTCGATGGGCTCGCGGTTTTATTGGCGCGATGAGATTTAATTTGCCGTTACGTATTTCTCAGGGCAAAGCGGGTTATTCAAATTAAATGCAATTTCATATAACGTGGTAATGAATTTAACGGATTGGAAGAACTATTTTCAGTTTCACCGATGCTTCGATTTTTGCAACTCTTGACGTGTAGGAAATTTCTTAAACAGTATAGAGGGCGTTACAATTACTAGTATTTTTCGTGCGCTACAATTTGTCGTACAACACATTTTCAGGTTACCTGAAAACTACCAGTACCATTACGTGATACACCCTATACAGGAATATAATAATATAGAAATATAGAAATCTAGCAGAAATGCAGAAATGTAGTAGTGTAGAACTGTGGGAACGCAGGATTTGTTGAATTGTAAAAAAAATTATAATACAATTTCGGAAATCGGTGAATCGAGACATTCAAGTATCTAGGACTTTAAGAATCTGGGATCGTAGGAATCTAGGTGTTTCAGAATGCAGCGATCTGGTAGTTTAAGAATCTAGAAACTTCAGAATTTACGAATCTATAACAATCGAGAAATCTAGGTATCTGGTAGTCTGAAATATTAGAACTTTAGAAATATGTGGAAGTTCGGAATTCAGAAATCCAGAAACATTGAGAATATAGAGATCTTGAAGTATTTTTCCAAGAATTTCGAATCGAGCAACAGCTGGTATAATGGAATATTGCTTGCAATTAGCGGCCGATTTGCGTGTTTATCGCAGATACCTCGATTCCTGAATTGCCCGCGAAAGGATTCAGTGGGGAACAAGGAACGTAACGCTGAATTATATAGCGCATCTGGTGATTGTATCGAAACAGATCCCTCTGTATCGTATAAAATGTGTTGGTCAGCGACGATGGACGTAGATGGAAGTTGAAGCCCGGGTCCTCGGCGGTTCAGCAATAATTTATGCTATTACGTGAACGCTTGCGCGACCGAGTTCTGATCCCGTCGCAAGAGTTATAGACTAATTATATCGTTGACAGAGCGTATTTGCGCTTTCACCGAACGCACGTCGACTAATTAGCAGTTTACGGCGAACCAATGGCACGTTAGGTGTAGGCGATTTGTCGTTCCCCTTCTAATTGCTCGCATCGATGTTCGTTACGAGCTTGTAATTTTCCGTCATTCGCATACCCGCCGCTCCGCAATTCGTAACGCGATGACGTTTTCAGCGGGGATCGATTGTCCTTCCGAAAAATCGAATTCATTCTCGTAATTTCACGGAAACGAAAATAACGCCGAAACATACGTCAAAATATGCAACGCAAAGTCGTTTTTCAACAAGAGAGCTGGAGAAGTTTTATACAATATTTCGTGTATATTCTTTTCATATCGACGAGTCAATATTTTTTGTGTATACTCTCTGGATAGCTTGAATATTTTCACGAACAGGTGTCAGAGTTCGAGCGACCTCGAAGTATGGTTTGTAAGACGGTCCCTGCTTTTCAATCCCCAATTCATTTTTCGATGGTCAGGTTTCCTGGAGAATGATAATAATCTTCTCGTCGACGTCCGGCTTTGTTGGACCATTCCATAAGAATCATGATGCGAGAATTATTGTGAGAAAAATTCAGTGAGAATATCAAGAGCGTTTGTTGGTAAAAACATTTTCTATTATCTTAGAGGGGCTGAGGTAATAGCGTGGTGCATTATCGAAAGACTGAACGTAAAGTAAACGCGTGGAATAAGGAAAGGTGACGGCAGGAGGGGTTGTTGAATAATCAGATCGGCTCGGTAACAGATCGGCAGGAGGTAAATCCCTTAGAATCGCGACGCAACGGCGTAATGGCTTGGTTACATTGTAATCATCCCCCTCCTCTGTTGTCGGACCCGTATACTATCCATACCAATTCCCCTTTATTCCCCGTCTACTCGGGGATTGCCTCTCGTCGATCTGGCTAACCGGCCTCGGCAACTTACGAACGTGGGGCACGAATAAAGTGTCGATTTTTCGAAAAGGACAGAATTAGGAGGTCCTAGCCCCCGGCTGGCTGCTGGCCAGACAGCCAAGTTTCCGATATGCAATTCCGCTTTATTTCCGGATCGTTTGACGCCGCTCTGCGCGGCCCTCGCTCGCGCTCGCACTCGCGTTCGCGTTCGCGCGCGAAGGCTAATGTAATGGAAACGCCTGTAAGCCCTCCTATGCATATTATTGTGCTACTTCCGTGCCGCGTCGCAATGCTAATAATTGTTATGGCCCGATAGAGTGCAATTCCACGCCACTCGACCGCCGCGCCGAGCCGCACCGGCGGATCGCGCGCGCGGCCATTCCACTTTGGCATTGAATAAATTGCAACAGTTTTCCCCGTTGCTTCCACAATTCGTTTCCACTGGAGGATCATCGTCGACCCTCTCCTTCACCCCTACCCGGCCGCCTATTGTCCGCTGGAGCCCCTCCGCCCCTGGCAGCCCTTCCCCACCGCCGGCAGCAGCATCGCCACCACCACCGGGACAGCATCATCAACTCGATTTCGTTCGATTCGAATCGTTCGAATTGATTTGACCTTTGTCCACGAAGCGTACACGCGCGCGTCGCTCGTACCGGAGGCGCACAGCGAAAACACGGAACGATCCGAGCGAATATCTCGGCAAAATGGTGGAACGCTCGATTTTTTTTTCCGCCCGGTAACCGACGGTCTTTCCTTTTCTGTTATATTCAATGGGACCCCGAGCGTCAATATATTCGTTTTTATGGGTCGAATCGCTTGGAAAACCGATGGTCCAACCTCGGGCTTTCCGGCGTGTAAGCGTGGAACAATTGAAATTAGATCGACCCGGGAATTTTCGAAAATGCCGCGCCTCGCCACGCCTCGCCGCACCCCGCCGCGCGTTAGTGGCGGAGAATGTTTGCGGAATCGAACTGGAAAAAGTGGTCCCGCTTAATAAGCTGGATTTTATCATGTTCTATGCGAGAATTCGTGTTCGAATCTATTCATTAGAACCGTGCTGAAAACTTGGTTGCTTTATCCAGAGGCTGTTCAATTTTTGTAAATAACTTTTTGAAAATTGCCGACATCTTTTAACGTGAAAATGGCGGCATAAGATTGTTCCTGTTGTAGTTTTATACGGAACGTAATAAACCTGTGTACTTAACTCTACTTTTTGATATATTCTCAAAATCCACATAAGCTATACGGATGTCTTCCGTTAAGGAGTAAAATTTATAGTTTAACAATAGGAAATCTTTCCAGGAGAAAATTCGGGAGATGCTGAGAATTTGTTGTTGACCTATTCGATGGAGAAAAGGAACTGCGCATTTCGAAAGTCTCATAGATTTTCATCGGAAATCGCATCGAAGAGCGCATAGAGTGGCCGCTCCGGCTGTGAAAGCGACAAATTCATTTACCTGAAGTGCAGCTTCTAACAATGCAAAGTAACGAGCAAAACATCGGTAACGCCGTTAATGCGGTCATTGTGAAAGGTTAATGCGACTCGTAATCACTTTCGGATTGCCGGTACCTGCCCCCCGCCCCTGACAGCGACAGCTGTCAATAAAGTTCATTTGTATTTGTCTAATTGACCACCGCTGTATTGTCCTATGACAATTCCGAGCTTAACTATGGTTCCGCGACGTAGCGACGTAATTAAATTCTACAATAGATAGATTTAGAGAATTCTGTAATAGTTATAGCGACTCGAATCAGCGTTGATCCTGTTTAGCGGCGGTGGAATTAATTCCGATATGCAGCAATCAATTTCGATTGATTGTTCCGCTGCGAATCGGCCCCGGCACCGGCCCATCCGGATTTTTTCAAGCCCGAAATTACCTCCGACAATTCGGCATGTATTGTGTTTCGCTCCATACATACGCGATTTGGCAGCAAGACAAAAATAGATACGGGACGCGCGACGGAATCGCGAATGTGAACGATTCTGGTAATAGTCGCGCAACGAGGAGCAGAATAAATATTTGTCCGACCTGGAGAGCCCGCCGCATTTTCATAATCGCACACACAATTTTTGCGGGCCACGCACATTAATTTATAACAAAGTCAATGTAATAAAATCGCATTATCGCCGTGATCCCGATATTATGCCGGTTCCGATTCCATTCGCCGCGTCGTTTACCCATCGGACGATGCGACCCGTAATCCGTTATTTTACGGTGTGTCATGCAAAATTTTCATTATATTTTTAATGAGATTCCACGGGAAGCGACGTTAAAGGCTCATTAAAGGTTTTAATTCAACGGTGAAGCACGGTCGAGCGATTTGGCATCGGAGGGCTTTGAAAGCTTTTCCATAAGCTTGTCCGCGCGTCACGGGGGAAAACGAGGAGGAATTTTTCCCAGAAAAAAATCTGCGATATACACTGGCGAATTCCTACACCACGTAGCCAACATAAAATGCCCGTGTCTTCTTGTGTTTGAAAAAAATATTTCAGCATTTACACCACCGGCATCCGCGGTATAGATACGAGCTCCGAACAACAAACAATGCGTTCGGTTATCAAAAAATGGAATAAAACGCGATTAGGAAAAACAGCGACTGCCCCGGGAAATACACGTTTTCGTGGGAAAACAGACACGATGCAGACACGATATTTTTGTGCTGCTAATCCCGGCTTTCGCCTACGCAATAATTAGGGCCGGCAATATTTTTGAAGAATTGATTTTAAGAAACTTTACGTAAATTCATGAAATAATTCAACATGTGCGAACATACGCATAAAACAAAAAAAGAAACAACACGACAATCACTTCGTACACCCTTTTTTATTGCTGATATTTTAACTAATTGAGGAACGACGCGAGATATAGCAGGGTCACCATCATTAGTTTTAATTCATGCACTTGCTAATTTAAGTAAAAAATCGTGGTAATTTAATTTTCAAATGGGATCGGTATTCAAATGTTCATATATACGAAACGAGTCAAATGTGGCACAATTTATTAAATAGAAAGAAAGTTTCTTTGTCCATTTTTTTGTTTTTCCAATAACCTTCAGCGGTAGCAAGTCGAATACTGCAGTATTCGCTGCGCGACTTTGTCATTCATAGAGGTACGTTTCAGTGCGATGTGGGATACGCGCAAATAAAATAGTTGTTAATTCGGTTCGGAGAGAAGATTCCTTTGATCAATTGAATATCGTTTACAGGAACGATGCAAATACAAGTAATAACGCATACCGACAAACTCGATGTTTCAATTAGAACCGAACAATTTTTGTTTCAGTTAGAGCTATTTCTAAGCGCAAACTCGACAAATGGAGAGTCAGAATTTTGTTATTGCGTGTACAATTTCTCGGGGATAGACTATGACAACCCGTAGATGAAACGTAATTCTGCACGGTGATTGAACGAAATGAATCCGGCCGGGAAAATGTCTGTTGTTGCCGTATTATTCGCAGGGAATTCGCCTAGTCTAAATCAGCCGTTTTCCGGGTCCGACAAAAGGGAGCAGCAGAGCCCGGTGAAAGGATTTCCAGGACCGGTGGCCGCGAACGAAGTAGCTTGTCCTCCTTTATTGGGCTCGGAGAGAGACGTAACCGGTAACGTTTCATGCAAAACGCTTTTCAAGTTAGGCCGGCGGAATCGTTAAAATTTGAAATGGAAATGAGGCGAGCCCCGGCCCCAAGACTCGACTTGACTCGACTCGACTCGATATCGTCGAAAATCCCGGCAAAAATCACTTGCTGTGTTACTGTAGTTTCAAGCGCTGCCTGTACGCTGCCTAGCAGATGTTGCGATTTTATTTTCTTCCGGCAGCGCCGCGCCGCGCCGCGCCGCTGGCCGGCGCACGATTATTTCGTATCGGCCCAGGCACCGCTATGTAAACGAGGAGATTCCGAGTTGTAACAAGAGGCAACTAAACGCGCAATACCAGAGAGAGAGAGAGAGAGAGAGAGAGTGAGAGAGAGAGAGAGAGAGAGAGAGAGAGAGAGAATGAGTGTGGGAGAGAGGAGGCCATTGGTTTAACGAGACCGTAAAAGTTAAAACAGTAAGTGCCCCTTAAAAGCGCTTTTCCACCGTGGCCGGGCGCAGCTTTAAACGGCACGCACCCTTCCATTTTATATCGCGCTGTCCGAACAACTCCTTCCCGCAGACTTTGGGCACCGTTACCAAACAGAGACTATAGCTTTCGAACGACTATCGTTGCTGTTTCTTGATCTTTGCAGGTGTTCGTCAGACAGAAGGGATATGGCCTCTTTAACGACCTAACAGGGGTACGAACTTTGGAAATTCTTTTTAGGGACGGTGATGTAGATAGCGGCTTGAAATGTTTTAACGTGTTCAGCAAACTTTGGAGATCGTAGGGATATTTTTTGCATGCTGTCAAAATATCTCAGCGACGCAGCAAATATCTGCATTGTTGCGATGCATATATCCGATATTTGCGAACGATGCAAAAAGTAAGAATTGATTCGCTTTTACGTATGTTCATATCGATTTATTTTTGTTAATGAGAAAGTAGTAAAAAGTTACATTAATCCTCAATCATTGCTCGTATTAAACGAATACATTTCAATCCCATAGTGTGTGCATTGTTGAAAATAAAATGCTACTGGATATCTTGAATACGGCTGCGTGTATTTTAAATATAACATATTCATTAGCATAATACAAAGAAGTATTATGCGGCTCGTTTTTATAGTTGTTGATAATTGGTAACTATAAAAACGAGCCACAAGGCTCGAATAATCGTATCTTTTCTTCCCAAATTGTCTATTTTTGGGTACAATCTGAGCATTAATTAGGAAGAATTTACTGTGCATCATAATTTTTATTTTCTACAGAAAATTTGTTCAAACCAATCATCCCTCTCGGCATTACGGTAACGTGGAAATAAGAGACAGTTGGGGGCAGAAGCGACTTCTCCAAAAGGAACAATCCAACTAAAGACGCATAAATATCTCGAGACCACGAGATCGCAAGAAATATTCCGATCGTCCGCGAATAAAAACACGAAAGCGCACATGGAGAATCGTAAGTCGAATCTCGATCGAGATACGAAAGACCCCGGAAGTTAGCGGATTAACATGAGGAAGAATTCCGGAGGAGGATGCCAGGAGGTCGTCCGAAGGCTCTCGAAACCGAGCCGGTTGTCTTAATCGCGTCTTAACGAAACTGCCAGTACACAAATCGATTCCCTGGGAAAGCGGAGTTGCCGAGGGTTGAGGTGGGTAGTCCCTCCAGAGGGTAAGGCAGCTTCGGGGGCAGAGGGTAAAGTGCGCTCGTCTCATCGCGCAGATTCCAATTTGCCGAGGAGCCCGGGACACGTACGCCCGAAGGACCGTTATTTCTAATAGGAGATTTTCAAAAGTTGCATCCGCAACCCTCCTCGTTAAGGGGTCAGTAATTGCAGACTAGCAACGTGCTAAGATGCTGTCCGTTCGTGGAGTCGGCTCTGGCTCTGGCACCGGCCCCGGCCCCGGCACCGGCCTCGGCCACGGGCTCGGGATCCTGAACGGCAGTCGTGACGCCTAGGGTAAGAATAACGGAGCTCCGAGGAAAGAGCCGCCTACGAGCTATCGGAGGAAAAAGGAAAAGAAAGGGGCCGAGGGGTGGCGATATCACTGGAGATCACGCTAATCTAACGCCTACACCCCCTTACAAGAGTGTGCAGCCCTTCGGCCTGATCCGACTTGACTTTTTCTAACGACTTCTCTTCTCTTCCCTTCTCTCTTCTCTTCTTCCTCCTACTCCGGATTCATCTTGCTCGTCTTTCTCGTCTTTTCCCATCCCCGTCTCTGCTACCCTCCTTTTTCTCTTTCCGCCCACGACTTCACCCCCTCCCCCACGGAAGCTTGTTCCCGAGGCGTTCCTACTTCCGTTCCCGTCCCCGTTCGAATCTGCGCCAAAGAGGACTCATCCCCGTAATTATCCGATAAGCGGAAGAGAACCTCTCGTTATCCGCCGGGTTGTTGATACATAGGACGATCGGCAGGATGGTTTCCAATTACGTGCCGGGACCGAGAGACCCAATTCAGTTTTCACCTTCGTCTTTAGAACGATGCGTGTTCGCCATCTTCGGATAGATTCAACTATTCGATGTACTACGAGCACGTTGATTTCAGATGACAGAGATTCGGATAATCGAGGTTTCACTGTAATTACAACTTTTAGTAGTACCGATTCATTCTGTTGCCGAATGAAGAACAATTCGAAATTCTCACTAAAAAATTGGATATCGTCTCGGAGAAGATTTGACATGTTCGTTTTGTTCCTGGAGAGTTCCTTGTAAATCTCCACTACAATACCTATGTACATAGAAGCGTCTGGAGAATCGGCAAAAACGTTCGCTAACGCGTGCTGCTTATAAGAGACGGTATCTGTCAGCTAATAAAACACATCGGGATACTCGATGCATCCTATTGGCAGAGCAGTTAGTATAATCAAGGTTTTACCGTGGCATCAAATCATTCCTCGATATCAAGTCCGCTGGGGAGCAAAGTTTTACGACGAAGTCGTTAAATTCGATCGGCGAAACAATAACGTATCGCACGCTCGAAGGATCCCCGACCAATAAATAATGCTTTTGTAATAAATAACCGTATTACGTAGCCACGTGGGGCGGTCCACCGACGCGACGGCGGACGCACACACCGGCGCACACCGGCGCGGCGCGGCGCGACGCGGCCGTGTACGTACGGTTACGATGGTATCGTGATAATCGACGTTCGATAATATCCTCCAATAAATTTCGACCGATAACGGAGAGGATTTATATTATTGGAGCATCGCGGACTATAAACGCCGGTTTGCGTTTGCGACCTGCTACGGGGCCAATTCATTTCAGCCTGACGGGAATCATCTACTCCCGATTGCGGAATCCAACCTTCTTTCGATCGCAAATGTCATCACACCTCCGCGGTTCACGCAAAAATGCTCCTGCCAAATATCTCCATCGTAGCTCGCTTCGTTCATGTTTGCTTCGTTACTGTACGCTACAACACTACAAAACGCCAATTGTAACTCCAAATAACCTTAAATAATCACTGCTGCCAGCAATCCTTCTATCTGTTATTCATTGATCCGCTAATCATTGCGTAGACATTCTCTTAGGAAGAAACTATCCGTGATGTATTCATAGACTGTGCATCTTTGTGTAATTTTTCATCTTCACAGGGGCCGTTAGACAGGTTACTCCAAAAATGTCTCGCAATCCGGAAATGGGTGTTCCTGAAGTCATTCGAAGCAACTTTTTCCTTAGCGAAAATGCAATCCGCGGCTTTGTTTACAAGTTATTAACGAAAAACAGTGACCAATGAGAGGCGAGCTCGGCTAGCCAACTGGCGCACGAAGCTCAGTTCCGCTCATTGGCGTGGCCGTCTCGCGCCAGCCGTGCTCGCATCTCATTGGTCACTGTTTTTCGTTAATAACTCGTAAACAAAGCCGCGGATTGCATTTTCGGAGAAAGAAAAAGTTGCTTCGAATGATCTCAGCAACCCCCATTTCCGGATTGCGAGACATTTTTGGGACACCCTGTATAAAATGCAATATAAGGGAAAAACCGTATTTCGTTTACGAGAAGATTATGTTGTGGGATGAAGTAACAAGTTTCTCACCGCAAATGAATTTATTCTCGAAAACAGAAAATCAATGTATAAAACGAACGATGCCTCAATTGTGCAAAATCTTAAATACCAATTGGCATTAAACACATGCAGCAATTGTTCTATGAAATTTCCATCATTTTATTGAAAGATTTCCTCAAGTTAAGATGAAATAATATTCTTGTGCTTTACAAATGTTAAATGAACATGAAATGATGCAATATCGATGGTGCATTCCGAGATGTTAAACAAAAAAGTAAACGTCGGTGGAAACAAATCCGTTTTCCAAATCCAATTTCCGGCGACACTTTTTTGTTAAATACACCGCGGTACAGCGAAACTAATAGTTTTCCCAAGTTGTAAAGCCGACGCGACGGCGACACGGCTCGTGGACATTTCGACCGCGCGATATCGGTAAAGATGTACGTGGAACGGCTAAGCAACTACGTCCACAGACAGAAACTTTATGAACTGTCTTTACGATCACATAAATGTTTCATGAACATGACTCTTTACAGCTTCTTCCTTCCTTCCTTCCTTCCCTTGTCCCTTCATTTCTTTCTTCCTTCCGTTGTCGCCGATTTCCTGTGGGGCCTGGCCGCGGGAAATTAGCAACTGCTGGCAATAAATACCGAGCGAACTTGGAGGCACTGACAGCAGTGCATCAGCTTTCCCAATGATCGTGCATCAAAGTATAATTTCTGGGAAACGTAGCCCAAAACATGATCTGTCGAAAATATTTGGAATCGAAGCTAAGCTGTTGTATAGCTATATAGATTGCTTAAATAATCCTTCACCACTCTGCGCCCTAAAAATGTAAAATGTTATCAGTGCAATTATCATTTTATTTCGAATATTCTGGAGATGAGAGTATATCGAAACAATTATATCTTATTTACAATGTACTCTATCGTATTAAACATTGTTTCCATATTTTGTTTCCATTACTTTTTCCAATTGCGTCCACAAGCAAGTGCTTCCAATCGACTGCTACTTCCTTGAGTTTTGATCTTAGTGTTCCCTAAATGATCTAATTATCATTAGCGAAACAGTTTTCGCCTCCTTCATGTCCATTGTTCCCACTTTAGAATCGGTGCCAAGCTAACAGGTGAGCTCTCGGCTCTACGGCCAAACTTAATGAATCCTCAAAACGGTGATTTTCGGAACAGAGTCTGTTCCATTAACGAATCAAAGTTCAAGATCGCCGGGTTCCCTTCTCGTCGGTGATATTCGCGTCTGGTGAGTTCTTTTATCACCTCCTAAAATATCGTCGTCATTGAGCTTAATCGCGTAATAAAACGTTTTTGCTCCCTTGTTTGTCTAGCCGGGCTCTCTCCCGGAGGGAAGTTTGCGCGGAGAGAAAAATAAATAAATCGCTATGGCGCATCGCCAGACCTTGCTTTCCGCCATTGCTGCTACATTTCTTCTTGCACCCCAACGGTTGGCCATCGACGACCTCCGTTTCCCAAAAATTTACCGACAGAAGGCCAAGGATGACACTGGAAACTTTCCCTTTCCTTTCCATTCTTTTCCTCTTCTCTCCTCGCTCCCGCGCCACGCTGACAAATGCATATTTTATTGACGCGTAAACTTGGAAACAAAGAGCAGAGGGAAACATTGTTCTCCCGAAATTCGTTCAATAAAATTTCATGTACCGAGAACCCAATGCCGGAGGAACGAGCTGCATACTTTGTCTTCGATTTCTTGTACGATTGAACTAATACGATCGGTGTAACTAAACCCTGGGTATCATTTAAGCCATGTTTTATGGGGTGTCTCGTTTCCCACGAATGGCATAATTATGGCCTTCGGAAGTAAGGGGTGAGAAGACCATTAGCGAAACAGGTACAGTTAAATAATGCACTTTATAAGCACTATATTCTTCTTCCGAATTACTTTAGATTTGCTCCCGACTTACATCGTTGCCCATTTCCATTTCACTTTATTCCGTTTTTTTTAAGTGTTTCATCCCCCTTTAGTTCTATCATTTGATAAGTGCAAATATGTTTTGCAAAAGGTAATCAATCAATGTGTTATTTTAATGAATTTCTTTTCGCACGTTTGCACATATTTCTCACACTTAAAATATACAGATTAAATAGTCTTCAAATCTAGTTCTCGCAGATCGCATTAGAAAGTGCTTTATGCATTGGAAATTGACGTAGACGTATCGAAATGTATCTCGATGTAATTATTGGTAATCCATGGATGGCTTGGGAAGCGCGTGTCTATCAGGTATATCAAATTAACGCATCGACTTACTAATAAACAAGAAGGATTTATTTTATTTAAGAAAACTGAATGTTCGCGTGTAGGACAGATTTGTTCAAAATAGACTTGGTAGTGAATGTATTAAGTGAACATCGTCGCGATATGAATCCCGACTGAAATGGGGGTGATCGTGAATAGGAAAGATTCGCGTCGATTCGTTTCGCTAATTGTTGCGCTGAATAGAAGATTACACTATTACAGGTTATGTCAATCAGCAGAGCCAATAATTCCCGAAAGCGAGTGTTTGACAATTGTCGGTTTGCTTATGGAAACACGTTCGGATGGACTGTCGTGTTGTGGAGAAGTAAATGAAAGACGTAAGAAAAAACCTTGGTAATGGTCGTTGACCGTAGGTCAATTTAGACTTCAAAGGGTTTTCTGTTATAAAGGATATATAAAAAGGAGTCTGGCCTCATCTATCGAGAAAAGAATTCTGTCTCGATGAGTTATCGATATCTACGAACAAACGCGCTCCATTATTCCCAATAAATTGTCAACACTTAAACGACAGTCCCCACCCACTGCCGCTAGCACCCCATCTTCCGGTCCCTTCTTCCCTTTTGATTCTCTCGGATCTTCGGCGTCGTTTGATTCGCATCGTGCAAGTCCGGCGCAAAACTTTCAAGTGGTTCTAAAGTGTCATCGCACACTTTCGCGGAGGCTGGCATCGAGTCGACTCGACTCGACTCGTTTCGCTCGCCGTATCGATAAACTATAACGAGACAAATGGATGTGGGAGCCGTGCAAGCCTTCCCGTGCACACTTTCCCTCGATTCCGGGGAACGATAGACTATCCTACCACCGTCTCGCTCCACTTTCTCCGAGACCGAACTGGTCACTACTCCTTCTTGAGGGGATCCCTTCCATCTTACCCCCTCCGTGTATATTCCCGTTCGAAAACATTGGCAATATTTTCACCTATTCATTCTAGTCGTCAAGAAACACACTACTCTACTCACGAACGTAACGCTTCGGTTGCTATTTAGCAACGCACAGAAAATAAATTCTGAGTAGTTCAAAGAAACTGAAATTGCAAAGTTCAAATTGATCGAAGTAATCACTTGTTCGTTTCTTTTTCGCGCTGCGAATCCCAAGAAAATTTGGAATGATTAGGGTCAGGGTTAACGTGTTAAGGAGATTGCTGCGGCAACGATTTTTCCCAGAATACAAAGTCCCAAAATTATTTTCAATTATGATTGGAACTATATATTTGTTATTACGGAAATCACTAAATTAATACTAAATTTAATACCTTCAATTCAGAAGGCACGAAACAAAAAATAAGAATATTTTCACATCACAATGAAATTCGACATAGAAATACTCAATTTGGCGTCGTCGCTTTGTTGACACCGAGGCCATCCAGCTCGTGACGCTACCGTTCCAGCTGGATTTATGCCGTAGCGCCTCATTTTCGAAGCGACGAAAAATACAAGCAGCCAATGGGAAAGGTGGTTATCTGGTCGAAAGTGATCCCTGATTAAAAACTTTCGAGTGATTGATCTCAAATTCGTCGTACTTTTCGAAGCTTGGCCCAAATACGTCACCACAAGCGTACGTACAGGCGACAGACAAATGTACAGGCGCTATCATTTTAATTTTCCCCTCTACAAATCCCTTAGGACTCCTTCTACTATCATAAATAATATTGTAAAATCGAAAAAATTAACTCTTTGGTACGAATGTCTGCATATTGGGCTGTACATTTTATTTCAGTAGATGCAAGCGTAAAACATGATTATTTATATAACAGAACACCACTTTGTATTGTCAATTTTTCTCATTATCTAAATGTTCGATACGTAGTCTCGTTCTCCGAGGACAGTATTCTTAGTATACGCATTTGTAAACGGTTGCTAAAGATGTTCAATGTTTACTGTAGTTGAATAAAATTGTCGGTGACGTACGATGGTGTTCGTACGAATGGAATTCTTAAGACAGGGAAGGTCTAAGACTTTTGAGCGAGGGTGTATACTCGTTCGCCGGATCTTCTAGTTCCTATCGAGCATGAAGTAAGAGAGGGAATCAAAGTTGTAACTGCATGTGGCCCGACCCAACCCGACCATCCCATTTTCCTCTCGTCCCTTATCACCCGATTCATCCCTCACGAACGCGTACTCACGGACGCGATTCGACTCCTCGCGATAGATATAAATGAAGTCCTTACTTTCGATCAGTTTGCCTCGCTTTGCTTCGACTCGCGTTGCCAACGACAGAGACTCGCTACTGGTCTTTCAAAGAGCCTCTTTGTTCTACTGGCTGTTAGGAAAATTAATTGCTTTCTTCCTGCGAATTCTGCTCTCTTCATAACAAGAAAAATTCAACAACAGGAGGTTCGTCGAATTCGCTAAATTTCAAAGGTTGGAGACCACGATCGTTCTGTAATCCACAACAATTTTTATTTCAGACAAATTAAAGAATTGGAAGTATTATTCGTGAAGATGGAAGATCACTCATCGATCATTCAAATCGACAAATGAGTTAACCCTTTGCAGTCGAAAACATTTTAACACTAAAACTCTAGACATTTTTTCCAACCTAAGAAGATTTCTTTGCTTCCTCGATTTTTATTCGCTTTTATATATAGAATTGAACACTTATTCAACCCTCACTTGAATTATTTAGCAGTTTATTAAATAGAAACAGATTTAGTGACGTAAAAATTCCTTCAAATTACAGTATGGTGAATTTTGTCGGCGCCTCGAGTGCAATTCGGGTTGAACCTGGCTTTACAAAATACGTGGAACAATCGAATGTGCGACAATCGTTAATCATTTTCGGAAAAGGCATATTGTTCAGTTCTGTAATTAATATATGTTTGTTAAATTGTTGAAATATATAGAATATTAAATTGAAATGTCCCCATTTCGAAAGCAGCTAAATATAAATATAAGGACAGAGACTTCTCTCTTATTTGTTCACTATATTTTTCGAGAATTTCTATTGCAAGGTAGGTATAGGATTTCAGTGGTCTCAATAGATTTTGCGATTCTTGAAATAACGAGCGGCCCTAGAAAGAAATCAAAAAACCTTACGAAATTCACGGAGGTTCCACATGCTCGAGACTTTGAAAAAAGGTGAGAAGCGATGGATTTTTATGGGCCAGCGCGTATTCAAGTTGTTGACATTCTGACAAACCTGAATTCACGGAGGGGAACTCTTCATAGCATCCTGCTTCGTGTTCAGCAAACGATATCGTGTGACGAGAAAAATAAACAGAGGCATGACAAACGAGAAAACCAGAAATACTCAGGCTATGCTCGACGTTTGCTGGAGACTCGATGACACCTAGTTCGTCGCGTCGCATCGTTTCGAATCGGTTTTCATATTTTTATCGTTTCGAACATTTTCTTTGAATCTTTCTTGGTTTTTCGTTACTTTAATTTTGCTAATGGCATTCATGAAAGAATTTATTAGTTCCACTAAAGAAAATTATGATTTTAACTCTGCGTTAAAAGTCCCGTCTATATTCAGAAATGCAAGGCTTACTATTGCATAATAATAGGAGTATGTAGTTAAGTAATGTCCATATGCCTGTTAGGCGCTGATTGATTGATTAAACGTACATATCGCGTTAAGCAAGATGCAAATAATTATAACTAACGAAATATAAATTCTTTAAAATAATTAAATTTCATCGTTATGTTTTTTACGCAGAGATAAATTTAAAACATGAAGAAAACAATAATTCTTCGGTTAACGTAGTGAAAGTGATGCCAAACAAATGTGTTTTATGAAAGATTAAATTTTTGTTGTATTGATTCGAGAAAATTCGGGTTAAAACATTTGTCTTTTTGATAGATTGATAATGAATGTAATGTCAAACCATAAACGAAACCTTGTGCTTCTTTCGCTGCATTATTTTCAGTAAATTGAAATAGGAATGTAGTAATATTTTTTTGTATAGAATGGTACGAAAATCGATCTTCTTACGAATGCCATGTGATGTAAATATCTGTTCCGGTAGAGATAGTACAGCGATGTTAAAAATTCAGTAGAAACAGTCGAAAGTAGTAAAGATCAAGGTCTAAACCGACAACCAGTGACGATACACCGAATCTCTGAGAGATGGCAGCACTAGTACTGTAATTCTGGTGGTTGAATATATCTCGAGGAAACTGAAAGATACAGAAATAGCCAGCCAAACTACATTTGTCCACAAATATAAAATATATATACTAATATATACTTATATATATACTTATATATAACTAAATATAAATATATATACTGCTCCTCGATAAAATTAACACCACATTTTTGACACAGGAAGTTTATAAACAATTTTTGCTATTTTAAGCGTTGCACCAGCGTTTAATAAATGAAGATAGTTAAGTACATAGATGGAACTTTATTTAAGATACGAGAATTTATAATACATAGTCCTGACCGAATAAATTAAGATATTACGGAATGATGTTTTTTTTAAAAGCTTCGTAGCTTTCGAGAAGCGTCTTGAAGTAGAAAAATCGTCGCAACACCGATGTCGCGCGTAAAGCTAAAATTCCATCTTCGATACAGAAGGAATTCGGTTCGAATTTAACTAAAGCGCAGGCAATTTTAGAGTCTCGCAAACGTTTCTGAATCTCCTCGCTCCGATAGACAGTACGTTCTTTTTCGAGAATTGAACGCATCCCAAGTCCAATTCCATCCTCTTACGTTCCCTCGAGATGAGGAACTGTATATTCGGGCATTCATGTGTGTTCCATTTTATCTGAATTCCGTGAAATTCACTTCAACGCGACGTTCCGAAATCTCGATCCCGTTATTACTCTGTTTCACAATCTCTTTGCCTCTGTCGATCCGTTCACAATACCTATTATTATTAATAGTATCGCAACACCAATTTCTACGAACCATTACCTTCATCGCCAAATGCAAATAGTTTCAGAAATAAGCTCTTTCCAACACAAAATATTCAACAATTACATTTCATCAGCTCTCGCGTGTATCTCATCGATGTTTTCGCGAAAAATGTTTACAACCGCAGTGACATTTAAAACAGTTGAAAGATTAGAAGTATTTGAAAATATCTGTAATGTAGGAGTCCGGCATATTTCTGACGTGTCGTGTTCCTAAGGACTAGAAGAGAATGTTTTATCGGTCGGCCGGGATAGCTTAATTGGTTAAAATAGTCGCTCGGCAATATCGAAAGATCAGAGTTTGAATTCCGGTCCCGATATATTCTATCGGTCGACCCATTTTCTCCTATATTACATTATATATAAAGTAATTATATATAAAATACACATTATGTAGAAATTTTTTTAAGAAAAAAGGAAATGTTTAACTGCCTAGTTACAATTGATTGCAATTGATTTCTTTAAAAATATTTCATGTGATATCGCTTACAGCTCATCAGAATTTCCTCTATAAGAGCCTACAGTTCATTATGTCCAAATCTTCATTCAAATCACATATTTATGCCTAAATGTCTACATCTTTACAACTATTACGATCCTGCGATGGTTATGCATTAGTACTGTATAATTTTTGTATAACTGTTGTATAATTTTTCATAGCTTTGGTACACACTAAAGTGTCTAGAACTCATGTATGTAAATAAATTAGATCTGTATGCACTTATGCAGTCTGCTCGTTAACAATTGTATAACTCACTTTTCCGTACCACAAGATTTCCACATAAAACAATAACTAATATTTATTGAGTCTCTATATGTATTGGGTTAGAATCATAATGGTGTGAGTTAGGTTTCTCTCGTTGCGCGAAACAAGCAATGTTATTGTTTACCGACTTAATTTATTGTTATGATAATTTATTTGATTTATCTCTTTAACATTTTGGCATATAAAATTTGACTTACCGCACTATGATCCTAATTATTTAATGAACGTCGCACCACGTCTAATCGCGCTGCCTACGCGAAATACTAGCCTCTACTGGAGTTCTCCAAGCTTCCAGTAGGAAGAACCATAGCGCTTCGACCGTAGAAATCAGGGTCCCAGAATTCCAGAAATAAGGGAGGACGGCGACAGATGCGTTGTCGTTGCAGGCAGTCCGCGAATCGAAATGAACTCGGAACCTCTTTCTAACTCGCACCCCGTCACTCCTTCCTTTTCCCCTAACAGGCTCTTCTCTTTCTCTCTCTCTCCTTCTCTCTCTCTCTCCTTCTCTCTCTCTCTCTCTCTCTCCTCTTCCTCCTCCTGGTTAAACTCCTAACCTTGTCTCTCGAATAGTTTCGTTTCACCCCTCCGTTTCGTAGCTCTGGCAGAGCTACGCTCGTAACCGGCTGCCTAATATA
Source organism: Megalopta genalis (assembly GCF_051020955.1). Taxonomy (NCBI): domain Eukaryota; kingdom Metazoa; phylum Arthropoda; class Insecta; order Hymenoptera; family Halictidae; genus Megalopta; species Megalopta genalis. The sequence continues at coordinate 9,934,132 of NC_135018.1, read as the reverse complement.
TGGTTCCTTGTAATTGCCCCGCGATAAATTAATACGATTTCGCACGCATGTGCCGCACGATATATAGGCCCATTGTATCAGGGCCGTGGCGGCCGCGAGGAACACCCGTGGCATCCAACAACGGGGCTCCCTTTTTCGGGATCCTTCTTTCTTTTTCTTCCTCCCACTTTTCTTTTTATCCGCGAGGAGGAACACCTGCTTCGAGATCACCAGAGGAATCGTGGGTTGAGCACCTTTAGAGTCGACAGATTTATCGAATAATTTGGAAATTCCATTTGCAGCAGTCCCTTGAATTTCCAGAATCTTTTTAAAAAGAACATATTCGGTCGACAGTTGATTTAAAGTGTTGCTGATATTAATTGCTGGACGATTTAGAAGCCAAGTATCTGAAGTGTTGGTCAATGGAAACATTGTAGACTATAATAGATAGTAGAGAATATAGAATTTTGAAATGGAGAATCCGAATTGTGAGTCAAGGTAAGATATTGTAAATATCAACAAATGACTAACGTCAAATTATGGACCAGGGGATTCTTAGTTACGAATTCGATGTAAAGTATCATAGATATCAGAAAATTGCAATAAAACTTTTACCGTAAAATGATTAACAGACGAAATATTCTGGACGAAGAAGGAAAGAAATCGAGCCGCAATTAATCGGAGCAGCGCGACGAACGAGCCGGGCGACTTGCGGCAATTGTTAATTGGAGATTGTCGAGCAAAAGAAACACTGGTCGATGGTGTAAAATTTCATTTTCCCCGTGTAGCATATTTTTCGGAGTTACCGGCGAACGGGAATTTGTTGGTTAACGCGGCGGGAATCGACATTAATGTTTACGCAGAGCGTAAATTCGGGCATGAGCCCGATAATAGACACCGCGTTCATATACATATATTACTTCGAACACACGGCCGTCACATATGCTAGGCTGGAACTAAGCTACTATTTTTAATTTATGTTCTCAATTTGCCGACTAACGAAGCTCAACGCGGACACGGGAATAATTAATGCTAAACCGCCGCTACCGTAAAATTATCCGGCCGATAATTTTTGTTGAAACTCGCCATTAAAGCGTATGCACGCAGATAATCATCCCCTGTTTACGCTCACGCATCTCGCCCCTGCGCCCCACTGCGCCCCTGTGCACCCCATCTGCTCACTGCCACCGCTCCTCGTTTTCTTTATCAAGCGTAACAATGCTAATTCCCTAGCGCGAATTCGGTTTCACATTCTTCTTTCCGGAAATACTGGCCATTCATCGGTAATAATTTTTCGTAATCGAACGCTTCTCGCTGGAGTCACCGCGCATTACGGCTAAAATATGTGGAATTCATTACACGAACGTCGATGATAATTGAAACGACACGCGACGCGTGAGAGGAAGGAGTTTGTTTCACGACTTGTTATGCGCACTCGACGAAATAATTGAATGTCCCCACCCCCTAACGCACTTTATTTCGAACGTATTGTATCTCAAGTTGATCCCCGTTTTCCCACTAATCTAACAGGTACATACCACAATTAAGCAATAATCGATTGTTTTATGATTATTTTTGTAATTGGTTATACCGGTATAATCATTAATCAAATCGATCGTTACCAGAAGAAATCAGTAATCATGATTACATTTGACAATCTGTGATCGTTGATCAGTGATCTGTAATCACGTTTCCTATTGAATCTTCAGAAAAGTTAGCCATAGAATCATGAAATCCATGCAGATTTTTTAAAAACTATTCAGGATTATTATTCTCTATCATTATTCCAAATTGTTCAGTTAATCATATTCAAAAGAAGTAATTATTACATGATTAATGATTACTACGTTAATCATGACAAACGATTCCATTTGCTTAAGTTATTCATGAATCATGAATACTCGATTACTTGGTAATCGTAATCATCAATCATGAACACGATTTTACGTTAGTCATGATTGTTAACTATTAATCAGATTGCTTATTGCCCAACTCTGGTTGAGCCCGTTTTACTTAAATTATTTCAGCACGATTATGGGCGAGACATTAAAAGATTATTAAAAGAAGAGTTACATTTATCTCTAGTTTCTGTTTCTCACAGTTGATTTCAAATAAAAATGTCGCTTGGAAGGAACAGGCCTTAAATAATTACCTGTTTCATCGTTTAATCATTTTAACAAGTCGAATGACTTGACAGTTTTATATTTCACCTGTCCTTTTTCTTCGCCTTCCCTCGAAATTTTCATCGGCTGCCTTGGAGGTTTACGCTACTGCTATTAAAAAATAATAATAATGCCGAATAAAAAGCTGCAGAACTGCAATAATTGTCGAGCGGTTCCAGCCGCATAAGCAGGATCATTACCGAAGGAAAAAAAAAAGGTGCAGCAATTACAGCGATAGCAAGCACGGGAACGGAAAAGTCAGTCGGTTCGTATTATCGGCGGCGAGAAATCGTGTAAAAATCGTCGGGATAAGATAGTGTTGGTGAGAGAGGCGCGGGGCGTATCGGCGATCCCGTGGCGACACTCCACTAAATCTGATAAACTTGCTTAATTTGAATAGCCAGGCGCATTATCAAAATGCGATATCGGTGGCGGCCAAGTGGTTTGGTGTGCGTATCGGAACACGCTTTTAATGCATATAGATTAGATCAATTTATAATAAGCCGGTTTCAGGCTGTGATCTCCTACCACGCGGCCGTTGCTGCGGATCCTCCCCCTCCGCTGTCCCTTCTCTGTTCGTTTTGCACTCGATGCAGCGCTGAGCGCAAGCTGCGTTCGCTCGGTGCAGCGCATCGGCACGGCGGCCTCGTCGTCGTTGGCCGGCTGACTTTCGGCCTCTCACTAAATTTGTATTTATATTTTCCGTTTATTGCTATAATACCGCGGCATTATCGCTATTTATTGGCCTACCGGCGCGGCGCGGCGACTGCAACACGCGCGTCCGCAACACTCGCGACGCGGTTTATGCGTGCCGGAGCGAGCGCGCGTTTCCACACGCGTGCAGACGCGTGCGCACAGGTGTGCGACACACGATCATTGATAAAATGTTAAAAGCACCGGGCGAGGAGGGTGGAGCTCGAAATTCCGTGGCCGATAATAGAATAGCCGTGCAAACACGTATCGGCAGGACGTCGCGTCGCGGCATGGTTCATTAACGCGCTAATCCACGACTTTTTAATGGCGGCCATGAATCCTATTAGCGATTCACATAAATGAATCTTCATGCCGCTTTCGTGGCAATTGACTCGTTGCGTGTGGCACGATGGCGATACCGATCCCGATCAGCCGATCAGCTGGCGATAGTGTGCACTCAGTACCGATTCACTCGATATAGCCATCGCGATACCGTTTTTAGCGGTTCTGGGAATGAAAAGTAGAGTGACAAATACGATAGATTCCAATGAAATATATAGTACTAATATGACCGTAAAATGCTTCACTCTTTGAAATTTTGTCGAATATTTGAAATGCAACTCGACAGAAAATTGCTCTTTCTCATTGCATCGTTTAACTGAAATATTCCACGTGTATTTGAATCGGACGGTATGTTCGTGTAATAACTCCATCTTTGATGTAATTTAGTTCAGTAAATTTCGTATACAATTTCTGGGTACATTGACAAATATTTGCAACGTAATCCGACGGTAAATTTCTGTTTTTAATCGCATCGTTTAATGCTAAAATATGTATTATATGCACCTCCACCGAATAGTACATGTTTCATCGGCCGTGTCGCCGAGACATCATTTAACCGAACAAGCTTCGTGTGCAATTTCTTGCAATATCGCTAAATGTTTACGCTGCAATCTGTCTGGAAAATTTCTGTTTTCAATTGCACCGTTCAATTTTAATATTTGAGAGATGCATTACGATCGAGAGTTCGTAGCCAATTTCTCGAACACTGGATGAGGGTTGAGGTCATTTATTCCATGCTAATTATTCCTGCCTGAACGAAAAGGGACCGATGACGAAAGTCCCGTAAAGACAGACTGGTTTCGACTTCGATAGAGGAAGAGCGGGAATGCGCGGAGAAGGTAAGCAAAGCAGGATCGAATATTTAAGACAAGACCGTGGAGAGCACATTCCAATAGTGTCGTTAAACATCCGGAAGGTAGAAGTACCATCGAAACGCTGTTTAAGTAATACGTGACTCGAGTGTTTCCCCCGTTAAGCGAAACGATTCCTTATTTTCCTTCATCAACAACGCCACGATTCCACTTCATAGGGTATAGCCGGAGCGTCGTACAATTTTATTCTCTATCTCTTTATCTCCCGTTTGCCCGTGTAGAATCTGTACGATGCTCCCTGACTCCGGTGGTATTCCAATTTCCAGGGACAATGTATCTTCCCAGTTGGCTCGAGCCTCTCGCAACCAAGATCCCGGGGCTTGCCAACTGGAAGTTCATTAACGAACTAAATTACCGTATCCGTTACTTTTATCGTGCCGCTGCGAACGTACAGCGTACCTTCCAACCCGCGAAATCGTTTCTGACGATATTTGGCTCTGTAACACGGCACTACGGGGCTAACTGCTGCAAACAGAATTTGCGAATATCCTCCAACGAAGTGGAGAGGCGACTTTCGCGAAACAGCACGCCGCCATAACGATAACTCTCGAGCAACGAGATCCCTCTCGTTACGCGCTCCTCTGCTCCGACAAACTGACGTTCAAGATCGTCGTTTCTCCGCGAATCCTTAGCCGTCTGGTCTGCCATTCATCGACAACTCCTCAAATAGATGTTAACCACCACCACTCGAACGCTCTACGGAATTTAGCCGGTTCAATAGAAATTTTTAATAATGATAATAAGAATCGGATCAAAAATCTGGAGTGATATTCTATTCGTCAGTTATTTTTTGCTATTAGGTGTCTTATAATCAGTGAAACATAGTTTTTCTTTGTACGAAAATGTTGCACTTTAAATGGAAAGATCACTGCATTGCAAATAGTCGGTGAGTTCCATCGTACATTGTTCATCTACTATTATTTTCAACGGGTTCATCGTTCCTGTTTAAATAAGAATCTAAAAGCAATATTCTCGATTGTTTTGCAAATTGGTGTAGAACAAATGGCAATCCTCTTAATCCAGACAAATGCATCTTTACGAGATCATCGCGTGCGTTGCGCCCAATAGAGTGCGAATATGGACTGGGCAGCACAATTATTTCCCAAGCAACAGGAATACGTGACTTTGATTAATGGCGTTGTACGTACGCTGCTCGGAACTACTTGCAATTAGAAATTTCTATGCACCATCGAGACCATTGAGACCCACTTTGTTATTTCATCCAACCTTCTATAAATAAGTAGTATACAATAGGTAATTCCGACCCTTCCCCCTCCCCAGGAGGCGTGCAACTTAATACAGCTAATTGTAACACCGTTCACCTGAACTAGATATTATGTATCGTTATGTCCTCGTTGCGTTTATACCGTAAGTACACTGATAGCATTTGATCTCGTTTGCAATAAATGTATTACAATTAAATTTCTATAATGCGCGTTTTAACGGTACAGCTTCCTTATTTTCTTGCGAATTATGGGCAGTAGAATAAATCCGTTTTCGACAATACGTATACTTGTCCAGCATGAGACGTGGACGACGGAACTGCAGGACTGAAAGTGACAGCGATTTGTTAGAATTGCGTAGAGGATTACAAGCTCCGTTTTGGACAGCGTCGGTTTTCTTCTCTGGCTGGAAATCGATCGTCGCGAAGCCAGCCTTGCAAATTCGAGGCTCGCCGAGACTACACATTGCGTAGAGACGAATGAATCACCGGGGATTATCGCATTCAAAATTCGTTTACGCCACCTTTTCCGCGGGCTGCGGGCCCGCGCGGCGCGAGACGCGAGACGCCGCGCCGCGCAGGTAATTTTCTAAAGAGATTCAATTGGCTTTAAATCCGACCGGTGAAATATGAGTCTGCGCCAGGTGAAATAAAGGCCCGACGGATTGAAAGGGTAACTAACTGCAGCCTTGGTGTCTTATAAGAGCCGATGGACCATCTTTTCTGGTTTTCTCCAAGGAATAATGTGCTTGATACCGATTCCGATCCCAATTCCGCGCGTTCCTCTTCAGTAAATGTGCGAACGAAACCAGAACCATTTTATCCAAGTTTCTCGTCCTTCGTGTTGCTTCACATAAATATCTTATAAGTTTAGCAAGATTTTTAATTCAATTGGATAATCATCGACATCTTCGGCGCGTTTCGAATTATGAAACACTTCCGTTAAAGTATTTAAAACCCCTGTGTACGCACAGTGGCTCGGGAAAATGATCAAACACCATTTAGGACGGAATAATTAAGTCTACTAACATCTTTTTCAAATACTTCAATTACTTGGAGTGACGAAGCAAAATAAAATACTCTCGTTTTTTAACCTTCTCATCGGATTGCGAGTCTCTGAGGACAATTGAACAAATGCATTTTGTAGATCTCGGTAACTTATATGCATGCTGAAAATTTCATTGTGAACGGCGTGGAGCGGTGCCTTCGAAGAGGTTCGCCGTGACCGGCTGCAAAGAGAATGACGTGTTTACCTCGCGGTTAAAAAGCTGCTCGTCATTCGAATCCATTGGACGCTGTTTCTTCCATGCCGAACAGTCGTCGATCGTTTATCTTCCTTATTAATTTTCAATTAATGGGCCTGTCGATAATAGCAACGCAACACACGTGCAGAGGATCTCGACCGGTCTCTGCACGAAAGTGTCGGGAAACAAGACAAAAGGACTAGTCACGGTATGGTTAGTAGCTTCTCTGTATCACGCTCATGCAATGCGTTAACCAGTTTATATTTATTCTTTGATATTCTTTATTAAATTATGTATTTTATAAAAGTGTGGCATTTAAACAAAATTTCAAGAAGATCGAACTTACGTATACAATATACTAATAACAGTAACTTACACGCTTTTCAAAGAAATTGCAACGGTTTGCTGGTTAATTGGCAAATTTTGGGAAAATTCTGATTCACCGGTTCAGTTATATTTCCGTAAAGATCAAATTTTCAGAAGTCCTTTCTATGCGGACTCGCTACAATGCGCGTACTAGAATTAATTACAAGCATCGTACAAGCTAATTCGATGTATCATCGCGGAAATCCTTCATAGAGCCATCTCTGTGGTAATTAATGCAGAATACCCGCAAATTAGCGAAGCACTTAAGAGTTACACGAAGAATAATCCTATTATATAGGATATAATATAATGGCCACACATAATCGTGCATTATTCATGCAACGGGGACGAGTACCAATCTGAGGCTTGAGCAATGCCGATGATCGTAAACCGCGTCGTAATTCAGCCGCTAATTAATTATCTGGCAAGTCGGCGAAAAGGAGACGCGGCCGCGACGCGTCGGCGTATCACCGCTACCGTGTTTTTCGGTATTATACAAGATTAATCGATGAAGAAGAAAGTGATTGCGCCTTTTGACCGTGAACGAGACCCTATACAAGGCTATCCTGCACCTCGAATGTGCGGTTCGGTCGTCACATGCATATGGATCGTCGGTGCTTTCATCGTGTACACAAGTCGCGAATAAATATGTATGAGACCGTGTGCATCGAGATTATTCGTTACTACCTCGTTTCCTTCTATACACGGATAGTCGCGATTTTCTTTTCGTAAACGCTCCCTGTCTCTCCCTACGCTCGCTAAATTCTATGTAAATTTCGATGCTGATCGCGGTCGATTGTTAATACCGGCTTCGATGATATCGGGTTTAGCCGGGTACGTTTGTTTCACGTTAGACCGGCTCGGCGCGGCCCAGCGCGACGCACCGAACAATCCAGAGAATTTGAATGCCCACAACGAACACCAAATAGTTTTAATTCATTCAGTCATTTAAATCGTTCGCTGGCCGGCGTTCTTTGCAACCAGACATTTCCGAATGCCGACGCTTTGTTTAGTCAACATTACATCCGACCGAATTTCTTAACACTTTCGGTGTTCTATTCGGTCGCATGCAACGGACGACACTATTCTCTGATCAGATTTATGTAAACGGTGCCGTGTCGTATCGGAGCAGATTGTAGTTTAACAGTTAACTGGAATGTTTGCTTCATATTGTGTAAATTCACCATGCTCCTATTATTTTATCTTTGCTTGCTAAGGATCAAATGTCGACGGAGAGATTCTATCTACAGTAACGATCATTATACTAGTTGAAGTTTAATAAGATTTGTTACATGCAGGGAAATTAAGAAGGTAATTATAGTGGTGAACTTTGACTTTCCAAACTTCGTTAGGATGTATGAGAGAAATTGTACAACGATCTAATAGAATAAAGAGATACATACCTGCAAATTGAATTTCTTATAATTAGTGTACTGTGCATTAATTACCAATCATTACGTATTTATGTACGAACCGAAATTGAGAGAGAAGGATCGCGATGCGGGCGAACTAGTTGTTAATATCGTTTCGTTTATAAACAATGTCCGATATCCTCTAATTTAATATTAATAATCAAACAATCAAATACACGATAATAACCAGATATTCCTCGCCGAATATACGCGTAGTGTACCGATCTAATTAAGTACAATATGTTAATTGTAACTTGAACCGATATGGGTAAGAATCATTTTACACTGATAGTAGCGATAACATTGTTTCTGTTCTTCCAATGTATAAAAGCTATTATAACATAAATTAATATTTTTTTATTTTTAATACGAGATACATTCTAATCGACAGAAACAACGTTTCCCTCATTGCATTGTCCACAAAGTAAGCTACGATGGTAATTAACAATTTCCGAATTATCGAACCATCTTATATTTCTTATAAATCTGATCGAATTTCTGGATCGCCCGGCGCGTTTTTGTATCTATTGGGTTCGCAAACGACTCTCGAAATCCAAAATGAGCTGGCTGATGTCCCGCGGATGATTCGCCGCAATTAACGAAAATCTGAAGCGAATCGCGATCGGTGCTTTCCAGCCGTTTGATCCGCCTAATACAGAGCCTCGTTCTTCATGCACGAATTGCCCAAAGTATGCCCATTACCTTTTGCGTTTTCGATTGAGGAGTCAAAGCTAGTAGCTTTGATCGTAACAGGCAGGAGTAGTTGCTACCACGACCTAGATTCGCCGAGCTCAGGTTCATGCTAGTGACAAGAGCCAATTAGTTTTGACGTTCTTTTGCCGCGGTTATGAATCCCCCAGGACCCTATCATTGAATTTCTATCTATTACACGGAGAACGAACAATAAATTACATTTTTTTCCCGTGTTCGTGTTACGAAACGGCTTTGTCCCAAACAATCTTTCGGAAACTAACCACATTACTCATCCCCGATGTTAATTCTCCTACCGGTTATGATTTATTATGTTCGTTCTGAGAGTCATTAGCATTTACATACATACTTGGAATATTCCGATAGAACATCAAATAGATATTATCACTTACCGTAGTTTGATCTTATCTACGATTCCTATGATTCTGCACGGTACATTTGATTAAAAATCTACACTTTTAGTCACACATTGTCCGCCACGGTCCGCCATTGTCCGTCACGCAGCCACATACGTATGTGGGTAACATAATGTTTTCTCAGCTCGCAGTCTTTCGGAAGCTCAATTGTCGCTGGAATCTATTGAGCGAACTGAAATTATAATCTACGAGGTACAGGAGAATCGCTGATGTGACAGCTGCAATAAATCTAGACATTTATGAGCTCCCAAAAATCTATGTTTCCCCAGCCCTGCGGTCAACGTGCCAATTAGATCAATCTCAAAGCACTACAGTGTTTGGGACAAGACTGCTCTAAAATTAGATTTTAAATTAGGTAAGTAAAATTAGGTATGGCTATATTGAAGTTGTCCACTTCAAAAGTGTGATTATCGAAAAAAGAATGGTCAACATCACGTACGAGTAGCGAATCCTCTACAACATTCACGTATTACGACCACGCCGTCGCAACTATAAACTAAAGAGCTCTTAATTAAATTGTACCGGGTGTTCAAACACCGCTGGACACCAGCATAAATAACCGGGGCTCTGTTAAAACTGCGCCGAGCGGCGCGGGTCTTTATTGCAAGAGCGACGGCAGTGCATTAAGAATTAATTGCGGCCCATAATTCAAGTTTCTGGTAAGATTCGTCGAGAGATACGTGGCTGGCAGCGGAGCCACGTTCTCCATCATCTTTCGCAATGATAGCTCGCACCGTTTAGCACGGTCGTCGCCGGAGTTGCTGGCATCTGCGGACCACCTGGTCGTCCCTTACCGGTTACCGGTCTCGGTCTTGATTCCGATCCCAATGTCGATGCCGATACCGATCCTAATAATCACGAGCCCGCGGACCGGTTCGACGGTCTTCGGGCCTCGTGGCGCATGCGCAACATATGTGCGAGCAATTGGCTGTCCGAAGGAATCGCCCGAACAGGTAGAAAAACTCTGGTAGCGTGTCCACGGCTGTACGCGACGCGACTTGACTCGGCGGAATCTCGGCGGACGATCTGCATCGCAATCGCGATACAGGAGAAATGGAGCAGGTGTGCGCCGTCACCGCTTGGGAAATCGCACCGAAGTCTCCTCTTCGAGGCTACCGCCGCAGCCATCCATATTCTGTCTTTCATTATGGTAAATTCGTGAGAAGGACCCGAAAGGTGTACATTTCAATTTCGGCCGATTAAAGAGAAAGCTTGGCCCTGGCTCTGATTTCTTTCGCAGGGGAACATTGGCTCTGCCGTGTCCAAGAATACGCTCGCTGTGTCGCGATTTTAATTCTGGAATGTCTTCATTTAATCGGGATCTTCAACTTTTTTATAATTATGCACCGGAGGTACACGCCCGCGCCACTTTGGCTTGGCATCCGAGCCTCGAAAGATGTTCAGGATGAATTCGTTTGGATTTTTATTCTGGCTTGACTTATTGTTTTATTCGATGCAGTTTTCGATACGTTCGTACTGTGTCGATATTTCTCGAAGAATTTTGAAATAGAACACAATCTATTTTAAAAGCGACAGTTTCTGACCCTTTTAATTGTTCTCGGCTTTTTAATCTGGTTTAAGGGCAACAGAGTATTTCATTAAGAAGTAAAATGACGAGTAAGTGATTAATATCATCATGGAAGTTCTGATTTTCTCGACGAGTTCTAAACGTCTCGTGGCATTGCAGAATTGTAAGAACATTATATTGACCTGCTCAGAACTGTTACAACAAGTGGACTAGAAAAAAATTTGCATTCGTCGATACTTTCTGAAAGTGAAAATTAAGAAATAAAGTGTATCAATCTAGGCGCAACGCGCAGGCCCAATTTAAACTACTCTTCCCTCCGGAAAAGTTTCGTAATATAAGGATTGCTTTAAGTTGCACCAATTTTTTAGTTTTTTTTTTATCTTATCAAATCAAATAATATGCTATATTTTCTGTGTTGCCTCGTGAACCTATCGAAAATTATACAAATAAAGGAAGGAAATTAAAAACAGGCCGATTCGTAATAATTTTGAATCGGTTGGGGACACCATAAGAGGGTCAATCAAGGTCGCTGAAACATTCACGGGAAAATCCGACAGGCTGCCGCGATTAATGTGTGAGTTACGCTTACAACATGGCGGGAACATTGTTGCGTTTGCTCGGGCCGCATGCCCGTGCTTTTCCGCTCGAAATTGAAAGATTTATTATATAATTAAAGTTATAACTCATGCGTGCGGTCGAAAGTCCGTGGCGCTCTCGCGATATATGTGACGCGGGTGCGCGCCGATCGAAATCCGTTCGGAATCCGTTCGAAGAGTCGGCTACGGCTACGGCTACGTCACCAACACCTGGGCCTCCGATAATCGCTAATTAAAAATCGCAATGAAGCAGCCGGGCGGCCGAGAGAGGGGCCCCGGTCGAGTTGCCGCGGAACGAGGACAGAAAACGCGTCCGGATTTTTTCAGAAGTGGAAGCCAGGATTTTTTATATTTCATTTTTTTATTTTTCATTACCCAGATGCAGTTGTCGGCCGCGCGCGAGTGTCCTGGCAGGTGACATCTGCGAGGTTATCGTGTTATTTTTACTGGCGTTATCGCGCACGCATACAGCGACCGCGTTAGAGTACGTGGATCCGCGGAAAATGTACGTCGCCTCGCAAATATACCGACTGCCGACAAAATGGCAGCCCGGGGCCGACGATCTTGCCCTTTCGAGGCGTTTCCCAAAAATACGGAAAAAAATCGGAAAATATTTAGTTTCTCTCCTGGACAACAACAGAGAACATTTCAGAAAATTTTAAATGGTCGCAGCGGCCCGTTCTATAACATAAAGACGCAAAGGTCACGACTAATCGTATGAATTATTATACTCCAGACTTCTGTGTACTCATAGCATGTGCATGTTTACAAAATGAAAGAGAATGCGCATATCAGCGAAACTTGGTTCGCTCTTATTCCACGTTTACCACGAGGAATCCTTTGGAGGTACGTAGTTTAATTCGAATGACGGATCAACGAACAAAATTAATTTTAAACACATATAACGTTGTTATTCCTCTGTTCTTCTCTTTGGTACAATCTGTATTTACAAAGATCGCGATCATTAATACCTTGATAAATATTGCAACATTTAATAAACGAATTAAATTCGTTAGTCAGGCCCTGAACAAGTGATTTTCTGAAGCAGAGTACGGAGCGTGTAATCTACATACAATGACCCACGAAAGTGTTCGTACATTTAAAACGTTCGTACTTTTAAAACGATTATAACTATTTTAAAACTGAACTGAATGACTTGAACTTTTTTAGACGATGGAGGGTCTAGTCTACTAGACGATGATTGAAATGCTTTTTCTTTAATTTCGCTATTACTTGGAATGAAAAAGAATAAAAACAATCCTCACCTTTTAATTTTTTCATCTGAGCCCCTATAACGAAAATTTAAAAAATATCTTTCGTAGATCTTGGTGACTCATATGCATGTTGAAAATTTTATCGAAATCGGTTCACGTTGTTATGAGTTGCAACAAATTAATGATCGCAAAAGTCGCAGTTTTATCACGATTTTCATCGAAAACTGTGAGAAATCTGCAGTTTTTTAAATCCTTAATCGCCTGTAGCTCGTCTCTGGGTTAACCGATTTCGATCAAATTTTCAGCACGCATATAAGTTACCGAGATATACAAAAGGCATTTTTTGAATTTTCGTTGTAGGCTCAGATTGGAAAGTTAAAAAACGAGTGTCTTTAATTATTTCTTTTCATTTCAACTAATAGCAAAATTTAAAAAAGAAGCTTTTTAGCCATAGTAGACTAGTCCCTCTGTCATCTAAACAAACTTCAAGTCATTTGGTTCAGTTTTAAAATAGTTATTGCGTTTTAAAAGGTGTACGAACACTCTTTTGTGAGTCATTGTACAATGAAATTTAATTTGTAGCTCTTTAAGTAAATCAACGGATTTAAATGAGAATTGAGATAACATAGTGGCTACTGTAATTAGGAAATGAAGAACGCGGGGATTGTGATTTCGATGGATCTGACAGCGACAGCGTAGAGCAGCATTAATTTCCGAAACGTATGCATCGAATGTCCGTCGATCGTGGAATGTCGGTAGATAAAGGGTGTTGATTGCGGGTTTTACGAGAACGTTAAAGCGTTGTCTTGCGAGCGTGCACGATCCCCAAGGTTGTTTCGTGTTGCTGCGTCAACGGCGCGGCGTGCATCTTCGCTTCCCTGACTTTTATTCCAGGAGATAATCCTTTAAATTTACCGAGGCCGGGAGATAAAGCTCGGTTACCGGATTGCGCTTTCCTACGGGATGAAATGTTCCAGCGGCGTGTCTCAAATTCGCCACTCTTCTAAAATTCATAGGACGCCCCATTGTTTCGTATCCCCGCGTTCGCGTGAACGCGAGAACGCGCGAGCACGCGAACTGCCTTATGAATGTTTAAACCGGTCAGCCCGGTGTGCCGTTCGTCCACGCAAAATTTCTACCTGTTTATCCGTTGAAAAATGGCGGCAGCGTGGCGCAGTTTGCGCCCCGTGTCTCGTTCACGCCGACGAAGACGAACGGCGCCGCACGCCGAATAATTTTCCCGAGGAACGTGCGAACACCTTCTACGTGGCTCCTCGCGATTATCGATTCCTTAGCACGCACCTCTCGCCCCTGCATTCGTAGCGTGTATCTGTGTTTGGTGTCGGAGGGCTTTGTTCGCAAACACCCGGCCGCTCGACCTAATTATCATTTCATCTTCTGCTTTCGTTTCAACTACGATAACGATTGCTTTCGAAAATCAATTTCTGAATTTCTTTATAATCGACTTAAACTGACCGTCCAAACCGCTCCAAATTTCTTCAAACAGGGTCAAACGGATTAAACGGCTGAAGACACCCTATCAAACTACAATCTCTCTCTTTTAGCACTACATCGATGGGAGCACAGGTATTCTGTACTTCCAAGCAAATCATACACTTAGAGCAGCCAGAACACATTTGACGTTTAAACTTTTGACAACATACTAGGCATACAAACCATTTGTGATAATACAAGACTCCTTATTATATGTTTATGCTATTTGTGTTGCCAAAAGGGTCTCACACTTAATCATTCATGAGAATAAACAACTCAGAGCTATCAATTTACCAACGAGTATTTGTCTGTCACAAGTCATTCTATCTCCTAAGATAGAAACTTTCAAGCAAACAAAGACAACAAAATATTCTTTTAAATTCATGAATTCATTGTCAGTTTGCAGAGTGGAGAGATTAAAAAGAGTAGGTGAGACATTTTTTAGTAACGTTTCCACAGATTTTTTATTCCACTTATTAATTTTTTCTAATAAATACTTAAGCTTCATTGTCTATTGATAATAGAATAATCCGTCCATTCGTGAAAAATTCTTCAAGCCAAATGGACCTGTATCCTTCTTAGAAAATAAACAATGTAAAATCAATAAACTGTAATATATAGAAAATAAACAATGTAAAATCAATAAACTGTAATATATAGAAAATAAACAATGTAAAATCAATAAACTGTAATATATTGTACAAAAGCGAAAGCACTTGCCGTTACATAAAATGATACCGTAAAAATAAAACAAACATACACTTGCTGTTTCATCGCGTAGCAGAAGTAATACAAAACAATGCATGCACTGCAATGCACCAGCAATCAAAACAATGCGTAGTCAGTAAACTATTACGTTCTACAAAAATAAAAGCACTTGCCGATTCTTCGAACGAAACCATAAAAATGAAGCAAAAATACTCTTGCTGTTTCGTTGCACAACAGAATTAATACGAAACAGTGCAGTTCTATGCAAAACAACGTAGTGAACGCTAGTATATTCTACAAAGGGAAAGGTATTTGTCGATACTGCAAACGATACCGTAAAAATGAAAGAAAAATACTGACGCAGCTTGATTCTAGAGTAGAATTCATATGAAACAATGCGCTTTTTTAAAGCGGCTAAAAAAGGGGTACAAAAGGGTGAGATATCGTTCGAATGAACCAGCAATTGCGAAGGAAGTGTGGAAGAAACGTCGCCTAATAGTCGGTTATAAAGTCGTCAAACAACAACTCGCGAAGGACGTCACCGAGTGCATTGTTCGTAGTATGAGTTGTACGGTCGCAGGTTCGATAAATTACAAAGCACGGAGCGCGTCATCCGTCAGAAGTGTCCAATGAACGGTTTGCTGGGGAAAAATAGTGGTTCCCAAATTTCGGTAGCAGCTCCAACTTCTGTCCGTAGCTTGCCGCTACTGACATATGGGACGCGAGCGACACGGAATCGCGCTGCCACATAGGCAACGCAACAGGGAGCGAGCACGGGCCGGCAACCGGTTCCCATTGATAGAACCCGCGTTGCTGGTTCGACGAATCCTTCGCTCGATGGTCCTTTTGAAAACGGCACGCGATCGTCTCGCGGGATCGGCTTCCAAAGCGCCGACTGTCTTTCATAGCCGCCCTGAATATCGATCATTCGGAACGTAATAATGCTTGCCGACCGCTGAAATATAGGGTTCGCTAAGTGGCCGCTTTGGGAGCTCCTTTGACTGTGGCCGAATTTTATTTAGACCTTATGACAAATGACCGAAACCAGAACCGCGTTTAATAGAAAATCAGTGGCATTGTTTTGGGTAAAAATCATCCAGTGTATTGCAGGCGTGGCACTCGTCCGCAAATAAAAAATTGAAACCGCAGTTTCGAATGATTTTAAATGGATCATTGGATCACATAGGAAATAGAAATGGCACATCGAAGAGTATTTCAATTTGCTAAAAGCGTAACCTTCGCATGCGAATATGTACTGCTTCTGAAAACAGTTACGCCCAATGAAGCGGTGACCAGATTTGAAATCACGGCCGTCATAACGATATGGTAATTAATTACCCGCGTAGATCAAAGCTGTTCAACAGGCCCCGCGGCGTGCAAGGGCAAAGCTACGGGCAAGCGTCTTAGCGGAGTGGAGACGTGAGAAAAGAAAGAGTAAAGTGTGTTTACGTTTTCATGCCATCCTTCCTCTCTCATTCGCGCGCATTGCTGTTATATATGCACATACCGATCGTGTGCGGTGCTCGTTCTATTTCACTGAATCTCGACGTAAACTACAGTCTCAATCCCTGTCACCGTTTCCAACCAAATAACGTGTCGTTATTAACCGGTGGGAAGTCCCACGACGAGCTAAAAAAACGACCTAGAGCCCGCCTGTCAATAGTGGGTATCTCCTAACGACCAAATTAGTTTTATTTAATTATTTAATTAGTCAACTCGCGATTGTAATTTCGATGACGTCATTGAAAATTAGTTCGCGTGTAATCAAGAGATTATGCGGATTGACTCAGTAGCTGCGGGTGCGTCGATGGAGAGCACCGTTGTCCTCCCATGGGAATCCGGGAATCCTCGGATTTCAAATGAACAAGCGTGTCCGGTGTTTCCGAATTGAACTTTCATCGGTGTTGATGTTTCTCGCTTTGACCTTCCGCGCGATTCAGACGATACCCGGATACCTTTTACGCAAATGAAAACTGTATGCACGCGTGCGGTGTCGGTTCGTGTGAGCTCTCTGTCGAGATCGAGGATACCAGAGAGGAAAAAGTGAACCGCCTATGGGCTATACGGGGAAACGGAAAGCTCGCGGCTAATATGGAAAATTAAAAGCAAGTCCTTTATGGCTCTGATTCACCGAGTTATTCGATCTCCCATTTCCGAGAGGAGCGGTATTCGTACCGTTGCGCGCGGAATTTGACTACTGCCGAATGATCCTGGTGACTCACACATCGGCGAACATCGGTTTCGTCAATAGGACGTCAATGCTTTGAAAATGCATGATTAAACAATTAAGATGTATCATACTGAATTTCTTTCGATCTCCTTGAATTTTTCAAATATTAACTAATTGTAAGATTGTGTTTTGAATCTGGGCAATTAATTTTGCCTCTCTTGCATTAGTGTCAGCAATCGAGCTTCCGATTCGCTTTAAAAATAGTTTGCTTATTTGTGACAGCAAAGTATCTCTTCACTGTAATTACTAAATTGTACATTTTTATGCAAAAAAGTAGCTATACGATGTACGTGCGTCAATAAAGGAACTCAAACGGTTAATGTCTAAAACATGACGGGGACTGACGTCTAAAACTCGTGTTAAGTAGTTTGACGCATTGAAAAGTCTGAAAAATCTGTGCAAACGAACTAAATATATACAAATGTCCCCTAACGAGATACCTTTTTACGTCAAATCGGGCACTCGAGGAATACGTTCAATCGGTTTTTTCCGTCCTTTGAAATTTTCCCGTCGTCCCGCCGCGCAAATCTTTCGGCGTTACAACGTTGTAAGGACGTAATGACACGGAGGCCCGCGCTATTAACATGAAAATGCTTGTCATACATCGTGATAAATAATGCATCGACCCGAAACACCTCTCCCTGCTACTTTTCTCGCACCGTGTGCGCCCCGCCGCGCCGCGCGCCGCCCCATCCATTGCAGGAAACGCTCTAAATGCAGTTCAGGCGCGATAACTCGTGGTCTTCGGCGGCTGCCGCGGCTGCATACAATGCTACCGAACCGTGCGTCACGTTTTTCGTTTAATGAAAACCTTTCCGAGTCAGATTTGCCGGCGAAAAACTCGATTCAACGATTTCTGAACTTCGGAAAAGCTTCCATTGTATCAAAAATGTAATTTCCACTCTGCAATCGTCAAAAGAAAATCTCTGCATTTTATTTAGTTTTTATTTATTTTTTGATTTCAACGTGAAAACCCTTTGTTACATGGTACGAAGAAGTGAAATCTTTAAAGAATTAGTAGACTTAGACTAGGGGCAGAACAAACGATTAGAACTAAGAAAGTTACAATGTTAAGACAAGAGAATCGCGGCGATAGTAGAGATTCTGAATGTGGTGAAAAAAACTATCAAAGAAGACCCAGCGTGTCGTATATTATATAACTTTCCAAAAATAGCGCGAAGTTTATAAGATATAAGTTCATACCGTTTTATAATCGCAAGAGATAGTTTCAGATAGATGGTGAAAGTTGAGAATTTCATAATGTTATGTACGTTTAAGTTTGTTAAATACTCAACTGTGCATTCGATCATTTTGTGAATGTTTAAACTTTCTAAGAAAATAACAGAGATCAAATTGCGATCTTCATCATCGTTTAGTACTTTGTACTACTTACGCGATACAAATTTTGATAGGATTCGATCGCAATCCGGACAGATTTGCACTCTATTGTGCAGAGAAGCTGTGTACTACATCTTCGGCAACAATTGTGTAATTCATTGTTTTTACTTTACCATGAACACGACCTGTACGCTGCTTCGCGCGAAGTGGCTCTGGTGAAACCGAACGTGCAAAAATATTGCCAACCAAAATGAAACAAGCGCTCTGTTCCTGAAGCTAGGGATCGAGTGTGCCGATGAACAAAGAAAGCAGATGATCGAAAATAAAAAAGATTGAAACTCGGTGTTATCGCGGCATCAGTTCGCAGACATCGCACCGAACATCGGATTCGGGGAAGCTGTAATAGGGTGGACCGTTCAAGCGTTAATATGCAATCCAGCTCGTACTCGCAACTGGAAAATTAATCGTATCAACCAGAAACCGATCTTAAATTACCTATTTGCTGGCTTATTGGAGCCAAGGCAGGAGGTTGTTTCAGATTGGCCAGGATAGCCGACGCTACCGGCTGTTCCGAGTGTTCTGTTGGTGAGCAGCCAGTGCGCGTACGCGTACGTGTAGGTGTACATAAAGCGAGCGCGAGGGTGGACCTCGGAAGGGGAGTCGACGAGGTGGTTGAGGGGGGGTGGGAGGAACCGTGGCATAGTTGAAACACGAGGAGAGGGAAGGAAAGCAACAAGATACCAGTCGTCCGTATAATCTGTAGATCTGACCGCTCGTGTTCTGCCCACGAATCCCGTGGGTGGTAACCGCCTCGGGGGTCTGATTTACAGGTGTAACCGACAATAACGATTCACGGGAACGATCGAGGAAAAACCTGGCCAGAGAAAAGTATTCACAAAGGGAGGAGAGAAGCGGTCTCTGCGATCGCGCGCTAACCTTTTTCTGCGTTGTGGTCAATGATCGGGCCAAATAAACGAGACCGGTTTTTCCTGATCTCTGCACAACAAGGCACGTAAATGAACCACGCCGACCATTGCTGGAATCGTTCGCGACTGGCCGTTTCGTTTCCCTAAAATCAACGCTGACGTCGAACTTTTTCCTTTATGCTTCAGGAAATCTGCTTAAAACTAATTAGACGATTTAGTTGTAATAACAGGCAATAATGCTAGGGAAATATTAATACAATGAATTTCTCAAATATGTGGGACAATTTTTGTCGGAGAACTTACAAATACGTTTCA
Source organism: Megalopta genalis (assembly GCF_051020955.1). NCBI lineage: Eukaryota > Metazoa > Arthropoda > Insecta > Hymenoptera > Halictidae > Megalopta > Megalopta genalis. The sequence continues at coordinate 9,914,364 of NC_135018.1, read as the reverse complement.
CAAACATTTTTAATCAAATAGCAAGACCGGTGTTCTAGTAACTTTTTCATTTCGTATACTTCGATTAAAGGCAACGAATTAGAAAAATGTATCAAAAAATCGAATACTACCACTGTCGGAATCATAGTGAAAATGTTTTCGATAACGATGGACCATTATTTTTATGGACATAAAAATAAAGAGAATAAAATAAATAGAAATAAAAAATTATATTGTACCTCTGGTTTCGAACGATAAAACAATTTATGAGAATCGCTTTTAACATTGCGGAGATTTGATTTCTCTAGCAGATCGTTCGAAATCATATATTCAGAGGCGACAGTGGAACGGTCATCTATTTATATTGGGATCAGCTTTGTGTATGCAGAAATTAACAGATATTTGACAGATTGACAAAAAAATTCAATGGATCTGGTTCGAATGCAATAATAGAGGTATCACTGTAAACACGTGCAACGTAGAAATTTCGTAACGGCGGATTGACACATGCAAATCCGTTGGCGCATTCGCGACAGGTATTACGTGATTTCACGATGTACGATCGCATTACTATGCAAGATCGAAGATGCGTCTAATCGATAATCGCCGGTCACGTTTACTTGATGAAAGCACCGGAGCGCGATCAGTCGAAACGTACGTGACCAATTCACAAGGGCAAGAACGGGAGTCGATTTAGCTTTGTCAACTGTAAATCAAGAAACTTTCACGGAAACTGTCGCTATTATTTCCTTTCAGACGTCCTCCTAACAAGACAAACTCACAAATAATTCCCCTACATGCTTGTCCAGAAAAAGAGATTCAAAGAATCTACCGAAAAGATCGATATCGGATATTTCTTAAATATCTCAAATATAAAACAAATTTTTGTATTAATTTTGAAACCTAATCTTTCTTCATTTCTTTGTACACTTAACAGGTTTTACTACCGTGTTACCTCGAACAGATACTGAACACGTTGTGTAGTCGTCACAATTTCTTTGCGATAGCTGTTGATACAATAATAAATCTTGTCTTTTCTGCTGGTGTATTATTAGTCTTTTTATTTTATGTATCTCTTATGGACACTGATTTTCTAGCTAACGCGTTAAAGATCTTCGTTCAGATAATAATCCCAAAGGAAATGATTAGATTATGATGCTAGAGATTACTGATTGATTCGCGAGTGCAATTGTTCTTCCTATTGAATACACCGACGTTTCTCGTAATATTTCAATGAAGCTATAAACTGCATAGGCATAAACCATCGACTGCGAAGAGCAATTCTAACAGTTCCCCGAAGCTTTTCAGAAATGTCACTAAGACATTCCCGCATTTATATACGATTTTATTATTAAAAGCTCGAGATCCGGTATCGGGTTCGAACCGTTTCGTCTTCGGAGATTTTCTTTCTTCGCGTAATGACTACAGAGGAAAGGTGGAGATACGCCTGGCACAATAAGCAGTATTCCTCCTACACGGCCGGATGATTTCCTTTTACGATGTCTAAAATCGTCGCATTTCCATAGAATACTGTCCGAAATAATTCCCCGAGGAAGTTCGTCTGATTATATGATGACAGGCCATTATGTAAAACGTAATAGTTCCGTCGAACGGCAACCTTCAATCCGGACGTGTCGTTGATTGCAGTGATCGCCGTGAATAATCAATCTCTAGAACTAGGGAGAGAGAGAGAGAGAGAGAGAGAGAGAGAGAGAGAGAGAGAAAGAGAAAGGGAAAGAGAGACACAGAGTGACGTTATTATTTTTCACATGTGGGTCCACAGGGTCGGTCGAGACACATCCTTCTCATCGGTCTCGTGACCAACGTTCGTTCTCGCGAGCCAGCTGTTTTCTCGTGTACACCTTTCTCCCCGAGTCGACTCAATTAAACCCGAGATTGCGGATCGTTGCGTGAGCAATCTCTACGCAACCGGGACTTAAAGCTTCTTGACGTAAGCGAAAGTTACGTTACCGTGCGTTGTACGATGACAACGGTGTAATAAAGTGAACCGAGGCTCTGTATTAATCAGCGATTATATAAAGACGTATGTGCACATAGCAAATTATCGAACACACCTGATTGTCGATTTAACTCGAACATTTCATAACTGCAAGAGAGAGAGAGAGAGAGAGAGAGAGAGAGAGAGAGAGAGAGAGAGACCGCAGCGACGTGGGAAATAAGAAAGCAATTCCTGCAATTTTATAACTACGATGAATATATATTGCTGATTCCAGCCTGGGGGCCTTATCTTTCCGCAGATTACCCATTTCGTATTAATTCAATTTTTCTCACATTCTCCTTATTTCATCCTCAACACTTTACAACTAACCGATTACTTTCTCTCAACAATGTCCCTCCTAGATATTGCAAATCCATATTCGAATGCAGAATTTATCTGATCCTACAGAACTAACTGCGACGAATATATCCGAATATATCGTTCGGCTCGCAAAATGATAAAATTAGAGCGGCCAAGATAGGTGCACTCGAGAAAACGGAGGGAACTGTCGAAGATGGCGGCGTAAAGACCTCCACCACGGAAATCCTAACTCGAATCGATAGGATAGAATGCGTCTAATGTCCGCTGGAAGCCGAGGCGACGGGGGCCGGTGCGGTCCCTTTCGTCCAGTCTCGCGAGCCGACGGCCGACACGGCCGACACCATTCAGAGATTGAAGTCGATTGAATGGCGTCACTCGACAGTAGCGGCAATAGATACACATCAATCGTATCTGTGAACTTGAATTCCGAGCACAATGGACCCAATGGAACGCGTCATTATTTTCTGTCTCCTCTCCCTTTTATCCTTTCCCCATCGTCCGCTGCTTGCTGGCCCCCACACATTGTCCACGCAATTCGAATCTGGCGAACTCGGTTTCAGGAAAGGGTCCATTCATGTCGGAACCATAAAAAAAGTTCACAATTTACGCATTTACATCGTATTGTTTCTCGGTATTCCCGATTTTAATTGAGAACGAGTCAATGCGAACCGGATTTATAAATGTTGCGTACAACAATTTGCGCTTCGAGAATTTTTCCAAATTCTCATTTATCTGAACTATAATATTTATTCGCGAAGTAACGAGCAAGGATTCATATAACGTTGTAAACCGAATACTCATTTATTATTGGCTGCAGTGAAAGATTGTCTACGTCTTTGGTGATCTACAGAATAAATCCTGTGTAATGTTATTTAGATGATCAAGCGTTCTAACATCGAAAATTCCAATATATAATCGAGGTTTTATACTTATCATTCTACAGAGTGTCCTAAAAATGTCCCTCAATTCGGAAATGGGGGGTTCCTGAAGTCATTTGAAGTAACTTTTTCCTTAGCAAAAATGCAATTCGCTGCTTCGTTTACGAGTTATGAAATGAAAAACGCTGACCAATAAGACGCGAGCTTGGCTGGCGCGAAACGACCCAGCCAACGAGCTCGGCCGTCTCGCGCTAGCTGATTTCGCCTCCCATTGGTCATTGTTTTTCATTAATAACTCGCAAATAAAGCCGCAGATTGTATTTTCGCTAAGGGAAAAATTACTCCAGGTGGCCTGAGGAATCTCCCATTTCCCGATTGCGAGACATTTTTGGGACACCCTGTATTTGTATTAATACAGATTTAATCAGCTGTTGGTACTAGCTCTAATGAAATGGTCTAGAGGGACCTCTTAAAGGTAAGTTGAAAAATATATGCGAATATTAGGATCTGCTGAAATTATTTTCCTTTAAATCAGGCTTTCGATTTTCATAGAAATAACAGTTAAAGATTGTATAAAATATTCCTTGCATTAAAAATCAACTAAAGAAAAAATATCTCGATAAACATTAATTTCTGAACCCTTGCATCTTAATCATTTTATATTTTAGATTTTTCGAATGGCATGATTAAATGTTGTACATTAGAGTTAGAAAACTCAAGATGATCCCCATACTTTGATAAAAAAAGGGGGGAGATTTGTAAAAAGAATTACATTACATCAAACAAGATTTGTTCGGAATTTTTCTTTTACGCAACATGTAGTTTAGGAGAAAAATTAAGGTGAAAAAGTTAAATAACTCACAATCGGTCTGTAAATTTTCTCGGAAATCGTCAGGCTGTATTTTATAACAATACTAGATTCGAAGGTTCCAGAATCCAATTTGTGAAGAGATTACTGTCGCTTCAAAATAAATTATACGAAACCTTGGGAATCTTTTTCGCCTCGAAAGTGGCACAGTACCTCTGGACAGAATTAGCAGATTACCTCTCGCAGTGTCTTATCTTTCTCTCGCTGTCTCTCTTGCTGCGCGTCCAATTTGATCCCAGACTCCGCCGAGTTATACATTCAGGTGTAGACGACGCGGCAGCTGCCGGAAAATTGTCCCGAAGTTAGCCCGACGTAGTAAATTCTACTTTCGGGGCTAACTATCGAAAGTAACGCTCTAAGGTCCACACGTACCGGAATTCTCGGAAGTCATTCTCACGGCCACTAGTAAATTCTAATCGCGGAAGTTACCCTCACGTCCCTGACCTCCTCCGCGAAACTCTATCGGGTATAGAAATCCCCGGGGTGTGTGCTCTTCCCGAACTTCCAATGTTTTCATACCCCTCTGTGAGAATCTGGTCAATGGTCAATGGAAATTGTCGATTACGGTGCCAACAGGTCCCTGAAACGGACTTTACTGTTTTCTCCCTATATTTGTTGGAGACAATTTGCTGGTCGCAGTCGTGTCGAGAACGACTACATTTCGTTTCTGAACGATATTAGCGTTATATTAGTTCGTCATAGTTCAGTTTCTTTTAAGAGTTGCAATAGGTCAGGGATCGTTTGGCCCTTGACGTTCTCGTTTCATCTTCATAGGTTTTTCGATCGTACTTCGATTTCTCTTCTAATTTTCATATTCCTTCTAAACATGAAATTATGTGAAATTAAGTGAAAACGAAAATGGATGTAATCAAATCTGAGAACCAGTTATCTGACTATTTTTACCGACAATGGCTTCTCCTCTGATTTATCTTTACATTTGGACTGCAGATTCGATGTATTCGTGACAAGATCGAGCAGACGCAATTTAAAGCGGCAGAAATATGAAAAGAATTTAATAGTAACCAAATATTATTTTCCACTTATTCGAATTATTTAAAGAAACGAGATAAAAGGTTTAAAAATCGTTTGGGGGAAAGGGGAAACGAAGAAAAATGACGTGCAAAAGGAAGCGATTCCAATGATGGAATTGTTTATGGCGCTGACGGATGCGGAATTTTCGAGCGACTATAAAGCAATGCCATGTTCGATAGCATAAAGACTGCATAGTCCGTTCTCGGCTTTCCGAGCGTATCTTGGACAATAAATATTGACGCACCAAGGGACCCAGGAAATTTTTGTTGCTTGATATATAGCCGACCGAAAAGTGTCGGCCGGTCCTGCCTTCCATCCGCTAATGTCATCGATTATTGACGTCGGACGTTATCAACGATTGATCGGGCGCAATTAACACGACATTACAGGTTGCCAAATACCGTGGACGTAGGAGGAGCGCGTAACGGATGGCCGGTGTAAAACATGATAAACACGTTTCGTATTGGCGTTATCGATCGACGTGTCAATTTAACATCGCGCTGCCTCTACCGGACGTAAGTCCCCAGAGGATGGAAATCGGTTATCGCTGCTGGCCGACCCGTAAACTTCGCGATCCGTTCTACTATCGCGATGGCGCGGCGCGGCGGCTCGATCACGCATTCGATACTCTTCGAAAAATTGGCCCACGTTTGTTATCGGTCCTATTATTACGCTAGAAAATTCCTGAGTCCTGTTTCGAAGCTACCTTTTCCACCTCTTTTTCGGCGACTGCCAATACGATCTGGTATTAAGTTCGATTTTAGCGATGTTCTTCTGTGATAGCGTTCTTACAGCAACGCTTCATTCTTTGCACCCGAAACTGCTTTAAATCCAAAAGCAAGACGTTTCTTGCGACCTGCAACATTTCCATTTTACATATAGATTTTTGTCCGCTGACTGAAGAATGTAAAAATTCATTTTATCGGAATATTTATTAATTCATTGAAGATTGATCTTTAAGATGCGACTATTTCTGATTAACCTGGAACATCGATAGCGTGGGATCTTCAGAAGCGATGCACGTTCGAACGAATCCTAGAACATAGGATCTTTTCACGCGATCCACTTCATACGAAGACCGTCAAACATCGCGAAATATATATAGGATAGTGGAGTTTCTTTCATTTCGTTTATTTTTTTACTAAAAAAAAATCTCATACATATCTTATTCGATAAATATAAAGTTGACTATGCTCGGAACCGAGCCAAATAATCCACGACCCAACTCTATTGTTTTACAAGCCGAACATTGTTCTATTCTGCAGAACAAATATCCTCAAAGCGTCTCCAGATTCCCGTCCCTTCAGCATCCAAAACTTCATAACTCTCGAAAACAGACCCGTTCCCTGCGCACGAACACGCAAATCGGTACCAGTATTGTTCTCCGCCTACCCGATCCTCGAATGAAGGCAAGTTTCGATTGGATCAGCGCGGCATATCGGTTCTTTAACAGTGCTCTACGCATGGGTTAATTTCGACGGTTAATTGCGGAGAGGTTAAATGGTTACGCGCGGCTCGTACGGACGTTAGGCCGAGGAACGAGACGAAGCTAGAACTACGGAGGAAGAGAGAGATAGGAGGAGAGAGGAAAAGAGGAAGGTTGGTCACGTTGCAATATGAAGGAGAAAGAGGCAAGGGAGGATAAGGGCCATGGAGGTACTTTCGATGAGGGATCCCGCCGTGGGGCACAAAGAGAAAGAGGAAGACGGGGGGCTGGGGGCTGGCTAGGGGTGGAAAAGGGAGTGGCGGAGAGGGGGGCAGCGGGGGGCAGAGGCATTGAATGCTGCACCGGCCTTCCACTAGCGGCCCCGCAGTCGAGCAGTTCCCTTTAGTTTATTTTTCCACGCGTAATGAACTCCTCTCCCAACCATTCGTCGTTGCATCGATAGGGCCGACCACCCTGTTACTCGCCACAGACTAAACCCTGTTTCGGAATTCTATGCTATTTCACGTCCGGCCGTTTCCCTCCATTTCCCTGCGTCCTCCCTTTTGATGCCGCGCGCGGCAAGCGGAACACGGCGCGCGGAACCGAGATGAGCGGAGCTGAGCGGACTTAAACGGAGCAGACTATCGCGAATATATATTTTTTCCTCCAAGTTTGACCATGGCTGTCGAAAACTTCTCGTTCATTGCGAGAACCCGCGGGATTTGCGTCGGTTCCCGAAAATGTTGGACGATCCGAGCACAGTTTACCGGACGAAAGATCGCGGTCGGTTTTTGGCCGGCAAAGCCGTTTTTCGCTTTTATTGTACACTGCTCGGTCTTCCGATGCTCGACGTCGATGCTTTTCTACTAATACAATGAAATATGCGAGCTACGGCAAATTTTTTATGAAGAATTTTATCCTCGACCATTTGCACTCGAAGACGTTTCAGCTGCAGAACCCAATGATTTCTGCTGATCTAGAATATTTACATTTCTTTACAATTCCTGTTCGTTCTTTGCATGTGAAACCTGCTTACGTCACGAACGAAGTTTCAACAATTTATCGGTGTTTCAGAATCACTATTCGCGAGCGCACAAGTTTGAAATTTATACACCCGTTCTTTATTCCATTTGTTGGAAATAAAACGAAACGTGTACCGAATTTGGGGAAATTTTGGTTCAAGTTGTTTAACGACGATGCGTTCTACTAATTGTAAGGAAAAATAAATTAAAAAAAATAAATTAAATTTAAAAAAATTAAAAATTAATAATTAAAGTATCCATTTTACATTGATTTCAATCCACGTGTTGGCAACCAAGTGGTCTCTTTGCTATAAATCCTTTAACAATCTTTAACAATTCAGCAAGACTAATTTAAATACTGAATCATTGAAATTACGTTTACATGGTTGGCAGCGCATGTGTGAAACAAATTATCTCATTGTTCGTTGTGGAATATTGACAGAGCACCGAGCCAAACTGAACTGCATATTTCAATCTTGGAAATGAAATTGTAAGCCGAGTGATACGTAAAAGTTTAACAGTAGAGAAAATCGAACTGGATAATCGAGGGAAAGAAAATTAATCTCGTCTCGAGAAGCGCTCGTGATATGGAAACGAATTTTTGATGGGGCATCGAGTGCCTTTGTCAGACTTCGATTTCAATGAAGTAGACATTAACGTGATCGTGGAGATTCGCGAGGTTGCATTAAGTAAGTGGTTAAATAGATTGTTCTGACGGTTACTGCGCCGTCTTTCTCTTATATCCCGACTCCGGTGGCTGGTTATTATCGTGGTATTTTCGCGCGAGCAATTACAGAAACCACGGAATCTCTACTTTCTTTCCTGCTTCATCGTATAGGACAGCCGTGCATAAAATTGCAGATTACGCAATAGCCGACGGCGCCATCGCTTACCGGCCGCAACAGGACTTAATGCAGTGACGTTCGTTATATGCGATAAACCGAGCTTCGGATTCACCACGGAGAGAGACAGAGAGGGCGAGAGAGAGAGGGAGAGAGAGGTGAATGGAAGGAGAGAAAGAGAGAGGAGAGCCCTCCCGGGAATTCGTAGCAGCGTTTCCTTTTGTTCGCGCCGCATGAATTTGCCCAGCCCGACGTTCTCCGGTTCCCTCAACTGAGAAAAAAGAATTATTATTTATATCGTGCGAATTCTTGCTAATTTGCCACTATTACGAATAATAATCACCCCGTCGATGCGCCGCATTTCGAGTCATTATTAATTCTAAAAGGAATATTGCAACCTCTTAATTTAGTATTTTACTGAACTCAGTTGATTTGTAAATTAAATTTTAAGAAAAATATAAGTAATTAAGTTTTACAACAATCACCGATAAATTAGGATCCTGTTTAGTTTGATTTAAACAAATAAAAATGTTGTTTGAGATCAAAGTTGGCCTAAGCATGCTACAAGTTTTCATATTATAATTGTTGGAAGGAAATAGGTATTTGGAGAAGCGATTGAGACGGGTGATTGAGAATTTTTCGTTTGAATTTCTAGTTACATAGCAACCGTGGTGGATTAGTAAATTGATAGACATCCGAAAAGTTCGGCGTCAATTATCTTCGAAGATTGCTCAAGAGATCATTGCAAGGATCATTTCAGTGTGATATTAGCTTTTCTCTCCAGGCTCATGGGAATGCAAAGAATTTTGTATTCCCAAGATACTTGGTGGATTCTAGGACTATTAAGGGCCACAGTATTAATGGGCCATAGGAATGCGTAGGGCTAGAACTCCTTTTGGAGCCATTGGGAATGTGAATCGTCCTAAATATATCCAAGAAATCTTAGGCAATGTAGAAAGCTGTCAAAATAAGGGGTCACTAATTTTTTAATTTACGATTATTCATATCGTAAAGACACATTTATCAGTTATTTATTCAATTTATATGTTACTTACGGCAAAAACATTTGTTAAAAATCAGACAAATGTCTTATTGTTACTTTTATAAACTAATATAAAACAGCTGTTTTTTTTTTTACTCCGTAAATTTAGTGTTAACAGGTGGCTCTTAGGAATAGAGAGGGTGAAAATTTTGTAGACTTTGGGGATACCCAAGGGTTACGGAGTTTGGAAGAGATCTCGGTGAAACGAAAGAAGTAAAATTCCATGCTTGAAGGGAATGCAAAGGGACAAAATTACAGGTACTTTAAAAATACAATAACTCAGGAATATCAGCCCATCTTTCGATGTTTTCTTTTACTTAAGAAGTCCCCATCCTCCACTTCAGTTAATCTTGGTTGCAGCTACTTCCAGGACCGGAATCCTATAAAGAAGTCAACGATCAAATTGAATCCACGCTCGGCCCCGTCAATTTTCTAGTCGTCTCCTGGCAGATTTCCGATTTCCGCTAGTACATAGCAATAGTTGGATAACGAGCAAAAATGAGCGCAATACTTTTAGCTTATCGTTTCCTGGAGAAAAGGAAAAGTCACAAAAATTAGAAAAAATAGGAAATGGAAAAGGAAGGAGATGTGAGAACATTTCACAGAGAAGGAATCCACTTTGAGCGTCATTGAATCAGCCTGCCGTAAACAAAATTTCCACCGGCCGGGAACGCCGGCCGAGACCGTCGTGTCGGTCGGAGATCCGATTGAATTACAGGGAGCACGAATCAAAGCGTCTCTGCTAAAAGATGCGGGCTGCAGATCGCGTGATAGGCACAAGATCAAATTGAAAGAGGAAGCTAACGGTAATGCTTAATGCGGAACATCGTGGCCAACGGGGTTGATAAGACGCGCTGGAGAACGAGGAGGAGGAGGAGGAGGAGGAGGAGGAGGAGGAGCAAAAGAGGGGAGAGCGAGCAAGAAATAGGTGAGAGATACGAGAGAACGGGAGAGAGTGAGAGAGGGAGACCGACGACGATATTCCATCCATCTTTATTCCAGTGCCTCGGTATTAATTTCACGATTATTAATTGTGGGGACATTATTAACTCGAGCCTCGACATACTTTCATAGAAAGGGTAAGGTGAGATATAACCTTAGATGGGATGGGACGGTTTAAAATGCGACAGGAATGCGCAAGAACGCTTCGCCAGAAGAGGAAGAGACCGCCGTCGGATACGACGACGAAGGTCACGAATACTGCGTTAATGAAAGGGAAGTTAATCACTCCGACCAGACGATAAAGATGATGGTGTGATAATAGGGAACGCGCTTTACGCTTGAGAGTTTAACGCCATTTAAACCTGTCGGGCCAACTGGAATTTTTTAATTCGACTATTTAGCACGATCAGCTGCCCGGCAGTTTTTCACCGAATTTATTCGAACACGAATCGAACTCATGTACAAGCTAAAAAGATCTGCCAGTTTTCTAAACAGTTATCTAACAACTAGTAATATAAATAACCTTGACATAACCTTGGAATCTCCGCCCTAGCCAGGCTTCGTTCAATTTACCATAAAAGCAGTGATTTAAGATTCCGTCGGCATTCTTCGAATTATATCTCCATCATCCATTTTGTACCCTCCAATCGCTGGCCCGGTGCAAACGCATTTCTCTTCCGATACCGAGGACGGGGTAAGTTATTTCTTTGGTCTTCGCAGGGAGTAACGTCCTCGACGATACCACTTTCTCCCCGATCTGTTATGTTTGTGAGATAGTTTATCGGCTGAGTCGAAACAATGTAGGCGACTCTCAGCAATTTTCCGAAATCTTTTACAGCAAAACAAACTGTATTGCGAATTTTAAGCATCGATGTGTAGGGCAAATTGGGGAAAAAGTAGAATAATTGAAAGAATTTGAGAACTGAAAGGAAGATATTCTTATATTGGACTTCTGTGTATTGCGATCGATGTAAACAATTTTTGTCTTTCACAAAGGCCTTTCGCATAACCCTCGTTTCTCTACTTAACACGTACATTATAACGCATGCTTTATTAAATGTACTGTTACCACTTTCAATACCTATCATATTGATTCTCACACTTTAAACGAAGTTTATTAAATCTATTGTATGCGCCGAACAAATCAGATTATTTAATTTTTTCATCAAATTATTTCATTTACTACTTACAACGAAGGTGGACGACGAGAAATTGGTGGTAGTGAATGCGTTAATACATTTGATGAAGGAAATTTTCATACAATGTGAAGTTTAATTTGATTATTTCACCACCTCATCGCGAAGCGTTCGCTTAACATCATCTATTCGAAAAACATTATCTCATGGAAAACCATATCGTGCATCGTACTGATACGTGTTCAGCATACTGCGATTGATTTTATCGAAGTTTTTGAAAGCAATTTCCTCGGTGGAATTTCGAGGGACGATTGCTAGATAGTAGTAGATTGCGTAGCAACAATCGCTCGCAAAGAAAACGGCGCCAAAACCGAAACAGAATGGTTTAAATTGCTTTCGAATTACTCTGGAAACGTATACACGTATGTATATGTGTATATATGTACATACACAATATATATATATATATTTTTTTTTATTCGAATCTGGCCCTCTCGGCGGCGCGATTCAACAATCACGATGTCGAGAGATCTCGCACGAGTTGTCTGTCTCGGTTGCTCTCCCCAAGCGGGGAGTTTCGGAGTCTCTCTGGTGGTTCCGCGAGAGTATCTAATGAATTTAAGCCGTCAATAATACGTGATGCAGGAAGGGCGGCAGAAACCCTCCCAGTGGGAACTCGAAAAGCTGGCGCGAAACCGGTGTCGCCCTGGTTTGTGCCGGGCTCTCGATACAGATACAGATACAGATCCATCGAGCCACCTATGTATTCACGTATGTGCGCGTCTGCATATATGTGGGTATTTTCGCACACACGCGGGACAGTAGAGGGGCCGGTGTTCTATGGGACAACGCGGAACAACCGGCCGGGCGCAGTCACTGTGAAATTAACGAATTTTTCACGATAGGCACATTAACTGCTGCCGGTTGGGTCAGCAGAAGCGTCGAACCGTTTATGACAATGATGTAACCGACACCGCAGGATGACAGAAATACAATTGAATGCTGCCCTGGGAAAAAAAAGGACCGCTACTGTGATCGTGCTAGCAGCCATCGCGATGCCATGCTATACCGATCAGAAATGATTCCTCTGTCTCTCAGAACCGACGCTCGTTGCCAGCGCTTTTGCCGAATTAATTTTTCATGGCTGAACAAAAGTTGCACGATGGAATTCAAATCTGGAAGATTTATTTTCAAATTTTTCGCGTGGGCGTCCGTTTCATTCTTTTCGCCGCGTAAAAAGTGATACGATTAGCTGCTTGAATCTTGGTGAAATTTTTCGATAATTGATCATTCTGCATTTGTTTACCGAGGTACAGTTTGATAAGGTAGTGGGGTTAAACAGAGAATGGAAGAATAGGAACAGAACAGGAATACGGCCAGACATAAAATTGATACATTAAGCGGTGGATATCTTCATTTCGCGAAATCTTAACAATGTCTGATAATAAACAAGCAGTGTGTGTTTTAATTAAATTTCATGATAATAGTAGATAGTTAATTTGAACTATAATAGAAGATAGCTTAAATCTTTATTAAATCTTTACGAACGTATGTATGAATTTTGTTGTTCCGGTATTTTGCTCTTTCAAACAGAAATTGTTGTAGCATCTTCTTCAATGATCGGAATTAATTAATACATTACACCTTTAGCTCGAGACTTTTCCTAACCAAACGTAAGCTGAAAACATTTATAAAATTGAAGATATTACACAATTCGATCAGTATGCCTTCTTCCTTTTTCTCACACGTCCTTATAAAACCTTGAAAATAAATTTCAAACACCCTCTCATGAATCAACTCTCGCAGGAAGTACGAAGCGTTAACTGATCAAAAACATTGTATTTCTATTTCGTTTTTTAATAGAACATCGATATTCCATGTTCCTCCAGCTGACAAAGAAATATCAATGAAGGTTTATTATAATTAAGTAAACGCATATTCTTGAATTTTTTATTAATGGGTCCATCGTGACCCATTATATGAGGCATTTCTGTGGAAATCATTGCGCCAGTTTCGTGTTAAATATGCTCGACAATTTCGAAGCGTGAAGTCTATAATAGAATATTCTGATTAGTGTGATAGTGCCAGTGTAAAATTTAGAACTATTATGTTTGGCTTGAGAATGTCCAGAGTCATTTCGCTATTTATTTAATATATTAAAAATGCGAGAGCCGGAGGTGTGAACGGTTCCTACGGTCGTATGCAGATTTGGGTTGCAGTGGGTAGTCGACGGTCGACAGGTGCAGAAGCCTTATCCCGAAAATGCTCAAACATACGCGCACCCTCGTTACACAGCGCCGACGTTCTTGCGGTATGGATGCTTCGTTTTCCCGTCTCCGCGTCTACGTGAATTCCCCCGCTCCGCTCGTCCAGAGTGCGGATAATCTAATTATCCTGGACGACAAATCTCGTTAGCCGCGCTATGCCCATAACCGACAACGCGGCACGACGGCCAGGACAATGTCGTCCTTGACGATGTAAACGCAACGGCGTAACGCAGTGGCTCGTTGCAGTCGGAATAAAAGAAAAAAGGACGGCAAGCTTGCCCAAGCGAGACGAAGATGGTGTTGTCCGGGGAACGGTAGGGAAAGGAAACCTTCAGAGAAAGAGAAAGTGAGATAGAAGAGAAAGAGAAAGAGAAAGAGAGAGAGAGAGAAGGAGAGAGCGAGAGAGAAGGAGAGAGCGGGAAAGAGAGAGAGTAGGAGAGAGAGGGAAAGAGAGAGAGGAGAGAGAGAGAGACAAAGAGAGAGACGAGGATATCGTTAACGTAATCACGAATTTCTCCGTGAAAATTATTCGCCTGGCTCTCCTCTCCGTTCGTTTCCGGGCAGAGGAGGCAGGGAAGAAAAGAAAAACGTTTACGGGGGCTTATGCAAATGCAGGTAATTAATTTCGCGAATCCTATTAGCCCTGCCCAACGGTCGTAGGTGCAGGAAGGCGGAAATTCTACGGCCAGCCACCCCCGCACCCAACGGCACCCGTGATACTCGACTTTTCGAGATCCTCGACTTTCGAACGTGGTTTGGCCCTACCTGAGGGTTAATTCCGTCCCGTACGACGATTACGCGACTCCGAAGTATTCGGTTAATTGGATCAGCCCTTAAACTTCCGCCGATACTGTATTTTCCCGATTCGTTCCCGATAAACGGCTACGGCTTGTTCGTAAATCGATGCGAGCTCGCGTGGCCTCCGCTATTCTATGCTAAACCTTCGCGCTTCTAAAAAAAACTCCGAACCTTAAACCCATCTTAATAAAGTAGAACCTGATAGTCTTTTTGCCTTGTGAAGACAATAATTAAATTGAATATTATTTAACATTTAATTTGGATTCATTTTACATTAAGCACACGGAATGTCGATACATTTGATTAGAATACATTTTCTAAATTAGAATACATTTCCGGGAAATAAGGAGTTCCCGAGGTCATTTGTTAGCAATTTCGTTGTCAATTTCGTTAGCAAGTTATTAACGAAAAACAGTGACCAATGAGCGGCGACCTGGACTCGCGTGAGGCGGCCCAGCCAACGAGCGGACGAAGACCGGTTTCGTTCGTTAGCTCACTTACTTCAAATGATCTCACGAACCCCTTATTTCCCGGTGATACCACAATTTTGGGACGCCCTGTATAGTTTGGCAGAAATATAATTTCTGGAAATTTATGATAGTATAAAAATGTTCACGTACAGTCTTCGATCTCATGAAAATATAACTCCTTAAGAAAGGAGAGAATCATAAAAGTGATTACACGTGTTAATTACACTAGTTTAACGATAATAGAATTCCTCCGAAAAGAAAGGTAGCATGGAAATGATCACACGCATGGCTCTTTAGTTTGGCAGAAACGCAATTCCTGATGAATCGGGGAGAGCAGAAAAGCGAAGAGATGATGCATAGAGGGAAGTGGATTTTTCGAAATTCATTTTGCTGGAGACGAATTTCGAAGGAAACGAGCGACAAGACCGTATTAGTGGACGTATTCGAGCGATGGCCGAAATTACGGACGACTCCTGTTTTTTTGTTTAAAAAGCTGAGGGGTCGGAACGCGGGGAATTCCGTTGAATTCACGAGTCCATTGTCATGAGGAGATCACGTGTGCAATGCGCGGGAGCGGGGCTCACAAGCCGGTCTCGGAACACCGAATAATAGATATTACCACAAAAGCGGCGTGTGCCATCGCGTTGAAAATTGATTGGACATGTACCGGTGGTTGATAAGGCAGCCTCTTGTTACACGTGATACGATATACGTACTTGTTCGAGCAACCAGACCACACCGGTATGTAAATCGCGTGTTCTTTGTTAGCCCATCGTCGGGAACGGTACGCCTGCGTAATTGGAACCGCGATCCAGATTTTTCACAATCGACCCGCCTCGATTCTGACTGTCCGCAACGGTGCGCCGTTCTCACGTCAAAGCTAACCGTAGACTAAATACAGTTTATGCAGTCTACCAGTCTTTGCGACGAAATTAAATTAACGAAATCAACAGACATTTTTCATTCGTCGCTGCAGCTTTATCATTGGATCCCGTATGTCACAAATACTTGCGGATTTTGCGCAATTCCATTAACCTTTTAGGCACAACGCGCCACTATAGTGGCTTCCGCGGATATCATCTTTTAGAACGACACGCCACTATAGTGGCTTTCGCGGATGTCATCTTTCAGAACGACACGCCACTATAGTGGCTTTCGCGGATGTTATCTCTCTGGACGACGCGCCAATATAGTGGTTTGCTCTAGTAGCTCACTCGCTCATCGTTTGAACCAAATAATCGTCTTCATATGCATTGTTTCACACTTCTTTTGTCTTCACATCGATTTACAACAGTCTACAGAGTGCCCCAAAAATGTCTCGCAATCCGGAAATGGCGGGTTCCTCGGATCATTTGAAGCAACTTCTTCCTTTACAAAAATTTTCTCCGAGGCACCGTTAACGAGTTATTAACGAAAAACAGCGACCAATAAGAATCGAGTACGGCTGACGCGAGGCGGCCCAGCCAACCAGCGCACGAAGCCCAGTTCCGCTCATTGGCTCGGTCGCCTCGCGACAGCTGAGCCGGGATTCGACCGCCTCGACCGCTGGCGCCGTTGGCTCGGCCGACTCACGCCAGCTGAGCTGGGATTCGACCGCTCGACCGCTGGCGCCGTTGGCTCGGCCACCTCGCGGCAGCTGAGCTGGGATTCGACCGCTCGACCGCTGGCGCCGTTGGCTCGACCACCTCGCGGCAGCTGATCTCGCCTCTCATTGGTCACTGTTGTTCGTTAATAACTCGTTAACAGTGCCTCGGGGAAAATTTTTGTAAAGGAAAAAGTTGCTTCAAATAGCCTGAGGAACCCGCCACTTTCGGATTGCGAGACATTTTTGGAACACCCTGTACATATAGACAGAATATACAGTATCATACTCTATACAATACACATCAGACTCTGTCGTCCAGAGAAATAGCCTCGCGCAGAATTCAGCCGTACCTAAAAGGTTAAATATATCCCCAGCCTAGTCGATACATCACTGAATGGACAATTTCATTTATTTCAAGTTCCTCCAGCTTAGAGTGTTAGGAATTAGAAGATAGTTCTATTGGTTCATGATTTGGAACTGGGCCAATTGTCAGTGATTCTACAATTTCGCAAAACTGTTACTGTCACTTCGTGGATTAGGTTAGAAAAATCGCAATGGAAACACAGGGCAAGAGACGTATTCAATCGGTGAACGTAATCCCCGGCCGTCGCGACGCGGTTCGGCGCGGCGCAGCTCGGCGTTATAGTTTGCTAATACACACGAAAGCATTGAGTCACGGTGAAATCCGACGAATCTCCTTTCATTCATCGATTCATTGATCTAGCCCGATTGAAAGACCGTGACGAATCAATGACCTATCTTATTTTTAAATCAATTGCTCGCTACCTGGGAATACGGGCTCGATGAAAAGCCACCTTGCACCCATGCCACGCTCGATGGAATCAAACTTTGAGCTCGCCAAATTCGTTTCGGAGATCTTTGTGTTCGTATGTGTTGGTTATACTGGAATTCAACTGCGACCCAAATAATTTTCAATAAATTTGTTCAATTCCCATCAGGAATTCCTTTCACTAAATATTCAAACTTTCAATGAACACTTTGAACAGTATTCACATTATTTTCAATTTCGAGATTTTGCAAAAAAACTTTTGTTTCGCAAGATCTGTATCGATACAATCTCACATGAAATTCTATACAAATGAAGCTATTCTTTCCATCGTTATTTGAATTCTTGGTCATTGATTTGTTAAATTAATTCTTGTAACCCTTGTTGCAGCTATTCCATTCCACACGGTACTTATTTTAAATTGCTGTTTCTATTGCCACAGTGGCGGCCACAACAGTGCCAACAAGTCACGCGAAAAGATTTATTATAGCAGTGAAAATAGATGTCCAAGTTTGATAGAAAAATTGCTTGAGCTGTATATACGCGAAAGTCAAAGTGCAAAGTCATAGCAATGAATCAAACGGCAATGGATCTGGAAGCGAGCACGACGAGTTAAAGTAACCACGAATCAAGATAGCAGGAGAAATTAATCTGTTCCATTTAGAAAGCTAAACGAATCTTTATGGGAGGACGGTGCGATATTATTGCAACAACTGCTGAAAGCGTTGACTGGTTACAGTGGCTGGGACAGGATTGGCTCCGAACAAGAAACGCGGTTATATTCGCGGCCGAACGTTCCGCAGCAGTCACTCGAAAAAATTCCGTCCTAATTTTGAAGAGATTGCAGGCCGGCGAAACGGTTTCTTCGCAAAAGGAACGAGGGCGAGTGCGTCGCTCACTTCTATGTACCAGATGATCATTCTACACTCGGCAAGAATACCGGTTCACACGTGCCTCGGCCTGATCTACAAAATGCTGGATCAGTCGTATCTGGAAACTAGAAACTAGAAACTGGAAACTGGAAACAGAAGCGCGAACGAAGCTAATTCTTTGACACGCTCGGGCATCGAGGCTCGTCAAAAGCCAACCGGAAACTGGAATTATCGATGATAACTACCTGGAATCGGTTGAAATTATTGTCACCAAAGCATCGTTTAGAG
The DNA here is from genome assembly GCF_051020955.1 of Megalopta genalis. Taxonomy (NCBI): domain Eukaryota; kingdom Metazoa; phylum Arthropoda; class Insecta; order Hymenoptera; family Halictidae; genus Megalopta; species Megalopta genalis. The sequence goes on along the minus strand of NC_135018.1, from coordinate 9,895,810 downwards.
CGGTGATTCTCCCAACCTATGGTACACGTACCAAAAGTGGTACCCAGACCATTCATTATAGCAATTATATTTATTATATTATATTTATATTATAATATTATATTATTATATATATATAATATAATATATAATGTATATTATATTTATATTATAATATTATTATTATATATATAATATAATATATAATGTTTATTATATTATATATTATAATATTATTATATTATTCTATATTATATTTCTTTCTATAATCTACATTCTATTGTTATTATATGCCTACGACGCGCGACGAGGTTTTCGCTTCTATTCGTATCTACACATTTATGTGAAACGGGATTTTCTACGATGATAACAACGAAGAATAAACATAGAGCAAAATAAAAACGTGAGCCTGATACCTTTTTAAAATTGACAAAAATTGAATCTAATGCAGGCATGCTGATTTTCCGAATTCAAATTCTAATTGAATTTTCTAATTTGACTTTCGTTAAACTTTTATTTCTAATAAATGAATTTGATTGATCTGTAGTCCTTTCGTTCATCCATATTTTTCAAGCGATCGAGGTTGGCTAACACGCTCTTCTAACAATTATTTTATATATAGAAGTACGTAAGTATGTACTTACAAAGCGGTTTAGTGATACGTAACTTAGTCACATACCAATTGGGTGGTACGCGAAAGAAAAGTTTGAGAACCAATTGTTTTAAAGTGTAGAATGACACGATACGAATCATGTTAATCGTTATAAGTTTGGATACAGTATTTAAGACATGGAAAACTTGCTGTTTGCGATTGTACGTTAAAACCTGGTTTCGGAACTGCGGTGGAACAACTTAGGGTGACGAAGAAAGGATTTGAGAATTTAGGGGCTCGAGGTACTCAACGAAATGAGCAAGGGGCTGAATCAACGTAACTATTGAAATCAACCCTTTCCATTCAAAATTCAAACTAATTATCAGATTACAGATCTTTGAGCAAACACTCAGTTTCGAGCAAACTCCGGATGACGAGAGCAAATTCGTTTGCCAGTAGAAACATCGTTTCTGGTAAAAATGAATTCACTCGGCCAAATTCTGCATACATTCGGGCTAAAAAGACGATCCGCTGGTCCGGCGCTTTGTTTCGAGCACAATAACGACATTTAAAATCGTCATCGTGGACTGGGCAGAGCCGCAGGAGCCTTTAGGCCACGCATTAAACAATCCCAGTGAACCCGACAACCCCCACGCGCATCAAGTATAATCAAAAGTCGCGAAGGAAATTAGAAAAGCGGTAAAGTCAGAGAGTGCTCTGCGGTGTGTACGAAGTGCTGTTGCGGTGGACATCTTCTGGCCCTTGTTTCCGCGGCGAGGACCCTTGCCCCGGCCTTGCCGGAGCTTTAACCCTGCACGGTGTCTCCCTGCTTCCCTTCCTGCACCGGCCCACCAGGGGCCCTGCACCGGCCTGCATCGCCAGAGCCCGTCTTTTCCATTCCCCTGTGAATGGAAAGTGCTCCGCCGCGCCACGCCGCGAGTGCAATTAACTGCGGCACGGGCAAGCGCGCGCCGAGCACACGACAGAAACTCTCGCTCGTAATTCGTAAGGCATTTCGTGCGGTTAGACGAAACTTGGTAAGTTCGGCGCGTGACACCTGCCGCGCGTAATCAACCTGCCGAGTTAACTGGGTTTCTCGTTCTGTTGCTACCTTCCCTCCTCGATTCTCCTCGACTACCCACGACCCCCTTGCCCCATCAGCCAACGCCGACGCGATCCCTTCAGCGTGCGTTCCCTGTATCCTGGAGCAACTACAACTACGCCGCCAGGCCGCCAGCTGACGCGTATTGTCTCAATCTCGGGCTAGCATGGGTTAGTCGCGAGCGCGGATTTATGCCCGATCGGCGATCGACGATCGGCCAATCGAAGGCGCGGCGCGCAACTCGGAACGCTCGCGACCTATTCTAACCAGCCCGAAACTCGCATGATTTCGATAGTCCGACGGCGTGCGTATGCGCCGAATCGCGTTCGTGCACACATCAATTTCTTCGACGACATAACCCAAGCAACCTCGATTAATCGTACGACGATCGTTGATCGAGATCTGTTTAATTCAAAAAACTTTGGGATCATCGATGCAGATCTCTCGAAACGACCTTCTTTTTGTACATTTTTTCAGTTTGCGATTTTGCAATTTTTTCGGAGAAAATTGCTTTCTATGCTCGAACAAAGATTAACGGGTGTTTTTGTGGGTTTTCTTTTCGATTCGTTCGATTGTCGCGTTTGGACAAAATTCTTGAAGTTGATCATGTTTCGATCATTCTAGGTTCGCTAATCTCCGTGGTCTTACAATCTGTGCAAAAAGCATTCGTACGCTGATCCTCAGATTTTTGACAAATTGCCGATATTTCACGAATTAATAGACCGCATGTTTCAATACTACCTCAAAATAATTTTGACAGTATCAAATTTGTCTCTATTTGGAATACTGTGGAAAGTGCAATTATCATTCGCGCCAAAATCATGTATGATAGAAACGCTGTAGGTCAGAAAACATGTTTTGGATTTCGAATTAAAATTGCTTCGAGTGCAAAGGGTTAACTGTCGCTGTGTAGCAAGTTTTATATAGAAGGTATGTATCCTTTTCTTTGAATGGTCGAATCAAATTCCGCATCTATACAAGGCTGAATCGTTCTCTAAATGAAGTCTGGTCTAGCCCGAATACCCGTACTGATTGGAACGACCGAGGACGAATTTTGTTTTATTTCGTCCAGGATATCTTGATTTTGATTACCTATCGGTCATTTCTTTTATTGGGGAGGAGATACAAGTACGCGCGATAGAGGGAAGACCGGTCTTTACAATAAAACGGGGATCACTGATCGAATCGTGAGAGACACAACACACGCACACAAACGTGCGCGTACGTGCGCATTTTTATTGGAGCATTTCTACCGGCTGACGTACCACCGATAATAAACATATCAAAAACTTATTTTACGTCAGTGGGAAAATTGATCTACGATTTTGCTAGAGAAATTAATAATTGATGAATTATGAGAAGTAGAATACAATTGATGTGGTATAACTTCGCAAGTTTGAGAATTTCAGAATTTCCTAAAATGAGAAAAACTCGAGCTCTGTAAAAAACATGAGATTGTAGACTGATGAATCGATTTGTTAAGTGAAAGTCTAACGAAATGCTTGAGGTATCCAGCGTATACAGAAGCTCGAATATTCCATGGGGCGTTAAATATCATTAGCCGCAGGGAAATTAATTCTTCGGTACGACTCTAATTCCTCTACGACCAGTCGTACTTAAACATTCAACGCATCCACCGAGAATCACGAGCAGACATGTAACAAGAGTAAGAGCAAGAGCAACAAGTGCTCAAGATGTAATTACCCTCAACTTCGCTTCAGACACAGTTACCCTAGCTAAGAAATTTGCATCCTGCAGAAACAGCAAAATAAATCGTCAAACTTCAGCAAAGATTCCTGTCGAAGAAATTTCCCTCGAATTGCTCTTCCTAATTTCCGGGTGCGAACTAAGGAAACACTGCCCGAGACACGTTTAGCTACCGAAACAGTTAAGCTTTTTCGAAACAATTTGATTTTGATTTGATTTTGAACCAAGTCCTCGATACACTGTAAACTTTGTTGCGTAGTCGACAAACCATGGACATTTCCATGGACCTAGCTCCTTTAACGCACTGACAGTATTTGTGTCTCCCGAATACGACAAGAGTTTCGATGACATCGAATAACACATCTGCTAATTAACACAACAACAAATATTTAATAAACTAATTGTAACACCACTCGTTGAACACAAATAACAATATCAGAAGTCCAGGTTCAACTGTCTTCTTCATCGACAAATTCGCTCCACTCGATACATTCTTTCATATTCACTGACTGACATTCAAACCCAGTTTACAATAAAAGAATCCCTCACAACACGTCGAAGGTGTGATAACTATATTCTGTTATAGCTCCACGAGGCTTCTATAGTCTTACAAATGGACGTTATTTATTTATTTCTCCACGAACGATTGCAAGAAGTTTGCTTATTAAATTACAAAAAAGTGTAATTACAAAGGTATAAAGATCGTCCGATTGATTTCTGAGAACGATGTGCCTGATAAGATTAAACGTTCAATAGATGTTGCTAAATAGACTGTGAACATTCTATACATCACCACACCACTATTCAACAATCCTGAACAGCTCGCAACTCATTCTGCTCTGTACTCTGCTTCAAACCAATTCATTCCGAAATTAAAATATTCAACGAATCTACCACACAAGCGAATGACAGGAATCACATTGGCACCTCGAATGACACCGAAACCACTGTCCCACCTATGCCGTATCATCAAAGGGAAAAGCGAGCCTTCGAAAACGGCAGCGCACACAGGATCGCGCTGCGTTTTCCTACTCCTAAGAGTTGGAAAATCCAACAAGACGCACACGATTGCATACACACACACACACACACACAAGAGTGATAGAGATAGAAGAGAGAGAGAGAGAGAAGGAAATACATGTAGAGAGCCCAGCCGGGTCCCGTACGCAGTAGGAGTAGGAGGCGGCAGGCTGGCCAGGCAGAAGACAAAAGTCTACAAAGGCGGGAAAGAGGAGGCCCTCTGGTACCCCATGACGACCACCCTCCCGTGGAGGGATGCACCTCCGCGAGTAGCCAGAATAGCGGCAACACCAGCCTCCCTCCAAACCGTAGGACGTGGCGCATGCCCATCCGGGAATCGAACCCGCGGAGGCACTATGTTAACGGCGAACCAGCCGCCGGGATCGTCAGTGCGTTTGGCGAACAGTTCGCGAACGGACGTACTCATCGTGGCCTCTTGGAGAACGCTGTCGTCATCCGAGAATAAACATCGAGATAGAGACACGCGTGATACTACGCCGCCAAACCAACATCGCAATCCCCTAACGGCCTAGAGCCAGAGACAGGCACGGGGATCTCGTTTTCCTAACGAAATCGTCCTAACTTAGGACAAGGCCGATCAGCTCTCCGCTCTTCTCGGTCCTGGTCCAAGACACTCTGATCCACGCCGGATCGGTCCACCGAGTCGAACTAGATCGAGGATCGCTCGGAGACGATCCAAGCGCTCGCGGTGACCTCGGAAGAGCGTGCACCAAGGTCGTCGCGCGCGGCCGCGATCAATGAGCATCGCCACGTGACGAGACTCGTGGTGTTGCCCGATCCAACAACTTCAGCCGCTCCAACAGCTCCCACGCTTCCGAGATCGGTCTCCGCTCGATCGCCCAGAGATCGCCCAAAGGTCGTTCAGAGGTTGTCGAAGGATCATCTAGATCCCCGGTGGAAGCGGGGCACGATCGCTACGGCACGTGAAAATCTCGGTTGCGACGTCTGCGTCCGGTTGATTAAGGTTTCTGCGGGACTCTGTGCTTTGTGTAGAGAACGATCGGTTGTCGCCGATCGATTAGAACTCTCCGACGATCACGGACAGTTCGCGGCTAGGTATTCGCGGCAACAGTGACGAGGAGAGAAAGACTAGTGGAGGAACAAAGGAGGAACAGTGAGTGCAGTGCGATCTGTGCTAAGGAGACTTTAGGGACTACGACGCGACATAACAACATAATCGTAAACGTAAACGAAAACGTAAACGTCAGGTGCTTGAGCAACGGCTGAGAAGATTCTCGACCTTCGACTTAGCAGGCTGGTGAGTCCATTTGATCGTTGCGTTTTCATACTAGTTTGTTCCCATGGCAAGATTTTTCTTGGTAGACCGAGATAAACGTCGGTTGACTGCAAGTGAGAAACTTTTTTCTCGCTGGTATGTACCTGATCGGAGAAAATTGATAGGAGCTCGGAGAATAAGTCCTACTTGGGGTTAATCATCGAAGAATTTGTGGCACGTTAGCAGAAAGTGCGATGCCACAGACAATCGTTTAGCACTATAATCGCCTGATAGAATCAGAAAAGTATTCGTTTGAAGCGGTCTACATGTTGCTCCTAATTTTTATGAATACTTTGTTACATGAATAAATTGCTGCATTTCGTTTTATCGGACTACACAAATGAAAAATGTGTGTTATCGTAAAGCTGCGCCATACTGTCGCAAATATTAAAAGCGTTGCTTACTTTCGTGTGACCGAGGAACGCCGAGAATTTTCAGCTCTTGTTTTATGTAAGGAAAAACCACGTAAATGAGTTCGTGTAACTAACTCCGGCATTTATAGGTATTCAAATCTGTTTCGAGCATAACACCTTATCCGTGCATACCCGAGATAGTAATGTGATCCTTCCTGTGAAAAATAATCGCGAGCACGATGAAAACATAATCGCATAGGCGCTGTTGACAGCAAAAACGAACCATTAAAGAATGGTAAAAGAACTGTACAAATATTCCCATGAAATTCTGATGTTGTTCGTTTGTAAAATACACACATTAATCGTACACTCATATCAATGATAATATGTAAATTGTATTCATGTACTAATCGTAATAGGTACATTGTACTCTACTAATTGTAAAATGTACATAAATTTTAGTTCGATATGAAAATCTAAATTGCACGTAATACGTACAAAATTAATTCTCCGGAAAATTGTATTATACTCTGCTGCTGCTTATTTAGAACACATTATATTCTTTACAGAGAACGAAATTTGAAAATGAAACGGTGTATTTTATACTATATATAAAAATCAGAAATCGACTGAACAACATTCTATGATTTAAACAATTTCGATGAACGCTACAAGTATCGAGCGAACGACCTGACGGATTTATAATTTTCTATACAACCGAGATAGAGAAACGTTTAATAATAAATTCAATTGAGAATTTTTTTGTAGAAAACTCGGTTAGAATTTCTCCAATACTAAAATGAAAATTTTCGAGTAGATCGTTGTCACATTATTAGAGATTAAACTAAAATTATAGAGTCCACTGGCGTTAAAATAAAGCTGTAAGTAGAATGGAACGACCAATGATCGGACAACGCCGCCGCCAGAGCATAGGCAATTGACAGTCATCGGTCGCCGGATCATTGAATAGACAGGTGTAAAGCGGATTGCAAAAAGTCGTCACGGGATTCATGAATAAAAATCAGCAAGGGTGAATGCGGAATGGAAACATCCGTCTCCTGCAAGGAGTTTCAGAGAAAGAGCAACAAGTGTTACTGATATTGCACCGTGGAGACAATCTTTGATATGAATTTGTAAACAGGTCGGGCTAGATAGAGATGGACAGATGGATAGACAGATCGATAGATGGATAGATAGCTGAATAGATAGATAGCTAGATAGATAGACAGATAGATAGATAGAAAGAACAAGAGATCATGAGAGCGAGCGATCGAGCACGCGCGTGCGAGAGAGAGAAAGAGTACATTGAACATGTTCCACGCGCGAAGATAGTTACAGGATATTCATTTAATCTCGACCGGCGATGAAAAATGAAACGGCGATCACGCGCTTCGCCGTAATAAATCCGCGGCAAGTGCGGCTCTCCCATCGCTCGCGGGTAAAATCGTTGAAAAATTAGTAGCACGTTTGCCGCGCTGCATGGAAGCCGGCAGGATAATTTGAACAACCAATCGTATCGAGATTTCCGCGTGATTACGGTATAAAACGCTGTTATTTTCCGCAGCTTTCGAAAGAGTATTTTACTCAGTGGAAAATATTTGTCACTGATCGAAGCGATTTTTAATTGCAGCGGACGGTCTAGTAATACAATAGATCTTGAATTCGTACGGCTATTTTATCAAAATATATTGTATCGAGGTACATTAATTATTAATTCCTGAAAAAGATGATCAGGGTTCTAGATTCATAGGGGAAAGGCTAAGCAGAGAATGGGAAAACCGATGGGATTTATTAATTGATCGATACGGCTCCCGTTGACAGAATTCATTAATTAGTCCGGAATCAATTGTCGCGACCATTCCACGCAGATAGTTCCGCTAGAATGCGATGGTGGTCAGTTTAATAAATAGATCGTTTCAAAGCGAATCAGTGTCCGTTTCGTAGCTCTCTGCTTTTAATTCACGGAAAAGTCGGGACATTAATTAAACGTTGGACACTATTTTTCTGGGCGAGCAACAATATTTAGTAGACAGACGAGCTATGCCGCTTTCCGCGGGAATTTATGTTTACGAGCTGGAAAGTAAATACCGATAACCGCTGACATAAAGTTTCAGGCTAGGATAGCGGAAATTAAACAGTAAATATCTTCGCACGTTATACTTTCAGGGCAATTTTGTTCAATTATTAAGTTACAGAACGTTTTTTTTCCTCACGAACTAGCTGGAAAGGAAAAGAAGTGCATAGTCAGCTAAAAAGTTCCTAACTGGCTGTGAAATGTTTCTCGAATGCGTGCGTCGCGTCCTCCAGAAGTTGATTAATTGTAAATGTTTGATTATACGAAAAATGTCAACTGGTTTAATTAGTTCGCAACTTTTTCTTAGGGCTCCTCTTTCCTTCATAAATTTTTGTTTATACAAATAACGCGTCTGCCTCGCAAAAAAATTCTTAGTAATGCGAATAACGTAATTATATCTTTTATTTCGATGCATAATTTCTTCTGAATGTACTCTATACCAGAAAAAGTTGCGATCATGACACACGACAAAAAGATAAGAACTGGGAACATTATTCTTCGAAATGACGGGTCATTAATCTTTTCATTTACGATTATTCAGATTGTAAAGATACATTTATGAGTTATTTAGTTAATATATTCGTTACTTGCACCAAATAGTACAATAACACCCTTAGAAAATCAGAATAAATGTCTTATTATTACTTTTTAGAAATAACATAAAAATGCTCCGTAAATCTAGTACTAAGACTTAATCGGCAATGGATCTAATGTTCATGTTGCACGATCGCAATTACGATATATACTTAAACAATGAATTTGAGAATTGCAAAATAAAAAATCTGAAACCTTCAATGGTGAAGACAGTGTAAAAAATGTCACTCTCAGAATGAAACTACAGGATATGTAGGAACGTATAATTTCGCACATTATGGTCTCCAATAAATCAAGACCTATGTGACACTCAATTGAACGCAACATCGCGCGATTAATCTAATTAGCTGTTTCCATTTATCTCGTAGATTCCACGTTGATGATTTATAAACGTATAAACCTCCGCGGTCTAATTAGAAGCGTCGGGCGCGATGTAAAAAGTGGGGTCCGAGGGAGACCTCGGCCGGGCATTAGAAGCGAAAACAGCCGGCGACATGTTCACCGCGGAATTAGAGACGTTCGGCGGGCAATTACCGTCCCATTAATTTTTGCTGGTTGTCCGCTTAACGGGATCGGCTGGCAGTTTCTCACGGGGCGGTTAGCAAGTTGAACGCGTTGATAGCATGCATTATCGCGGCGCGACTTGTCGTTATCGCGCGTCGCGACGGAACTCGGGCTCTCTCGGGCTCTCGGGCTCGCTCCGAGTCTCTGTATCCCGTTAATTTAAATTATAATCAAAAATTAATGAGCAGCCAAGTCGGAGTTACGTCGGCTCGTCGAGGGGTGGATCGATGCGGTGGTATCACGCAACGGACCCACCTCTTTCGTTCATCGGCCGAGCCCCAAGCCGCGAGTCCCGAGCGTCGAGCTTATCGGCGCGTGGGCGGCCGACAATCGAGTCGAAAGAATTTCACCCGCCTCCTGCGCAAATGGCCCAGAAAATATTTGCACGGCATTCTTCCGGCGACAACTTTTCGTCTCGCTTTTCCGTGACGGCTGCCACCGCGGCGGCCGCGGCCACGTTTTTTCCGGCACGCGGTCGATAACGGTATGTCGACCCTTTAGACAGTACAAGTCCTATTACCTGGGAATTCCGCCTGATAAGCCCGCCGCGAAACGAACAACCACCCCCGAGATTATTCGCCGACTTGATACTCCATTTTTTTGTTCGCTTAATCGCGTTGTTTATTGCCGACGTCATTCTTATTTACTGCGATTCGCCGCATCGCGTCCCGTCGTTCGGTGTCTCGCGGACCGCGAGACAATTTTCTTTTAATTGTAATTGTTTGCGTCGTTTTAACAAGTTAGCTGTTACAGTCTCTATAAAAAGTGTGCATGTTACTGCAATTAAACAGTATACGTTAAATTCTCGACATATTTTGTTTCAACACAACACTTTTATAAACTACACAATTTAATCAAGAATATTAATGTATATAGCTTTTTTAACCTGTTAGCTGTTATTCGCGAGTATACTCGTCATGAAGAAATATAAAATTTTCTTATATATACAAAAGAAAATTTTCTTATATATATAAGAAAATTTTATTAAAAATATATATTATTAAATATATATACAGGGTGTCCCAAAAATGTCTCGCAATACGGAAATGTGGGGTAGCTGAGGTCATTCTAAGTAACTTTTTCCTTTGCGAAAATGCAATCTGCGGCTTTGTTTACGAGGAAATATATATAACTAATTATAAATATATATTATAAATATATATAACTTATTCAAATTTCCCATGAAAGCATTTTCGCCATTTTATTAATTACAGTTGCAGTTGTAGCGTTAAATAAATTCAGTAATTACAACTGTTGGAGCCAAAAAGTTCTTTTTGAGCTGTAATTTTAAGACTGTGTTCGAATTTTTTGTAATTTCTTCCGTCTATCGTATCAAATGCATTTTATGCATTTATGGTACGCATTGGTACACGAAACATAAAACAATGAGAACATCAAAATAATTAACGAACAACCGATGCGAACATTCTTAATCTTGTGCAAAGATCCGCAGTTTAAGTAATGATAGACGGAGGAAATAACAAAAAATTCGTACGAGGTGAAAAGTGAACGAAGAGAACGAGCTGTATTATGATTTATTATTCAAAGTTTGTTATTATTCCACGATAATTCCGCGTATAATTTCCGTTCCATCCGGAAAGTCCGCATTCGCGTTGCATTTCCACAACGCTGTAGAGATCAAATATAATTTTTTATGATCGCTCCCGAAAGTTTTTATTTTCGCTGACGGTAACTTTTACATTCACCAACGTAGCCGCAGCAACAGCAACAGCAAAATCGGGTAATACAGTCCGAAACATTGGATGACAGCTGGTAAATCCTCATCCCGGTGGGGCTTATACGTCGTTGGACAAATTGTTGCCAATCATAAATAATTGACAGACAATCACGAGGGATTTAGGTTTCCCGACTCGGGATGTCCATAAATTTGATACCGGTTTTGCGGAGAGACTCGGAATAGGAATTTACAATGTGTTTCTCTTATTAATGTTATCGGTTTCTTCCTCGAATTTGTCGGCATCGACATGCAGTTAATAAACCTGTCTGTCTGACGCCGCAATTATTTTCCTCTCGTTTATTCGGTGTTCGAAAAGCTTCGAACAATCCCTTCCTGAAGCGGCGTACCTAATGATTCTGCAACTATTTATTTGTAGCATTCATTCTTCTTCAAGGGGCTTTTCTAGAGCGTTCATAAAACTTTTCGTCAGGCCGTCCAACACCGTCAACCGGGAGGTTTATGGAGAACATGATTTATTATTTCAGTAAACGTCGGTAAATCTTAAAATGTCAAAAAATATATATCGAAAGCGACGAGAAGTTTCATCGATGTTTTACCTTGCGAAAAAAATTGCCACAAGACAATCTTATTTGAACGGTTTACTCGAGGCTCCTTTTTTAAGACAGCGAAACGTCAAAATATAAATCACAGGACAATTTTTCAGAATTTTTATAATTCTCTTTTTATATATTGAATGTTCGATTTAATTTTTTCGCATTTATTCCCAACACGGGCCACAAGTTTAAGCTCTAAACACAGCTATAGTCATTTCTCCTTACCATTCCCATCGTCGCTTGGAGCACTGAAACATCGAACACAGAAATAAACCAAAGTCTTCCTCGCCAAATGCTATTGTTAGTTATGTGCCCGACACAGCGGCATAATTTTCAAATGCATTCGTTCCCCGAATTCACGGACGGACCATTTTGTACTGTTCAAAGAATTTCGGTGTGGGAAATACGTAAATTGAAAGCTTGGGGATTTCGAGTAGCGAGAGCGATACCACTGTCGTTGTATCGTAAATTCTTCCTAGAATGCCAAATTTCGGGTTGCTGTGAATTTCTCTGTGTTAATCCTAAGGCTATGTGATTTGTTGCCACGTCGATGCTAAGGTTCGACAGGGTCGGTCAAGGATGTGAATTCCCGGAAGACGACACAAAATGGTATGTTGGGTGTGAGTCAGGTAAGTAAAACCGTGAAGCTGCAACTACCGTTGATGGCCAATTTCTCCGTCGAATCGAGGCTTGTGGCCTTTGAATTTCCTTCAAATCGTGGCATATAGCCTCCGAATAGTTGTCAAATCGAAGCATGTGGCTTTCGAATTTCCGTCGAACGTAGGCCCAAATAGCATAACTCCATTGCTGTTTTTGTTATAATTATAATTTGTGTAATGAAATAAAATAAGTTACTTGCTACGTATAATAAATAAATATGGTCTAAAGCATATCGTGTTTGATCTCATTTTAATTGGAAGAATTTTACCAATGTACTAAAAAAATGTTCATGTATAAAAAGGTAGAAATTAAAAAGTTAAGTCATCGTTTTTATTCTAGCATTACTATGTACAGTAAATTCTTCCCAATTGTCCTTCAACTTGTAAACAAAATTGGACAATTTGGAAAGAGGAGATACGATTATTCGAGCCTTACGCATCGGTTTTATAGTCGCTGACAATCGGCAACTATAAAAACGAGGCGCCAGGTTCGAATAATCGTATCTCTTCTTCTCAAATTGTCCATTTTTGTTTATAAGCTGAAGGACAAGTGGGGAGAATTTACTGTATTCATATTAATGTACACCGACATACTGGCCGCTGTCTTTTCTTGCCGACTACCACAGTTTTGCTCTCTACCTCTCCCCCCGTCTCTCTCTCTCTCTCTCTCTCTCTCACGAGGTGACGACAACTATAAAAACGAGCCGCGAGGCTCGAAGAATCGTGTCTGAGTGTCCGCTGTGATTACCGTTTTCAATTCCGAGCTCCGGGCCTTCTAGGGGAATTTACTGTATATCCGAAGAAAATGGGATTAGCTCTTTGGCACTTCGGAACGCGGAGAAAAGAGCCGAGCGAGCCTGACCGCGAGTTCCGACAGACGGTATGACCGGGGCGCGACTGCGCGGCGACGGGCATGCAAAAAATATTCCGGCCGGGCTCGGGCCGGGCTCGGACAGCCATGCAAATACAAATTACCGCATCTGAAACGAACGATAAAGTTATCCGTAAGCTCAAAGGGTTTTTCATTTCGGGAAAAATCGCGGCCGGGATCGCGTGCGCCGCGGTGATTTGTAGTGGTCGCGCGTGATTCGAGAAACAGACGTGGCACGGACACACCTCTACCTACACCTATGTACATCAAGATCCTGAGTGCCTAAGAGTCGTGCGCCTCCCTTAATCAGATAAAAGAAGATTGCGGACGAAATACCAGCCGGTCTCTGGTATTTTTGCCCCATACGCGGCTGAAATGCCGTCCACGTACTATATTCAAATACCGTGTATCGTCGTAATTTGTAAAGTAAGCGTTCAGATTGCGCTGAGATTGCGATCAATGAAGAGTGAATTTAATGCCCCATAACTTGTAATCGGGACGTGTCACCGCTCGGTTCGTTCTTTTCGCGCGTGTCGAGCATCGGAATAGAACCGTTCCACTATTCCAGAGGCTATATCGGTTCGTCGCGCCACGCCACGCCGCGCCGCGCCGCGCCGTGTTTGCTTTTACTTTGAACATCTCGAGCCTTTTTTCCACCGATTTCCTATGCCAGCTGCTTTATCGATGCGTTGCTCCTACAGTCACCGATGAACTAGATGAAATTAATTCGCAAAATAGTAGGCAACACTTCACTAATATATATTTGTGAACATAGTTATAGTTATATTTTATTCGAAGTGTTGCCTACTATTTTGCGAATTAATTTCATCTAGTTCATCGGTGAGTAATTTATAACTATAGATAAAAGCTATTATGTTTTTTTTTGTGTGATGATTCAACAGAAGCGGTTTTTTTATGTCGTAACAGGAGACATTCGAGTATAGAGGGTTAAATATTTGTTGGGGTTCTGATAGTTTGCGGTTTGTAGATATCGAAACGCAATTGTCACATCTCTCCGTAATAGTATAATATATGTATATTTCGAACGAATACTACTGAATTTAATTAAATCTGAAAGTTACACAGCTCATAGGACAATAGGTACGTTTTCTGTCGACCGTTCCGTATTTAATCACAATTGTGCGAGTTTGTACAACGTCTAAGAAACTCGCAAATGAGAGCTAACGTTGATTTAGCATGATGGAGCGATGTTCTATGCTCTAAACTGTGTACTGTACAATATACTCTAGACTCTGTTTTCCATGGAATCGATAGGAACAGTAAACTCACCAGCGACTCGCCAAGTGATTGGCACAACTCGCTCGCTGCTAAGTACACTCTCATATGAGTAGTAAACAAACTGGATTCACGTGATAGACACTTTAGCAGGGTATTCGGCACGCATAAATATTTACACAGAAAGTAATGCATCCCGAATGCTCTAGCACCGACTTTCCACCCTATCTTTCGTTGCGGACAAACAATGAAGCGGTTGAAACATTGAATGCGTTCAGATCAATTTTTACTCAATATGTCGCTCGCTATCGCTACTACGTATGGCTACTGCCATCTTCATTGTTTCATTAATCTTTTCAGTAAAATTCGTTTGGAATATTTTTATTTCCAATTTAGAAATTTAGATCATCGAATGCGACGGAAGAACTTAAACGATTGCGTGACGAGCTTCCCTTGCAAATGTTATTTACGAACATTTCCATGTGCTAATATATTTTTAAAATAAATTACTACTAGTTTCGTAACGACCAGAATTAATACATGATCAAAGTTTCAGGTGATCATTCATGCTGATTATTTTCGTCTTTATTATAAAACTTTGCATGCTGCAATGACGTAATCGCCGCTATTTTCTTCCTTCCTCGTTTGGAAGAATGCCCTTTAACCATGAAAACCTAAGTCTTGAACATACGAAAATACTTTCCAGTACCGCTGACATGTTATTTTACATTTTTCGAGCTAGGTCGAAGGTGTTGACTTCCACTATGTAGCTGCAGCTCCTAAACTATAATAACCGAGAACTGAAAGAAAAATTGTTGGTCCCAGCAAGTTGCTTGTGTAAGGAATACAAAATTGTGTGTAATACATTTTCCAACTTGAATTACCACCAACAAAGAAAACTCATTGGCCTTGTAAAGTTGGTTGGTTAGTTTTAGTTTTCCTCCAGACCTGCTTCACCGCAACGGGAGCGAATGAATCGTGCACGAAATTTTTGGAAAATGTTGTCACAGAACGAAGTACAGAATTGAATAGAGTGAAAAACGGAGGGCAGGTCTAGGGGACATGAACCGCGATATTCAGAAAAGGGTACGGCGAAGTTTCCGAGGGTTTTCGGCTCGCCTGGAACTCGTTCGTAACCGAAGTCCGATCCGGGCCGTAATTACAATTCGAACAAAGTTATGCCGGACTGGATCGGGTGGGGGGATGTGTCAAGTATTTAATCAGGGCCGAGCCGAGTCTACGAGAGACAATAGATGGCGACCATTCCCTTCAGCCTACCCCCTCCAGCCCTCTCTTACCACCGTTGTCTCCTTCATCTCCTCCTCGCCTTTACCGCGCTCTCGCCGGTTCCACTATGACTAGGGGTGCAATTATGTCGACCTCATTTCAGCTCATCCCCACTCCTATCCCCTGCCATTGTACTATTCCTCACCGTGACCCCCCACTCCTCCCTCTCTCCCTCCCCCCTCTCCCTCTATCCCTTTCTCTCTCTCTCTCTCTCTCTCTCTCTCTCTCTCTCTCTCTGCCCCGTCCACGAAATCGTCCTTTGCATACCTTGCCCTCTCCTTAGCCTGTCTCTTCGCTCTCATCTACAATATCCTTTCCGTGTGCCTCATCTTTCCTTGGTGTTTTCTTTCAATATAACCTCCAGCTTGTTGATTCTTCGACACCGACTGTTTGCCATTTAGGATTTTCCACTGGGAGATTCCCTCCGAGCTACTTATTACTAGTGATCTTCTTTGCTTCGCTCACTGGCATGTTGATGTTGAGAAAGAAAATAATTTACGGGGGACTCCGCTCCGCGAACCCATTTCATGCTGTCTGAATTTTGCAACTGATTCGACGACTCGTGGGCCATGGCTTCTTGCCGGTAATTACTTGTCGAAGAGCTCTGTCCAATTTTTATGATAACTCTGTAATATCTCAAAATTCATACGAAAAATTGTGATTAATTTTTTTCTGCAGTGTTTCCCCTGAACCTTGTGCAATATTGCCTGAAAGCTGTACGAAGAAATGCCTAAAAATCGGACAAAGAATTATCATTAATTTCTTGTGCAATATTGTCCGATCAATTGTCTCAAATGGCAAGAGTTCTAAAAAATGTTGTCTTGAATGAAAAGGACATTGTTCAGCTATTCGTTTCGCGGCGCAAAATTTTGTCGAGGAGCTGCAGGTTGAGCAACGATTACAAGTGGATGGCGGCATGCAGGGAATCGCCATTATTTCCTCGCAGTTTATTATGTTTTTCTGTATTGTTGACGTTCGTAGCGAAGCCGAGCATTTTGTTAGGCCATAATAAAGCCGTATCACAGTTTACGACTTCTTTCCCCGGGAGAATTTGTAAGCGGACTCGCTTTTGTAACGGCGCTACCGTCCTTTTCGAAGTTTTATGGTCGAAAGGCAACCGCGCTAGCTCCGGCAGTTTCTTGAAAAATAATTTCAACGTCACCACAAATTCAGTTTAGTCGAGCAACAAAGTTCCCCCGGTAATAGTTAGCAAGTATTTCGCGGTATGATTAATTCCGACGTTTATGTTCGTTCGCGCCATTCTGAATTAAACAGCTGAGAACGGAATGTGTTTTTGTTGTTGCCCGTAGGATAGCTGAAACTCCATAAAAATAATAAATGTGTTGCCTCTGTCTCTCGTTCCATTTCCCTGTGTCTCTCTCTTTCTCTCTCTTTTTCTCTCTCTCCCTTATGAATTGCAAATTTTCGTTCTCGCGCTTTAGCTGTCTTCTACGTCGACCCCGTCACGTGTGTGTTCCAAACTTTCACTCCTTTTGCCCTAGCTGAAACACACAACTTGTCCTCGCCCATTACAAAGTTACTGCCGACCCTACTGCCAGACGATGTTCATGCTAATGCAGATTTTCGGAGATAGTCGCGCGAACGCCGGAATCAGCACCCACTCATTTAATGTTCATCTGCTCGTCCATTACTTGCTCCGATTACCTAAATTGTTGTTCGCGAATTTATGAGGCTGCGTATGAAACAGTAATTTTACTACATCCTTGTAATGCATTGTTATCGCAAAAGATACTTCCACTTTTCAATTTTCAGACAGCGGTGGGACATTGCTACGATACACATATAAGAAGGATGTCGAATGAAATATTGATAAAGGACAACGTTCGAACAAAAAGTGGCCAAAAATTAAGTACAGCCACTTCAAGAGTGTCGCTATGGAACAGGCAAGTCGCGCCTCAATATCTCCAACAATTGTTTAGAAATCGAATATTGAAGCAAGCAAAAATATTTCAGAGAGAAATTATGAATTATAATTTTATTATTGGTCCGACTTGTAAACAAGCTTTTCCGATATTTCAGTGATCGATTCGCATTTCTACCGTCACATTTGCGTCTTGAATTTCGTCCGATCATAATCCGTATTCCACTTGGCTTTAATAAATCAATCGGCCGAGATTTATGCTAGATAAAATTTGCCCTCCGGTTCGCGACGTGCGTAAGTTCAGCGACGGCAATTTGTCGCCGGAATTAGCCGTTCAAGTGGAGATTCGTATCGCTAAGTATCTGGAAATAAATAAAACCGATCGATCGCTACTGTTGAACAAACCTTCCCGAGAGCGCGTCGTTATCGTCGACGCAGATTATTCAATTATACGGTTAAAAACCGTGCTCGAAGCTCGCGGATTATTTATTCGAATACGGAGTATCGAGACTGAACGATCCGAAGCATTTATTGGCTATTAAGTCGCCGCCTCGAGAACAGTGTTCGATCGCAAACTGTCTAAACACTTCGACCAATTATGTTCCACGAACACTAGTTTTTACCTCCACAGAATAGCCAATTATTTGATTGGTGTTAAATTCTCGGCAGAAGATATATTCTAAATTATTCGGCGAAATTTGTTTCAAACAGTTATACATGTTAAGTTATACCTCAAGTAAACCGTCCAAATATGGATTGATCTTCGGCAATTTTCTCATAACGTAAAACATTCATGAAACTTTTCGTCACTTTCCATACATATTCTTTATGACGATAGTAGAATAAAACTGTCATTAACACGTTGAAATAATTTCATCGTTGACGCGCAAATAGGAAAGTTATACTTTATCATATAATAAAATATATTTGACACGCGGACGGTCCGTCATCTTGATAAAAATATTATTGACTACATCTAGAATTATTCATAATTTTATTTGTCAATTTTCTTAACACATTTTTTAAGGCAGCCCCTCTGGACGTGTAAGTTTTTCTATAGACTTTAATAAAACGATAAATTTAACTCTCAGAAATTAAATAGTCAAACAACTATATTTATAATTTGGGTCGGAATTGACTCGAATATTGTATTAACGTTTGCTACGATTACAATCTTCTGTTTTATTTTCGAACTACCTTAAATTTCTGGAAGATTCAAATAGCATTGTGTGCATGCTGTTGATAACTACTAGTGGAATCACTAGCATAATAAAAAAATCTATCTAAATGAAATCTTTCACATTTTCTATTCATTATGTCCATTTTCATGGATAGGATTTCCGGCGGTATCACAGGCTTCGACTTCAAATTCCTGGAACAATGGACGGTCGGCCAAGCATTGGGTTTATTACCGAATGAATTTCCACCCCCGTGGTGGCCGCACCGCCGGACTATGCAATTTAGAACGAGTTAATTGAAGTGCAATAAGTCGTTAAAACTCTTGAGCAAATTAATTAATATAAAAGCCGGTTAGAATAGCGTGGCGCGGCGCGGCGCGGCGTTGCCGGTGGCGGCCAAGGCTTTGGCTGTTCTCCGCCACCCCGTACTCCACCAATCGGCGGCCGAGAACCGCGGCTGGTAACGACGATGGCGGAAGGGAACGATGAGGTTCGAGGGAGGACGGCGAGGAAAAGTACGGTTAATGAAATAATGTACGCCCGACGTAGTCTTCGAGCACGCAGCAGCACGCGGGATTTATCCTTTCTCTGGAATTACTTGCGCTACCCGGCTAAAAACGCTGGACCTACCCCCATGCCGCAACCCTCTGTTACCGTGCACCATCCTGCACAATTCTGCAGCATCCTGTATTATCCTGCGATGAAATCGAGGGGCTGACTAGTATCGTACAAATCAAAAGAAGTGCGTAATCTGTTTAAATGTTAAGCCCGTACGCGATGTAAATGACTGTAACGAAGCTAATCGGATTTTGCTTCGTTGTAATGTTATTCCAGAAATATTAATAACAAATGCTCCGAGAAATGATTTTATCGAAACTTATCTTTGCTTTTGTAACTTTGCATAAATAACACATAATCACATAATCTACTGTTCCAACATCTATCATTCATATTTGTTAAAAACATTACATACCAATAGATCGGATTATATATATAATCAATCTGCGACTTTGTTTACGAGTTATATATATAACTCGTAAATATATAACTCGTATATATATATATATATATATATATATATATATATATATATATATATATATATAACTCGTAAACAAAGTCGCAGATTGCATTTTCGCAAAGGAAAAACTTACTTAGAATGATCTCAGCTACCCCACATTTCCGTAATGCGAGACGTTTTTTGGGACACCCTGTATATATGTATTATAGTACATAATATAGTACATATTATATAATATATATAATATTACATTTACTGACGCGAAACGTCGTACGCGATGCGAAAAATGAATTATTTCTGTCCATATATTAATGATGATATTTGTTTAAAGAAGGTCTACGTAGAAACGCGAGATAAGGATGATTCGGACAGTTTCGTGGCACATTCTGGCGAAAAATCTGATCTTCGGCGTTCCCCGCGACGCGGTGTCGTCAAATTGTTAATGATTCGAGAAACCGCCTCCTGCTGGCGGCAGCTACCCACCCACACCGGCACGGCAGCGTCGTTCAGTTATGTGTGCGCGCCCGCTGACTTCGCTGAAAACATTTAGTCCAGCGAAACCGGTTTTAAAAGGTCTAACGAACTGTGAAGTCGGGCTAATTGAGTCTGTTGGAAAATGCGACCGTATCTCTCCGCCGGAACCAGTTTACGCCACTGCGACAGGTGTCACGCGGCTCCGTTTCATTGCTTTACGAGTGCTAATTATCTTAAACGGGGAGGGAGAGGAGGACAGGGGAATGTCGACGCGGCGAAAAAAAAAATGTAAAAGAAGGAAAAGGAATAACGCAACTTGCAAATCATTCGTCGCTTTGCTTATTCCTCCGTCTCCATCCCCACGCCCGTCTCTTCCTCAACCCCATCGAGCCCCTTCCTCCCACTGTGAGTTCCGCCTGATTATTTCTCGCGAAGCCGACGCAATTTGTTCCTCTTGAGGCCGCGCTACTCGAATTTTTGCGTTCCAGACGGAAACTCCAACGCTGCTTCTAATTATAATGAACCGGGAATGACTAATGACGGGGCTTTTGTAACGAGGACTAGCTCTAGACTCTCTGTACCCGAGAAACTGGCTTAGGCAGCCGGAATTTTCTCTCTCCGGAAGCTTATCGTCGGTCCTATCAACGGTCGACAAGCTTTAATTCAGAGGAATAATTGCGTTATTTAATTCGCGAGAATCTGTGAACTTTTGAAAACCGTCAACTCGTCTAAAGACCGTGCAACGTAGAAGGACGCGACACGCGTCCAAGGAAACCGATAAATTTATAATAATTCGCGTACAAAAATATCGCGGCTCCCGAAAACGGCATTATTCGACGAAACAGTCATTCCGAACAATAAATCTTTAAATAAAGCTCACCGTGATATTTAAATTTAACGAGCATAAAGGACAACAATTTTCGCGATTGAACAATTTTATGCACTTAGGAGAGGGATGTAGGCCATTGTACATGTGGACTGTCGAGGATATCAAAGGCTGAAGATTCGATTTCTTTTGAAGAATCTGATATTGAATTTCCTGTCATATTGGATTTAATATACCTTATTCCGTTTCGGTGTTCGTTTCAACGCGCGCATGCTAAAATCGTGATATATGATCGCGAAATGTCTTTCATTTTCTCCTCACACATCGCGCGAAAATTTCCCACTTTAATTGATTCTTCGGTGGTAAAAAGTCTTCCAAGCCCAACCACAAATCCATGAAAATTGCTGATTTATTGAATTATTCATTCACCATAATGCAATCACAAAATATTAATATAAAATCCTATTAACAATTCATTAGCAAATTCTACATACAGACGGTTCAGGCGACGATGAATATAAGTCCACTTTTCCTCGATAAATCAATATAGTCGATGTTTTCATAAATTAACAATAGATAGCGGCGTGCTTACGTTGAGCACAGAATGACTAAATGAAATAAAAAAATTATGAAAGAAATAAAAATAAGGTAATTAAATATTGATATTAATCTTTTTCAAATAATTGTAATACAAATTTTGCTTCCCCTTATTAATGGCAGTGTTATCTTTTTTACAGCTAATTAGGAAAATCCTTGTTTATCTCAATTATAAGATTAATGGGCTTACACTGATTGGCTTCCGAGACATGTAGGCTATTCTTCTATTCTGAATGAATTCTATGACTAGAATCATTCTTTGCAAAATAACTCCATATTGAAACATCGGACATTATAATCATTCTACTACGAGTTCGAACTGCTCTTTGCTTAATTTCTCAAATCTCCAGAATCACTAATTGAATCTTTAATAATATAAAAAATACTGAAGTGCGTACTATCAACTGCAGTATCTGTACTTCGTGGAGACAACATAGTTGGTCAATATCGACGGAGATATTATCGATTATCTAGCAATTAACAATCAAGGGAAAACAATTTCTAGCTATCGTCCTCGACTCCAACAAATGTAATCTACAGTGACTCCCGTTAATATTCGGACACTTTTCGAAACGCAGTAACTATCTTAAAATTAAAACAGACGAATTGAATCGTTTTTAGATGATAGAGCGACAACTTCGTTACAATTTTGATATTACTTGGAATGACAAAACAAAATAAAAGACTCTCGTTTAATCATGCGCATGCTGAAAATTTCATCGAAATCGGTTAACGCAAAGTCACGTTACAAGCGTTAAAAGATTGTAAAAACTGTAAATTTCTCACACTTATTGGTCGAAAGTGTCAAAAATCGGGACAAAGCTGCGATTTTTACGATCTTTAATTGTCCACAGTTGATACGAAGATCAACCAATTTCGGTGAAGTTTTTAACTTGCATATAACTTACCAAGATCAACAAAAAAAAAACATTTTTTCAACTTTCGTTGTAGGCTCAGATAAAAAAAGTTAAAAAACGAGACTCTTTTGTTTTGTTTTGTCATTCCAAGTAATATCGAAATTGTAACGAAGTTGTCGCGCTATCAACTAAAAGAGATTCAATTCGTTTGTTTGAATTTCAAAATAGTTATTGCGTTTTAAACAGGGTACGAATATTAATTAATGGGAGTCACTGTATATATATGCGGCATCCAAGTAATTCCAAAGCCAAAATTACAGTAGTGCATAACCTGCCAAGGATTTGCAGCGAGCACAGGGCCACAGGTTTCAGCAATTGGTCGTGTTCGATCATAAACAAACAATAAACACGTCGGTCGATCGGCGGAGCGTAAATCGGGTTTCCGGTTCGAGCAAAGATCCGTGGAGGGCTGGCTACGGTAATCTTCCCTTATCAGAATGGATCGTGTAATGCCTGGTAACGAGGATGCAATGTTATCCGAAATCCCTGCCACGTAGGCCGGCTCTGCGGAGGATCGTTGGATTCGCGGGAATGACGAAACACGTCTCGGTGGCGCGGCGTGGTGTGGCGTGGCGTGGCGTGGCGTGGCGCGCTACCGCTCCTCTCCTCGTCACCCCTCGCCGCGCCGAGCTCTGCGGAGTCGGTGTCGGAGCAGGGTGCATACAGTGCGCGCGGTGCATACAGGGTAGCCCACCTGAAATCGTCTCGACTCTGAACGTTATTTGACTGTGGATCTTTATGATCCTACAGCAGTTCCAAAATGCTAAACTGTATATATTGATTTCCACTCGTATCGATGAAATTGCTCAAATTTTCAATTGATTATTTTTGGAAATACGACATAACAATAACAATGATATGTTATGATGCAACAGTTACTATTTGACGGTTAACTTTTCTGTTCGAAGTGAAACAGTTATAAATCCACCGATACTTCTGTTCCATATATTTTTGCATAAACAGAAAATGTTTACTTTCTCGGAAATGGGCAAAAGTTCCAATTGAACAATAACTAAACGGAATGAATAAAAAAAATGTTAAACATTCATCGTTACAATTCGAGACCCAGCTTTCGTTTTCTATTCGAAAGCAAACAAGATTTACGAAAAAGGGTCGTTTAAAGCCGTTTGCGGAGCTACTTACGGTAGATTTTGACTTAATTTTTCTAACGAATATACAATTTTTCGGGCGAATGAGACTCGGATTAATTAATAGGAGGTGGGACACTGTAATCTCGAATCGTTAGATTTTCGAAACTAAGTGGACATTTAGGAAACCTCCTTCGTTAGTATTTTTTCGTGGGAAACGACGAGTGCAAGACAACGATTTCACTTAAAAAATCAATGTTGGCTCTTCGAAGTCTCCGACATTTTCACTCTCAGAGAAACAGAAGATAACATCAAAATATGGATCCCCCCAAAGCGTTTTGACTTGCATCCGGATTTATGTTGCAATGACAGATGATGATGGAAAAATATCAAAATGACGATTCGTCTGGTCCACCCGGTCCACCCTGTATAGCACAGGGTGCACGCGTTTAGGTGTATTTGGGCCACGAGCAAGAAGCACGGCGACCGGAAGTGCTGGTCGATGGACAGAGACAGAGACAGCGACAGCGATGGCGAGGGGGAGGGACGGGTAAGCTCGACGGGGATAGAGAGAAGCGTAAACGGACGAGCATGCGAGCCAAAGGCAACCAAGCGGGGAATCGGCGAGAGCTAGAGCTGAATTAGCATGGCTATCTGGGTAATATATTGGACTGTATCGTTGGACACGACCAGCCAGAGCCACGTGATATACTGACACCCCGGGTTTTATTGGCAGCATCGTAGTCCACCCTCCACCGTGCCTCCCCCTCCGCCCCTTCCTCAGTCCCTCGTTCGGCTAGCTTCACCTATGCCGGCCCTTCACGCCTGGATTATCCACTTTCCTCGTTAATCCGGCAACCAGAATCGACTGGCAACGCTAAAAAAATGCATTCCCTTTCCATTACCTTCCGCCATCCGCCCCCGCTCCCCGTTCTCCGACCCTGCACGCCGGAGATATTCCTGGCATTTTTTCCCACGACTTCATTAACCGGCCAAAAGAGAATAAAACCGGTGCTGTACGGGTGTTGTGCCTTTTAGGACATCTACATATGTACCGAATAGTTTGGGATTCTAGTTGATGTTCACAGACGTCGTATCGTTCGTTTGTTCGGACGTTAAAATTGTTTAAACATAATGGTATTTTACAAAAATATATAGAATGCGTTGAATCTAACAAAATTATCTTGGAACATTGAATTTAAATTGTTGATTAGTTTGTTTTAATTGATAATGGAAGAGAAAGATTGGGGAAAGAATGCGTAAGGGCTTTTTTTGTAAACAAAGGAGCCGATTTTAGTGTTTTTTAAAGCATGCGTTTACGGTGATTTTTATTTTATTACATTTTTTAGTTTGTGGCATAAATAAATGTAAACCTTGGGCTACTTATAATTACGTCAGTTCAAAATTGATTATATATATTATTTAATGTACTTACTTAACACACGTCCAGTGCATACGAATGCAGAAATGACAATGATAAACTTGTCAATTTTTACAACATTGCACCAAATTGCATACATTTCTCAAAGATATTTTCCTTTTCCCTTTTGCTTTTCACAAAAATAAATGATATTCTAGAAAAAAAAGTTCCTGCAAACGATTAGTAAAAGTCTGACTAAAAGCTACAATGAATCTAATCATTGAATGTCGATCATCCTGGAAAATCTATACCTAAACGAACGCGTTAAAATATTTTCACGAGGGAAAAAATTAATCTAGCAGCTGATCTCGAAGCCAGTGCGCGACTATCGATCGCGGCCGGTAATTAACGCGTGGTGCACCGGAGAAAAATCGAAAGCGATCAAACGTCGGTACGCACTGCTAACTAATTACCCGCCATGGATCGTGATTGCATCGCTTTGTCAGTCTCTCTGGCTAGCCCTCGCCTCGCCTCACTTCGCTACGCCATGCCTCGCCGCGCCTCGCCTCGCCTCGCCTCGCGCGCTGCATTTGCATTCCGACATTTGTTCCAGGGAACCGAGGTTCTATCTATTTTTAACTAATACCTCGGCCGCACCATCGAACTAGCTAATAGGCCGTCACGCAGGACTCTATTGTAATTCTGGTTGAAACGTGTTCATTACCGCCACCTCCGCGTCAATATTCTATACAATATTTTACGGTAATTCCTTGTCGGAAAATTGACAAGTCGATTTTGTTGTTAGCAACTAATTCTGTTCTACTCCAGATAGATTGATTGATTTATTATTGATTAAATCATATTTTTGAAGTGCTTTCATTTTCTTAACTTTAAGCTCGAATTATTTATGTGGATTTCAAATAATTTATGCAACTTGAAATCAATGAATTTAACGTCTACACATATACATACATACATCAGTGTTCCGATAAAACGGAATAACTTTTCTAGAAGTTCTAGAGTTTTCTTGGCGATGTCCACAATATTATTTTTTAAATTTGCAGTTGGTTCGTATGAAAGAAAAATTAAGAAACTCGCGCATTTAAATCTTTTTATCTAAAGGTCTCTGTAAACTTACGCGTACGCAGAAAATTTCATCGACATTACGTTTACGAAGCACTAAAAATTACTATTTCGCATTGTTTCATATTCAAAAAATATTATTCAGATTATTATAATTTAGTAGGAACACATAAATATATATATAATTATATTATTATAATATATATATATAATTTATTATCTGATATTCATCTACATCTAACGCTTCGGGTTAAACTGTTAAAAGAAGTCTTTTGACCTCTTTAGTAGAAATAGTGTTAAAGTAATTTCGCAGAGAACAACTTCTCCGTAATTTCTTCGATTAAGTGATCAGGGAACTTTTTGTTGGGGCTGGATCGAATCTCGGCTCGATTCTGGACGTTAGTCAGCCATATTGGCAGGCCCACGGGAGTTATTCGCGGCGTAAAAGCGGAGCGTGGGCGGTCGTCGTGCATCAATTCCGGCGGGGACTGATTCGGAGGGAAATTGATATCCTCGGCTGCGATCGGAATCGGTTCCTCCGCGAAATAAATTGATTCGGGGATCCTCGGGCGCGCAACAGCGTTTCCTCTTGAGCGAAGAAGGTAACACTCTGCCGCTCCGCGCCGCGCCTGTATGTTATACGTTCTACATATAGCGCGGGCCGGCCATTCGGCGCAGGTGCGCGGCTCCGGGCCGGGCCTCCATGTCACACAACTTTCACGTTATTGCGATCTGCTCTTCGACACAATCGACTTGTACCCGAGATTTACTCCGTTTTAAAACGGTCGGGAACCGGAGGCCCGGCTTTACCGCGTAGCTCGTTCCTTCTGCTTTCTCATGGCCAGCCGAGTTTTACGATTCAAAGTTCTCTCCTCGCGTTCGTTAAAGCCCGGCCGGACGGATTCACGGCCGGAAGATCGACGAAAGCCACTTTTCAGAAACGCACGATCATATTATTTCAAGCCCGGCAACGCCGAGCGGAGAACCGTAGGGTCTCTCGCGGCGCGGCGCGGCGCGCGCGAACCGTTAAAACTTTACGAGCGGATTTCTTTCCGCCGATCTCCACGGTCCCAATCGGTCCTCCATTGGCGACCTTGGCGAGGATCCCATCACGATCCTTCGTACTCGCGGTGTTTATGGTCCCCGAACGGTAACCGTGACTCCAGAATGATCCTTCCGATTTTTACCGGCCTCATTAAATGAAGCCTGCGCGAAATTTTTGCAAAGTTGAAATCCCAAAGGCGGGTTTCGAGAATTTTCCAAGGAACTTTTAATTCTGCGAGTCGAAGTTTTAATTATAGCGGAAGAGACTCCGGTAATTTGAATATTTAATTTTCTAGTTGACCGGCTTTAGTGGGGAAAATTAAACCGGGCGGATAGGAGTCGGCGGATTGATTTGATACGTTATTTGACACCTGTCCAGGCAAGGAATTTAAGCGGGCCGACTAATTAATAAAGCTCGGTGGGAGCTCGCGATGGGCTTCATTGAAAAATTAACTCGCTTATCCGGTGACTCGGGAAGAAATTCAAACTTCGCCGAAGAAAAGTGTACAAAGTAGAATCGACCCAATATTGGTCGAGCTCGCCCCGTCGCCTCGCTGTACTTACTTTACTACTTTGGACACTGCAACCAAGAATGGCGTTACGGCAAACAAGTACTTCTTACAGAAATAATACGGAGTGCACATTATTTTTCAAACGAGTACCAAGTATCAAAGGAAAGCAGAGATTTGTTTGACTGTATTGCTTCGCTGCTCTTGCAAAAGTACTCTTCTAAACAATTTGCTGCGTTGACAAACTATTGTTAGACACAGCGACGACTTTCTCACGGTAATCCACAATCAGGGCGTGGATCAGTTTCCATTGAAGGAACTTACAAATCTTTACATTACTAGGTAATGACAGTTACTGGCTTTCTAAGTGAGAAAAATAATTTTTGTCGGCGAAATAACTTGTGTCCTTATCGTTGTTTCGAAAGTGGCATAAGGCTTTCCGGTTTGTTCGCAACAATGAAAGAACTTCTAGTAAACGTAGTTTGCTAGTAAACATAGATGCGATTATATTATGATTGGAAAACAAAGCAATAAAGAAAATTGAAGGAAGCGTTTAATTTATGAACATGAGGAGACTGAAAATACACAGATTCTTTATATCATCTGAAAATAAATAAACAATGCAACATAAATCTGCCAATAATATTATGCTACTAATAAATAATTAGTACCGAATACAGTAATACTTAGTCTTCTGAAATAGGACAAACACCGTCATCTAAAAGTCATTTCAATTTTCATGCGAACTTTAGGTTGTGACCTGCTTATACAAGAAACATGTCCAAATTGCTTCCACAGTTTTTTTTCGATTTTTCTGTGTGGCCTAATATACCGATGTTATAACGACAATTACGTTAATTACAGATATCGTTCTTTGAATTGCCCATTTTTTTCAATCAGCGGAACAACTTTCTCATCGTGGAAAATTCTAACAATAGAGCAACGAAATAGAACAGCGGGAAGAAAATGTTCAATTTATGATCAAGTCCGAATAGAAAATCGCGAAGGATGCTTCCGCAATCCCCGGTGCAATCCAAGGGCGAATATATAATGTAACAGATGCAGAAATCCCTTAAAGCACCGCACAAAACCGAACGAAGACAGCGGGAACACGGGACAACCGCGGCGAGAAGACAATGAACGAAGAGATTATAAAGGGAGAAGAAGAAGAAGAAGAAGAAGAAGAAGAAGAAGAAGAAGAAGGAGAAGGAGGAGGAGGAGGAGAAGAAGAAGAAGAAGAAGAAGAAGAAGAAGAACAGGGAAACGACCGATAGAGTCAGGTGGAAAGATTGAGTCCCTGTTCAGTGACTACCAGCGGTTTTTACACGCGACCTGTTTATACGACAATACCTTTGACTCATTCGACTCCGCGGCATGGCACCGCGGCTACAAGCGACATTTCTATCTACACGCGCGTCCCTTCCTCGAATTGCACGTCTCCGGCACCGGAGCGTCATTGTGTTCCCCAGCAATGTGCTTCCCGAGAGGTGTTTTCAAACAGTCCACATGACCAACACTCACTGAATCACCTTCTCATTCTCGGGGTACTTTGGGATTGTTCTCGGAACGCAAGCGAACCATTGTCGAATCGTCGGTTATCCTCCCCGTGTTATTTCCAGCCATTGAAGAATTTAGGTCTGTTATATTCTAGCTTTCCGCCTCGACGAATTCACTGTCATCGCCTGGCATCAATATCTTTTACCACTTCCGAAAATCGTCAGAATATTTCAAGGCAAAATTTTGCAACGTTTTCATCTCGTCGATTCATTTGCTTTTTCTTCGATGTTTCTTCAATGTATGTTGGCATACAAGGAGCATGATAGGAAATGGTGAAAATCTAGGTAGCACTTACAATATTGTTAGGATATTTTTCTATAAACCTCGAGGATTTGGAATGTTACTCCAGGCAAGTTAGACGAAAAGGCAAACTATAAGTGAGGACGTTCACAAATTGACTTCGAAAACTTGAAAATGAATGCGTGCAATGTGGACGTCTAAACGCTATATTGTAACTAGAAGTCAACTTGTCCAAAATATTTATTGACAACCGTGAAAAGCAACAATTTAAGGAAACTGGTTGCTAGGTATTTATTCAAAGACTTCTTGAACGTAGAGAATAAACATTTTTCTGTTTAATCCTAGCTCAGATTTTTGTCACTTTTTTGAATTTTTTTTTAGATATTTCGTTCATAAATCATACGATTGGTGCACAGAATATCGATTCAACAAACGATGAAAAGTAGAGATAAAAATGAAACGGAAATTCTCAGTGCTCGAAACTAACAATTCCGCGCAATTAAATGTTCTAGCTCTATCAACTTCATAAGTTGTAGGTACTACGTAAAACTGACATGTTCTAAGATATTTAATGTACAAATATAGAGATTGTAAAGATATGAACTTGTTGCTAATCCGATTAAAGTACAGTAACTTCTTTCGGAAATGCCAAAATATGGGTTGCTGTGAATTACCCTGTGCTAGTCCTACGTCTACAATATGTAACTATAAAAACGAGCTGCTAGGCTCGAACAATCGTATCTACTCTTCCCAAATTGTCCATTTTTGTGTACAAACTAAGCATTAATTAGGGAGAATTTACTGTGCCCAGCACGTACCTTGCAGCTCCGCGGTTTTTCTTACCTGACTAACACCCAAACAGTCTGTCTTCCGGGAATTTGCGTCGCGTGTCTTATCACACGGTTGACTGACTCCGTCGAACGTTAGCATTAAACGTAGCAATAAATTACATAGGCGTAGGACTAGCAGAGGGAAATTCACAACAACCCGAAAGTTGGCATTTCCGGGAGAAACTGCTGTAGTGCTTTGATGGTTCATAAACCTAATGTTAAGAGAAGATTGCGTTGATCGTTTTCAATGGGCACTTTCACACGAAATGACAGGGTCTATTTGTATCCTTAATTATGAGGTACCGTCCATTATATCGTCGTTCAAACAAAATCGGCGGGGCGCACATTCGTTGTCTGTATCGAACGTTTCGCAGCGTAGTAAAACGATACAGAGGCGAACGAATGAGGAAGGGTGGCGCAGAGGGTGGTCTGTGACATCGAAGCTACTAGCTTGTCGAGTTTGTTTCCGATGTTTGCCGAATGCAGTCAAAGTGCATGTGAATTACCGCATTAACCTGGACTCAGCCTTTACGCTGTCGACGCCCCGTATAATTAAAACATTCTTGTCGTTCGAAACGAAACGTCCCTGCAAACAGAAATGCTGATCATTTCGATTTGAATTTAGTCACTGATCCAAAATAATTAACGATTCTTAACGGGAATTTATTCCCAACGCTCGATTCAAATTCAACGCAAACGTTACTTCACTGTTAAACGAAACAACCAATCTATTCTAATCTTTGCGTCAGGATTCTTGAATAGCTTGGCGAAACGGTGCTCGCGATTTTAACGACAAAATCTGGTGAACACATTCTTTAATGACAATAATTTTCTTGTTTCGAAACTGGATCACACAAAAACTATTGCATTCACAACGTCGATTCTGGAATGATTATTTATATATTATATTTATCTAAGATTATATAATATTATATATTATTATATTATATTATATATTATTATCTTATATTTATCTAAGATTACCGAAGCACGGCTATTGGGTTAAACGTGCTCGAATGTCATGCTATTAATAAAAAATGGGAAAGGGCAAAACGTTACAACCGTACCCGACCCACGATCGGTTGTAACACAACTTGAGGTCGGTAGTAACGTAATACAGTAAATTCCCCGTAATTATCCTTCAGCTAGTAAACAAAAATGGGCAATTTGGGAAGAGGAGCTACGATTATTCGAGCTTTGCACCTCGTTTCTATAGTTGCCGATTGTCACCAATTATAAAAGCAGCCGCGAGACTTGAATAATCATATCTTCTCTCCCCAAATTGTCCACATTTGTTTACAAACTGAAGGAGAATTGGGGGAATTTACTGTACATTTAAGTTTAAGTAATCAAGGCGTTTATTCGAAACAATTAGAATAATACAATAAAAGAGATAAAATAAGAAATACAGTATGAAAAATTACCATGTCTTTTCTTGATTATTCAGAATCGCAGTTATGGCAATCGTATAAATTATTTTGATAGATTCATATTTTATCTGTCCAATCTTTGCAATGACGACATTCGACCAATTTCTCTTTTCGTTTGTTTTTGCTGTAAGCTTCCTGCCACACAAGACAATAATAGTTTTTATTTTATGTCACAATTTTTAAGCAGCAAAGAACCTTAATTTTCGGCTACCGAAAAGTCATTTTCTTCCTTCCACAGATATCTACATAAATCGTATCTACTCAAATACGATGCATGAACGTTTCAAATGTCATTTTACATCACATATTTGAACCATCATATATTTTGAGATATTTAACGCGTCACTACCGCCCCGGTGTTAAAACCGAGATCGGTCAATTTAGTAATAAATCTCTCTAGTTAATTAGGTAAGAGATTCAACGAATAATATTTCATTCTGTTGTCAAAATAGAGGCACGATGTTTATTAAATTTTTACTTGTGCAGAGTCAAGAAGATCTTCAATAATTTCCAATGGTTTTCGTTGTGTTCGGCGTTCTAGATATCGATTCTCGATTTTTCCGCTGCAATAAAATTCTTTTTAGATTATACTCCATTGAGAAATTTTTTCAAACGGATAAGCTTTACCTGAATGGCTTAAATATTCGAATCGTCGATCGTCTATGCTAAAAGCCACTGCTCCGTCGATCCCCGACAACCGATTGTTCCTTTTTATGTTCGCTGTCTTCGTAGCCGACCAAGGTATTCTTCATGCTGACTAGCATCCTGCAGAAGAACGCTCCCCACCCCACGTTGCTTGTGCTTCCCTTATTAGAATATTTCACGTTGAAACAGACGAACGGTAGGGAAATGTCGAATACTCGATCGCTTGGCATTCGACACTCGGGACTCGGCACAGGCTCTCGATTTCTCCCTGGCGAGCAGCTTCCCAAAAAGTTTCGTTAGATACCGAGGAATTTTTTCCACTCGGAAAATTCCTACCTCCATGGATCACGTAAACTACCGTCACCGTTTCAAATTTTACTATCGCGAGTCCCTTTCCCGATGAATTACCGAACGACCCTGCTCGCTTTCCCGGCGGTTCCGAGGCAAATCAGACGAAATTGAGCTGGAAGAAAAGCTATAAAAAATTTTACAATCCATGATAATGAAAGACCTCCTCGCGGCTCGGAACTATTTCAGTGGTAATTGGACCTGTGACTGCGCTGACTGTCGGAATCGATGAAAATCTTCGGTCCGGGCTCAGAGTAATTTCATCTGAAAACGCTGCAATCGGGAGATCAATTCCCTAGAAATGCTAATAGTACTCGACCACCATCTGCATAAACATTACAGGCACAACATGACTCTAATACATGACTCTATTAATTTAGCTTTGAAACGACGATTGCAACTTTCATGCTATGCGATGTTAAATTATTAACGTATAAACACATGTTAATCCTTAGGTTGGCATCCAAACAAGTAAGCAAAACGAACCTATAAATTGATGTAACAGAGAATAGAAAGTTTAGAATACATGTTCAGAAAAATTTTATATTTTTATAACATACAGAATATTGTTCAAGGAATTATATTATATGGCCACTGGGGTACCCGATTAATAACACGACGTTGAAGCTGAATGACAAATATAATTTTTCGATTTTATCGAATATGCTTCATTAGAAGCTAAACTATGTTAATGATTGAAACTTCTATAGCACGTGTCTCTTTTTGCATAATTATGAATAATCCTCTACACTTTTGAAATATTTGAGCAAGTATTACTGTGATACAGCTAACGTAATCATTGCTCTAAAATACTGTAAGTGGTATAAATAGCTCTAACTAATTCTAACGAATGGTTGACAAGAGAGAGTTCCGGATGTTATTGGAACTGCAAAATGGAATACGAGACGCAAAACAAAACACGCAAAAGTTTACGCAAGACATGCCGATGCATCCCCGCACACGTTTTTTCCCGTTTACATAACGAGCTAAGTCCTCCGTGTTCATCGAATAATACGATGCTCCGTTCCTCTCCAGGCATAAATCTCATATTTTTCCAAATATCGGATTTCCTTCAAGCTTTAAATCCGAAAATACAGATGGACGAAAAGAAGCACCAAAGGAGAAAGAAGAGAGGAAGGAAATAATAAAGGGATCTCGGAGTTTCCGGGCAACATGTGAAATCTCCTCAACATTGAAATACGTCCTCGAATGTTCGACTCTTCTTACATCGAGATTTTCCTCGTTGGAGCTGCAACCCTGCATAGTTTACAACTATGTTTCGTCCTAGTCCAGATACGCTTATCGTAGCATGTGAACAGAGAGAGAAAGAGAGAGAGAGAGAGAGAGAGAGAGAAAGATGTCTTTGGATTCGAGGAGACATTCTTCTCCCTCTCGAATTCTCCTCGGCCACTGTCTTCGCTAAATTTCGGTAAATAGCTCAATTTTTACGGAATCTATCAGTACCTCTACAGAGAGATCGCAAAATTTCTGGACAAAGTTATTCGTTATTAAAATGATTGGCCACACCGAATATCCTTAAAAATAATCATTTATTTTCAGTCGTTTTAAGAATGCAATTATTTGGACGCCACATGCAAACGTGAATACAATTCAAGGAATGTACAGTTTTTATTCTATTCGAAAGCACGAGAATATTTGGTTGTTTTTAAAATTAAGAAATTCCTACAATAGTCTGCGAAGAGAAGTCAATTTTCTGTAGAAAAATGAAACTGTTTTCGAAGCGTAATGAATTTGAAAACAGTAAATAGAAGCTACAGTTTTTTGTGAAAACCCAATCGAGGATTGTGTAGTATAATACGATATCAAGCTCGTATACATTCAATCCTATTTAAAACAATAAAAGAAAAAATCAGGAACAATTGCAAAATGTATGTTGCAATCTCAGCGTCAGGAAACCTCCATTCTCTTTAAAACAATAGAAATCGTTAACAGATGGCGCAGCTGCAATAATAAAATCATTTTCCGTTGCGACTTTATTGTCCGTAACGTCATTCACGATCTGTCAAGTGTACTCCAATATTTATACCATAAAGCAATAAAAATATTAAACCGTCGCAACAGCTAAAAAATGATTAAAAAATTCAATGGAGATTTAAAAAAGAGTCGGAACTGCTGTTAGCGAAATTCAGTATATTATTATGCAAACAATGTTCCAATAAAGGGAGTTTGGTTACTAACGATATAATGAAGCGATATCCATTATTTTTCTCTCGCAAAACAATGGAAATATTACACAGGTGCAGCAATTGAAATATTATTTAATACTGACAGATTGATCCGACCGAATGAATGTAATATAAACGAACAAAACCTGATGTTTGCGAAATCGAATAGGACAGCGTAGCAATAATGTTCCAATAAAAGCAGTTTGTGTAGCAGCGGTGTCCATGATTTTTCCACAGCAGTGCATCGGATCGCGTGCTGCATACCGTCCAGATGCTAGATGGAAGGCGTTCCATCAAATTTGAATAAACTAGCTGTTACACCGACACGATGTAACTGTACGAAACATAGTCATGGCTCGAGTGGCTGCTCGTAGTCGGTGGCTCCCATGAAATACTAGCTCAAAGTTCACCGTTGGACCACCATGCCCGCTGACACCTGCAATCTGCGTTCCTCGTTGCATCTGAGATGCAACGCCGACACGCTCACGTGCCCCGACGATACGATGCGATGACTCGCAGAGAAATCCCTCGCGAAGCGACTGTTCTTTCAAGGAAATTTTCGATGTTCCGGAGAAGGAAGACGCTAAGAAGTTACACGTCTGCCGGTAACTAGCAAGGATTAGTACATTAGAGGGCGTCGGATGCTCGTGTCTTGACGCATTGTGCTTGCTTAGCTGCAGCTTGCAACGAAAATACAGTCAGGGTCGAGAGAAAAAGCCACTCGTTCGTTTCGCCATTAATTAGAGTTTGTCCAAACTAAATCCTGGGTAAGTAAACCTTACTATTTTCATTCTAAAGCTTTTAGAAAAACGAGTAAATTAAATAGAAAGGGCATATAATGCAGTCCAACAACAGCTACAGATTTTGCGTTAATTCGAAGTCGACATTGATCCAGATTAAATTACAAGGTTTTAATAACCCAACTATGTCACCCATATTTTATTGATCGTGTTGTGCAGCTGCTTTTAGAAAATTCTTCTGAAGTTATTCTGAAATTGCTGGATTTGGCGGATACGTTTTGTAAACATTTGTACTGAAGTAGAACATTGTCATAACATAGAAAATTTCCACTCCTCCATGACGAGTACATTCATTGTACACAGCTAAAAGGTTGAAGACAGATCGATATTCGGTATATGTTACATTTCATTTCACATATTTGAATTAAAGGCAAATTATTAGGAAAATTGATATAAAAACAAACACTGAGAAATATTGAGAATTATTATATTGGATGCACTTTGAATAGAATGATTTTAGAAAGAATAATCGTAGAGAAATCAAACCATAAATTAAACGGTGTATTTTTGTCTTAAAAGCGTAGTCATTTTATTAATTCGAAATATCGAAATTTTTTTAGATCATAAATAAATGGGGATAAAAAGTTATTGATTTTTGCCGGTGCAGCTGCAGGCACGCCGCGCTGGGACGCACGGTATCAAACTTGTGGATAAATCACAGCTCAACCGAGCGGAAAATTATTTATGTTCCGATCCACCGAGGGATCTAGAACTTTTAATAGCCATGTGACATTTGTTTTCCAATGGGGGTGCACAGGACGCAGCGCATATTGAGATTCTTCGGTGGCCCATCTCACCACCTTATTTCCAAAGAAGTTTCACAATCGAACTTTCTTGAGTTGTTTATGACATCGGTAGCTCACCGCGACTCTCCGTCCGTTGAGTTACGATGCCTAACTTCAATATTTAAGAATCTACCTAGATCGTTGCTCTTGAGTACCTGTCGTTCCAAACTTTCAGCCATTCTGCAGCCTTTTTAAAGGATTCGTTGTCGTTAAATCCTGTATCTGGGTTTTCTTCTTCTTTTATCTAACGAATCAGCTAGGAATAAAAGAGAATAGCATCCAAAACACTGCTACATGTAGAATTTTGAAAAACATTGAAGAATTATCAAAAACTTTCGACATTGAAATCATAATATTGAAGTAACTTAGCTAACTAAATCGAAAATTAGGAAGATAAAATGTAACATTTAAAATTTAAAAATCTTGCAAATATTAATGAGATTCGCTTTGCACAAACCTATTGCGAACGATGTTGATAACATAAAAATTAGTTTTTTGAAATGGATGAATAATTCTGTTAATTTTTATTAACTTGAAAGTCGATGTATCAAAAACAAAAGGAGAAAATTGTTATATGGCTTCAATTTCCTGCAGCAGATACAGAATATCACGTTAAGCGTCGAATATCAACTCGAAAAATCCACAGAATATCAAAATCATTGAATTAATGAAACCGAAACTAGAAAGTGAGAATTTTCCGTAGGAAGTATTTGTTCAGCTATTTTGTATTCTACGAAAATTAAATTTGTTCAATATATTACAATAAATATGAATTTCAAAAACTTAATTAAAAATTGGTGTCACCCATACGTGACTCACGCAGCATTGAACGTAATATTTATATTTTGCGTAAAGATCTTCATACTTTCTATCAAAGTAAACTATCTGTGAAATGAATATTCGAAAAACCGAAACTTTGTACGTACGTATTTTACAATAACCTGCACCATTTCAAGATAAGAATGAGAGATTATTGTGCTAAGCATTTATTTCAATAAGGACGTTTACAAGGAATAAGATCGAAGTTGGAGAATAAATGATTCCACCAGCATTGTTTAGCTTCCCGAAGGACAAGTGGTACGGCTGAAAAGATCAATTACCCACAGTGGGCAATTAGCATATCCGTTTGTTGACCTGTTCTCCCGGCCAAGTGAAAACCCTCGAATCTGTATGCGCGTACATGCATTCTTCTTCCTCTTGGGCGTTCACCGGGCAGAACAATAGCGATTGTTAGTGCGAGGATGCTGCGAAGAAGTCGTCGCGGTGTAGCTTTGACTCGGAACAGATTCCCGAAATTCCTCGAACCGTGTCGCGTACAAGAAACGATCTAAAACAGCCTGCTCGGAAGACAATAATTGCACTACAGCCTGCGTTATTTATCCTTTTGCTTCTCGGCAACACAATGTGAGCTCTGGAAAAATTCTCAATAGGATAATCATCTCCTTTATATGGAATTTCAATCGAAATCAAATATGCAGGAATTTTTATTGTGCTCTTTTTGGTAAAATATTGCGCCACTAGTATTCAAAGAACGTGTCGATACTGTTTGGTCTCCAATTTTATTTGTGGTGTGGATATGTAGACCGCAAATTTTTCGTTCGCTTAAGTGAGATTTATCGCACGTTGTCAGTTGCAAATGAAATATGTAACAATTTTTATCGTGTCACTTCGAGTGAAATATAACACGAACTAATGTTCGAGCAACATGTCAATGCTATTTTTTTGTTGATTTTTATTTGTAATGTAGATCTGCACGCTGAAAGCTTCCGATTTAATGATCTGTGATTTACGGAACATTTTAAATTATGTATGAAATGTACAAGCAGCTTTATTGAGTATTTTCTAATCGAGTATAGAGAAGAGTACAGTAAATTTCCCCCAATTGTCCTTCAGCTTGTAAATAAAAATTGACAATTTGAGGAAAGGAGATACGATTATTCGAGCCTTGCGCCTCGTTTAGTCCAGTTTTTAAAAAAAGTGTGTACGCTCAAAAGTGTACGCTCAATTTTGTGTGTAACTGTATAGAAGTTTACCAAGAGGAATGATTGAAATGGTACAACATAAAGGACAGTCCACACATTACTAGAACTTAAACAAACTATGTAATTTTATTTCATTTTAATGCTTTTGTTATTTTATATTTAAGGTGCCTTATTATTTTGTCCACATAAAATTCCATTTTTTAAATAAATAACAAATGGATCGAACGATTTATTTAGTTTCTTTATATATTACGTCAAAACTACTACTTTATTTTGTTATGTATTTATTTTTCACGTATGAATACAAATAGATGTTCAGACCCAAAAATCTTCAAGTGCTTTATCATTTTGTCGATCAGTGTAATTTGGCACAACATCTAGGTTGAATCACCAGGTATCTCAACAAGGAAAAACAATTGCAGTGTTACCAATTATAGCCTTTGATTATTATGCTGTGAATCTAATAGTTTAATTAAATAATCCTAGGAAGAACTATACTCTGACAATCTAGATGCTGCTTCAATTTCGCGAAAATTAAAAATGTTGAAAAGAATGTATCGAATCTATGTTGATTTTCGACAGTGGTGTGTCCGCATAAACTGATCCAGGCTTATGGACCACTGTCGAACGTTCTGGTCATTGCCATAACAGGAATGAAGTCGCCGCGATGAGCGAACGTTAGTTGCTCTCCGCGAAATCCTGGAAAGGAAGGAGCCTGAATTATTTATCAATGAATTTGACTCCGATATTTTAAGACAGATTATTCCGTAAGCTGTATACATAAGCGAGGATAGTGCATGATTTATAGAACATTCGTTGTTTCATGAATGGGTGAGTATGCCGCAGCCACTGCCAGTCCGAGTCATTTGCTTCCTCTTTGCATGCACCGTTCACACATTACACTTGCCAAAGAACGGACTCCGTAAAAGAAAGATATATTGGGTTCGGCGAGCACGCAACGGGCCCGCGACATTCGGCAGAAATCATCGGAATCTCGGCCGATAGATACACTTCTCCTAACCGCGATTCCTTACAATTGGCATCTAAATCACCAATAATCGGATCAGCTAGGATAACTCCCCATGGCTCGATCTGATATTCAAGTATATAAATGAGTCGGTGCACTATACTGTTAATTAATCTGTGAATAACGCACGTGGTCGTGGCTACAAAATTCTATTAAATGGGACGCTTCCATCCTTTTATGCCATATAGATGAAAATATTATCAGCAAATATTACCAACAAATGTTACCAGAAAATTGTCAGAAGAAAAATCCCGAGTACTTCGAATACCATCTGTTTTAATTTTGAATAACAACGTGCGTGTAATTAATGCCTTGATACATTTCTTTCTTTCTTCACAAAAATAGTTTCGATAACAATTCCTCAAATGCACACATCATTCCCCAACTGTTACCAGCACTGCAAAAGTTGTGCAATTAATTATCAAGCAGTGCTAAATAAACTAGATATATTACCATTTAGTGTATTTATTGCGAAATGAATCTGTACTAAATGTAAAACAAGACAATTTCGTGTAAGCAGCAAGAAACGACATTACTTATTTATATCGTTGCTAAGTAAAAACACTTGCACATCAAATAAATAATATTTCAATCATTATTTGCATTAATAGAAAGACAAACAACCATTTCAAATTTACCAATGTAATAAAGTTTAGCATATAATCGGTTAACGTATCTTTATTCAGGATTCGAAATACCAGTTTGTTCAGCGCTTTTGTTTCTGGCATAAATAGTCTGAAAGCTTGCCGTGATCTATTTTGGTAGGGTTGCGCTAAAAAAAATTGGTAGGTACGCATGGAAAGGAAACATTGTCGATCACTATTTGAAAATCGATGTCGAACGGGGCCGAGGGTAGAACTCGCGGTCGTGTGGGGCGTTTATTTTATTTATCTCGGCTTGGTGTACATGCACGCGTGTCGGAGAATGCAGCGTCGGTGTCGCTCGGGCCGGGTCGAGGTAATTCCATAAAGTCAATTATTCCGCGGGGAATATTCCATTGTAGGGTTATCGACTAATCATCGACAGAAACGATTGACTCGATTTAGGCTCGAGCAGGCCCGACTGAAAAGAAAATTCAATTTACCGAAAATTTCTGCGCCGCGCGACGTGTCCAGACTTTAGGCGTCGCGTCGGGTCGGGTCGCGTCGACGCAGAGGCCGATCAACGAACACCATGGGAAAAAAAATAAATTGAACGCTCACGTATTTCTGGCCCGGAAATCTCTCGTAAATACGATGAATGTCGCTTTTCAATGGCAATCCACCGTTCAGTGCCGGCAAACGAGCTAAATCGAATATACATCCGCGTTCGCATGGCTAAAACGTAATTTTTTACTTCATTTTTATCACACTAAAAATCATTGTTCCGGCACGAAAACGACCAACCGTGATGCTTTTTTTCGGGTTGGTCCGTGATCGCTTGGTCTGCTCGTCGGCTGTGCTGTTGCTTCTAAAATCGAATATTCGGACCCTGGAGGAAAACTTGGAATGAATACAGACTACGGATCCTTCTGAAAATTACAACTACGACTGGTCATTTCGTAAAAGTAAAAGGGAAATAACATTTTATTTAGCTCGATGTAGAACTTCCTGAGTCAAGAACGTAATTTTACAAATTCACAGATGTCATAGATGCGTAAAAATCCGCAATTTAATGATGGCGAACAAATTTTTGCTAAATTTATTTAAAATCTTCATAGCGAAATTAATTCTTTTATTTGTGTATGACACCAGGGAAAGTAATAAATACCAGGGAAAAGAATATAACTTTCTTTGTTAAAAAGATTAGAAGTCCA
Source organism: Megalopta genalis (assembly GCF_051020955.1). Taxonomy (NCBI): domain Eukaryota; kingdom Metazoa; phylum Arthropoda; class Insecta; order Hymenoptera; family Halictidae; genus Megalopta; species Megalopta genalis. The sequence continues at coordinate 9,854,579 of NC_135018.1, read as the reverse complement.
AATGTTTTTGGAAATTACATCGAGGTACCATGGAATTAAATATTTTAACTAATTTTAACCAACGGAAAATATATATATTTTTTTAACTAATTAATAATGTGATTATACAGTTCTCTCCAATGGGTTATTGTCTTTTCGCAGACATTTCTGGAATTTTCTCTCCGCGATCCAAAACGCAGCAGGCATCGAATAAATTAATTCTCGCTGGCCGGATTCCATGAATACTTTTATCTGTTTACTCGGTTGACCGAACGAGCAAAAATTAATTAAACATTTTCGAACACGACGACAAACATTAGCAAGGTATTATATATAGTGATTTAATGAGCTGATAGTAATCATATCGTGCACGATGCGTTATGGTAATTCAGTGATAGAGCCAGCAAAGGTCCAAACCCTAAGGAGGTCACGTGCCTAACAGCTACGTTGCGTCTTGAGGTTTATGATACGTCAATCGCGATTGAGCGTGCCAGCTGGAACACCGCGAGGCATGCGTGTTCGCTAAATTGTGCGGTAATAAAGCGACATCGAGGTTCCTGATCCCGAAATTAATTTGTTAATAGCTGAAAACACCGCTCGCAGGTATTAATTTCATTGCGGATTCTGGTACAGCTGTTCATATCTAAACAACAACGAACTAATACCTAAGCATATTTGTGCTCCGATCCACGTAAACCTGATTTGTCGGAATTTCCTCACGCTGCTACAAATTGCATCTCAATGTAAACCAGATGGAAATCTTGTCGAACTGTCTTGGAAAACTTCATCATCAAATGTTCCTTAGAAACATCCTCGTTAATTTGACAAATCTCTCTAATTACACTATCATAAATAATAAAAATTGTGTTCACTGTACAAATAACTACAGCGCATCCTAAATCGTTTTTTACAACAACCTTTACAAAATGAAAAGTGTTACAAATAGCTTGTGGCTTCTTATGTAAGCAAGTATAACCTACAAATATAACCTGCTCTCAATATATTCGATCAGTTGATTATAATGTAACAGTTGTTCGAGAGCATTTAAATAATCTCGTTTAAACATTCGATCCACTAATTTCTATTGTGAAAACATAAAATCCGCAGTCTAATTACAAGTCTACAAAACGAACGAAACCGAAAGCGTTGTTACGAACCGTCCGCGTTAAATCAGAATTTCGCCTCGTAATAAATAAGACACGCATTAATTGAACGTTCATGCGTAATCGTCGGATAGACAAGGACGAATATTATGATGAGGCGGAGACACGGTTGATTTTCGCGCAGACAGCGCGGCGTGGCTCGGCGTGGCTCGGCGTGGCGCGGCACGTTAATCGAGATAAATCTCGATATTTATAGTCGACAATCGGCCGGATACATCGGGCATTGTACTTCTATAAATGCGCGGGCGTATCTGCAGCTGCAACCGGGATTCGGATATTTCGATTGAGCTTATTATAAAGGATCGCAGCATTGGTGAGGGAATGGTTCCGCATTTTTGTTTGCCGTGTGCCGCGAGTGAATACGAAAGAGAACCGAATGTGAAAAAACAATCCATCTTTTTAACTCAATTAAAACGTACTTTTCGTAAATAAGATTGTCTACCTTATTTTTCTTGTTTAAATCGTTTCTTAATATTGCCAAATCATCTCGTTGACGCAATTTAAAATGAATTATTAATGTTTTCGAGTAAATCGGAAGCTTGTCTCTTTATACAGGGTTCCCCGGAAAGAATCATCCGATTTCAAAAATTGATATTCTAAAAAATTACACACAGAAAATTATAATTCAAACACGAATATATAACGGAAAAATATGCGAGTTTTACTTTTTACCCCATTGGCACTTGGAGGTTCGGAATTTTCTTAACACGGAACTACCAAACCGTTAGATTGGTCGCAGTTCATCCGATAATATGGTTCTACACAGTTGGCCTCCGAGATCGCCCGACCTAACCCCATGCGACTTCTTCCTTTGGGGATTTCTGAAGGATCTTGTCTTTGTACCACCTTTACCTACAAGTGTAAATGAACTGAAAAAACGCATTTGTGATGCTGTACGAACAATTACCAGAGATACATTACACCGTGTTTGGCAAGAACTTTCATATCGCAATGATATCATACGTGTAACGAAAGGAAGTCATATTGAACACTTGTAAACGAAAACTCACACATTTTCCCGTTATATTCGTGTTTGAATTATAATTTTCTGTGTGTAATTTTTTAAAATATAAATTTTTGAAATCGGATGATTCTTTCCGGGGAACCCAGTATTTTTAAATTGCCGAAACATTAACCTCTTGGGCACGGCTGAATTTTGCGCGGGCTGTTTACTCGGTACAGCAGACTTTGACGCGAATTACGCGTAAACGATACAGCACTGCAATGTGCGACACTGGCGTATCATAAACAAAGACTATATATTCTGTCTGTATATTATTAACACCGTTGTAAAACGTTGCGAGGGCAAAGAGGTGTGAAGCAAGACAAATGAAAACGATCGTTTAGTTCAGACGGTGAGCGAATGAGTCTGTAGAGTGAGCCACTGCAGTGGCGCGTCGTAAATAATATGACGTCCGCGAAAGCCATTTTAGTGGCGCATCGTACGTAAGAGGTTAATCAACGTTACATAATGTGTACTTCAACGAATAATTTATTTTTCTACCGGTATCGAAGGCTTGTTCGGGCGAACATCTTCATCTTATTTCCGTGGCAGGTAGATACATAGGACGGGAACTAAATATTATATAAATAGTAAACAGAATCCAATATTCGAGTCGCAGTATTTCATCGGGGAGTATTTTCTTCGAATCATATATAACTTTCGCGTCGCCGGATGGAACATAACTTTCCAAGAAGCTTATTTTAAGGAAAGTCAGAGGAGAAAGCAGATCATCCCGCTTTATGGGTTGTGTACGTGTCCACCGTAGCTTTGAAGTCGATATCGCGCGACGTATCGCATTGTCCTAGGTTATTTATTACCATGCACGGGGATACGATTCCGGGTACCTCTTCTCTGGAGACGGCACGACTTCTGACGCCATTTTTTCCCTCCCTCGGCGGCCATGATTATAAAACACGGAAAGCGTTTCCCGATTCGACGTTTCGACAAACACTCGAATATTTCTGTCAGGACGCATTCGAGTCGTCCGTTCCGTTGCAAACTTATTTGTCCACTCGTGGAAAACGTGGTTCCCACAGTTATTTATTATTTCGTACACGCACAACACACACACATACACACACACACACACACACACACACACACACACACACACACAAACCAGTGTTCTGTATTGATTCTAACATCTTCTTCGTTTATGTTACAGGTACGTAAACACTGTTCCGCATTTCATCCATAATTCTTCTACGGCCAGCAAACTGTGAGTGACCACAACGACACTGTGTTCTAGAAATGAATAGAAAATCCTCTCGCGGAAGAGCCGCTAGCGAACGATCAATAGAAACAATGCGCCATCAAATTCTCATAGAAATTGTGCTCCGTTCAGAGCAGTAATGCATCGACAGCATTATCGAGATTTTTATAATTGTTTGATACATCGGCGCCCGCGAGGAATCGAAGCCATGTATTTCGAAACAGCACAAATCCATCAACTGATATTGTTCGTTTCTCTGTTTCGTTTGTCTTTTTTATTTCGTCGTCAATTTTGTTGATTTCATCCGAGAGCGTTGCTTCCACGTACAACTATGTTGGTTAAGCTACGAAATACCGGCACCACGTTATACAGAAGTAGTGCGTATTGCGTAATTAGGCATTCAACACTATCTCCATTTAGAAAAGAACATGGTCAGCCATGCTTGAACTATACATATATTGCTTTTGTATCACAACATTCTACGTGTTCGTCGCTACGTTCCGCTCAACATGAAAAGCGGATTAAGAGAAAAACGGATAAAAGAAACTGAGAGGAAACGGAAGACAACAATAGAAGCAAAAGTCAAGACGCAAATGTGATCAATTATACCGGACGGATGGCGATTCACATTTATAGAAGCATTGAATAATTTCAACAGTTTTAAATCGTAGAAGATAAATAGCAGGATAAGTGGACTCGTGCAGTTTTGGAATTCGTGGCTTTGATTCTCCTGTTTGCCGAGAGATAAGAATATTTGCGAGAAAATTAAGGGCCGAGGTTGTTGAACGCGACGCGCGGGCATTCTTTAGATTAACCGAGCGCGGTAAATCGCGATTCGCTGTCTCTGGGACGTGCTTTAAAACGAACGATCCAGCATATCGATCCTCTTCCCCGTCGTGGTCGTCGGACGACGAGTTTCGTAATCAAAAAGTCATTATCCACGGTTATCTGCGAGGCCCTCCAAGTTTCCTTCCTCCTGAATTCATCCGCGATTTCTCGAAATTCCCACGTCCAGACGGACGCGAAATGCCAGACAATGACACTACTTCATATTAATTTCCCTGCCGATGCTCAATCCCCTTATTCTTTTCAGCGTCGGTCCTCTCCAGAATGTTTTGTCTCGAGCCCTCCCCGCCCTCGCTCAGGAAACCGTATTGTTGCTGTCTGTCCTCATCTTCGGTATATCTAGCTAATTATCTTGCGTCCATCTCGACAGTTCCGTTTTAGAAAATTACGGCCGAGGAAAAACACCGAGTTGTTGATGCTCTCACGTTAAATTGATCACTTCGTCGACAACAACACGGTTATCGTCTTCTTATCAATGTGTTATACATTCTGATGTATTCGCTTATTTAACCGCGTCATTCGTTTGCACGAACGATTATTCTAAATTTATATTGTCCACCTTGGTCGAATGCGAGATGAATTTTCGGGGCAACGTATAACAGTATTGAACATTTACCCACGTGACTTATGAAATACCTGTTGCTCTATTCGGGTGTTTTATGGCTACTCGGGTACCCAGGTACTTCACAGGTCCGAGTAGAGGTACTAAATCTAATCGAAATCAGTTTCGAAAATCGCTTCGAAAGGTGACTTTCAAGATGCAATGCCGCGACGCGATGCAGTGTCCAAGGATGGCGGAACTAGTTTCGAGCAGTTCTAGCTGTCCTGGGGGTCAGTGAAGCGATAAGAGTGTTCAGGCGCAGCACTTGAGTGGCGATGCTATTTGACGATACATTATTTAAATCAGCGCCATGTTTGCTTGCTGTTCTGTGTGTAACATGTAAATACAGTGGCGGATACGCAACCGAATGGTCGGAGCGACGCTCAGTGAGAGACAACAATCGGAAATGCGGGAGAGAGAGAAATGAAGAGACGGGGGAGAAAGAGAGGAGAGAGAGGGGAAAGAGAGGAGAAAGAAAGAGAGAGAGAGAGAGAGAGAGAGAGAGAGAGGGAGATTGAGTAGCACAACCTTTCGTTGTGACGACGCCGCAAACTCGATTCCACCGCGCCGCGCCGGTGTCCATCGGACACGCGGCACAGCACGGCTCGACTCAGCTCGGCCCATCACGCTGCACCACGAAAATTCCCTTTGCATCGACGCCCGCCGCGCGAAGCGTAGCGACGTTGAACCGCATTGCAGCTCGCGGTGCAACGCGCGGGCCCGCTACGCGCGCCGATGATAGAGTGCCGATGCCATTGTGAGGTTGGTGTTACGATAAAAAATCTTGTCCGCGTTTGACGTGTTATTTATTCGCCGGGGCTCCCGCAGCTCGCCGCCGTCGGCGGGCCGCCTACCGCCGCGCCAGTATATTCGCATTTTACGCCTCTCTAGCGTGAATTCGAATTATCGGAGGCCGAGAATTTGCATGATTGGAAATACTATATCGCTCGTCGATTTTGCGGCCGCGCACTCGACGCGTCGAGATCGCCGGCCGCGCTGACAAATTGAATAATGGTAATATATCGGTTACTCATTTGCTCTCTCCGACATATAACGCAGCGTGTTAGCCGAATGTGAACAAGTCGGATGTCACCGTCGCGCCGCATCGCGCCGTCATGTGCTGGATTCGTTCTACATTAATTGACCGTTTGTCTTAGCGTAATAATATTTAATGGCTGATCGAGTCGCGCCGCACGAGTTACCGATAAATGATTCACCGGTTCGATATTTGCTGCACGGTTTGATTTGCGGCGCAAGGCGTGAAGTCGTGGCAATTCGGATAGCTTGCTAGTTTTCTGCTAATACGCAGCGGCAACAAGAAAATCATTTTTCTCTACAGCTTTCTTTAATTTCGGCCCGGAATCTGGAATCTGCTATTAACCTTCTTCGTGATCGCTTAAATATTGATGCCGTTGAGATTGAAACAAAATTTTCTATTCTTCTGTTATAAAAATCAAGAAGCGAAAAAGTACAGCAGTGATTGTACAATGGAATAATAAATGAGTTAATTAAACAGGACGCTAACCGTGAACAAATATTACATAAACAAATATCAAAATTTACGTTATGAAATCGTTACAATATTCGTTAACACGTACGCATCTATCGCGCTTCAGGCAACAAAACTTCGCTAAACAAAGGATTTTAACCCTTTGTCGTACCATTTTCTCCACAGTTAGAATGATTAGACAAAAAAGATTGATATTTATTTACGTGCCTATATTTATTTGAACGCTTAAACCTTAATGGCAAGAGAACAGAATCTAATTCCGATTTAAAGAAACGAAATGGCATTTGTATTTAACAAATTATTAGTGGAAATTTGCCAGACTAGTCAATGTACGACGAGAGACTACTGTCCGATGATCAAGCCGCAAATAATCAGTAATTTTTCATTGCGTTTTGAAAATCGGGAAGTATTGGCCGATTAGCGCCGCGACATTCGTAACACGCAAAAACTCTTGATTTCGAGCATATACCAATCGCATTCACGCATAAAGATAACGAGCATAGTGGAACAGCGAGGCGGGCGAGTATGGGACCGGTTAGTTTTTTGCGGCGGCGGGGAACGTTCTGTACGCGAAAAACTGGCGTGGAAAAAGGAAGAAGCAGACGCACCAACGCTTTTTTGCCGAATCGCCGACCACGGGAATCGAGACGGTTGAACCGTTGCCGGCGCGGCGCGGCGACGACCGAAGCTCGCTGCTCGCTCGTTATTCGCGCGCCGATACTTCCGATGAAAGGTAAACCGGAACGGGTCGCGGCGTAATCCTCGCGCGAATGCGTCTCTGTGAAATTTCAATCTTGAAAACGACGCTTTTAGCGTGGTTCCCAGGGCAAACGAGGAGTCCGGATCCGCCCGGAAGTTGACTTCTCTCTGCTCGGCTTCGAAGCGCTACGTTCTGCGGAGGCCCCGCATCGGGAACGCTATTGAGACCAGGGAAACGGAATACTAATGACATCAACGGAGTCACGGGGAACATCCACGCGAGCCCTGCTGCGCAGCCAACTCGGTACGCCGTCGCGACCGGCTGCGTCGTGATTCTGATTTTTAGCCGAATTTTAGAATTTTAGCCTGTACCAAACGCTCCGAGACGCTCGGGATTTAGCGCTAGGTTTACAGAACCCGTCAGAATGATGGGTCACTAATTTTTTCATTTACAATTATTCAGATTGTAAAGATACATTTATGAGATAGTTATTCAATATACGCTTTATTTGCAGCAAAACAAATATTACAATAACACTCGTTAAAAATCAATATAACTGTATCATTGTTACTTTCTTAAAATAATAGAAAACAGCTGCTTCTTTTGTGCTCGGTAAATCTAGTTAATTGTCGGCTGCCACTTTGAACCGCTCCAAAACGGGATACACTGGGTTAAACAATTAAGTGAGTAGATTATTTCGTACACAAATTTATTAAGAATCAAAGTATAATTTTAACAAGAATTCTTAGAGTTTATTTTTTATTCCACTAGGGCTCGGTAAATTGCAATGTCTATTTACAAAAACGTCCAAAAGCGTCCCCATAATTGTCTGAAGAAGTGAGGTTGATTTTAGACCCGATTCTAATTCTCGAATTCATCGAGAAGGCTAACTAGCAGAGCCTTTCTTCGTTTTATGTAGGGAAATCTTTGTGGACACCTTGCCTTTTCCAGAGAAGAGGCGAGGTATTCTTAGATTCTTATTGAATGAAGCCCTATAGGGATCCACCTTAAGCTAATCAGGGCAGATCCTGACTTAGAATAGAACAGATTATCAGTTTACAGTCAATTTCATTCGTATCAGCTTTCTAGAGATTTCACCTTTTAAAATGAGAATAAACACAATATTTTTTTAGAAATGTTTACTCGAGGTTACAGCAGCTCAAGGATCGATAAGTTTTCGGTCACAATTTAGCGTTCAATATTTCTGGAGCAGTCTATTTAATGCATGCAAAAAATACGCAGACTGCAGCGCGTATTTTCGTCGCGTCGATATGAATTATTACCACTGTCGGTCTCGCTGGCAGGATACTATTCCCGGAGAAAAGTGTGTACAGTCATGAGTTCTATTTTTGAAATTTTTATCTCGAACAGGAGAATCCAAGAAATCGTCGAAAAAGTATAAAGAACTTAGCAGACCAAATCGCTTAGAAATTTATTAAAAGTTCACGCGATTATAGTTACAGTTCGACAATCGAGGAAAGTGCAGTTCTATCTTCGGTCCGTCCCACGAAATAGATAAATTGATAACAAAATGACGGAACTGCGTCGAAACAAAAGCACTGTGTTCAATTCCACTGAAAGAGGTTACGGAGCTAGGTAAACATTACGAAAGTAGGTTTAGCCAAGTCGGAAAAGTAGAAACGGTACCATCGAACGGAATAAGCCATTCATGGAAAAGGTACGGGCGTGGAAGTGCAAATACATTATCGTGTAGTAAACCATCGGCTTTCGGCTCGATCTAGGTACCAAATGGACTGAAAAATTTAAAATGCCAATCAGCGTTACGTTTCGAACGTGTACATATATACTTAGATCTCTGTATACATGTATATACATGTACACAGATATATGTATATATTCGATCGATCGTTGTCGTAAAAGCCAATGGACCGGTAATAACAGCACAGCCTCCTGCCCCTGCCGGAACCAGAAACTGTCGGAAAGCTGCACGTACACCTACAAAAATGTTGCTTTACCTCCCGTTTCCTGGTTCCAGCCGTGACTCAAACCTAGGTCATACGCAAGTTCGTCTCATTGAACTTGAATGTGCATGAGTATGGACTGCTTTATCTCCGATTATGTTCGTAACGTAGTATCTTCTAGCGCCTCCTACAGCCAGGTGTCTCATAATCATTATTAGAGACCACGAAGTATGGTAGCCGTTACGATATCACTGCGTATAGAATCATCTTCTGCAGTCAGCCAAATTCAAACTGTACCGCATAGTACACGTCAATTTCTATTTATTTCTAAATTAACAAACGAAGGCTGATCAGTTGGCAGAATTGAAACTGGTAACACATTTCTGAAATCCGAATTATATTATTTATAGTAATTGGACCGCCAGGTCTTTTACGAAATAAACATGTTCTGGTGAACACTCATCAACTAATATCCTTTTTTTAATTACTTTCATAATTTGGAAATAATAAATAGATATTCTTCAATTTATTTGATCTTCTCGCTATTCTACGTTTTATTTTGTTATTTTCGTCATAAATGCACACAATTCGCAGACTACCTGCTGCATTTTTAAATTGTTATTATTAAAAGAAAGAATAAGTAAATGCAGCTTCTGTTCCTGCAATTGATACACGAAATTTCATTTTGCATAAAAATTAGCAGATTTCTCGTTAGAAACGAATTTTCGGGAAAATACTTGCTTTCCATGTTCGATATTTTTTCGTACCAAAGGTACGTATCAGTTACACGGAATTATTTGCGAAACTGAATCCTGCCTGCAACGATCCGAAAGCGGTAGTGCAGGATCACTCGTTACCCCGGATTACCGAAAACTTTGCTTAGAACCAGGCTTTTCACGCAAGTTGGGTAGTGATTAGAATCGCTGGTCTTAACGCAACGTTGTAAGCCGCTTCTACAGGCTGCACTGGGCTAATCTGCATCATCTAGTTCTCGACTATACAGACTATAGGAGCTACTGTTTGCTGAACTGAACGTGAGTCTGGTTACAGTTACAGTCGCGGCGAAAAGAAACTGAAAATACGCGTTAATGGATTTCTGTTTACATTACCATCTATCTCTTCTTCTCTATAATAATCAGGAGATCAATACAAACCGTGCACGAAGTTTATACGAGGTTCCGATTTCAAGGAAATCATATTAATGCGTCTGATCATTGCTCACTATTTTCACTTAATATCGGTTATTTAAAAATATAGAGAAACTCTTCTGCACCTAAGTATCCATGCATTTACTCGATGTATTCTTTAACAAATATATTTAATAGCCAAATTGACGTTAAACGTTTCAATTTCGGATCATCCATTTTATAATTGTTGACATTATAAAGCTGTAAGCATATAAAAGTCTTGGATACTTATCTTTGTTCAAATAGAAATTATTATAAAAATTGTGAAACATTTAGGTAAAAAGCTTGTGATTTCTATAAATTCAACTAACTTATAAAAGCTAGAACAATTTGTTTAGTTTATCGAGGGTTCCACCGTGATCCAAAGGACTTAAAAGATCGATTATGACGTTATTAACCATTCGACTGCAGCTAAGTCTTGCGAACGTAAGAATACTGTGCTCGATTTCTTGAAATTGAATACCGTATGCAATCTGACGCAACCCCCCGACAGTGCATTAACGCAGAAACCATAAACTCTTCAAACAAATTCGCAGGAGTAGGTACGCGGAGTTCCATTCGGTAACTGTATACACGCGATAAAATCATGGATTTTTCGATGCGATAGAACCGATATCGGCTTGCCAGCATTCAATCTTGATCCTCGGCAAATACTCGATCGGTCTCATGTAACCAGGAAGCCTGTAAGAAGACTCTCGTCACGTCGTTGACACCCGCCGCGCCGCGCCGCGGCGGTATATCTGCCCTCCACGTAGGACAAAGCGGTGTTTGCAGTGAGCTTTCTTTTCAAACGTGACCGGCTTATCATCGAACGGTTTTTCGCCATAACGCGCGGCGTTGGTCGTGGCTCGTGGCTCTGCCACGCCGTGGCCCTTCCGTGGCCCGTCGTGTTCAAAGTGGCCCGCTAGGAACCGCGTGACCGGATGTTCCGACGAGGGTGAAAACGATCAAGTTTATTATTCCAACGACCTGAACCTCGGCCACTCCTCCTTCCACTTTCCGCCAGCCAGTCGAGCGCAAAAACACTTTGGAACACGTGTCCTCCTCCTTCCCCTACTGCTCCACCTCTTTCTTATCTGCAAGGGATTGGCGCTTGCTGTACACGTCGTGACGAAATCGTATCCTTCTCGTGTGTCTCGCGGAAATAATATCACGTTTCAATGAATTCCGAGGTCCGATCCGGTCTTCTGTAAGACGCATTAGGTAGTTAGACGATCCACGTGCTGGCACTCTTCTCTGAGCAGTCTGCAACAACTTCTGCTGATCTGCAATGCGAACAAGTTGGCTGGACACTAGGAAGCATCTCTGAGCAATTTTATGAAAGAACGATCGAACGTTTCATCCGTGATGAAGATTCCATTATTAATCTATCTACTACATAAGAATGTTATTCCTGTCTCTTATATCGAAATATGAAGTAGTCGATAAAGCTGCAAAAGAAGCTTGTAATCAAACATCGTGGAAAGGCAATTGTAAAATCAGTTAAAGGACCCCTAGATACTCTGTTAAAATGTCTGTTTCTTAATCAATTTATGGAATACCAATTGGATCGGATTAGCAGCACCCGATCCAAACTTCACGATATAAAAGCCAAAGTTAAGGAGAGGTCCTCGTCTACTATCCAGTATAAATACAATATCCAATAATTGGAAGATGGGCGGCGATGTTGGTCTGTGACGTTGGTCGCAGACTCTAACAAAGGGAAAGTAGAGAAAGGCGACAAGAAGAATCCTCAATGAGGAATAATTAGTGTGCAACAACAATGCAAGGCGGTCCTTTGTAGAGCAGAAAATAAAAATCAATAAAACTGCAGTACTGATGAAGGAATATGTATGCACACAAGAACTTGTTCGTGCTGGAAAGACTGAAACTTCGAGTCCCGACACGTGCAATTTGCATAACAGGATTTGCACCTCTGTAAAATTTTTTCAAGAAAATTTCAGCACACTTAAGCTACGCACGAAGTGCGGAGCTTTTTTTCTAGAGAAAAGAAAGCAAGTGAGAACATTCTACGGTTATAGAACGAAATAAATTCGGTCAAATTTTAATCAATCCGTAACCATGTATAATCGCCGTCTTCGCGTTCGTGGTGACGTTGATTAAACGTTAACGAGGATGCCGGGCCGCGCGCGCCGTCCAGCGTCTGCCTGCGTGCAGTCCGAATGTCTGATTCGACCGATGGGAAGTTAAATGAAAAAGCGTAAGCGGCGGGGAGTAATTAAACACGCCGATTGATACTCGGAGGTTCCGTAAATGAAGATTCTTTTAATTAAGGCCACGTCTGCACACTTTCGAGCTCTGCACCTTTGACGATCGTCGGATTGCCTTATTTCGTGGGTCCCTTGCTGCCTTTTTTCTACCTTAATGGATAGCTAAGCAATTCCTAGCGGTCAACGACTCGCCAGCGATTGAAGATTCTCCATTTTAACGAGTCCCAGCTTCGGTAATTTCAATCTGTTCGGGCAAATTCAAGAACAATTTCCGTAATCGTCAATTTAACGAATCCTAGCCTTGGAAATTCCAAATGGTTCAGTCGCATGGAAGAATAATTGTTCCAATTGCGGTTTCATTATGGCGAACTGCCAAAAAATGGTTAAGGGGATCCTGCATTTGCTATCGAATATAGATAAATTGGCTATTTTATTATGTTCTAACTTTGTTACTCCCAGCTTGATCAGTTTAATTCGAGAATAATTTTTCTAGACAGAATGTTTATTGTAAATTACGAAACGGTGCATTTATTGATTCTGAAATATTACATAAATTATTTGTTGTTCCTCGTTGCTGCAACATTATCGAAGAGACATCGCAACAGTTCATAAAAATAAAGTACAGGCTGACCGCGTGATAGCATCGAAAACTAAACATGCTAGTATTGGACGTCGCAGCAGCTAATGGTTTGACAGATTGGAAAGCGTAACATCGATCGACGAGAAGCAGAAAAAAGTGACAGGTTATTTAATCGGTTTGTTACCGGGCGCAAAGGAGGTTGAGGGTTCATATTGAATAGGGGAGCGTTCTGCGGTAATTGCCCCCGCGAATTTTCATTTTCATTTGAATTATGCTGAGATCGTGAAACTCACGTTCCGCAAACTCAGCCTGCGTGGTACGCATCTCTAATAATTGGGACTTGCACAGCTTGCAAACGCTTAGATGCGCAGCAAAGTGGCTTGGCGCGGAACGCCGCGCCGCGCCGTTGCCGCCGCGCCGGCAGCCTACATTACAAATTGGATTCTATACAATTACTTAGTGATTAAATTAAGCGCCGCCGCGTCTGTAACAGCCACACCGATAAGTTGTTCTCGACGCTTTCGTAAGCTCTCCCAGCTTTGTAAAACGCTACCAGCGACCTACTCTTCTCCGTCGAACGACCAACAATTTCCTGTGTTTTCGCCAACACTTATTTCGCGATATCATCACCGTTCCGCGTTCCATCTAACGCTGTATACGTATGTATACGTATCTATACATATACATGTACATATACGTATACATGTATACATATATCAAAAAGCAAATGTTATATGGAAAGTCGAAATTTATTTAAAATTCGTTCCGAGCTTCGCTCCTAGTAAAGTTTACTCTGATATAAAAATATTATGTTGCTTCGCGTAAAGTGCAATGTAAACACATTGACAGGCCACACTTTCCGTGTAAAATTTTTCCGCTCGCTTTTATGTCCTCGGAATTGCTCGAACGTTGTTTAAAATGCGATGAAACGAACAATTTATCGGGAACGCATCGGAAATACAGAAACGCTGACAGCTCTTGCCCGTTTACTCTAGTCTCGAACTGATTTGTTTTACATAAAAATCGCAGTGCCGTTGAATGCCGCATTTTGCAAATTTTATGGCAATGCTGCCCGTTGTTGTTCAATTTCGTTGTTGGTGTTCATTTCGTTGTTATTCGTTCGCCGCTTGCTTCAAATCATACAGTCCCTGTATTCCTCCGTCAGCTTCCCCGTTGCAAAATTAAATCCGAGGGAAATTCGAGAAAACAATTGACGAAATGTGTAGAATGTGTATTGTCCGTTGTACGTGAATTGAACAGTGCCTCGAAGATTTATGCACAGTTGCTGCGAGGATTTTGGGCAGCGAGAATATGTATGTTTTGTCTCTATCTATTCTATTCTACTGGGAACTATTTTGTTAGCAAACGTAAATGATTTTGTTGTATGAATTCTGCTGCTTGAGCGGGTATTCTAGCCTAGAAAACGTTCGTTTCTTTTTCGTACTTTTTTAATGAACAAACTATGCAGCTTCTTGCATCGGTGTTTCTCATATACATTTGTTACTTCTTCAACGATATTTACAAATGTTTACAACGACGAATAGTCCAAATTGGTGGTAGTACGGATCTTCGTGAGCAATCGCGTATCAAAAAGACGTCCTCATGGTTGCCATGATTCTATTTGTCTGAAGCAAAAAGAACAGAAACGATTCTTAATCAGGATGTGTTTGGCTATCACAGATATTTCAAAGAACACGAGGAATCGTGTTCAAAGGCTCGCAGGCTTGTTATGCTTTTATTTGGCTTGTGCATTCACTCGTTTAGGCCATTACATCCTACCAACTGGGTGGCCGATTTCCACCGTCCGTTGCCATTTTCATCCTTCTCGCACACACACACACACGAACACGCACGCGGCTTTCGCGGTACGAAAATAGTTGTGCTCACGATACAGGACCGATATTTCTGTAGACACGCGTCCCTACAGCTGGCAATCCTCGGAGATTCTGGCGTTTCCGTTAGGAACCGCCTCGGGGTGGTCTGTCATGTCGAAATTATCGCTATTGACAAATCTGTGCTGCCTCGATGGCTCTGCGTGCTCTATCACCCTACGATGTCTGCCACTGATAAACTATTCAAGCACCGATGTTCGGAAAATCAAACATCGACCCTGTTTTACTCGGTTTAGTCGAAAAATTCATCGTTGGTACCATTGGGTCATTTTTTGACACTTTGGCGGAGCTATAAAACGACAATAGCTACTTCGACTACGTCAAATAACAATTCCTATATTTCTTTAGCCAATTTTTGGCAGCTTGATAGACTGAAAACATAAGCGTGGCTATGTTACCTGTATCAAAATGCGATTCAAAGATTTTCTCAGCCATTTATCGACACAGTGTTGCGGGAAAATAGCGATTGAAATAATTCCATGCTTATGTCTATGTCAAAAGTTTGTAGAAATGGTAAATTTTCCATTAAACTATTCATCGAATCTGTTGAATAATTATATCCGTGAGCATCCAATAGCGACTCGAAAATTTTCTTATTGTCAACCTACTTTTTGTTGCTTTACTGTCTATCAGACTTCTCGAAGAGACTACTAAAAAACATTTCCGAATCGTCATAAACATCACCACGGTTTTCAATTGCACTAACGTGCGAATTTTAGTACACTCGAACGCAGTTTCTTTAAAATTGTAGCTCGAGAAGCGAAAAAATGAAATCAATCAATGTTTCACGGAGCTCTATCGGTTCGTCCACACCTTAAACACCTTCCGTAGCCTTTCTACGCCCAGCAAATCACTTTTACGCGAAAAGTATAGGGAACTTTGTCCGTGTCCTGCGAAAGTAGTCGTGAGAGAGCATGTGTCAAGTAGCGAGCCGGTATCTCGGAACGAGTACGGATCGAGTCGGTCTTTTTCAATCTATTCTCCTCACGCGGAGCAATATCGAGCAGCAGTCACTTGCGAAAATAGGAACTCGGTAGACAAGGATGTACAAGGATGGATCGAGGCTGGAACTTTCGGAAAAGCGGAGCACCGAGTTGCAGCGCGGCGAGTATCGCTGCTTACTCGCTACAAAGTGCCAGCTTTCGAGATCAATCGAAATTTTACCGCTTATAATGGTCCAATTGCTCGATGATTCGAATTTTCCGCCCATCTACTTCGAAATTCACTCGGTCGAACCCAATTTTCTCGTATTGGGTTCTACTTAATTGGAAAACATATCCTACAGTCTAAAATGTAGCAGACTATGAATTTTTGTGAGAATTCTTCAGGTAAGAGTATGTAATAAAAGGTTGTTACATAACAGTGTGTATAACGAACAATGTTCAGAAATATGGACAGAATTTTTACATCCACTTTCATGATGCTCTAACTATTTTTTATTGCATTATAATACGTACTTTTACCTTATCTATGTAGGTTGCTCTATAAAGAAGACAACAATAACATCAAATGTATGATCAGATCATATACATTCGAATAATGGAATACTGATTTTTACAGTAAATAGTGTTGCATGGAACGTGTTTGAAAAATTCACAAATGTCATCAACGTATAAAAACATAAAAGTTAGTGAAACTTTCAATAAAATCTTCAATAAAATAAATAGTACATCACTTTTACTAGAATTCACTCGAACAAGAGATGTCAATTGAATAAAATAGGATCGGTTTTCCAAAACTCTGATGGATAATTTGATAGCAGAACTCGCCACGACTTAGTGGTTTAGTTTCGAAGGAGAACAATTTGATTCCGAGTACGAACCACAATTCCGAAAACGTCTCGTTAGGTTAGGAAGTTATGATAGCGTCTAAGAGACGCATCTGGAAGTAAGTAATGAGTGACGTTAGACCGGAAGAGGATGTTGGAGGGCCAGAAGATGGAAGACCTCCACCGAAGATGATCGAGCTAGCTGTACGTAGCCGGAGTTAGCTGTTCCACGAAATGATTTGTACAGCCACTTAAAGATAGCCGTATTAAACATGATTCATTGGCCGCGCATCTCGCTAGAAATCCACAAGTAAGACCAACGCTTCTTTCCTGGGCAGCATCAATTTAGCTTGGCCGCCAGGCTTTTCAGGAACAATGTCATGCCGTTAGAGTATCCACGTTAATAACATTGATCAATTAATATGTTCGATGTATACGAATGAGAAATATTCATTGAATGAGAAATATGAGAACAACAATCAGAACAAGTTCGTTGTTTTAGTTTTGTCCGGAGACAGCAACATAGATTAATCGTTCTAAATTAATTATGCAGATTCCGTTCAACGTGAGCGTAAAATGTCGCGCATTTCCTATGCAGTTACAATATTGCCCTTTAAAACTCAAATAAATTTATACGTGAAGACAGGACGATCATATTATCTCTCTCATTAATCTCTGTTGCCCTGCTTCTCTTTATTTCGCTGCGCGCTCCTTTTAACAAATCTTTGTTAATAACTGTTCATCCTTCCCTTGACTGTTCCCATCACTGCTCACCAGCATCCGCTTTCGCATCCAATTATATCGTGTTACATTCGTTACGCATACATTGCCGAACTTCGGATTTTATCGGAAAGAAACAAATTTCAATCTCTTGACCCGAAAAATTGTCTAGTTTTTAACATGTCAGTTTCGAGGTCCCCAAAGGAAAACATTCAAGAAGGGTGAAATAATAAGAAAACAAAGGTATTTATCGGTGAAGAAAGGTTGGTAGAAAAAAGTCAGCCGAATTTTTGTGTGGTGTTACCCGAGGGGAAACGAAATAATAAAAATATTGACCTCGGCGCCGTCCATGATGCTTTACCCGAGTGTTCCAAGAGCATGGTCGAAATATCCCGTTTCGACTCGTCGAAACCGCTTTTAACGCCCAGTTTTTGGGTGGTATCCTAAGCAAACAGACTTTCCGCCGGCGTCGCGTCGCATCCCATCGCTGTCCGTCCTTACGCTCGCCCCGCTTTTTTTCTTTTCTACGGTTCGAAAAAAGAATGAGCCCTCCCACGGTCCGCGACCCGTTGCGCTGTCGCAGCACGGTCCTGTAACGATACGTACGAGGGGGCTGATACGTTTCTCAGGCCGACGGCCATCGACAAATATTCTTATAACTCTTCGCACGGCCGCGACGTGCGCAAACAAGACGCTGCGACGCCGAGAGGCGAGTGGCGAGAGGCGAGAGGAAGTCGAGGAACGACGGAAGACGGGTCCTCCGACGTGACAGACACCTTCTTCGTCGAATTCTCGAGAGCCGACAAGCCGTTTCGTCATTCGACGTTGCGGAACAACGTGTGGGTATTTATGGTTGCTTGTTTGTTGTGAGAATAAACAGGCCGTAGCAATTAACAAATTTCGGGGATTCTGGATTTACTGAGAAATTGTTTGCGATGCTCTTCACGAGCTGCAAGCGTTTCCTACAGATTTTTCAATTTGACGGCTGTTTCGTGGAAACTGGAATTTCTATTCAATATTTTAAAAATATTTGTAATTTTTTTACCCACGGTCATGGTGGGCGTTGCGATACTCGAGTTACATGCGAGTGATTTGTATCGTGCGAGTCTACTCGTGATTTCTGCAGAGCTGGGGAAGAATAGTAAACATGAAATAGTCAATAGAATGTAAATATTTTTATTTGCTCGTGTGTGTAGTTACATATAGAAATAGCATTGTGAAATAAGTATTTCATTAAAATATTGGAAAGTAATATTTCATCAAATAGTAATATTCCACAGAATAGTATTTACAATAATGGTATTGCAACTAATAGTATTGCAAATAAGAGGTTTTTGTCCTTTAGCTTTTTGGAGTACCATGCACTACAACACAACACAAGAAATGTATGTAAAACGTATACAGCTGCGTACAGAAATATTTGCAAGAAATATTTATTCGAATAGAAGATAACGAGTGACAGTTGCGAAATATATTTGGTTTTAAAATACTTGTGTCTTATTTGCAGTCCATTATTTTCTATATTTGAAACCGAGTGTAAGTAGTACATAATATTTCCTCATGATTTAAACATTTAACGAAATAGTATTTCCAAATAGTATTTCATTTAAGCGTTAAATGATATAGTATTTACTTATGCATATATTTCAATGTGTTTACTGTTTTATATCAAATTATTTCAAATTTTCCCTAGCCCTGGGGTTTTGATGTATTACACGCCTCATTACATATTCTATTTAATTAATTGGAGACAATGTATACATATTTATTTAGTAAAATGAGTATTTCATTCTCCAACAACATAATATGTATATCGAATTAAATACAATGCAATAACTAATTAATTTTACATTGTACACTCGTTGCACAAATCGATTAGACTGCATGCTTCGACCATACTTCGGTACACGCTAGTTTAAGATTACAAAGACAGTTCGGGTTAAATAGAAATTAATCTACTAACAATTTGATACAAAATATAAATATCGTTTTTAAAATATCTAATTTCTGTCAGTCCATTGAATTTTGTACGATTTATTATGGTTTACAGAGGACTAACATGTCTGGAGGAAATAGAATATATATATTATAAATAAAATTTATAAACGCTATATATATATTATGGAGATTATCCTAAGCATATTGTTAAGCAAATTGTGAGCTACAATTTAGAGTCTATTAGCACTGATTTGATAGAGTGAACTTCGATGATTTTTGAGAATATTGCGGAGCAAAATATAATCTGCAACTTTGAAGTGAATTATCAGTGACTTGATATATGAAGTGTCCTGATTTTTCAGAATATTATCGAACAAAATTTAAGATATAATTCAGAATCAATTATCTGTGACTTAATTTCCTAAGAATGCTGATCTTTCCCAGTATTATAGGGCGCAATAAAAGTTGAAATAAGAACAGACCACTGTCTCTGATCGAATGCATGAATTTCACCGATTTTTTAAAGAATTGTGTCGCATATGATAAATTCCAATCTGATGTCCCATGTGAGGCATTTAATTTGTTGTAAAATTTGTCGATCGTTTAAATTATATCGTGGAGCAGCAACTGAAATGGAAAGTCGGTGGCTAGATAATGTGTAACACGAACGGAAGAAACATGGCGTATAAATAGCAATCCAAATAACCGGAATGAAAGACGTTCGTCCGTTTCGACAGCTGCGTGTCAGACGCTTCCGCGGTTCTTAAGCGAGACATTAAACGCTTGCCGACCGAGCGTTTTGCCGATCTTCTCACGCGCACATGCTACGAGGATTTTCGTTTGTTCGATCGGGCTCTTCCGACGGATTCGAGAAAATTGCTATGCAATCGTTCGCACGAAACACATCGATTACTAGCGGAGAAAATAAATGTCCAGGAGGAACGTGTCAGAAATCTGACGGTTCTGACGTTGTTTTCCATAAACGGAAGGAGGAAGTATTTTGTCGGAAACGATCCTCTCTCACGACACCTGACACTGCACAAAAATTGATCTTTACAATTTTTATTACTTATTCAGGTTACTGCTACTACCTCGAACGTGATCGACGAATACATACGTATTTGTAAATCATTCTTACATAATACGGACCAACGAGGAATCGGTTGTGATTGAAGGAGAAAACTAATTTTCGATTCTATGATTAAATCTGTAAATTAATATAGTCGTGTTATGCATACAACTACTTACACTATGTTAAAGTTTTCTATTTTGTTGAATTCTGTTGCAAACGAAAGTCCAGTCTATTATTAAAGTACTGTATTTTTAAATCCTTTTTGAACTTTCACGGAAAATATATTTCCCCCTTTTTTTAATTAACTAAGAAGCTATATGTATATTCTCGCGGGCTCTGTAACAGCGTGAAATTGGTCTCTTCGCTCGTATAAAAGCGCGTGTATATTTGAAACAGCTGCAATGCTGCGCAGCACGCTTCTTGCGACACAGTACAATGTACCATACGCAAAGAATTAAATATCAGAGCAAATTTGTCGTGGTTTTTACTCGTCACTGAATAATTACACGACGATCGAAACTGGAGTATAATTTGTTGAATCTGTGCTCGTTCAAATAAAGGTATAAAAATTTTTAGCTCGGTGATTTTTACGTCAGCGCGGATATATGTACTTCGGTCGTGGAATTGCAGGGAAAGCAAATACATTTCTAATTTTTTACAGGAACTTCTCCCAGCGTTCTCGGCACATGTAGCACGGCTAACGAAGCTCTGTGCACTTTTTCCATCTATTCCGCACATAAACTGTAAAATAGACTGCGGATAGATGTTAGAGCACGCGAACGAGTATTTGTGCCGCAGCGCGGATCTGTTTACGCGCGATGCGGATTCAGGCTGATGGAATCCTTGATGGTTCGTTATCGTAACAGCGTCTCCCAGGTTTCCGTGTATCAGACCCGTTTCTGCCTTGTTATCGAAGTATAATAAACATGGATACAAGCAGCCATCTCTGTCTTGCCGATGCGAAACCAACCGCAGGCGCTGTTCGTTCTAGAAAAAATTCTCGAACCAATTTCAGCAGTAATGAACCTCGTTCCTGACACATAAAGAAAACGTTCGGATATAATCTGCTGTAGACTGTCTACTATAATTTTGAAGTTACACCTCGTATGGAGTTCAAGTTAATCCTTCAATAATAATGTATCAGATTTGCGACGAAGATTCCTTATAAAATCCAATAAACGTTGATATCGTTTGTCTTTTTAACACTGAGACAACCGAACCCGATCGACGGATTTCTGATTCTTTATTTTGCAAACTGCAGAGATGCTTTCCTGGGAAATACTGCGATACTGCAAAATGTCGTGTAATGTCACAATAAATTTTATCTTGTTTTTAAAGGGTAACACATTCTGGTCACTATTAGCATTCGGTTGTATTTGCGTTCAACTAAAATCGTTAAAATTTTGTTGCGACCTTGTATTACATTTTTAGAGTAATTTTTCGAACAGGAATTCGAAGAGAAGAAAGAATGTATAAAGTGTGAAAGGATGCATTAATTCGGCCAGTTTGTAAAAGGAAGGGTAAAATTTAAATCAAATTTGTCTCTTATCGAATGCTTAAGCAATTAGGTATTAATGTGGTTTAATTATTCAGAACGAAGAAGTTTGAATTACTGCAGCTGCGGAGGCAAATTGTACATTTGCAAGAGATCGGCGAATAGGTCAACGAATATTAAATTCAACGGGTTCATAAACTGGATGCGACTACATCAAAGTTAATCCCAGAAATATACTGTCTTAAATTTAGCAATCTAGAAATATCTTTAAGCTTTTGAACAGATTAGCAATCATTCAAGAGGTCCCCCGTCCGCTATCAATCGGCTTTTTGGTAGCTACGTTCGGCCCGTCGTTGCCGGTTCGCACGCCCAACTGCTCGTAGCTAATAATAATGCGACGAGCCCCGATGTAATCATGAAACCGCGTTAATTTGACGATGCAGCCAAGAGTTTAACGAGGAAAGAGTTTCGTGAACTTAAAACTCGTCGGCGATTCACGATGCCGGGAAAATGTGAAAAGTTTTCGGTCAGAAGCCCCTCAGGCTCCCCCCCCCCCTCCGTCTGATATTAATTAACATCACGATCTCTGGCCTCGCCCATTCTCACCCTACCTCTTTATCCTCCTTTTTCTTCCTTTTATTCTTTCCCTTTTATTCGTGCCTCCGCCGGTGGCCGTGCCTATCGTCAGCAATACTTGTCAAGCACCTCTGAAACTTTCTGATCGCTCCTTCCTGAGGTGGAACGTTCCGACACGCTTATCGTCGCGCCTGCGAATTAATCTGCGCAGCTCCTCGTTCCCTCAATACAAAATACGCTCTTATTTTACAATTTGAAATTAGGTTAGATTAACCAATTACTATACAATTATTTAATTAGTTTTCGGCACTAAAAAGAACTTTAGCAATTTGACATTTTTGAAGGACTTAAAGGTAAATTTCAAAGTTCCTTACGTCGATATCAATGTCCCATGAATAATATCGAATATCAAATCTTCTTTGAATATTAAGCGAAAGGAAAAGAAAGTTCTGGAGCCAGTTACTGTGTACCTATAATCTACAAACATCGGTCACTGTGCCCCCACCCTGAATATCGAATCGCAATAACTGTGCACGATAAAAATTTAATATTTAACATATTTTAATAAATATCATTTTTGATAAAAAAAATGTAATATTATAATAAGTCATTTTAAAAGTTCACATTAGAGATGACTGCTTTAATAAAATTTCATACTTGCAGTTCTGATTTTTAAGAATATGACAGAGTGGACAAATAAGAGTGACTAACGTGTGACAAACAAAAATCCAAACATATAATCACTGTTTTATTTTTCCGTAATCTTAATACGTTTCGTCAGTACGATTAAAATCGTTATCACTTCACCTAAAACGATTTATTTTACTGAATATTGATCCAAAGAATGCATCGTAAATGTAGGAAGCAGTTTACACATACGAATCTCCAGTCTTGAGAAATGTGGATCGGATAGTTCTTCGAGCGTTGAAGGATGATGTGCCTGATCATTACTGATCATTTCTACTTTGAGCAAATACGCCTGAGTGATATATTTTATAAGACTTAATTTGCACACTTTTTGAAATGTTTTGTTGCATGTGGCGTATCTTCTCTACAAAATATTTAAATAATTTAGAACCACGGCTACATACTAAAGTTAACTAAATTAAACACTGTTCGCAAACACCGTATTCTTTCAACGCAGTGTTCCATGAAGAATCACTCGAGGCACACGTTTATTTAAAAATAAGATTCATTTTTCAATGAATTCGTTCATGAAACGTCAAAGATGATCCCCGAGTTTTCTGCGGTTCACACAAACATCATATAAATCTCGTTCAGAACGGAAGGTTATGACTCATCGATTGGCCCAGTTTTTGCTCCATGCGGCGATCCAATTAGATGTCTAATATATTTAGTAGCTAATTGGCTGCCCATAGAGATGATCGAAAAATTCATGGTCACCGGCGAGTCGAATTTTCCTTCATGACGGGGGAAAGGGGGCACGCGCGCGAATGTTCCCAGATGAATCTTCAAACTTGGCCGGCTCGATATTAATTAACATCGCAGCCACTCCATCCAGTGTTCGACTTCCAGCGTATTATCGATCGACCGGGGAAAATTGGAGCAGAATATCTTTCGACGTCTTCGGCCATTCCTGCACCCTGCCGCGCCGCGCCGGCAAATCTGTGCTTCGTCCATCCGTTTGTTCGATTACCGAAACTTCGCTGGCGCAGCCCGGGAAACGACAGGATAATTAAAGCATCCAGCCGATAATTGTTATCGACGTGACGCCAAACTTTCAGGAATATAGTTGTTCATCGGGTACCTTGACGCGGGGGAAGGTATGGATGAGCTAAATGCCCGGCGAATTTCCGTCGGCACGACACGACACCGGATTGCTCCGCGTTCTTAATCTTTATTGTTCGCGAAACCCACCTTCGAAACACCGCGGCCACGCTTCTTTGAACTTTTAATTGAATGTTTTGAATTTTTCACCGACACGACTGGCGAACTTTGAAGAGAGAGAGAGAGAGAGAGAGAGAGAGAGGGGGGGGGGGGAGGAGGAGGAGAGAGAGAGAGAATGAGAGGAGGAGGAACCACTGCCCTCGCCAGTTCGATTCATGGGAATCTGTACTCGACTAATCCGTTCCTTTCTTTCCGCCGCCATCGGTCTATTTATTCACTTTAATTGCTTCGATTGTCTGGACATGTCAATCAGTCCCGGAATCTCCGTCCGCAACTGGCAGAATTGATATTCGAACGTCTCATGACCACTCATTGTGTCCTTTCCAGCGTCGTTCGCCAAACATCCCTTTGCGAACTCCTTCCGATAAAAATGGCTGGAACGTTATATGAATGAGTTATGTTAATTTGATGATAATTTCTCATGATTAATTCTAAATTACGTGGATTATTAATATCAATATAGATCAATAAGTAAGGAAAGCTCGCTTTTATTATTCCAATATATTAAAATAATTATCGCCTACCTTGTTTGTTGTTCAATACATTTTAATCACATTGAATACTGATTTGAATACCTTCGAAGACACATCGAACACATAATCGAAGTACTAAACTAATTATTAGTGCTTATCAAAAATCATAAGTTCAAAAATGCCTCTAATTTGTCTGGAATCTGTATGATAATTTGTCATGTGTTAAGTCAAGATTGCTGGGAAAGATAAAAGGAAAGATATAAAATATGTTAAAAGAACTGGAAAAAAAATTGTAGGTCGAAGGAGGAGAGGCGAGAAGAATTTGTAAGAATATTTGATCTCGAGTATTAATCTTTTATATCCAACAGAATGTATTTGAATCCCTGACGGAAGACGCGATTCCACGGAAAGTGATTGATGACAAGATACTTCTTATTTGAAAAGGTCCACGCCACATGGAGAGGACTGATACACGCGCGAGCGTGGACACTTTTAGTTCCGCTAAGATATTTCCAAGCAGCTTGATAAATGGCCCGTGTCCGCGAATCGAATAAATTTCGCTTGGAAACGACGTAATAAAGAACGAACGGCCGAGATAGAAACGCGGAGATAATTTCATTTCGTAGCAACACCACTTCCAGCTTTTCTCTCTCTCTCTTTCTCTCTCTCTCTCTCTCTCTCTCTCACTCTCCCTTTTCATCTCTTCTCTTATTTCTCAGATTCCGAACGAAACTCTTCGAAACAATCTACGGCACATTAACCGGTCATCGGTCGGTTCCTCGGAGGTTGTATGTACTTCAAGCCGATATTAAGTTTTCCGAC
The DNA here is from genome assembly GCF_051020955.1 of Megalopta genalis. Taxonomy (NCBI): domain Eukaryota; kingdom Metazoa; phylum Arthropoda; class Insecta; order Hymenoptera; family Halictidae; genus Megalopta; species Megalopta genalis. Next base: position 9,829,001 of record NC_135018.1, on the reverse strand, counting down.
CGAGAAACTTGCTGGTCGGTTAAATTAACCGCGCCAAAAACCAAGCAATAATCTCGTTTGTTTGATCAAAACTTAATTAACGCGAAATTACTCGAACCGACGGCAACGGTGTGAAATTGGAAAATTTTTGCTACGAGCTAACTGGAAATCGTTTTTATCATATCCGAGTAATTACTGTTTAAACGCTAAATAAGCCAGACGGTGCGAATCGTTCCGTTCTATTAGCGGAAACATTCCCTGATAACTTCTTTCTCAAAATCAATTTAAAAACTTTGTACGGTTTATTCTGCTGCCTCAAAGACCGAAATCTATTCTTCGAAAATAATGTTCGACAACGTTTAGATAGGCTTCTGCGTGTTTGAACTCGTGTATGCTACTATTCAAATATATTTTAATTGTGTTACGTATATTGTCTTGGCACTCGAACAGCGGACCTTTCTGACAAAAATATAACTGTGTATGCTTAGGGTCATTCATAATATTATCTATCAATGTTTTCAACATATTTTTTAAGTTACTGGTTCTAAACACGTTAGTTTTTCTGTAGAACTTAAAGAAACGTAGAAAAATCTAAATTAATCGTCAGATTCTACACGGTCAAGTGACAACATTTATACTCTGGATCCAAACGAACCTGAATCGCGCCGTTCGAATGTTATGCATTTGGTGTTACCTTTTTTATTCGGTAATTCAAGAGGAATTGTATACATCGGCAAATTGGTTCGGTGTATCATCGGCGAATCATTCCTTCCAGACTGCAAAAGCGTCAATAGATTAAGAATAAAATAAAGCAGTTTTGGATCCAGTGAAATTTGTACATATGTCTGCGAAAGTTACACTCTTTAATTATCAAGAACACACACAGATCGTGTGTTGCTAGGACGGTGCGAAAGAAGGTGTCCAGATGGACAGATTTGAGCATTAGCAAGGCAGTATTTCGTTATCACGTGCGAACATTCTCGACATTTCGAAAGGAATCGTTTGATGCCGAAAAAGGTACTGGGGCCAGCGCGAGGAGATCTTATAAATCATCGACGTACGGATCCAAGCATCCGTTTTATCATCGCATGGAAATCCAGTGAATTATATGAAACGCTCGGTTTCTTATTTATGGCCGATCCAGATCGTAATTCTGGCTGAAAAACCTTTCTTCCGTCTTCCTCGCGTTACTTTTATCACCGAGCTCGATGTACGTGCACAGACTCGCTGTGCAAAGACTCCCTACGCAATCATTGTCACTCTACTATGGCGACGGTGTTCCCTATTCCATTCTATATTTTGCATATATAATATTAAATGCTTTCCGTGCGAATCAGAAAGCATCGAAATTCGATTATTTAGAATTGACAGGAAATTGTGAAATCAAAATTTGTAATTAATCTATAATAATATTAATTTATAATTTAATCTCTTGAACAAGTTCATTTTGTTTTCATCACCATCGGAACGTCTATGAAAACGTTTGTGAAAACGATCAAACTCAATTGTCTAGGATCCGCGGCATTAAATTTACGCATTGTTTGCTGGAATCTATTTATAAAGCTTCTGTCTCAAGTTTCAGTTATATGCGTTAAACGCTGCACTATCAAAACTTTACAAAACACAATACAAAAAATCGCTTGTTTTTGAGGTATATCTGAACGTATTGCATATCTAAATGATTTACTATAATAGACAACTTCAAATAACCATGTTACATTCGAAAAAGAATATTTAAGATATATATCTTCACATAATAATCTCAAAATATATTATTTAACCCAATTACATGGTCCGTTTTGTCGATCGATGATTGTAATTGCTATCGTTATCGACGAGATTAGTATGATAAATTTTAAATTGTGCGTTGTAGATTTTTGAAAACCACCGGAACGTTTCATGTTAAGGTTTCCACCGATAAAACAGCGCGCAAGGTAGGGAACATAATTTCGCGGGATTTAACGTAGCCGGGCACCGTAACAATTGCATTCTCATTAGCGTTTGGGAGAAAGCGCGCGTGTGCATCCGGTATCACGTTAAACACGGCAATACTGTATTCAGCATTAGTACCGAAGAATCCGGTGTCTCGCGTGTAATAATAATAATTCGATACCACGGCAGCGCTTTAATAAAAACACAGTCAGTCGCGAGAGCTTCGATGGTAATAATGTAGTCGAGGATCAATAAATCCTTGATATTACAAGCTGCCAACTCTTCTTTCCCGATTCGAAACAAAGGGTGACGACAAAAAGGAGGGACGAAGGATAAGTTTGAAAAGGGACTGAAAGACCTCTTCGGACGATCGACAAATCGTTGAATTCCCGGAACGTTCTCCATGGGACTTTCGCTCTCTCTCTCTCTCTTTCCTCCTCTCTCTCCCCCCTATCCCCCCTCTCTCTCTCCGACAAGGGACGAGTTAATAATACCTCGAGCACAGACTGACTGTTCAGACACCGTTAATTAAAGTCCGTGGTCCGGGCGCGAGGTCCGACCTCTCTTCGTGGTATTTCGTGGCTAGCATGGGACCTTTCCCTTCCGCCTAATTCGTACAACAATGTCTATTATTCAAGTTGTCCCGTGTACATGGTAGGACCACCTAACAGGACCGTTGTAATGCGTCGTAGGCTGAGGGCAGCAAGTTTGCCAGGGTACGCATAACTCCTAAGGCTTACCAAGTTTGCCACATCGAAAGTACTAGAAACTCAACGGGGCCAACTCGGTTGTTTGTTGATGCTCCTTAACGCAACGAAAGACGCGGCTCATGCCCCCTTAATTAATCCGACGGATTAAATGTTCGCCGGGCCGCGACCGTACCTGACAAACTGCACAATCTTTTACCCGAGGAAAAAATCACATTTTTGCACACAGACGAAGCTAAGTGTAATGGACAGCTGCAGATTCTGACAGCAACTTCGAAACAGTTATTAGGCATTTTGACTATTAACTCTTTGGTTGCTAGCATCGAGAGAATTCATTCGAGAAGGATTCAAAGGCTCTTTCGATTCTTTAGTTACAAGATACTGAAAATACGGCGTTTCCTTCAGCTGAAATATTCCTTCAGCGGCCGAGCCAACGGCGCCAACGGTCGAGCGGTCGAATCCCAGTTCCGCTGATTGGCTCGGCCGCTTCGCGCCAGCTGAGCTGGGATTCGACCGCTCGACCGCTGGCGCCGTCGGCTCGGCCGCCTTGCGCCAGCTGAGCTGGGCTTCGACCGCCTCGACCGCTGGCGCCGCTGGCTCGGTCGCCTCACATTGGTCACTGTTTTTCGTTAATAACTTGTTAACGGTGCCTCGGAGAACATTTTTGTAAAGGAAAAAGTTGCTTCAAATGGCCCGAGGAACCCGCCACTTTCGGATTGCGAGACATTTTTGAAACACCCTGTATATACACATCAGACTCTGCCGTCCAGAGAAATAGTCTCGCGCAGAATTCAGCCGTACCTAAAAGGTTAATATTAAAAACTTAAATTTTGAGGAATAGATTCGTGAATGTCTGTTCTTTATTCAAGAACGCTAGCTTAGAGAATTATTAAAATTTAGGAGTCCAGTTGATTTAATAATATTAATCTGGAAATATTATCTTCTTAAATAACTCGTTACTTTTGAATGCCTCATATAATTGAGAATATCTTCCCATCCTAATTTCAATCTTGATGTTTGCCCAAGAATTTTTTTTTAATATTGACATAACCTTGTACCATGTTGAAGATCTACTGAAAATAGTTCTAATTTGATCCGTCACTCACTCAGTCGTTTTATATCGAAGCTTCGAGACTGATCTCGTAAAATCACTTTCTCGATTGTTATTTTTTTAAATAAAATTCTGCCAAGGACATGTCTTTACATCCTGGACTGCGTTTAAAAACTTTCCCCGGAGGTTTTATTGAAATTTCGAGGTCCGAGTTGTTTTTTCTCTCGAAGCCCGATCTTTTCCCGCTCTCGGCAACCAGCACTCGTACAAAAATATTATTCCAACTCTGCGTAGAAGAATGGCCCTTGCCTGAGCCGTTTCATCGACAAGAATTTGCCTTTGTTGCAATGGTGGCTCGGCCAATCGTAAACCGCGTAAACTTCCATGCGGGGACAATGTCCCGTGGAAGTGGAAACGGTAACAGAAGCCGCGAACAAAGACAGCTTCATCGCGAAGGCGTCAGAAAATTCCGATGATGGTTTTCTCCGTAATTACAGTACTATGTAATTAAAATCTTAATCTCAGATGCACAAAAATAAAACCCATGTTGCCATAGCCCTGTAGCCTAATTTTCCCATTGTGCCTCAATATTAGTATCGGCTGACGACGTCGTAAATTCCTAATGAGGACAAACTTCGCGAATTAACATAAAATGCATTTTTGCGTAAATTTTTACAATGCAAATGAGATTAAAATTGTTCTGATATATATTGTTGCGCATAAAATCCATTTATGGACGTATTCAGCAGCCTTCGGTGAAGTTAAAATAATAATTACGAATAAATGTGTTCACAAAGCATTATTAATTTTTTTAAATCAATTTCACATGGACACGAAATTTCTACGTTTGCAGACCATGATTCGATATAATTTTTAATAAATATTGAATGTTTTTAATGAACCGGACATGTAAAGCAGGATCGCGGAGAATTTCGTAGGTATTACTTCCGGCAATAAGTATTCGATCACCTTTTAAAACGCAATAACGATTCTCAAACTGGACTAACCGGCTTGAATATTTTTTTAAATGTTACAGGACGTTATTGGGTTTCAGAAGGGGTTAGATTACTTTTTACCAGGGGTTCTGGAGGGAGAGAGAGAGAGAGAGGGGGGGAGGAGAGAAAGAGCGCGAAAGAGGGAGAGAGGGAGACAGAGAGAGCACGCCAAAGAGAGAGAGAGAGAGAGAGGGAGAGAGAGAAAGGGGTGGCGATCGAGTCAGATCGGGACCAGCGATTTTTTGAAACGTGAAATTTGATGGTGGCGCGTTGGTCGATCCATCGAGCGGCTCGGGTTAATAACATGAAGCTTGTCTGTAATTAACACGGTCGGAAGAGGTCGGGAAAATAATATCTCGGTGAATTCGGTGAGGCTCCGCTGGGATATCGTTTCACGGACGAGCAGTGACCCGAGGCAGTCCGGAGGCTGGTTTTCGAGAAGCTGGGAGTTTCTTAATCTGCTCGTAAGTCAGGAGGGTTCCGAGGCCAACGAGCGAGGCGTTGCCCCAGGAGTACGATTCAGCTTTTCAACTAAGCTCGTATTACAGTGCCGGCCTGCTCATCTTCGCCTCGTCCTGGACGTCTTTCAGAGTGACGCGATTTTTCACCAGGATCCTTCAGATAATTGGGAACGGCTTTGCCCGGGGCCCGCCCGCCTTATCGCCTATCTCCGTCTTGCATCTTCAATGCCCACTTTTAATATCCTCGCGAAACCATCATCTTCCGTTTCGATTCGACTCCAGCGAACCTTTGAATTCATAAATTCCACTAAAATCTCAAGTGGGCAGAAGTATCGGTGATCTCGGGATGACGTTCAAATGTTCTCGTTCTCGACGTTCGCAAATTATTTCTCGTTCGCCGTTCTCAAATCCCTTGTAACTAATACACCTGATACTTTCATCCAATCTCTATTTTTCGTATTTCTAGCAAAATTCAGAAGAGTTTGATAAGAAATTAAAGGACAAGACAATGTGTACAAAATAACATTTAATTGGTTTCAAAGAGGACATGGATATACTAAAGCAACTATTATTTATACGAACCGTCGAATAAATAAAAGTAGGAGCCAAAGTATCGGTTCCATAAATTATCTTACCCATCCCCGACGCGAGCAAATTGTAGAAGCGACAATGGCGGAGGTTTAGCGAATTGGTCAGTGTTTCTGGCAATTGGCATTCGAACACGGGATCGCGCCGGATCTTGCAGTTCTCTGAAGCGGATTAGACTATCGTAACGTCCGCAATTACATCTCCACTTTTCGCCGGGTTACTAGGAGTCCAACAAGGCGTGAAGTTTCAGAGGACGGCTTCGATGAAAATGGATCAGTGTGCGTCGTCCGGCAAGCTCCTTTTAACCCTTTGTGGGACTAACGTTGAGGTAACTACAGAACATTGGACGTGCGAGTTTGTTGTTCTGGCGGCGCGGCGCGGCGGTTGTCGGCTTGCTAACTGCTCGGTCGACCACCTCTCTCGCAAATTACCTCCAATTTACCACTAAAGTTGCATCGTCCTTCCCTCGGCCTATCCATTCCTCTGCCCGTCTACTACCGAATTATAATACCGTTCTGCCATGCGAACCATGCTATAAGCGCAGTCCTCGTTTTCATTTTCATTCATAATTTAACAGCGGATTCCGAAGCAGTTCGAAACGGAATTATTTTTCGTTTGCCAGAAATCCCATTATACATTCCTTGCAATTAACATTGTGAGTGCTCGGTCAGTAATTTATCACTGAGAGAATTTTTCTATCAAAGTCGACTTTATTAGGATCTACTTCTTTTGTATGTATTTCCGTGGCTGAAGCTGAATTTTCTAGCAACCAGTAAATATTATTTGCTGGTGATAATTAAATCAACAAAAGGATTAATCTAAAGCTCTAAAGACAGATTAAAAAGTGTATGGCAGAAAATAGCTACGGAAAGATTTGCAGACCGCCTGCCATGGAAGCATTAACAATTTTAATAAATTCGCGATGATATAACTCTGTTTCCAAACTCCTTCAATGTTTCAAATGCTCATTATAAATCCGCACAATCCGGAGTTCATTTATGATATTGTTTCATGATCAAAATGGCGAAGCAGATTTCATTAAAATAAATTCTGCTTGATAATGAAGCCAATGTTTATATTATCGTATTATTATTGTTATTATTATTATTATTATTATTATTATTATTGTATATATTATGGGAGCTTCGCGTATTTACAAATAAAAACTTCGTTCATTGAGTTTTGCAATTTATTTCGTAATAACGAAACTGCTGCTTTTTTTTCCAATATACGACAGGGAAATATTTTTCCGATACGATATTGTACCCGATATTTCTCTTCTCCACTGATTTTGTCGATCGAGGCGTAGGAGCCGACAGACGGTGACGCGAAATTTAATTAAATCCAATACCATTAAGGAAATTAAGTATAACACTCGAGTCAGTCAGTTGAACGCGTTCCATTCACCGTGCACCTCGATCTTAGCATACCAGAGGCCCGTGCTCAGAAGGTACGCTCGAATTACAGCTACGCGTGACTGCGGTCCGGTACTTATGCAATTACCGGAATAGCTTTTGCAAATTGAATCTCGACCGCGAGGTAAAAATATGAAGGAAGAAGATGGAAAAAAGCTAACATCCTCCTGGTATTGCCGATGGGAGATGAGAGAGAGAAAAATGAAGAGATAGAGGCAGAATAGAGAGATAGATAGACAGATAGATAGATAGATAGATAGAGGGAGAGAGAGAGAGAGAGAGAGAGAGAGAGAGAGAAAGAGAGAGTTGGTCAGAATAGGTTTGTCGGGGACGATCGTTGACCCTCGGTATTCCCTGTAGTCTTAACCGTTTTCAGATATCGAGAAATTAATGTCGCCGGTCACAGAAGAAACCTTCCCGCGACTCTGCGGATAATTAACTGGCTGGTCGACCGCGAAAAATTCTCTTTCACCGCATGCGATTGCGATAATAAAATCACGGCAGCGTACTCGGCAAGTAATTGACAAATCAATTTCATCGTTATTCGGTCCTTTTGACAACTGACGCGGGGAGAAGCAGGAGCTAATTGGTTGCTCTTTAAACTCTTATTAACGGGCACTTTTCGGCAGTCGAATGGCTGCATGCCAATTCTCTTAACAACCGTTCAAAGACGATGCTTCTGGGTTAATTATCGGGTTAATTACCGTATTATATGAACCTACCCGGTAATATGAAGTGGATGTCTCCCGCCGCGTTCAGTTCATATAAACGGAGTTCGATCGTAGAAAGAAAAAAGAATCATACATATGCTCAGCTTCTTTTTCGAAATGTTTTCATGATAAGCCTTTTCCTGAATTCGCACCAAACGTAGTCAGTCTCGTTCGCAGCGGTCGAGAATAATGAAAATCTTAATGTTTTAAGTTGTCGGTGAACGCAGGTCGTCGATAGCAATCGATCGATCCCCGATAATCGAAATAGACGTGATTATTCTAACCGAATCCGGGCGTCGAGTTTCCATCCCGTGAAAATGCCAACGGGATTGTGATTCGGAAACGAAGTAATTCGAATAGTTACCCATTAATTGCGAGGCAGAGCATTAGACTTCCACGGGCGAGATGCAAAGTTTCCAGGCGTTCCCGCTGTAAGATCCGTAAACGGGCGTCCCATATGGGAGTTAGTAAGGCGTGAACTGGTAACGGCATTAATATCGAATCACTCGTTCGTTGAAGTTTCCCCCGTGCACTTTCCGAACGGAAGAACGTCGAAAGCTCGACTGAAAGCTCTTCCGAGGTAAATCCGAGCTAGTAATTCCGGAAGGAGTTTCGAGATTCGCCAAGGATTTGTTTTCAAGATTGTTCGCGCTACCTTTTATCCGACCCGCCCACGCCCGCACCTCCGCGCCTCCACGCAGTTATTGATAACGATAGTGTAATGCCGGTTAACGTAATTTCATCCAATTACTTCCGGCAACATCCCTCTGGAGCGCGATCAACCACCGACGATCAGAGAGGAAACATTTGCCAGGCGATAACGCTCATAATCAGGCGATATTAACTCGGAAAATCTTCGACGCTATGATCTTATTCTGCCGATACGTTTCGTACGCTGGAAAATTCATTGCATAATCTATCCCTCATTTGAACGAACGATCGATATATGCATGCGCAACGTTGCGTATTCATGAACTACGGAATCCGTGCGTTTGTGATAGAAACGGGTGGATCAAATGCGAACAGTGAAAATTGGTTCTTCTATTGGTTCTTCAATATTGGTGGCCAAAAAGGACGTAAATACTGCTGCGTTATTTCTAACTCGTACGAAATAAATTTCTATGTGGATCGCGCATCATGCAATTGATGCATGCGATTTTTAGTGTGCACATCTATTTGTGCAATCTGTTTGTTACTACTTTATTCGAAGCAACGAGTGGGCCACAAAATATTTGTGCTCAATGAAATGTTCATAGAGGTAACCAACTTTCCATATTAAAAAATAATTCGTTTAAAGTGATGCTGTATTTTAATTGCCATATAATTATTCCTCAATAATTCTGTGGGCAGCATTAATCTCAATTTCAAGAGCTACAAACAGCGATTATCAATTTTTGTAGTTTAGGAAAAACATTCGCGAATTGGTTAGCACGTTTCAAACATTTCCCAGAGAATGAAGACAGCTTCGACCATGGAAAACACCATCGTTAGGCGAGAGGGCTCCGATAGGCCCGACGATGTCGTTCTGCATAATTCGCGAGAAGAATCCGAAAGGAACGAGATTTCGGAAATTTTCCGCGGCCCAGGCAACAGCTGCGAGGAAGGGTAGTACCCGGTCGTTCCTGGATCTAGTTTATCGCGAAAGTTTCGCGCTGCACTATGGGAAACGATGGTTTTTCGCTCGCGAGAAACTGCTCTCCCGGTTCTCGTCGCACCGCGCCGCGCCGCGTCGAGTTTCCCCCGTGGCAGCGTCCGTCTCCCTGCCGCGCCTCGCCGTACCGTTAAAACACACTTCCGACTCTCCGGATTTTGATCGGCGCCAGCTCAGGGCTGTATCCCGCGCCCCATCTATAAGTGTGCAAATCGTATTTGAAACTGTGGTTCCGGACATCTCTTTTTCCGCGGTCGTAATTACTTAATACATTATTAATAGACGGGGCTGACTTTACATAAGCTCCGCGGGAAAGTCGGGAAATTTCGAGATGAGAAGTTAAGCAGATTGCCGAGACTGGACATTTGCATACCGCCACTTCTATCGGGCGACTTCCACCGTCTTCTATTTCTCCCTGACGTCGTCGTCGTCGTCGGCCACCCACACCTGGGGGAACGTCTGCGTCATGTCGCGTCTTTCAAGGGATATATCTTTCGATAATGAAATCGGAGCTACCTCGAAATACCGGCTAATAAAAGGCGGATCTTTAATATGGAACAGAGAATATTTACAATAATGTTAATAACTATGTCGAGACATCGGCAGCCCCGATGCACTTGAGATAACGATTTATCGATTCAATAAGAAATGAACGGCGTCTTGCAGCAATTAAGAATTCATTGACCGATTAATAATGAAATCTTTAAAGACTTATCACTAGTTGGAGAACGCTACCAATGCGTATAAATATTGCTCTATCGATTGGAAGTTCTACAGGCAGAAATTTGACTAGCATCGATTAGCTCCATGAAACCTTCATAGGAATTTGTTGAATAATATTCACATGAGATTTTTGAAATTGATAGACTAACTTCTCACAATTCTCGAATAAACACTTGCTAATAAGCTGCAGGTTTTATGCATTCACGACGAAATAGATTCAATTTGAGAATTAAAATGCATTAGTAACAATCAATTCACATTGTTACAGAAAGAAATACCTTTCATAAAAATACACAGTTTATTTATTATGCATTTATGGCAAAAATGGTTCGGTGAGATACAGTGGAATGAAGACATCAGAAGAATTTAAGCATCTTGTTGCCCTATTTTCAATTTGTCGAAACAATTGACAAAAGAAATACATTTCTGTTTAACTTGTGTTCTGTACAATCGACGAGAACAATTTTTATCTCTCATAAAAATTCGGCGGTCCGATAACAACTGTATATCTGTAAACGCAATCACAAGGCAAGGTGTTTGTGTTCATCGATAAAGGAACGCATTCAAGAACACGTAAAAGGACGACAGATAATAATTGAAAATGGGAGCAATGAACAATTAAATTGAGCATTTCAATGATCTCCTGACGCCAATTTTAATGTTCCGGTTTTCTTCGCGACCACGGAACCGCGAGTATGTGCAGCGAGCAAAACGTATTGCATTTCATTTTTTGTCGTGTTTTTCCAGAGCATAATATTTTTACGGGACCATCGATAGTTCGAACGTGGCACCTTGTTATGGGTCTCCTCGCAATAAACTCGACGAAATCGTCCCCTATGCCTCGCAATTATTCCGCGGCACATGAAATTTTCTCATTACCGGGGGAGAGCGCATTGCATTATGACTGTTATACGACGTGTACGTAGAAATCGGCACGGTTGATATAGGACGGCGTACCGGCAATTTCTCCCAGGAACATTTCGAACAACGCCGACTCAGTCGCGTAGTTAGCGCTGAAATACCTGTCGTTAACTAGAGCAATCTCGCCCGGAGCATACGCGGGGAGCGTATTCACAAGGGAGCCGAATATATCGCCCCAATGCACCCGCGCTCACCCGCCACTACGTGCGAATGTTCTACGGGTAAACGCTTAGTCGCGAGCTTTACGGATCACTGGACAAGTAGCCTGACCGGCACCGCACCCTCTTCTCACCTTCTTCGCCGTTCGACGCGTTCAAATGTCTCTTGACGTTCCTTCCGGTCACTGTCACTAGGCTATTCTAGTCACCAGTGGTGTCACAAGCACTATCAGGCTGGTGAAAAGATTGATTTTCTTATCGGAAAGAGCGTATCAACAAAGCCTGAAAAGAATTTTCACGATGTCTTGTGTGTATAGTTCTCTTTCTGAAAATCCTTAAACATCGAATACAATTTCTCTAGTCATTGTCAGTAGATCGTGCGGCGACCATCTGCGACTTCGGGCTGCACAAAAGATGCTCCGTCAATGAAAAGTTGAAGGAAAACTTGACTTTCTCATCTTAAAGACTGTATTAAGGAATACGGTGAAGAATTCTCATGGCAGGATGCGACACTTTCATTTTAAAAATCTCCGAAGATCACGAAATTGTATTTCAACCACCTTGCCGAGATTTTGTGGTACAGCGTAGGTTCTCTGGGCTGCATCGTCGGTTATAGGTTGAAGAAAAGATTTGTTGTCATATCTCGAAGAGCATATTGATAGATGCCAATAAGAATTTTTAAGACCGCTTGCACAATTTCCCTGCTAGAAATCCCTAAAGATCAGCAAATAACTGTCTGAAACAACTTGGCTCTATTCTGCGGCTATCACTTTGGCATCTCTTTCGGCAGCCGATAAAATCTATCAACAGTGAATGATTAAAGAAAAAATTAATTTTCTTGGCCCGAAGAGAGTATTAGCAAATACCTAAGAGAATTTCTGCCGTAAATCGTAAAGTTTCCCTTTCAAAAATGTCCGAAGATCACCTATGTTCTTAGTACCTGAGCTGTTCGTTCTTCTACAAATGAAAAATGATGAAGCTGGTTTCAGAATTATCTGTTAGGTGTAATATTTATGTGGCTGTACCGGGTGCCGCGATGGTTCCCGCAGGTTAACTGTCCATTAGAGATCCAAAGGAACCAATCAGCCTGATAAATCCCCTGTCACGGGAGAGAATTGTTACGCACGATAAAGAGAGTACACGGTCTACTTTCCCCAAATTAGAGGACGCGCGAGTCGTAAATCTCCCGGGTGGAAAGCGAAGGGAGAAAAATAAGGAGGTGCGCGACTATGTTGCTGGCGGTGGTGGTGCTGGTGAATGTTGGTGGTGGTGTAGGAGTAGAAGAGCCGTCGAATCACGCCGCGGGAGAACGTGTTAAGGAGGATGGCCCGTCGCTGCGATGAGAATTTATGGGCTGTTCTCGAATCGCGAATACAATTTAAGCGCTGTTGATCCCGCCGTGACAAAGTGGCTCGCATGATGGATGCGGCCGTGCTTGCGTTTGTTACCCTGTCATTGAACAGAGACGAGCGCCGGTGACAAACGACGGAAAGAGAGAGCCGAACGACAGGAAGAGAGGTACGAAGAGGAAGAGAGAGACAGCGAGAGAAAGAGAGGGAGAGAGAGAGAGAGAGAGAGAGAGAGAGTATTCGACAGAAGTAGAACGCATCGGACAAGCAACAGAAACAGCGAGAACGTAGAACGATTTTCCACATAAAATCCCTGCCACAAAAATATATCGCCATTTTACGTTACTGTGGCGATAAATGGGGTCAAACATACGGGCTTGACTGTTTTATTTCTATCGAGAACATTTTGGAAAAGCAATTTAGTGCAGTTGGCAGAGCTTTTTAAAATAATTTCTGTCGATTTTTCAAATTCTGTGATAAATATTGTACAAAGTAATTTAGCGAATCTGAGTGATCAAGAGCTTTCTGAAAATTAATAGCCCTGTGACTAAAACTGGAAGCGTTGATCTTTCAGTTATGTAAATTGGTTTAGTCAAATCGACTAATTAGAAGCTTGTAAAAATTTCTACCTAATGATATACCAAATTTCCCATTAGAGTGGCATCCATCAGTGATGGAATATTTATTTCATTTGAAGTCCATCACAGATCTTTTAATGAAATATAAAAATTCCTCTTTAGCTCCGGATACTGAACACGAATATTTGCTTAAAAAGCTGCCCTGTGTTAATGTATTGCAGTTGAAAGGTAATTAATCAGCTGCTCGACGAGGAACATTTCGAGATATTTTTAATCATCCGGGTTCCCACGGTTTCAGGAAATGTTCCGAGAGAAATTTTTACGAACAGATCTTACAAATATTTTCGGCCGTGCTCGTTATAGAAACTGGAAACGAGAAAGTTTCCGCGATGAGTTTTGCGCGCCGCGCCGTTGGGAAAGAGATGAAAAGAGGAAACTGGTTGACATTCTATTTAGACTATAATTCGCAATTTATACAATCGGCAAGGCTCGCGGTTGCGAAGTTCCAACTGCAATCGAGGGAAAACTCTATCGACGATTCGCGAGGGTAAAAAATTGTCGAGGTATCAACGTCCGGTATCGTTAATGGGAATTTTTTCAGCGCCCACTCCCGTGAATCTGCTCTATGGTGTTTCTTAAATAGTGCCTTTTTGCGCTTTTATTGGGGATAAGAATAATGGACCGCTGAATAATTTAATAAACGACCGTTCAAAGAGAATATCTACCTTCATCGGACGCATCGGTTCCTCCCCGGACTTGATTAATTTATAATATTTGACCAAGATGCTTCATTTTACGAACGATCGACTTTCCATTGAACCATATTAAAAGTAAATTAAACACAATAGTACGGACGTATTCCAATTAAGTGTAGTTTCATTCCTATCTCGTTGCATTGTTCTACTTCAAGCCAGGATATATATAAATCGTCTATTTAAAAATTCTATGGATTAAGAAACTAATTAAATGAACATAAGTAGATTGGTTGAACAATATATTGTATTGTACAAATCAGTCAAGATTTTTATGCGAAGTTTTAAATTCTCATGCTTAGTTCGGATGAACGAGGTTACTGAAAAGTTGAATTGTTTTATTTATTTTTTAATTTATTAAATTTATTAATTTTATTAATTTTTTTATTTATTTATTTATTTAGAGTTGCTCATGCACACATCATTTTGTCGTGAGTTGTCACACAGTAATCCTGCTCCAATTCAAGATGAAACTTGTTTATAGTAGTGATTTCATACATGAAGAAACTCATTTTACAGACCTGTGGATGTACAATTTTATTGTAACCACTTGGAGTACTCTTATCCCAATTCTGGGAAAACATTAGTCGGAATAAATATTCCAGAGATCGCGAAAGTAATCAGAATACAACGAACGCAAATAGATCATTTTACATCAGAAGGGTATAAAATAAAAGACCGTTGACTTTTTCGTATTCTAATCTAAAAAGAACCGTATAAAACTCCCTGGTTACATCAAGGTGAGATAGTGTTTCGTAAGTGTGAGATAAGGATAGCAAGATGGTAGACCACCAGTGTAGCAGGAATAAATCCTGGCGAGTTTCAACTACTGTCAAGTTCGTCTGGCAATTGGGCGGATCGATTGATAGATCGCTGGTCGGCAAGAATCCGGGCGTAAGAATGGTTATGAATGAACCGGACGAGGCGGCGAAGACGTAGATCCAGAAAAGCGTTCCAGTCCGAGGAAACGCGGGCGCGCGTGAACGTGAACGTGAACACCGCCGCAGGAAGGTAGGAATTACAGTGCATGAATATTCCATGGTCGGGCGCTTGCGCAATGCAGGTATCAGTTGGTCAAGTGATTACGGCGTATCGTACGTCAGCGGTCTGCAGTTCTCCAGTCCTCCAGTTCTCCAGGTGAACAGTTTGGACAGTCGTAAAAGGGGGTTGCGTGGGCGGGGGTCCACCGGCTGGGCCGCGGTTGGAATCACGTTTCAAGCCTCGAGCTCGAACGCGAGCTCGAACGCGAGCCGTGGCGAGGCGCGGCGAGGGAGATTTCGGAAGTCAGCTAGACGTTTCCTATTTACGGCACTTCCTAGAGAGCTAAATTAACCGAGAAGCCTGGCGATCCTTATCCCCCCACGTCCTCACATTTTCCTTCGTCCTGGAGGACCAGCCGGAGCAACTAGACCGGGCCACCGAGGCCAAAGGAAGGGAAACGAGCGGGAGAGGAAAGGAGAGGGAAACAGAGAGAGAGAGAGAGAGAGAGAGAGAGAAAGAGAGAAACCGCCGTCGGAGAAGGATATTCTCTCCGGGTGTACGTGACCAAGTAGATAAGAGGACGAGGACGTCGTTAGTCTCTGGCCGAGGCGGAAGAATGTCCTCGTACACGCGAAAACTGTAGCTGTGTCGAGATTATCGGGCGTTACTTCGTTTACAAATTTCCCCCGGACATCGCGACGCCGACGCAGACGCCGACGCCGACGACGATTCCGCAAACTAGCCGGTTGAGCTTTTATCGTATTATTCACCAGCTTTCATGTATCTGTTTCCACGTTCGGCTGTTCCTCGCGCTGCGCCGCGGTGTCTCCTCCAGTTTATTACCAGCAACCTTCGGGATACACCGAGATCTTTGGCCCTTTTTCGGTATTTCTCCGCTGCCTGGAAAAATCGCCTGCCCCAGTTTTGTTGCACGATCGTCATTTATTTCTACGTCGTTGCGTGCGAATGTTTCTCGCACTCGCATTTTCTACCCATCCTTCCGATTCCGGCTCGACAAACGAAGCCTTAAGGGGCTATTGTAGTGTAAATTCCATTTTTGTTTCACTTTCTTTGGGACTTGTTTACTAAGAAACTGGCACACCTTTTCAAAGATTCATTTATGCATGTTACAATAACATTTAACAAATTTTTCGGTTAGAAAAGTTAAAACTGGCGGCATTGGCTAGTTTGAAACATGGTCGAATTTCAAAGAGATCGTCTTAAAAAGGCGTAAAATTCTTAAATTAGTGTGAGTTTGACGATAACATGTACTAGAACAAAAGGAATAAGTTGACGATTGAAAAATGGCGACACTTTGAAATTCGTTTGACGATTTTTCCTATTAGTTTCTTAAATATTGGAAACCAAAAGAAATGAAAAAAATAAAAATTTTTGGTTGTGGTTCTATTACGGGCTGTAGACACAAGAAAATCACGCAATAAATAATGTTTGTAAACACTGTCACGGACGGAGTCAACTGTGATAGAAGAATAGACGACAACTAAATCCTTCATAATAATGGATAAACTTTAAAGTCGGTTTTCTCGAAACCGGAGCCCTGGATGAAAAAATGTTATAGCAAATTTTGTTCTTACTTTTTCACGTAGAATTACTCTCTGCTCGGTTGTTCTACGAATTCCAGCTCACCCTCTATACTGATCATTCATATTATAAATATCATTATATAAATATCATAATTATAACTTCGTTGATATTTTCAAAAGTTATCGGTTATATTCATAATCATTTCGACGGAAAAGAAGGTATCTGTCAAACACGTGGGATTTTCAGATTTGTGTATGAGATAGTTTTACAATACGAATTGGTACGTTTCGAGTGATTGGAAGATGTAAAAAAAAAAATAGTGACGACACTCGTTTGTATGTTAGAGAAAATTGTGCGAAATTCGAGCGATAATTTTAATAGAATCGTTATAATTTCGTAGCGTATTTAATCGAAATACAATTATCATTTCGTCTACATTTCATACGTACATTAATTTCATTTATAATTCATCCGATAAAAAACAAGGCGTCTGCGAAACATATGTAGTTTTGAGTTTCATGGTCATTCGTATTTTATTATTCAACAGTGGAAGGCATTCCAAGAGGAAAAACGAGATTTTCCGGCTCATCTTCGCCGAATCATTCGATCGATTGTTCTAGACATTCTCCCTCGAAGGAGAACCGATTCCATCCTTATCTCATTACTGTCGACGTTATGTAAAATCGGTTTCGCGATCATTAAATTCTTCTGTGACCACGATTCAAGCGTGTTTCGTATCAACGATGTGGTGGCAGTCATAACTATCAACACCTTCGCCTCGATACCTGACACAGCTAATGGAATGTGTCGGACGAAATGAACCGAAACGAATGAATCCATCAAACTGTAATAGTAGAAGGTTGTCGTTGATCGAGCATCTCGACTGGGCTCGCTGTTACGCGCTGCCACTTCTGTATTTTACCGTGACTGTAATTTCAATCTTTTCCAAAGAAAGTCACAATTGAATCATTCAAAATTAAATCGATATTAATAAATTCTGGCCTGGCCTGTTCCATCATACCACAAAATTTATGTGCAATTACACTTTTAAAATCTATTTCTAGAAATTGTACATTTATATTATCAAAATTTAGTTATATATATATATATATATAGAGCACAATTTACATTCAATTCTGAAATGTCTAGTTTTTCAGAATCATTTCGAGATCAGTTTTTAGAAAAATTGTAATTAACCCATCGACTGTCCTTGCAATCAGCCTCGAAAAATTTCACAAATTAAAAGTGATTTAATCATTGTTAGCAAAATCGCATAGCGTAGATCGTGCAAATTGTAGAGAAATTTCGTTGGAGCAATGATATTATGAGAATAATACATTTTCAAAAATATCGAAGAATTACACATACTACGATCCACGTATGATCAATCTGCTAGAGTCAAATGAACAGTGCAGAAGAACCATAGAAATTGAGCCAATGAATTTCAAACTGTTGGTGATCGTTTCAAGTTACCAATCACAGCAAACAAATTGACCTAAATCAAATCTGCAAAGAAAATCCAGACATCGTAGCTGCTAACGATCTTCATCAATCTCAATTATTTCCAGTGCGCACCCCAAAAATCTAGATACTCCACCCTCGATAGCGTCAGCGCGGGAAAGGCGTCCAAATTCTTGAAATTCAACACCCTCCGAGATCATTAACGAATCTCTCAGGGTGTCCGAGTCGTCTCTCGGGTTGCGTGGGCAGGTCTGCGAGGGAGGCCGAAGAAAGTGCAGCCGGCTTGAAGAAACATTTTGATTTGCTTTCGCGAGCCGGTGCAACTGAGCAAGAAAACATAAATAAAAAGTTTCGGAGAGCAGAGGGAGAAAAAGAGAGAGAGAGAGAGAGGAAGAGAGAGAAAGAGGAGCGCGTGCTCGTGCACCGACTCGAATTCATCCAACAGCCGTATTTCTCGGAAGCTCTTCTAGGTAGTAGCTACCTGTCCGCCTCGCCTTCGGTACCGCGTAGGAAACCGTGCAGAGTGGCTTGTTCGTGACAGCTGGAAAATAAATATTTGCACGTATTTCAACGATTAGTCTGCTATAAGCGAACGCGAGACGACTACCGAGATGTCGTACGGTTACTCGCCCCCTGTAACTCCCCTTTCTCTCCTCTCCTCGCTCGCGCGCATATACACATACACTCTCTCCCTCTCTAGTCCTCTTTTTCCGCCTGAAATCGGTCTATTCTCGTCTCCCTCCGCTCTTTTCTCTGTCACCCAAGCCTGACCAGCTATTTCAGCCGATATTGAAAGACCTAAGGGCATAACTTGCAGCTACATGTGTGCGCCACGCCGTGTAACAACCATTCCTTCCTTTTAACCTTTCTCTCATCCTTTCCCATTCCATCTCTCCTCTTTCTCCTCTTTCTCTTCTTTCTGTTCGAAAAGCGGCTCCGCGTTACAGAACACGAAAGCTTTTGTTGTCGGTCGATGTCCAATTTGAAGATTTATTGGGCTGATTTAGGGATATCGAGTATCGGTTTTTCCTGGCTGAGTCTGCGCTGCGGCCCGGCACGCTTAATTTTCGGCGGGTCGCCTCTGGAACGTCGAGAAAACTGGCGGATAAATCGGAAAACGCGAAATGCAATCGAGGTCCTTCGAAAACTGGATTCCGAAAGCTCGCTCTGTAAATATTAGGACAATCTTCCCGCGCGTCCAGTCGAAATTGTTTACCCGCCGCATTAGGATCGGCGCGGCGCGGCGAGCATGCTTCACGGAACTTTCCGAATTCGAAACTTGTTCTCGCAGACGGCAGAGTGTGTTCTCACACGCCTCGAAGAATATCGATCTGCCAGGATTGATTTGCCAGGATTGGATTAGCTCCGTTGAAAATTGTTGGAAAAACAGCGAATTTTTGCTGGCAGCGACACCGGCCTCGTTTCTTGTGCCGGGCTTCTATGGCGGTTTCGAAAGAGAGGCGACGCGGCGCGACGTGGTCCGGCAGAGAATGCACGTTCAAATTGAACCAGCCCCGCGCACCCCCGCGCTCGGCCTCGTTCGGCGCAAATCGTCACGAACGCGGCGAACGTCGCTGCTGCGGACCGAATTGAATCTCCACGAAATCCCGGTAGGCGTCCCCCAGACCGTGTTACCGTTGCAACGTTGCTCCAGTTGACGTTTCAGATTTTCAGCCGGGGGCCGCATTAGCATGCGACGCGCGAATCGCGTTTCGTCGATGCGTGTCACGTCGTCAGCGCGGCGTCGCGTCGCGTCGCATTCCTGTGGAAGCGCCCTTAAAGGGCGACACGTTATGCCGTTTAGCCAGTCTCTCTGCCGGATCCCCGTTAAAGAGAACCCTCGATCCAATCAACTTCTCAAAGGTCAACGATCGCTGCGACGCCGAACGCGGGATCGGCTGCCAAAGCTTCTTCCACCTGCGAACCCCTCTGCGGAACTGCTATCTGGCTCCAACTAGTCGAATCCATTGAATATTTTCAGCCTGTCCTCGGCAAGTGAATCTGCGATTAGTTCTGCAGTCGTGTAATTTTAATTAGTCGTGCTTAAGAATTTGCCGCAGATTTCCTGCGGAAATATTCCGCGATAAAGATGGTGCCGATTCGAATTGCTCGAAATTGGAGGACTAGATTTTTCGATATTCTTGTTGTTGTAACTTCGCGAGAAATAATCATAGAGTAACGCAGCCAGGCTCGTTTGAAAGCTTCTATCGTCTACTTGCACGATCCTGTGATCATTCTTTTTCAACGATTTTTTTCTCGGTTCTCGCAACAGGTGAGAAGCGAGCTAGCCTTTCTAAAACTTTACAGGTACAAGCGTTCGTAGGAATGTTAAAAACTTCGTCTCATGATTAAAATGACTGACAGATTAAACATTGTTAAGATACTATAATTTCGTCTCGGTGCTTTTTTATCGAATAAGGACGGCTTAAGTAAACAAATAAATTATACGCCCGTGTCCAGCGTTTGGACAATAATCTCGAAAATAATGTTTCACTGCACGCGATGATGGAAATGATCGACGAGTTTCAAACTGGAATGCAAATAGATGCGATTGTTTGCTATTGCGCTTTCCGGTTAAATTGGAGGAGATGCTATCGGAATGGCCAATTGGGAATTATTCAGTAGGTTGAGAGACGCTGCTCGCACTGTTTTAGGTCTTCCCGGGTAATGTGGGGGCTCGATAAATTCTGCTAATGGAATTTATCGCGACGTTGCGAGCCTAGATACACAAACTCTCGCAGTCGAGTTACCTTTTTATTAGACACCGTGCGCGACTTCCTTAGGATAGGTGGCAGGTTCGCCCCGAAAGGAGTATCACATCTATCTGACTTGTCGAAAGGGAAATAGCTGCTTTTCGGAATCACTTATTCTGACCTAGATTCATCGGAGTCTTCTAGAAATAGTTGCATCGCTGCAATTACCTCGAACCGGCCAATACATATATGTATAATACTGCTGTCGGCCATTGCGATTGGATAAGTATAGCCGCAGAGGACAGTGACGTGTTATTCGGAACGATTATAATTAAGCGGAAGATCACCGATCGTTTATCGTACCAGGTGCGGCGCGCCGTTAATTATACAGTGGCGCCACGGTATGCAAGCTGGAATGATATTCTGAATAATTCGTTCGCACTTCCGCGCCTACAACTTAGAGTAAACCGTCTGAATCCGTTCATAGAGTTTTACCTGGTCTGCCGTGCATTATTCATCAGGCTGAATATTTAAATCACAGACTGGAAAAAGAGAGTTGCCGACGAAACTCGGTTTAACACGGACGACGATACAACGGCTGCCTTCGAACATTTACTTATTTAAAGGGTGCGATGCTGTCTAGGCGGCGACTAGAACGGCCTATCTGCATTATAGACAAAAAGCTTTAAGACTCAAACGTTACGTCCTCCAGTTACATCCTCGCGAAACCACCTTGCTGCAGCGTTACTGCCTAGTAAACGCTGCGCTCGATGCACCGGAAACGGTGCTTTTATCGCTGCAAATTTCAATGCATCTTGCGGTCCAAAGTGTGCCCTTTTCATTTTATTTCGGAACTTGGTGCAACGTTCTAGAATTTGATTATATTCTCTCTACGTAAACGTACACAACATCATTAATCTGCTTAAAATAATGCATGTCGGTAGAACGAGTGCTACCGATGCAAGATTTGAGCTGATGTCGAATATGCCTCCGTACTGAATCGGAACGAACTAATTCGGCGCAGTACAATTGTACAGGATGTTCAAAAATTATTGTACAAGCGGGAAATGAGGGATTCCTGAGGTCATTTGAAGTGACTTTTTCCTTAGCGAAAATGCAATCCGCGGCTTTGTTTACGAGTTATTAACGAGAAACAGTAACCAATGAGAAGCAAAAACAGGTGGCGCGAAGCGGCTAAGTCAATAAGCGGTCAAAGCCCAGTTCCGCTCAGCCGCTTCGCGCCAGCTAATCTCGCTTCTCATTGGTCACTGTTTTTCGTTAATAACTCGTAAACGAAGCCGTGCATTGCATTTTCGCGAACGAAAAAGTTACTTCAAATGTCCTCAAGAACCCCTCATTTCCCGCTTGTATAATAATTTTGAGACACCCTGTATATCTGAATTCGCTATTTTCCAAGCATGTTTCACGTACATATAGCACGCTCGATCCAAGACGACCTATATAATACAATATGTGCAACATTACAATTTAGTGTCAAGATCTATATGCATTTCATCTAGCACATCTAGGTTTCCAAGTAATCGTTCTGTTATCCGAACGTTCATATTCTTACAATCAGTTCGAATGACCAAGGCTCTACCGTATCATATACTATGAATATTGTAGAAGATGCACTTGATACTTCAGGTTAAGCGAGCATCGATTAAGCGGTATTCACATTTTCTCAGGTATTAATTTCGAATCAATTATCATACATCCATGAGCTATCTTCAAGAGTCAACGAATTATTGAGTAACCAAAGAGATCTAACATCCAGATTGTCTTTCAAGGCTACTGAAGATCGATCCAAGGTCGTTTGGAAGTGAGACTTTCACCGAAGATCTCTTGACGATGCAAAAGGCCTAAAGTTGTCTTAAAATAGCTTCTGAATATAAAATATCCAAGGATATTCAAGAAAGCTTAGAGAACAGAAAGGACCAGAATTCCAAAGACATTCTAGGAATCTCATCCATATTCCTCAGTCTCTAAAAATAAGTATAGCTATTACTCGAGGACGTAGGCTACCTCTTAGGAACATCCAAGAACAAATAATTCTAAAGATTCTCGATCGTACAAAAGGGCTGGACCACGATATTCAAGTATATTCAAGAAAGCTTAGAGAACAGAGAGGACCAGAATTCCAAAGACATTCTAGGAATCTCATATTCCTCAGTCTCTAAAAATAGGTATAGCTATTACTCGAAAACGTAGGCCACCTCTTAGGAACACCCAAGAACAAATAATTCTAAAGATTCTCGATCGCACAAAAGGGCTGGGCCACGATATCTAAAAAATGTGAGATTCTCGAATTCTAACGAATGCATTGAAAATTGCATTAAGAATAATATAGAATTTTGGAGACTCGTCCAATCCAATTGTCCGCTTCGTTCTCCCCGCGAGTAAAAACCGACGACGAGGTTGTCAGGATGCGACGGAGCTTAGCCGCCAGCATGTCCGCAGCCATACTTTATTCGCAGCCGGACGCGCACGGTCCGGCCCGGCCCGTCTAACTAAATTTAGTCGAAATCGCGAAAGCCCGTGTGCATCGACGGCGTGCGCTCCGCGGAATCGAATTATGAGGGACCGGCCGAGGGCCAACGCCCTTCTCGCCAAGCGAATTTCACTTTCGTCCGTCGAGAGGTACAATAAAACGGACGTTTGATGGACCGAGTGCGGCAAGGGTCGCGGAGGCAGAAAAGTCACACGCACACACACCCGCGCATTCGTACACTCGCTGATCCAGGGAGCACGCTCGTGTGCATTGCGGAGGGAAAATAGAAAAACATAGAGATAAAGGAGAAGGAGACGGAGAAACGTGTTAGTGGCCCCTTTGCTCGGAGGGACAGAGAGGAACCGCAAAGGTGAAGGGATGTTAAGGGACGGGTGGACGCGAGGAAGAGCGGGTATGAAATTACGGGTAGGTAAATGAAACTGTTCCACAGTCTCGTGTATGCAGCTGCCGCCTGGCCGCCTCGTCGTCTCGCACCAACCTAACCCAAAGCTGCAACACTGCAACTCTGCAACACAGCGACCGGCCGAGGGATACTTCTTTCCTTTTTATTTGCCTTCAGCTTTATTTTCACTTTAATTTCTCCCTTTTCGTCGCGGTGCTTGCTAATGGGGATACCGGTGGACAAGGGAGAAGGGTTGCTTGCGCGGAACAGATAGGGAATCCTCTCCTTCCTCTTCCTCTGTCCTCTTCGTCGAGCCACCCCTCAAGCGCTAAATCCTCAACGAAACTGCGATTCTTCTTTCGATGCCGATAAAATTAATTATCCCGTCCGAACCCGCTTCTTCCAAGCCGACTTTTCTCTCCCCAAGACCAGGCGAATTCTCGTCCCGTACCCGGCTGCTATCGTAAATTCTGGATATTAGGATTCGAAAATCTCTCCCCTCGGACCCTGGAGCCCCGAAAGTCGTGCCAAGCAGCCCTTCTTGCATTCTAAACACCCTCCGGCCATTTTCTTCGTAGTCCTGGACCAGTGGCATACGGGCGTGCTTGCCGATGGTTATTGTGAGACGGAAACTGAATTGCGCATAGCATTCTATTAATATGTTTTCACGGTTCTCGCGCGATTAATTCTTGGAATTTTTCCAAATTTCCGGATGGCACTTTTAATGCAAGGGTTCAGCATTTCGTGACAGGTGGGATGAGGATTTTTCTGCAATTTCAACGTTCCGGAAATCTTTGAAATTTCAGTTTGAATGGGACTGTTTATACGGGAGTGAAAATTCTACTTTAATTCAATTTTAGGACCCTTCGCTTTCAGGATAGTGTACTGATATCTCTGAGTAATGATTGGACCGCGCGTGGATTTTCATCGGAATCTCCAGCTTTATGAGAATTTTGTAAAAATTAGGACGCAGTAACGGGTTCTCGTTTCGACGATATTTCACATGATTCTAACAATTTTCTCGTGGATCGGAAAGTTACGTACGTTGTAAATATATAAACGATTAAGACGAACGAGTGCTAAATCCGTCATGTGCTTCTTCTGTGCATTTGTTAGCTCATTCTCCATTCACGATAACTGTCCAATTCAGGAGGGATTCCCATGATCATTAGTGGACTATTAATGCTCGTACAAACATGAAACGAAATCGAGAAGTAATTTGTTTATTTTATCAAGATCTTCATCATATACGAATAGAAATCAAACCTCATGAAAAGCAACCCTATGGATTGTACGTTACTCTTCTACAATAACAGCATCTCGTCTATAAGTCGCACTGCCATTTGTTTTAAATATTCTTTCCAAAAAATTGCATACCATTCCTCCCGAAATCAACAGATATCTCACGCAAGCAAAACCGACCACAGTCTGAATAAAGCGATAGAAACTGTAATCAATCAAGAATGGGATAATTTCAGCCGGTGACCCTTATCAGCGATATTTTATGACATACCGAATCGAGATTCCGTGTCTCGGATACACGATTTAACGCGACAGCGGCGTTCGATTCGTTGCTGCCAGAGTGAGTGAGTGAGTGAGTGAGTGAGAGAGAGAGAGAGAGAGAGAGAGTGCGTGTGTGTGAGAGAGAGTGAGAGAAAGAGAGAGTGAGAGAGAGGGAGTGAGAAAGAGAGAGAGAGAGAAAGGGAGGGAGAGAGAGAAAGAGATTCCGGGTATCGTTCATGTTTCCCGGCAATGCATCCGTGTTTGTCGACCGAGAACCTACAGCGATTTCCACTTACTTATTTTCTGGGACTTCGGGATAAAGACAGAAGGCAGAGCCGCTTCCTTTTTACCTCACGCTCCCGCGGTACTTTCGCTAGTTTCTGCAGGATCTGCTCCGTTCCCTTTGCATTCAGGCTTCCCTGTATCCGGCAGCCAGGATCGCGGAGGGTACGCATCAAGGCGGCGGCGCGCACCACCCCCTGCACCCCTCCATCTCGCTCCCCTATCGCGGGGGTGGAATCGCTCCCCACCGACAAACCGACATCCCTTTCGCACTCGCCGTCTCGACTGCGAAACCTGTCAGTCGAGTCCCGAGGACTCCGCGAATCGCAGCATCATCTGCGAGTCCGCGACTGCTCCCTGCTCTTCATGATCCTCCTCGGAAACCTTCATCGAAAACATTCGCCGCCTCTTCGAATTGTCGAATTTCCAAAAAAACATTCGACACGACGATTCCTTTTCAATCGTTTCCTCTGTCAATCGCCTCCTCGATGACGGAGATACGAATTATATTTCCTCGTTACGAATGAAAAGTTATGCTAATAATGAACGTGCAAACGACCGAGAGCTGAGATCCAGAAGGAGACTGTTTCGGAAACAGTCTCTCGGCTTTTGGTAAAGCGATACGTAAACAGCGCCTCCATATTATTCGCAGTGAGTTTCCCTCGTTCCTTTTTCGATGGCGCTTGATTTTCCAAGCTGTTGACCCTCTACTCCGATGCTGATCTCGAAATCCTCAAGATATCCCTCAAGCGTTTTCTGCCGCGAGATTCCTGATCGATGAAATTAATCGGTATTTCGAGATCATTGAGAGACGATCGGAAGTTTCTATGACAGTTAGCAACTATCGGGGTCTTTGGAGGTTCGAAAACGCCGCGAACCTTGACTTTGCAGGATCGCAAGCGGTATTATTCAAAGTTCCAGAGGAACAAAAGTTCACTGGAACTGCGAGCTACCGGTTGCTATAATACACAAAGCCGCGTGCGCCTGTGTACGGACAGTACAGCAGCACGAAGGTATTTAGAACTCGATGGCGATCGATCGATCGAAAGTGTATGGTGATAAATGTGCCTTGACTCGCGGCCGTCGCACCCAGATGGTGACCTTCAAAGATTTGACCGCGATTTATCGCCGGCAAACGGGAAAGGGAGCTTCGATGCTTTCTCTCAGATGCTGTTTCTTCGGTGCATACCTCGGACTTCAATCGTTCTGTTCGCTTATGTAACCGAGAGGATTGCTGATGGGTACAATGTTGGGTAAGCCATTGTTTTCTCTGATGACTCGCTGTCGAAACGCCATAGTTATGCTACTGTTTGATTTTTTAACCCTTAACGTTACGATTATTTTTTCAATACCGTTGCCCAGCAACTCCGGCACTTGTTTTCGGCAAAGAGCTTGAAAATTGAAACTGTAGCTCTATACAAAAATAGACAACTGCTTATGAATCTTTTTTTTATTTATTTTATAACTACGCTTCACTTTTATGTACATAAAACTTAAACTTTATCCGTTGGATTAGATGTTTTTACTGGAAGCATCCAGAATATTTGGTTAATTTTTATTCGTATATATAAGAAATAATTAAAGTAATCACAATCATTTACAATGTTTTCAGTTGATAATGTATTGAAGTTATCTTTGAATACTTCAAAATCAAATACGTCTTCACTTCCACTTAGCTCTGTATTCTCATCATAACATTTTTCTTTCTCCATATTTTTGTCGACATGAGGATTATTAAAAAATAATTTAATTTCAAAATTAAAGAAGTAGGACTTAGGAACCACGTTACAATGTAGTGCTTGCTTCATAACTAGAGATTATAGGGGAAAAAAACAAATAGCTAGTACGTTATTTGATCCGTATTCATGCTAGTTCTAAATGTCTTCGCAGCGGAGCCAGCGTAACTATGTAACAAACGTTAGATGTCTTTGTAGTGAAGTCAGCGGAGTATTAAGGGTTAATTAGTAACGAAAGTGTTGCAATTTTTTCTGAATCTCTTTCTCAATATTAAATTGAAATGTAAGGTTCAACCTAGCAATCTAATCTGACTGCTTAGTACTCTGAATTACTTATTATGCACGTTAAACGACTTGTTTAATTATTATTAATTGGGTTGAACATGTAAAGCATTTTCACAGTTTTGTTCGTAGTTTCAACATAGAGACAGGGAAGAAACATCGAACCGTAGTTTGTTGTCAAGACCGATTAATTCCGGAAGAAATATTTCATATAGTTATAATTTTGTCATGTTTTTAACAACGAATACGAAATAAGAGCGTGTCACGAAGCGATATACAATAATTTCTCCCAGAAATGCCAAATTTCGAGTTGCTGTGAATTTCCCTGGGCTAGTACCACGCCTATGTAATTTATTGTTACGTCGATGCTAAGGGTCGACGGAGTCGGTCAAGCGTGTGATGCGGCACGCGACGCGAATTCTCGGAAGACAATACAAAATGATCTGTTTAGGTGTGAGTCAGGTAAGAAAAACCGCGGAGCTACAAGGTACGTGACCAATCTCCATCGAATCGTGGTATGTGGCCTCCGAATTGCCTTCCAGTTGTGGCAAACAAATTAGAAATATAAAAGTGAAGTCATCGCTTTTATTCTAGCATTACTATGTATACATATTAATGTATACCGGCATGCTGGCCGTTGCCTTTTCTTGCCGACTGCCTCGAGTTTCTATAAAAACGAGCCGCAAGGCTCGAAGAATCGTGTCTTAGCGCGACTTAGTATTCTCAGATCTGCGTGTTTCGATACCGACTCCAAACATTTCCAGGAGAAATTACTATACTTCCCCCCATTCAGTTTACCTATTGCCGGTCTTGTTTAAAATACGTTCCCGGAGAATCTACTATGTATTTTGAAACGAAAACTTTCGCGACCCTAATTATCAGTTCCAACAGTGAAATCTATAGCGAAGAAAGCATATCGATGCCCAGAGAGAAATATTGTATGAAATAACGCTCGATTAATTTATACATTTCAAGGAAGCTTTTCCGTAATCCAGATTCAAGCTTCTATCGGAACATTCTGTTGACGATAGTTCTGTAGACTCAAAATCGCATGTTGGATCAAAACACAGAAATGTGATTAAACAATAGGATATTGCTGCAAGCCGATCGAAACTCGGCACACGCTTCCGAACGCAAAGGGTGAAGACTTTCCAATAACATGTTTTCCTTCTGTTTTATGCGGTGCGTACGCAGAGACACGGCACGTCATATAATATTGCCTCAATAACGGCGAGCAAGAGAGATGATTTGTGCGGAGCCTGAGGGTTTATTACGTCCCAGTCCACCAATATTGGCCTCTAGTCGATCATACAGCTTCACCGAAGCCAATGAGAGATGAACGGCGCGACGCGGCTAGATTAAAATGCGACCAAAACTTGGTTTATCTAATGATTACATCATCGTTATTATTCTAGCAGTAACTTTTATTTTCACAAAATTTCCGTTAAAATAACACGAACAGATACAATAAAATTTTGTATACGTTCTTGTTATCAAAGCAGCAATTTGTTATAGATTTCTACTTTCTTGGACAATTGTGAATTCATTTATATTTCAGAATGTTACATTTTTGTTCCATTATAACATTTTAGAATGTTATTCAGCGTTTGTTGATTTTACCACCACTCCCCGTATACATTTGTCCTTCATAGTCCACTGTTATTGCAACGACAACTTCTATTTTTATAAGATCATATGATAAATTAATCAAAACACGTACAACAACATGTTCTGTACGCTCTTGTTGAGAAATATAAGAATATACTATCGATTTCTACTTTCTTGGACAATTGTAAATTCATTTATACTCGAGGCATTCGAATATGTACTGAATCAACATGTTATCGAACATCGTATAGTAAGTTTTCGGTATTAGCACACGGATTAAATCCAATGTTACAAAATTTATTAGCCGATTGAGGAAGCTTACACAAGATCATGTTTTTTCGGAGTTCAACTTAGTGAGTTTGGAATTCAAGAAAATTGTACTTGAACAATTTAGAAAATTTTGAATTATAATTAAAATGATACTTATACATTAAAAATGCTTACACATACGCTTACTCTCGTGGATGAATGAAGACAATTGCAAATTAAACAAGTCGTTACGTACCAACAATATTTGAGATGTACTACAAAGTAGTATAGTAGACCGGTATTCGAAACAGATTTGTTGAACAGAGTGCACAAACCAATTGTACGTACAATTAAATTCAAAGGTACGAAGACGAGACCTAAATAGACAATTGTTCGAATCATGGATTGCTAAACAATTAACGCGATAATTGTGTCGATTTGGTAGCGATTCGCTGGGTGCACGGAAACAATCGGCAAGCCACGAGAGCTTGACATTTCCCTCGTTCGCCATTCATTCATGGGTCGACGCGATCTCGTAAATTCGATAAGTTGTGGCACAAGCGGCGCTCCGTAATTCAGTACAAGACTGCTACCAAAAATCAATCGAGACCGTCGGAGGAGGAGGAGTTTCGAACCGTACTGCGTTCAGACCTGGCTGGAGGTGGTTTCCATGGGATGGGTGAACAGCAGAGACTAAGACGAGGAGAGGCAGATGGATAGACAGAATGAGAGAGGGAGAAAGAAGGGGGTAGAAAGGAAGAGAGAGAGAGAGAGAGAGAGAGAGAAGGGGTTGGCTGGAGTGGAGGGAATGTCGAATACTCTCACGATACGTCTCGTCCCTTTCCAACTTGCTGGATTCCCGATAAAGCCGTCGAGCATTTGCTCGAAGCTTGCAGTGTACTCAGCTAGTCCGACTTCCGGAAGTTTCGTCCCTGAAGTTTACCCTTTCGCTCTGAGAAGCACGGAACGTCGGAGGAATCTCGGAGAGGTCAAAGCTGCACGCGAGAGTTTAAGGCTGAATTGGCTAGACCGGATAAAAAGGAAACGAATGGGGATAACGAGGGAGCGAGGATCGTTATCCTGCGAGCGAGATCATCGCGTTTGTCCTAGACCGCCTCCACGATCCTGCTAAGCTGAATACCAAATACTCCGATGCTCGGCTCCCCGCTTGTCAGACGGCTGCCTCCTACTTTTAAACTTCCCCTAACCCAGACTCCATTTTTTATTACCTTCCGGTTTCTTCAATTCGGCCTTCCGAGGTCTCCAATCATTCGTTTACCAATTATCAAATGAAAACCGGAGAACCAATTCAGGGCTCCGAACGCCGAGCATTTAACGAACAGATCGAATCGTGAAAAATATTTACTTCCAGTATCTAATAAACGTTTGGACGCTTCAGGAGCCAATCGGTGTAGATCCACTTTTTTTTTAGAATGAGTTACGCAAACACACCTCACAGAGTCAATATAGTCGATTTCTTCATAATAAACAATGGATAGCAGCGATTATATTGATCACGAAATGACTAAAGAAACTTGTTGAAAAAGACTGATAATACGTTTTTGTTCCTCTTATGATTCAGTTCATTTCAGCGTCATCTTATGATAGAAATTGTGCTTTGAATTATTAGCGACGTTGTTAGTTTCTACGGCTGATTTGCAAAATCCTTATTTATCAGAATTGTAAGATTAATGAACTTAAGGTAAAAGGATTTGTGTTCTAAATGACTGGTGATCTCGAGCGAATTTGAAAAATTTGGATTTTCCGATACATTCCACAGCTGCCTTTAAATAATTGTCCACAGAAGTATATTTACGATCTCAATAGCTTCAGAATATAGACTTTGGTGGGCAGAAGATCGGGGAGACAAGAGAGTTTAATCAATAGCGTAAAATTCAAAATGTCGCAAACAGGTTACGTCCAACGCGCGTTCCATCTTCCCGATATTGATTTCGTTTTCGTAGACACTCCATAAATAAGTTTCTCCGCCTTCCATATCTTGAGGACCAAGCGATAAATCTTCTCAACGCTAGTCCGCACTTACTCTTTCTTCCTTTTCTTGCTGCTCTGTTTCCTAGCCGTTGCTGCTCCAGCCCCCCCCCCCCAAACCCCGACCCCCAGCCCCCAGATCCCGCTTCCGACCGTGTTGCTTTTTACTTGGCGTGAAAACAAAAACTTCCAATCTTCGCGAAAACCGGGTGCCAAAAGTGAACCCGTGGATTCAGCTGAATGCCGTGACCCATATTCCGTACCAGTTCCATTACATCGAAAGAACATGGTCGCGCAGTATCGCCGCGCTGCTTGCTAGTAGAAACTGCTGACAATAATCGGACACGTCATTAGTACGGTACAAGTACGTTCTCCAAATTAAGGTCGTCGGACGTAAAACGATGTGGCTTGCCCTTGAACATGATCGAAATGGGGAACGCATTTCAGTAAAATTGTTGTTCCAGTTTCAAGTAGAAACTGTGAACAGTGGGACAACGATTAATTCTGTCGGATAGTTCAGCTTATTCTTGAAGCTGTACGAATTCTATATAGAAATGAAAATTGCTTGTTATTGTTACTTGCAATTGAACAGGGTTAGAATAAAAAGCATAGTTCAGTAAAATCATCGCTTTATTTCGAGGTAGAAACAGAGGACAATGAACAGACGCGTCATTGGTATAAATGAATCGTCAGGGCTAAATTAATGTTACCTGCCATTGAGAACTGGGTTGAAATAAAGAGCGTATTTCTACAACATCGTTGCCGTACTCCGAAGTAGAAGCAGTAGACGAACAATAGATGGACGAACATTAATTCTACCTAGTACACTTTATTCTTGAAGCTGGACGCACTGAACAAAAGTTGAAATTCTCTTAGAAATAAATGAATGCGACTAGAAGTAAATTAATGATCGCATTGAATTACACAGACTGAATGCATATTCCAGCAAAACTGTCACTCAATTGAAACGTAGAAATAGGGACAATAATTAATTCGTCTTGTTCTTCGAGCCGAACAGAAGCAGATATTCTTTTCGAAAGTAAATTGTTGTCACCAGAATTGCAACTCTATTTCGAAGTAGAAACAGTGGACAATAGCCAGACGATAATTAGAAATTAAAAAAATTTTTAATTTTAAATTAAGGTACAGAGAGGAGAAGTGAATATTCTTTTTAAAAAGAAACCGATGTCTCCAGAGGCGCTTTAATGTTACTTAGAACCGAACAGGGTTAAAATAAATCAATTACACGAGAGTGGCGTTGAGTTTCAATCTTGAGCAGGATTTACGGGTTCACGTTCAAGAAGAACGTGCTGTCACCCCCTTCCACGGAGACTTTATTGTGTAATGTGGTAATCAGTTTACCCGAGATGTGCAATCATTATCCGTTCCCGGCGGAACAGCTTGCCCAGAGATCTTCGACCTTAATCAATATACTGTACTACGACAATATCATTTACGATAAATTGAAGATTATCCCTAACGGTTCAGAGTTTGCTGGAAGTTTACGTCGTGCTAATAAACTTCTCGGTATATCGAACACACTCGGGGCATTTACTGGGGCACTAATCCGACGAGATTTATAGCTTAAAAGGTCGTTAAAAGTTTCGCGGAAATTACAATGCCGTGGCTACGAGCTCTATAATTAGGGAAATCCTTTGATAGTTCGACGAATACCACTCGCCCTTTTATTCGCCGCATCGCAATCGCATTCATCTTCGGAGAATTTCCGCAAAGAATGCTTACGAAATTTGCTGGATCGACTCAAACATTGTCCTCGGACAAATCGAGCCACTGAGATGTGCGAACAGACGTTTCATCAATCTCGCAACTGTTGAAGGGGTTATTGGAAATAAAATGGTGTAGAATGAGACACACGTAAATAACTATTAGGGTGTCCCATAAGTTCTTCCCGCGCCGCGCTATAAATAACTTAAACTGGTTGTGTTTATACATATAAACAGGCAGGCTCATCTCTTGGCTATTTAGAGCATCGATTTCAGTCGTCCCAAAGCTCTTTTAGAGTACGTTTCGTTGATGACAAAGTTCCTTATAAAATTTTTTCTACGCCGTTCAATATGGATAGGTAAAAGAAGCATTTGCGGCATGTTATGATTTATTGCTTTAAAAAGGTGATAGGGTAAAGAACACTGTAAACGAGATTTGTATCGTTTACGGTGATGGTTCTACGACTATTAGGACAGTCCGCAATTGGTTTGAGAGATTTAGAGCTGGCAATTATGATTTGAAAGATGAAGACCGCAGCGGTCGTACAACAAAGACGGATGCGGACCTTATCAAAGATATGCTCGCTGAAAATCCGCGATATAGTGTGCGCGAGATAGCGGATGCCACTAACATACCCAGGACAACGGTACATAAGCATTTAATCAAGATGGGATATGTGAATCGATTCGAAGTTCCATACCGTCAAATTTTCATCACGACAACGCAAAACCACATGTTGCGTTGGTCATAAGACAAAAATTATTGCACTTTGATTGGGACGTTCTACCTCATCCTCCGCACTCTCCAGACATTGCACCATCCGATTATTACTCGTTCTTCTCGTTAAAAAATTCTCTCCGTGAAAAACGGTTTAAATTCGTAAGCGAAATAAAAACGCACCTGGATCAATATATTGCAAATAAGCCTCAACAATCTTGGAAAGACGGCATAATAAGGCTTCCTGAAAGATGGAAGAAGGTAATGGAGCAGAATGATTCATATATAACTCGATAAATCAACCTTAAACAACAAATATCGTGTAATCATTTCGCATCAGAAAAAAGGAAATAACTTATGGGACACCCTAATATATTTAAGAAAGAAGTGGAGGAAATACGGTGAAGAAGCGCACAGTATGAGAGTACGGAAGAACCTGAGAGGCCCGGGCGACAACGCATGTTTTTATACCTGTGTACTCTCCTCAGGTATATGGAAACCCTGCACTTCAGGATGTGGAGGCTTTCCAAGACTCAAGAAATTACTTCTTGCTTCAAGAGTAACATTTTCAAGCTTAAAACTATTCCTGTCGTACTCAATTCGATAACACAAAAGGTGAACAAATTGTTTAGAAGTGTAACAAGTATAAAATTTAACTTGCACTACGTTGGGCTGGTGTACGCATCGATAATCCAGTCTGTAAAAGGTTTAGCAACCAATCGACTCAGGAATCCGCCCTTCCTTGGAGACCATCGTCCGCCTGTAATTACGGTGAAATTACTGCAATGTAATTACAGGATGATGCATAGCTGTGTTTAATAGGCCCCCCGTTAGCCGTTTGATGTAGTCGTGCCATTGGACAGTTCTATCCGGTCTCTTCGAGGCTCAGATCAATGTTCTCTGCTGCGCCTAATCGCGACGACCTCCGTTACAGTTGTATTAGCGTTTCGAATAAGGTACATATGATCACTGAAGACTCACGCTATCGAATTGGAGCAATAACAGCGAAAATCATTACGTTCGATGCGTGCGTCCCTGTATACTCTATCGCTGTCTCGTCCCGTCCCGTCGATTCGTGTCGACGATCGTCATTTAGAACACAATTTCATATTTCATATTTGCGTTTGCAGCATTTTTCGGATATTCAAATATAATATTTAACAGATTAACCGTGGAACAATCGCTCTAAAAAAATTCGATTCGATCAATCTACGTTATTTAGTTATTGTAACCGTATGTGCATAGTTCAAGTTAACATGTTGGTTACTTTTTTCATTATTATATCTTCAGCTGCTTATAAAATACATTTTTAAAGGTAAATAGTTGCAGAATTCTCACTCACCGAATTCAACTTCAGCTTCAAATGCGATTTCGCATGGATTTTGTTTGAGTATTTCTGAAGAAAAGAAATAAAGATACGAATAATTTTCTTCTTTAGTGAGTTGCCGATTGAAACTGCGAACTCGTGCGCAAGCATAAAGCAGTTATGGGATTTTTCACGGGCCTGTTGAGCGAGCTGAATCTTCTGACAGTGATTACAGCAGCCTGCAAATAGGTCGTTTAAGAAGAAAAGTTCACGCCAGTTAGTAGCATTTATGCGAACACGTCACCGCGAACCGCAATATCCATCTTCACTTCCGGAACGATGTTGGATACGTTAGGATGATGGACGGTCGTTTACATCCACTGCGCGCTGCCATTAATGCAGAGCGTGGTCTTCCGCTTGCTTCACAGCGACAGTCTCTAAGTGACAAAAGTACACCGGTTATAAAAAGCGAGGCGTGAGGACTTCGAAACTGCCAAATCGATGGTTATATATAAAAGCATCATGAAAATAGGCATTCGTGCGAAACGATCCGGATCTTAACATTTGCCCATGCTCATATTATGCAGCTCGTTACTTTCAAAGTGAAAGTGTTACTAAAATACAAAAATGATTTAATCATTTTATTCAAAGATCGTAAGACAGCTGGGGAAAAATATTTCATAACGAGGAAAAATATTTCGAACCTTAATCCCTAATAGGTAAATGCATCAAAGAAAAATTAGATTGTGAAACCTCTGCACAAACATATAATCATTTGATAGCCGTTTTTGTTATTACGATATTTTCGTTCCCAAAGAAGTAATTTCAGAATTTAATTGTTCACATTTCCATTTTACCGATGGACATTGAAAACACTTTGATTATACATTTTGAGCGTTCATTTGAGCAGAGAAATTTTTTGAAATTGACTGGAAGGCTGTTAACAAAATAATTATATTTTCAATGCGTGTCAAAGACATTGCATATCCGTCAGTGACACGCGACACCTGCTATAGCATTAAAGTTACAGCACAAATGTATGATAAAGGAATATTGAAAATAATACGATGAAAGGACTGTTTATGGAAAAGTCCGGTTTTGTGCGTTTCGAACGGCGAGCACTCTTTTTGCATTCCCCTTTGCCTGTTATATTTGTGCTTTGATACTGCCACGTCGAGGAACGCTTTGACACTCACATTTTCAATCAAAATGACTATTTTTAGCAAGCTTAATTAACACGGCATTTCCATTTGAATTTCTAAAAAGTCCTGCTCTTTCATCGTGTTTTCATAATAGAGTGAAAGTGGTTTATGGAAATTGCTTGGCAATCCGATGCAGAGGAAAAACACGATTAACAATGTACTAGTCGACATGCATTTCATTAATTTTATAATTTTCATTAAATTCACGTCACACAGTTTGAAAAACGTGCAAGTTTTTGACAGATTGGATATACGAAAATTCGAACAGACACCATGAAATTTCACTGGAAACGTCGTTGAACGTGAGAGAACCGAAATTAATCGTTCCGCGGATTTGTCCCGGTGACAATACTGATCGGAAGGAAAGGAGGGGGAGTCAATCAATCGGTAATTAGTAGCCGATGGACAGGGCATAACTTTATCAGGTGCTGAAATGCGCACAATGTCCTCGTGCCATCGTCTGGGATTCAAAATGGATGCACGCGCCACACGTGCCGGCAATTAATAATCGATTCTAGCAGGAAACGACGCTGATTGAACGTGTCCGTGCCTGACAGCCTCTTTGTTGCTTATTCAACCACGCGTAGAACTTTCCCTTGCAACATGACAAATTTGTCTCGTTTCCGAGAACGTGCATTTTTACACGCGATTGTCAACATCTAGACGAGCATAATTGTCATTCCGAAATACGCATGTTCAATTCATGTTCGTTAATTTTTCTAGAATAATTCAAAAAATGAGGCAATGGTACGGGCGATCAGCCCGTTTCGACAGAAATCAAATTACCGGCACTGTGGAAAGAATTTAGCTAATTCCCATTAGTTAACTTGTGCATTCACTTTTTCAGATTCAACTCGGCAACCGCAAAAATTTTGACACACTCATTTATTTAACGAAATAAAAGCTGAAAAATTCAGATGTTTCATGCCAAGTACATTTTTAGTTTTCTTGCACTTTGCACATGCAAATCAAATTCGGTATAGAGTAAATCCTTCCTAGAAAGCCAGAAGCTCGGAATTGAAAACGGTAATTTTTAAACACCTCGTGAGAGACAGAGAGCGAGATTGAATGAAACTCGGGGCAGTCGGCAAAAAAGGGCAGCGGTCAGCATGGCGGTGTACATTAATATGAACACACGGTAATGCTAGAATAAAAACGATGACTTCACTTTTCTATTTCTAATTTTTTTGCCACGATTGGAAGGCAATTTGGAGGCCGCATGCCACTATTCGAAGGCAATTCGGAGGCCCCATGCCACGATTCTACGGAGATTGGTCACATACCTTGTAGCTCCGCGATTTTTCTTATCTGACTCACACCCAAACAAACCATTTTGTGTTGTCTTCCTTAAATTTGCGTCGCGTGCCGCATCACTCGCTTGACCGACTCCGTCGAACTTTAGCATCGACGTAGTAATTAATTACATAGGTGCGGGACTAGCACAAGGAAATTCACAGCAACCCGAAATTTGGCATTCTAAGGAGAATTTATTGTATCCGCTACATTACATCAAAAATTCATTTCGAAATTTCGGTATACAATTACAATTCGTATTTCTAAAAGACACAATGCTCGAAGATCCAAAATGTCAGTTTTCACACTCGACTAGACGGACACAAAATTATTAAAATTGTAAAAAAAGATTTTGCTAATCTTCTTAAGTTAACTTTTCCAATGAATCATCTGAAAATTCGTTCGAACAGCTGTAAAATTCAAGAAATTGTGATAAGAATTTCGCTAAATTTTCAAAATCAACTTTCCCACGAAAGGAAGTAATACAAGTCGATCGTTTAACTGGAAATGAGATTACAAACATTGCGAATGCGACTCTGATGATGATCCGAAATCGATGTTTCCAATAGCTTTGCTAGAGTCGTTCGGTGTTTTGGATGGCGCACCGATTTTGATTAGGCGTCTCACGGTTTCCGCGGAAATTGTGAAATGAAATGTTGGACGGTGACGTCCCGAAGAACGAGTATGAAATGTAGCACACATGTCCGCTCAAAATGTGCACGCTAACATGCACGGTTCCGTCATTTGGGACGCGTTCACACGCACGTCACAACAGGTAAGCTGATTTACAGAGAATAACGCGGTGGTCAGCGTGCAAGTTATCATACCACGAATTTCTCCCATCGCATCATTCGCAACAACAGCCTGTGGCAGTTCCAAGTAGGATAATAGTCTATGGGAAATTGAACGACCGTGATAATTGTGCATGCACTAAACGCGATCATCGTTCGAAATTCAGAAATCGATTCAGCTGATATTACTGTAGTTACGTCAATTTGTTCGACGACGGACCAAAGGTCGGCTGAAAAAAGTTTGCGAACGTAAATTCAGTTCTTTCATATTGTTCGACATTACGTTTAAATGGTAATTAGAATATGCCAAAGCATTCGAATTTAGCTGTAGCACTAAAAACGACTAATTTGTATTGTCCTTTAAAAATAAGATCTCATTTACCGTGATATTGAACAATGTTTATTACAAAATAATTAAATGAATATGTATGTTCATTAATTGCTCATGAAAACATGCTCACAACCTTAATTAGAAATTCTGAAATGCTTAATTATGGGAAGTTTGGTTAAAATTGTTAGAACAAACTATTAATTAATTAACTAACAAACTATTTCCTGATAAGCTCTAGGTTTTCCGAGAACTGTATAGGCAATTGAAAGGTTTTGTGTACGTAGACGCGGTGAAAAGCGATCTGCAATTTTTTGAAAATTGAAGCGGAAGTTGATGGTATTTTGAATACACGCGAACGATCATTAATTACATTGTTTACCGGTTTCCTTGTTTCTTGGTTAACGTGGAACGAAGCGAACCGAAAACGTGCTCCACTTCCTGTCAGCGAATCTCAGCGACGGAGTTCTATATGCATGTGCACGAGTGTTCATAAAACCGCTGTCAGTTATCGTTAGGGAGGAACCACAGCCAATATTGCGACTCCATTGTTGGCTCGTTAAGGCAATTGTTTATTATATTAGTGGAGCTGCGCGCCATGATTTGAGCCCTGCCTCGCTCCCCATACGTCTTATCTCGGCGACGTGTTTCTTCCTTGCAAGATAAGATTTAATGAGACACGGACGTCGCTGCGATGACTGATGATTACTCTGTTGATTGACTTAAACCATCAAACCCTCGTCTAATTTTCATTGTCTTCGCTTGAAAAACTCGCTACTTGTGACGGCAAACACGCGTAATTGAATCTGAGTACAAAATCATTCCCCCCGTTGGTCTCGTAATTAATGTCCGCGCTGGGACTGTCTAACTAGACTCTATTACATAAGGCTTCGATAATTTCTATTCAAACACATTTGAGATGTATATCTGATTATTGTATTCTCGTGGATAGGAGATCTCAGATTATAATAATATAGATAGAACGTAGTATTGAAAACGTTCTCCTCCGATGAAGGATTTTCTCGTCAGCAAGTGACGCCATCTTTCTCGTTCGTTTTTTCACTTACCATGCTTCTTTCTATTCAGCAACAGAACCAAATTCAAGTATTATAACGATATCTATGGAACAAATTCTCAACAATTATTATAACGTCCAGATCTTCCGTAAACTATGTTGAACAATTACGATGGAAAATTCACTTCACCGTGCTTTTTCACTGCAAAATGGCAGCGCTAAATTAGAACATAATAATGACATTCTATTGAACAAGATCTCGAGCAGTTTTGAAAGAAAGGAGAATTTGTTTTATCAGACAAATGCACGGAACGACCGATACGAATGTATTTACAATTATCGGATCTCCAGGTATCGATATTAATTTTTCGTGACGCGCGTTGCCCGCGACAGCAATAAAAATTAGCGTTCGTGACAAGTGCGGGATAACAATGGCGACGCATTTATTGTCTGCTTCGAGCGTCGCGCTCCCCGAAATTTCAATTCAATTAGCAGGCATCTCACGATCAACTTCGCAAATTACGACCGACTTCCACGAACAGACCGCAACCGGCTGACTAAGAGGGCAGTTTGTCACTTCTTTCATGAATCATACTCCATCCGGTCCTTCGAAACCGAGTCCAATTAGTATGCCTCGATAGCCATCGATTCCGTGGAAACAGTCGTAGCTGCAACGACTGAAACGCGTGTGGGCGATCTCCGTGGCCGTAGGTGCGTCCGTTGCGGTCGTTGCAGTCGTTGCAGTCGTTGCAACGTGTGCCTCTAGCGATCGCTAGATCCCACATGCGACGGAGAGGAAGAAATTCTGGTATCGTGGAATTAACTTAGCCGCGACGAAACGACTCGCTTTATTCACGCATCATTCTAACGCGCGCGCGGCCGGGCTAGCGTGCGCGTAGGCGTGGCCGTGGCCGTGTTCAGGAACGTTTTCTCATTGAACGTTACGCACATGATAATGAAGGTGGGTGAGCCATCTCGTTTCTCTCGCCGGATGTCACGTGACTCGCGACCCGGCGCGACTCGCCGAGGCCGCACACATCGTTCCCTCTACAAACACCGTCTCACGAAATGCTCGCCGCTGGATAAATCATGCTTCACTCTGTTGGAATACCCGGCAGTCAATTAAAATAGTTCAAGTTAAATCTTATCTTCCGGGCATTGTGAAATGAGCTTTGAACTTCACGTGTTTATGGTGTTTTTGATCGTCTGCAACTCTGTCTAAACGAATGGCTAAAATTGGTTACACGAGAATTTGGTCTTCTTCGACATTATAACACAAGCTTTACTCTTTTTTAAATTTTATTTTCTATCAATTAGTTCGTCAAAATTTGTATTAGCACAAAGATCAGCACGCTGGCTAGTTGAAGCATTTTTTGATATCCAAGACTTTATATTCCATAAGACTTTCTAGACTTTCTTGATTTTCTAGGAAAAAATTATTCTTCCCAGTTCCAATTACCCTAAATACCTCCATGAATTGAGGATCTTTCAGGAAAAGACCAACGGCTGCAAAAATATCTGCGATCGAGTATTCCAAATTAGGGTACCGCTACCGTTACATAATCTAATTTAAAAGATTGAACGAATACTTGATTGAGAATGAAAATTTTCCTCCACAAAGACTAAAGATGCGAATAAATATTCTCCAGATATTTCGTGTGCGTTAATGATAGATTGGTATATTTCAATCGCGGGGAACATTAACGTTGGAAAATTGAAATTGCGTCTGGTCGTTGTAAAAAGTTGATTGCCGAAGCGATCTCGGACGAGGTTAATCCATGGAAAACGCGGCAAAAGGAAACACCGAGGTTGGCATAACGCCGCGTGTTGTGTTGCCTCGTGATCCGGGTATAGTTTCACAGGACTCTCGGGTGAACCGCAAAAGTGATGCGAAAGCGAAAAATAAATCCGTGCCGTGCATGTCATTCCGCGCGCAATTTTAAACGTTCGCAACACTGACACGAAAACTGCTCCACTTGATCCACGGAAAAACATGACCGTCTAGAAAAGTGTTTGTTCGGTCCGCGAGCTCTCTGCTGTTCGCGGCTACGCGATCCGTCTGTTTGTAACAATTCCTTTGACTGGGTCAAACGGTTTATAAACGACGATTAAACGTGTTCCGTCACGAACCAACCACGAAATGGAGATATCCCTGCGAATTTTTATCGGAACGTTTGATACGCGTATCTTCTATGTTCCCGATTTTTCTTGCGGAAGTGTTTATTTCAGATTATCTCTATCTCAGATTAGTGATTTATTTGGATTCTCAAGTTAGTGAATTTTCACACAAACTTTACTACTATTTATCCATTACTTACGATTTTACAGTGGCTATTATTGTTACTTTAACTTTCCAATTTCAGTAGCAAGATACGATCATTTTGGTTCCCAATACTTTCGTTTGTGTATTGGTAAACTTGCATAAGGAAAATGTTGGTCATTTATTTAATTGCACAACACTGTTGGAAAATTAAATGTGGAAATTTTATTACCGTTCTACAAAAACGTATCTCATCGTCGGTGTTCCTCAATGATTTGTGCAACGAGCTACATTAATTTCGGTTCTTGCCTCAGTTTATATGTTAGTAAATATATGCACGGAGAGTTTGCTTATTTACTAAATTGTATTCATAAGAGACAAAATGTGCAAATTTTATAACGATTTTAATCAATAGATTGCGAATCTTTGCGCCGAATAGAATTTGTTTGCATCGACGGAATGAAAATTATGCAGTATGAAATTTCAATCATTAATTTTTGTCTCGCATGTGCCATAAAATTTGAAATACAATTTCACTGGTAAATACAAAAGGAAGAAATATTTATTGCAACGTTTCATTTTATTTATAATAATGTGGATCGTTTGGTCATGATTATTCGAATACAGGGGATAATCCGTCGGCTAAAAATTCAGATAGACTTTGCGGAGCGCAAACCGGCAACGCGGGTATTATTGTGTAGCCATAGCGGAATAAACACGAGCTAAAGTGATTGAGACCGTCCGGATAGAGATAGAGGATCTCAAAAGGCTAATAGGAAAGTTGTGTTGCTGAAACGATGGCACGGCAAAGTACCGATTATCGGAAGCAGCTTATCCGAAATTTCCATTATACGAAAATCTGTTTATGCGTGTAGAAGGACACTTCGGAATTATCTGACTAGCACGTCGATGTAGGAGATTCTCGTTTAACACGGTCATCGAGGTAACGGTGATGCGAGGTAAATTTATCGAGAATTCACAAACTCGCGTTTAATTTACGAAAGAAAATCGTTTCACCGAGAACACAAAATAATAAAAGAGCTGAAAACTAAATTACACTGTATTGCATTTCGTTAAGAGAATAAATTCGACACGTTCTAATCCTTTGGATTCGAATGGCAATTATGAGATGCTAATCGAATTATCATACCGCGATCCCGAACAATTTTGTTGGGAATAAAGAATTATTCGAATAAATAGATAGCTTAATTTGTTACGAAAAATGAATAATCGTGTTTCGTATAAGATATTCGACTAAAACGAATTCATTCGGATAATTATCTTCGATAAACATTTATTCAAATTAATTCGAATAATGGCGAACTGTGGCCTAGGCTGTCGCCAAACAGAATATTAAATCTGCTAGCGGTGAAAGCGAAATTGATATTGTATCGATGAAGCTCCGGGGCAGGCTGGAAGTATCGGACCAGGAACAAAACAATCATCAATAATCGAAAGTGTAATTTGAACAGGTGGACGCCCGAGGAAATAAAGTTTTCCAGGCGCGGTAGCAATGCTGGTAGATTTGTCTGTTGCGCCGGAAACGAGGCATTCTTCTGGAAAAGAGGCACGCGCGGAACCGTCGTGTAATTTGCAAAAATGCCGGAAGAGGAATGGAAAGTTGAAAAAGAATCTATAGTCGTTGGAAAGAAAATCCAACGGTCGCGAACGTGGCCGGCTGACACGGGAGCGTAGCTGGAAAGACGATTTTACGAGGTTTTTACGGTTCATTCCGCGCGAGGTATGTGTCCGCTATCACGAAATGATCTTTGTTCACATTCACGCGGACCGCAACCGTCGTTGGAACGGTAGCAACAGAATTCTCTGGAATTTCTTCGCCTACGCTTTTCCACCAGCAGGAAGATAACACAAGGAGAGCGGTTCGACCGCAGCGTTGGGGGATTGTATAATCTCGCGCGATTCGATAGTCGCATAAATGGGCCACCACCACCGGCACCGGGTCTAATTGTCCGGCCGATTCACGACTTCGTCCCGCTTTTCCCGCAGTCGCAAAATAAAAACTTAGCTTCTTTCCCGTCTCTCGAAAAATCGTTCCTCGATTTCATTGAATCGTTCTTCGATTTCAATTCGATTGTCCGAGAATAGTAATACGCATAGGTGATATTTCAATCGTTTTGACGACGATAGGAAAGGTGAAAATCATTGCATCGCCATTAATTACGAAAGAATTGGATGCTCGACATTCAATTCAGAATATTTTCACGAAGAAGACTGTGTCAGTATTATCGAAGTGTCCCTTTGCGTACAACTGTAGTGCGCAAACTAGAACGTAGACCAACAAAG
Organism: Megalopta genalis; assembly: GCF_051020955.1. Lineage (NCBI taxonomy): Eukaryota > Metazoa > Arthropoda > Insecta > Hymenoptera > Halictidae > Megalopta > Megalopta genalis. The sequence goes on along the minus strand of NC_135018.1, from coordinate 9,784,867 downwards.
GTAACTGCGAACAAAGGAAGCATCGTATTCGAAGAGTTTCAGGACCGAGGAAAAATATAATATACAAATATTTGTATCTTCTCATATGATACAGAATGGCAAATAAAGTTTGTTTGGAATAGTAATTACATATGAATATTACGTAGTTTAGTATTTGATAATGCAGTTTCCATATGTCACTACTTTTATATTTCAAGGAACGTTCATTTGTCAAATTCTGTACTACATGGGAAGATACAAACTATTTCAAAAATCTATGTTTCCCCGGCCAGCTGGTAGAAATGAAGTGAAATTGCGACACGAGGGATTGATTGGAATTCCGTGGGGCAATATTCATCGTGAAAGGTATCACGGTAGAGCCGCAAAAAATGTGGCTCGTCTCACGAGTTTGTCAGAAAATCTCTTGGCAATAGCCGCCCCTCCGGCAATTATTATTCCGCGTGGCTCGCGCGATCGGACTGCGACGACTTTACGATTCGGTGATGAGACCTGGAAGCCACAAATTCACAAATATTTAGAAGCGTGCCGGTGGTCCGCTTAACAAATACGACACGCGCCTTATCGGGGTCGCGCGATGCTGCTTCTAAACAACTGCGGGGCACGCGACGAGATATTAACCCCTAGGCTACTGTGGACGCCCATAGGCGCTTAGGAATTTTGCGTTTGTGACACTCAGAGCACCTATAGGCGTTCGATGCAGTTTTGTTTTCTGACACGGAGGGCGCCTATGGACGCCCAGAAAATTTTATCGATATTTATTTCGATAAATCTTATCTCAGTTAGACGAGAAACAAGTTTTACATTAATATTAAATTTGTAACATTTATAGTAATTCGATTCAGAGAAATAAATAATATTGTTTCAATGTAGTGAAATTTAGTTTTTGAAATATTAAAATATGTTTTCACAAAAATGCGTCCCTATCCAAAAGTTCGTTCAATGTTAGTTCAATTTCTGCCGTATGGTACGGCCGACGCGTCTCAAAGTCTGCCGTAGTCAAGGGGTTAAAGAAACTCGCGACATCCTGTCTCCTGCATGCTTACGTTTCTCGAGCTTACGTTCTCCAAGACGAGCACAATCATTACCGCCGTTCAGATATCTGAAACTGAAATCCGTTTCATAAAAACTCCGGGCCATGAAGTAATTTCCACAGATATATAATCTACTCGGATTCCCGTTAATTGATCAACGGATGGAAACATCGGTAAAGCGAAATGAATGTTGCGGCTTGAATGGCGCCATTGAAAATTGAAATCACCGGAATCGCCGCTATTAATTTAATCTGAATTGTAACTGCGCGCGGCGGCTAGAAGGCCACGTTATTGTCGTTATTAATTTCACAGTGTATTAATCGTTTTCGACACATTCAATCTGCAATTCTAAGCTAATGCGCTGAGAGAGATCCGCGCGGGTTATTATCGGAAACAAAATGGAAACGATAGAGAGGGGCGACGTTATTAAAATGTCGTCGTAAAACCGCAACTTTTATGCGAGGATTGAACAGACCAGGAAAATATTCAAATGTTTTCGGCGTGTAGTCGTGCGACTCGTTAAAGAGCTTACAAATTCCACGGTCCGTCGCGAACAAAGACGAGAACCGACCGCCTTCGCAAACGAATTTATTTTCATTCGTTCCGGCGCGAAGCATTGCTTGCTTCCAAATCGCGAAGGATGTTACAAAGTTCTTTTATCTTCGGCCGTATTAATCGACCTGGCACTCCGAGATGTAGCGGAATAGAATGGAATGGAACGGACGAGCAAAGGCGAACCATTATCCTAATTGGCCGACAAACAACTTCCGATAACCGCCAGACCATTGTTCCTTGAATCCTTCCACGTTGGCCAAAGAGCGGCGCGGCTTTTTCGAGCGACGAAGACAAATAAAATAAAACATCCCGGGAAAACAGCGGAACTAAGAAAGTCTAAGATAAAAGGCAAAAGCTCTGGAACCGGCTCCAGGTTCAGCATCGTTCTCTTTTACCTTCTGCACCCTTTGCTGGCCTCTCGGGATACAAACAATTGTAATTTCGCACAGATTCCATGGCTTGATGAGAAATCGCCCGCAAACATTCGATACCATCGCGTCGCATCGTTTTGGCCGATCGAAGCTTGCATTCTACGCTTGCTCATGATCTCCTCGCTGTTTCGGACACGTAGATAATGAGTTTCATGTTTCCGATGACATCGCAGGATTTTAAACATTTAGAAACCTGTGAAATTCTGCGAAATCGGCGTTTTGTTTGCATTCTTTCAGACGTCGAAACTATTTTTTCCTGTGTGAACCACTGTACTATATTTATATATAGTACAGTGGTTCCTAACAGAATCTCATTAATTCTCTTTACTATTAATGATGTGAGTGAACGAGTGATTTAGAAACAAATAATATCTCTTTCTCGACAACTGTCAGAGAACAACTTCAAAAGGTCCCATAACTATAGTAATTGATTGAACAACCAAGGACAGACCTTGCGGCTCGTTCTTATAGTTACCGATTGTCAACAACTATAAAAAAGCAAGACACGGGGCTTGAATAATTGTATCACCTCTTCCCAAATTGTCCATTTTTGTGCACAATCTGAGCGTTAATTAGGGAGAATTTACTGTACTTTCTTCTATGATTTCTTCTATGACTTCGTTCATCATAAGTCAATCTTCCATTGCAGCGACTTTAAATTAGTATTAAATATAATTTCAATGGTATATAGTTAAAAATCAATTAATCAATTTTTAAGAGAATTTATTCAGCGTACCAAATGTTGATTAGGATCTGCAAAGTGCAAGGAGACCGAGAGAGTATCCAGTATCGTACATGTTAACTTTTCAAAATTTCCTAGTTATAAGAAAATTTGTTCAAAGCAACGGAGCATCTGAAGAACTAATAGGGCGAGGAGTTGAGGAAAGATTATGCACGTGATTACCTACAATAGATACCTACTTTTGCTACGACACTTGGGCAGTGTAAAAATGCAAACGATAGCTTTCCAGACGAATCGATCGTCTCGGAATCGATTGAAAGGTTCGTTAACGCTGACAGACGTGGGAGTACGTAACGGTGCTCAAAAATTCGTGCTGCAGAAGTAATGCAGGTCCGAGTTCCGAGGTCCGACTCTCGAAGGAAGATTTCTTTCCACCCTTTGAAAAATTCATCGGTCCGGGGCATCAACGCTCGGAAGAAGGGGGAGGAAGGAACATTAGGAGGAAGATAAACACACGGGGCTGGCGCGCCTTGGCGGCCATCCTTTGAACTTGACAAATCGCGGAGGAAAGGTCACCGTCGCGTCGAGGAGAAAAAAGGGTAAACGAATCCTTGGTCCTTGGTCCTTGCCTTGAACCCTCCGCGCGAACCATTATACGAAGACGGCCGCGCCTTCGGTAATGGCTTCTTATGATTTAGCGAGAGTGTTTTCTTAGTTTTCGCGAAAGTGGCGCTTGCGTAATCGTTTGTCAAGGCAGCCGACGAAATAATAGCCGAGCAACGCCTCCCTCTTGGTTTCACGTGTTTCCATGGCCCCCTCCTCCTGTCTAGTACGTAGCTGCGTTCCGTAAAATCCTGCCGCGATATTTTATCATCATCGCTATTAAAGGCCATTCCGTAGATGAAGAGTAACGACGCGTCCTTCGCACGAGCTCGGCCACCATGCTCGCGGAGCCCCTTTTCGAACGCGAAGGATCCGCCCCCTGCGTCCTTCGAGCACCACCCTGATCCTGCGTTTTTTCTTTCGAGACGAGCCCCATTAACGCCCCATCCTCTTCGCTGACTCGAAAAGCTGTCCAAATATACATTTTTGGAGGATCCGTCTGTTTACAAACACACTTTACTTTAATTAAAATGTCAAAAGATTGCAAGGTTTATCGTAACGCTTGTTCACCGTTAGTCTCTTTGAATCTGTCCCATCCTTTCCATCAGATTATATGACTGTTTGCAGTTTGCGAATTTTTATTTGAAAGGAGGATTATCAACAATATATAAAACAATTTCCATGATAGGAATATTTCATTCGTTATTTTCGTGTGAAAACAGGATTATCAATAATATATATAACAATTTCTTTGCTATGCATATTTCATTCGTTAAGTAAATGCTTCCAAATATGTCATTCTATTATTCACGCTAGAAACATAAGAATATTTCTCTATTAACGAAGTTTTATCCTTAAAAAAAAAAGGTAGAGTTTTAGTCTTTCTACGAACGTTATTAGATTCATCTCAATGTTAATGACATAATATCTGTCTACTAGCAGTGTTCAATACAGGAAACAAATCGAGTACGAATCTTTCTATCATTATTACCCAATTCATCCCATCAGAAATAAAGTGACATTCTACAAAAAATATTAAATCTGCGAGATAAATATCGCGAGTCTTTTTAAGAATATTTTTTTTTTTTGTTCAATTATTTCTAATAATGTTTTCGCATTTGAAATATTTCATTTACAAAATAAATAGAGCTTGAATCGCTCTACAACTATTATTCTATTCTTCTGAATAAGAAGAAAATAATATTTTCCTGTTACGAAGATTTCACCTATAGACTGAATACACATATTGGTGGTCACAAGATCTGGATCCTCAAGAAATGATCTTTGTTCTGTCGGAGGATGTATGATGTTGCAAAGAAAACAGGAAGCCTATTAAATTAATCAAAACATGCCCCACCAAATTTCCAAAGATTTAGAAAAAACGAAAACGTTTGAATATTATCAACTAATTTTGGAAATCTACAATTCTCAGCGATATTATCGCTACTAAATCATTTCTGAACGTCGACTAAATATTAACGCAACTAGCGTTATCAAAGTGTAAACAAGTAACATATCAAAAACTGCCTGATCTCTCTCTCTCTCTCTCTCTCTCTCTCTCTCTCAATCGAATAAAAATCAAAATAATCTCGAATAGAGAGAGATTTGGAAATATCTGGAAGAGAGAAAGATTCTATTAAGATTCTATTAACGTAGCTTATAGACTAACCTGATAAAGCAACTTGCCCATGCGACCCTGGGCTACAATTCGCAAACAAAACGTTCAATTGTCTTGAATTTCTACCGCAGCTTTATGCAGAGACATTCTCTTCTTCCGGAGAATAATGGCCGGTCGCAATGCAGATGTAGATAAGGCTCGAATGCCGTTTATTGGCGAGATTGTTAACGCGAGAGGCGGCAATAAATCATGGCCGGGCGTATACTTTCGAGCAGCCGGTGTATCTGGTGGACAGATCGGTTCGGAGACTCGCGTGATCATTGTTCAGGATTTTTTCGGTGATTAGAGCGGGGACGGAAGCGAACGTATCGATGGACTGGGACACGGGCCGATGGGAGACAGTAATTAAGGATCACTATGCCGTGACAATTGGCGTTGCCTCGGCTCGCCTCGTCTCGCCGTGCCTCGCCGTGCCTCGCCGTGCCTCGCCATGCCTCGCCCTGCCTCGCCGTGCCTCGCAGGTCCGAGAGTTGCGTGACACGTTGTTGCGTGACTCGGTGCGAATATCAAGCTGACCAAGTGGATACGAGACCACGACCCCGTCATTATCAGTGAATCGTGTTAAACTGGCATAAACCACGTACCAAAGACTCGAAGGCGCTAACTGGACGTGAAATCTGTTCCTTCCTTTCGAACCGAAACGCAATCTTTCCCCCGTAAGCACCGTTATCTATTCGGTTGAGTAATAAGTTTGTTTAACGCCAACTCTTATTACCATTGTACTATGAATAGTTAACGCTCCCGACCCGGGGATCATTCTTTTTATGTCTCTGTCGCTTGCGCGTTAACCATGTCTAGCTCCCATGTGCCTTGTGCTTGTACACGGTTCACGTCTCCCGTATCAATTGTATACCTGTCCGAGAGGCTTATGGTCCAATCTGTGCTTTCCGAAAATTTTTGAATGGCCACTGCAGAACTTCTCTACGAAACTAAACTATCGCTATCGTTAAACTTTTAGCTCCTACAACTTCCTACAAACGAATCATAGACTGTTCTGTCCGTGGTCATTTTGAAGAATAGACTCTACTTTCACGCGCTCGGTATAGAAAATGTATTGAGATCTTTTTCCACGGAGTTACAGGACTTCAAGTATCGATATTAAATCGGTAATAATAGAGTATAATAGTATTAAATGGTGAACACAAATACAGCTTCATGGCGCAGGTTACAACAAAAACAAGGAATGGAGAAGATACGATATCCAATTCGTTTTCAGTTCCACGGCTGCGTTGTTTATTGACACAGCCATGTTAACAGTTTTGAAATAAAATCCCTGCACACAGTGCAGTTATCGAGGAACAAGCTGCAGGTCAATGTACACCGATAACGGCTCAGTATATTGTTAACCGGTTCACAGAACTTCTCGCTTTATTTTTGTTGGGGTCACTGTCCATGGAAGGAAAGACCGATTCATTTCGCGGTTCGTGATTCATGACTCACTCTCATTGTCTCGATGAGTTTTGGTATTCACTCGACGTATTCCTATTACGAGTACCGTCGAAAAGGTAGACCAAAGCCGCCCAATTTCTTGGTATAGGACATTAACATGCTGCCTCCAGATCGCAGCCAGTTATCAATACCGAATTCCTCATTGTGCTCCGACTACCAAGCCGCATTCCGCTTGTATCTCATCGTCTTCGTTCGGTAACGTACACTTCGTACATCTTATCCCCCCCCCTCCCCCCCGGGCAAGCACCACTTTCATGAATTCTCTACAAGATCACGCTATTCCTGCAGGTTTTACGATTCGTTTTCCTCGAAAACTATGGTCTGTCGAACGACTACGAGCTACGAAACATCAGCTCGGCTCGAGTTGTAATATTCCTTCGTCGGTCGTCTCTTTTCACAGAACCGGGGGGTCGTTCAACGTTCGCGAACCATTCAGCGAATTGTTAAAAAATTACGACCCCGACTAGGAACAAACTGGACTATCGACTATTCTGTTTGGTCAGCGAGTCCTCCTCCGACCTTCGCGAATTTCGATTCAGCGAACTTTGCAGACCTATCGGGCAAAAATATTCCTCTATTGGTTATTCTATTTGTTTAAAGTCAAACAAAAAGAGAAGACCGCTTGATTCGTCGAATAATATTTCAAGCTAAAAATTTCTAGTATAATACTCTCTGTGCAGAGAGTTTCCATCGAATACACAGTAAAGTGATTCGCTTTACTACATTTTTTGAATATTGTAGACTCCTATCCGCCTTCCTTCTTCTAATCTAACGAAATTTTTACAAAATGTAAAAACGATCGTTTCGGTCCAAAATATTTTACAATTATGGATAGCGCATTTATATATATATAAATGTGCTTTTCTAGGCGTTTTCTAGGTTATACAAATATATACCACCTTATTCCGATCTTTCTTCTATCCACCATCTCAAAAGTCGAATGCTTTGCACCGAGGTATACAAATAACACAGAAGATTGTTTATTTCACGTAAATCAAAATTAGTCTCAGGGAAAATATTATAAATAGCTCAAAAATGACATCACGGTCGCGTGACGAGCATTGGCCGTCATATGACGCGAAAGAGTTAGGAGAACGTCACCAGTTTAGAAAGAATCGCTGCGCAGTCAGTCGGTCAAAGAAAATAAGAATGGAGGAAAATGCCGCGGCGAGGCGCCTCGTTTTCACGCGTTCTCGGTCCCGTTCCTGTGTAACAATCGGGCTTCTACTGTACAAGCATTTCGACCGAAAAACGTTTTGCGGAAGATTATCGTCTCTCCTTCGCCAGACTCGGCTGTCTTTCGTTTTCGTCTTCGTCTTCGTCTTCGTCTTCGTCTTCGTCTTCGTCTTCGTCTTCGTCTTCGTCTTCGTCTTCGTCATCGTCTTCTTCGTCTTCGTCTTCGTCTTCGCTTCGTCTTCGACTTCTTCTTCGTCTTCGTCTTCTACGTCTTCGTCTTCTTCGTTTTCGTCTTCTACGTCTTCGTCTTCTTCGTCTTCGTCTTCGTCTTCGTCTTCGTCTTCGTCTTCGTCTTCTTCGTTTTCGTCTTCTACGTCTTCGTCTTCTTGGTCTTCGTCTTCGTCTTCGTCTTTGCCCGAGACGTCGACAGAGCCAGGGGAATGAAATAAATTCCGCGTTTCTGAGAAATTGGAGAGCCCCTAGGGTAGAGACATTTTCTCTGGACCCCGCCTCTCTGCCTCTCTCTCGCTCTCTCTCCCCGTCGCTCCTCTCTCGGAAAACTCCTTATTCCGCGTCATCTGCTTTTCAATCAAGGTCGGGTATCGGCTCGACTGAGATGAAAAGGTGAAGCCCGCCTGCCTCTGAACCTATAGAAGATCGGCGACGGCCACCTTACCACTGGCTCCGAGATAAGTTGATATCATCCCCGTAACACCGTCATTTTACCGACCTTGCGCATCGAACAAGTTCTATTTTTAATTTTCGAACACGGCTCGGGGTCAGAAACGCTTGCTGTATTCGCGAACTATGCCGCTTTGCCGGGACACCCGGTCTAATTCGAGCCACGCGACGGCGATGTCTCTTTGCAGTCTCGGTGACCCCCATTGTGGCCTCTAACGAGCAAACTTCCGGAAGTCGAAATCGATTGTCGTCGATTCTCGCGGGCTCAGCAAAATTCGGAAGCAGATCCTGCTTCCAGGAAATTCGACAGAAATTATTTTTCTCTTTTAATCGATTATACTTTTGGAGACTCATTTTTTATTTCCCGCTGGAAGAGAAATAGAAATCGAGAATATATCACAGACAGAAAATGTATAATTTCAGAACAACTTATATAGGACCGAAATCTGTAGTAGCTTAAACGAAAGTAGATAGAAGTTGCAACGTTCATGAAGATGACGTCAATGTGCTCAATTGGCCCGACAAACGTAGTCGCAAATCTCACGGCAACGTTTCCTGATTTTCTGTATTTCAGTGTAGCGCGAAAACAGAAAGTTCCCGATCCGACAGTCCGGGTTTAAGCGCACTCGATATTCTAATCAAAACGGCGTTACGTATTCAAGCTGCGAAGCATTTCCCGTAACAGCGAGGAGAATAAAATATTATTCGGTCGCGGCCGCTGCCGCGGCAACGTTTTGTCGCCGACGCGCGACGACGACGTCGGCAGATACAAGTTTCGCGATTTCGCCAGAGGCGCGATAACTTAAAGTTTCCCCTTTTTATTCCGGCCAGGACCGGCGAGTTCCTTTCCAAGTTTAGACTGTATCCGCCTTCTTCTCGCTATCCAGGCGGCCGTTGTTTCTACCGCAATTTTAGCTCGGTTGGCCGCCAGTCACGCATAACAAATGATCCGCCCCGTTCTGCCTCGATCGGTCTACCCTTTCCCGCGAAATTGCTCCCTTCGAAATCGCGCGTGAACTTCCCCCGAAACATCCTCGATGAAATGCCGATCGATAATTACTGCTTAGAATCTGCACCCTGCAGCTGAAATTCTACGATCGGCGGAAATGAAATCTCTGTTAATTTCTTCTTCCCTCTATAAATTCTTTGGACTTCAAGACGTCTTTGAATCGTCAGCGTTCAGAAAATTTAATTCAATCTTAGCAGGATTTAAAATGAGTCTTCTAGGAGAAATGAAAAATGAATTTTCAAGGCAGAGTAGTTTGTACTTGGAACAGGAAATCAAATAGATATATTAATATAAAGTTTTAAACGAGTAACAATTTCTTTGTATTCATTGAGAATTAATTTTTAAGCTACAGTAGCTACTGTAGCTTAACTTTGAGAAATCTTCAGTTTGTAAAGGTAGGAGACTGAACTGGGAATAGGGGATGCAATAAATATAGTATCGCAAACGATTGGCTCTAAAACCTCTTCAATTTTCTCTTGAAGCTTTCAAGCTCTCTCCAGCTGTCAAAAATCCAGAAAGTCGGAACACGTTTCCTCATATTACAAAGTCTAACACTTTCGAACAATGTCATAAACAATGTACTAAAATAATTTCAAGTAAACAAAATTCAGATCAGCGAATCCATACATTAAAAAGAAGCTAAAACTACATTAACAAAAAATATCATTACAAGGTTAAATTGAATATTGCCATCTGTTAAGCAGAACCGAGCACTGGCTAGTTTCACCAAACGATTTCACTGTCCGTGACCGCTCTCGACCATTTTTCGAGGAACCGGTCGTTGCGATGCAATTCGAAATTGCCCGATAAACGGCGAAATAAGTCGCCACCAGAGTCGCAGGGAAGGCAAGCGAGGTCTCCACTCGCGAACACTGAAATAGGAGAACTGGAAGTATTGTCCCGGCGACGCGCGACGGAACACGAGGGACCAATTGTCAATCGAGTAACCTTGGTCGGTGTTCCTCGAGCCGTCCTCCCCGCGAAGGTAGCTAGAGGTAGCATTGGCCAGAAACAATTGAAGCTTCATCGTGCTTTGAGGTGGACGTTAGTTCCAATAGAAGTAACGGGCCGGGTCCGAGACAGGGAGGGGCGATTTGAGGGAGAACAAAAGCCTGGCAGAGGCAACGGACGAAAAGAAGATGCTGGAACCAATATGTAGCCGCCGCCCGCGCCCTTCCGCCCCGCATCGCCCCGCATCACTCCGCCTAACCCAACCCCCGGTGACCCCACCTGCCGCCTCCTTTTCGTTTCCTCCTTCTTTACCCAGAGGCAAAACCTTTGTTACTTGTTAGTGACTTTTATCTGGTCGCCCCGGGTGCTCGATTTATCTCGCTCTTCTCTCCTCGCCCTCGCAGCCACTCGCTCTCAACTCGCTCTCCTTCTCTCCCTCTCTCTCCCTCCCTCTCCGCCTTCGCTTTCACGTTCGGCTCGCTATCGCCTACCAACAGCCCGCAGCCTCGAACAGTCCGGAACTTCTTATTCCGGATTTCAGACCCGCAAGGGAAACTCTTTCCTATTCCTTCTATTCTTTTACTCTGTCTTCCACTCTCCTTCTCCCCCTCCCGCACTCTTTCTTTTTCCGCGTTCCCTTTTCTCTTGTTTCTCGTCCATCCTCGAACCCCGCTTTCTGGGACCCACCACCTGCTCCTCTTTATCACCGGCAGCTTAATCTCTCGCGCGACTTTCGCCCGACGAGCGCAAACCGCGACTCTGCACGCGCGCCCGAGCTGTCTCTAGGCGGAATTTACGCCGCGACGCTTTGTCTAAGCCGAGTCCAACACTGGTCACGTTGAACAGCGTTCTTGATTCTCGCTGGATGACTTTGTGACCATTCGGGGCGCGTTCAGTCGGGCTGTATGGAGAAACTTTGCTTACAGAGCAAGCAACTCGGCCGTCTTAGCGACCGGTTGCTTTCGACAGCGTTTTTGTCCGATGGAAATATTTTTGTAAACTATTGTAAACTATGTAAACTGTCTTTAAAATGTAAACTATTTTTTCATACCAGATCGTCATAGGCGCAAGAAACAGTAATTCATTTTTCTATACAACCAATATGACCTTTCTTTGATCGTGTCGTAATCCAGAAACATTTCGTGGCAATTTTATTTATTTAATTGCTCTGTATTAGAAGATAAGAAATAATATTCATCTCAGTTTGTATACCGACGGGATTAGCTATTTGATCTGAGTAGTGTTTAGGTACCATAATACGTAGCGTAGTTTTATAGCACCTTTATATCTTTTCTGCGCGGATAATTTTGTGTATTCGAGAGTCACATACAAAAGGTCTTGGGTCATATTTAGACCACGAATATACACGGTGTTCCTTGTTGCTACTTGTTATCATCTTTAATTGCGATGTTACTGCCCGTTGCTCAGAAAAAGTCCGCCGTTTCGGCAGAAAGACAAGCGGGTTATTTCGCTTGCTCCGCCTGATCTGCGCGTCCGTAATCCCTTCTTCCGTCCATGGTCACTTTTCTATGACCTCCGGAAACCCACTTCTATTGCTAAACGAGAAAGCCAAGCGACGAGTAAAGCTAAACGACAAGCTAAACGACACGAGGAGCGTCGTTCACGTCTCTTGCTCAGCGCGTAACTGAGCCTATAATAAACAGAAGTCTGGAATCAAAAAAAAGTGGAAGAGGCTAGGTGGAGCAGGCAACCTATACCCCTTGCCCGTTGCCCCTTGTATCATTTAGTTTGTGCGCACTGTTTCATTTTCTCGTTTCCCGATATCACCTTCAGATTCTTAACGTTATACGTTAACATAGGCGTAAGATATATGGTACAACATAAATATAATGTGTAGAGTATAGCATGTTCGCTGCATAATGCAATGAAAAATTCATCAAGATGTTAATTAGTGATTAGCAATTACAAATAGTCATGTGTTAATCAGAAGAATCTGAATTTAATGATTTAGGGATAAGTCAACGCTCTTGCATCTTGTAATTGTTGCGTCTGTTTCACTTTGTCTCGATTGTTCTACGCCTCCTGACCGCCCTGATCCCCTCGCCCATGGTTGCGTAAATCACACAAAACACGCACTCACACAAAGCTCATGCTCACGCGTTCGATGCGCTCCTAGCCGATAATGGGCGAGCAAGACGCTAACAGGAGTCAGGAAGCGTTGTGTGTTTTTAATCGGCCGGACTCGAGTCCCTTGTTTCGTAAAAATTTAGTGTTGTGACTAACTTGGGATTACTATGGAGGGATCGTTTGTTTCAATAAGGAAAACGCGTTTTACCCTACTTCTGCGAGGGCGTTAACATGGATGGGTTGGTAGGAATCGGTCCTACACTTTTCTGAGCGAACTTCTTCTGAGCAACGGACAGTGCCAGAAGTATTTCTGAACTCCGAAATCTCATTCGAAATAACAATTACGTTTAGTGTTGAATAAATCAAAATATGTACGAATCGAAATATTTGTAGCTAAAGCTGCTGATTTTATTGAACAGGTCAAATGCCGAAAGTTGTATAATTTGACGTTATAATTTGATTTGTATAAGTTTGACGTCACTCAATTAGAGTGCTTATTTTTTTCTGATGGAACGAGAAACAACCCTTACAGAAAAAGAAAACATATTCAAAGTACCGTAAACTGAACATCTCACTGAGTAAATATTGAGTTATTGCGAAACTAATTTCGGTTTTTTCTAAGCTATCTATTTGGAAACTGAAATTACTTTTGCAACACCTCAATATTTTGCGTTGCAGCGTAACGAGGTTCCCGCGTTTGCTACGGGGCGTCATTTGGCGAGGACGTGGCCGTGAGCGTGCAACACGATTTCTTAGTAGGCATTAGGTTAAATACGCGTTCGCGGCGCGGCAGGGAGTAATGGTCCACGATCCGCTTTTACAATCAATTACACAAGTGTTGCCGAGCAGATGTAACGGGAATGCTCGTGATAACCGGGCAAGAATGCATAACAGATCGATCAGAGTGGTTGGGGCAGTGGGAAACGAGAAACACGCGGTCCGAGAATCTCGCGGCGCGTCCAGCCCCGAGAACTATCTTGGCTCGAGCTTTGTTTCTCCCGATTGTTCCTTCGTGTTTGATATATTGACGAGCGGTAAACTTGGCGTTTAATGGCTGCCCCGTGGCATGAATAGAAACATCGTCCATTGCCGCGCTCGAGGATTTATTACGTCATGACGTCGCTGTCTGACAGAGGCGAATGTTTTCACTTTGAACTTCGCCGGGACCGAAAGCGAGAGATGAAACTTCACTCCCGCTGCAGCGCACCGCGAAGCGTGGAGATTTTATCAAAGAAGTTCCCCTGGCTCGCGAGACCTTGCTTCCAGTTACCGAAGGTTGAAGCAACATTATTGCACTTGGAGCAGATTTAGAAGTTACTTCTTGTTCTATAAAATTCTCATCGAGCTCGCTATTCCCAGTCGTTGCCTTTCACCTACGCTTGTTCAGCGAGTTTCACTTTCGCCCTTTCGATTCGTCTTGGAACGAGGCGATTCCTTATTGGCGGCTATTAATGCCTTTGGAATTGTCTGGTCGAGTGCCGTCGAGATTGGATGTTTATTTTTACGATCACCAGCATAAGATAGCACCGTTGTAGAAAGCTATACACTTAAAGTAAACCAGATTGTAGAAAAGAAATTTATGACGGACAAACTTCAAGCAGAGATTTAATAACGCTTCAGTTGCAATCTCTCATTGCAGGGTATCCCATAATTATGTCTATACCCGGAAATGGGGTGTTCCTTTGAAGTAAGGTGAAGTCATTTGAAGTAACTTTTTCCTTAGCTAAAATGCAATTCACAGCTTCGTTTACGAGTTATTATCGAAAAACACTGACCAATGAGAGGCGAGCTCAACTGGCGCGAGGCGACCGAGCAAGAAACTAAGCGAGCTCGCCTCTCATTGGTCAATGGTTTTCGGTAGTAACTCGTAAACAAAGCCGCGGATTGCATTTTCGCTAAGGAAAAAGTTACTTCAAATGACCTCAGGAATCACTCCTTTCCGGGTACTAGCATAATTGTGGAACACCCTGCATATACAATGCATTACACTATGCTCAATAGTTATTGCTATTTATTGAAATTATTGATCTGTAAAATTGATTCAATATCAATTTCATCATCGGCTTCATCCAGAAACAAAAATTTCACTGCAATGGCATGACCTTTTAATGGCATTATGTATTAAACTTTTATCATTAAAAATGTTTATGTGGAAAATTGATTACAAAAATAAAATTTTTGTTTCGTATACCAGTCTCCTAGTGATTTTGAAACACAGTGACTATTATGGGAGGGGAACTGGCCTCGGGGATAGCGAATGATTCATTTCGAAAATACGATTTGTCGCGTGCCATTTAATTACGGCGTGTTCTGTTACGTGTTGTTTGGCTATTCGATACATCCCTGTACACAAAGGTCCCGGACAGGTGCAGATGGCGGAATTTTCAGCGTGATTTCCGGATTGCATAAAGCAGATTCCACGAGAGCGAAAGCTCGAGGATTCTCGTGGCAAACGTTCGCGCTAAATCGGCCGCGATCGCTGAATTCAGTACTTCGCACGTTCCGCGTGTTCGAACGATCCTCGAACCTTTGGTGGAGCTGTGCGTGGCTTTGGACGAGAGGAAAATAGAAACAGGAAAGTCAGAAAAGGAGAGGCTGCTTCCTCGGATAAATCGCCTCGCGCGCCCTCGAATGACAAATGGAGGCCACAAGATTGCGCCTCCGACATCCAATTAGCCCGGCCCTCCCCCTCCTTGCATTCGTTTTTCCCTTGAGCATCCCCCAGCGATGTCTGGCCCCTGCGACGTCAGGTGCAGGGGCACACCTCGATTCGTCCGACGTTTGTTGACATTTAATCAACAAAGTCCGAACTATTGCTCCGTGTGTTCACACTTCGGTTGTTATCGCGATCTCCGGCCTCGCCTTTGCTCATCGATTTAGCGAACCGTGCCAGCCGAACCGGAACGGGACGTGTGCGAAATTCTGAGAGGATCACTTTTGCGCCGACGACGAATCTCGGTTACGCGAACTGGCTCCGGCGAAACGTGTCTGCTGCCCGGTCGTTGATGATTTTACCAAGATGTACAACGCGTTTCTCACTGTATTGATTGCCGTCTTTCATTTTTGTATGGGAACGACATTGACTTTCGTTGATATTTCTCGAACAAGAGCTTCGTTGTTGCACTTCGTTTTTGGTGTGCGTTAATTTTTCAATATGCTTTTTCTGCGAAAAATAAATTGCCTTTCCTGTAGCATTTTTGTCTACATTTTTGGAACAGGAGCTTTACATTCTTGTACTTCCTTTTTCAAATGCGTATCATTTATTCTGGAGCATCTTTCTTCGTCTTCTGGGAACCAGAACTATCGTTGAAATCCTTTTCCACGTCTGATATTCGACGATAGACACCTTTGTACGATAACTAAATAGCTTCCCGAATATCCTTGTTGCTAAAGGTTAAGCAGTATTTTTATTCCTGCTACGAGAAACAGGAACTTTGTTGTCGAAGTGGTATTCTGGTTATTGTTCGAAATTGTTAAGGGAAAGGCTGGAGCTTGATTGGGCTCGATCTCGAATGTGTCCATAAGATCGAACGTTATTTAAGGCGCTGCGGGACTGATAATGTTGGCAAGATTCCCCTTTAATGGAAAGCAAAGAGGGGTTTGCCTTTGGCGGTGCTAAAAGGGATTTTCTCTTTTAATGTTGCTACAAGTATTGCTGCTGTTAAGACCAGCATCCTGGTCGATATCTTGAGTAAATTTGAAGGAAGTAGGTAAGAGTTGGTTCGTCGTTCAAAGAAGGGATTACTATTCCCGCTTAAAATTAGATGGCACGGTTCTCGACCTACATACACAGCCCAAGTTCGGTCTCCACGCGAACGCTCGGTTGTATATGTATCTATAATGATCCGATACGTATTGATCCCACAGTATAATTTATCTCTCTGTTGGACATTCTGATCACGTGTCGTGAACATAATTCTGTCACGATTTCGTTATCTTCTAATTAACAGTTATGTTAATTGTGCATGCAGAGAAGATGTATGACAAAAATAAGTTATTTATTGTGGCAGAAGAATTTATGTAACTGCTCAGAGCAGAGAAGACATTCTTCAGAGAAGATATTATGGCAACCAAATTAGAAAGTAATGCTGAAACTTTGCTATTTAATCCTTAACTGGTACAACAATTTTCACAAAAATGATTAGTAAAAGTGTAAAATACAGCGTTAATTTAATTCTAGATGAACTCTGTTGTATTTTATTTTTATCTAGAGTTTAAAATAATAAAAACATGGAAAATTGAACTGTTACTACATGATGAGATAGCAAGACAATGTTGGCATCTCTATTTCAGACAATGTGTATTTTGAAATTACAAATCGATGTAATAGCGTTGAAAAAGTTATTAAAAGAATAATAATAATAATGATTAAAGTACAGTATCGGAATAGGGATTCTATTGTCTCAGAGCAGGATTTTCTCTTCTCTCGGTATGAAAATGGGTCGAGCAACGAACATTGGATACATCTGTAAAGCGCCGGCTTCGAAATAATCGCGACTAATTGCGAGAAACTAAGCGATTCGGTCGTTCGTAGGGAATACTCGGTGCTTTTTTTAGTTTCCCAGGGAAATTTGATAGCATTTATCACGCGGTGCTAAGGAACAACCGTCCGATTATACTCGTAAAACCCAAAAATACTGGCCGAAGCTTTCGCGCGGAGCGTTGGCTCCGCTGCAGTTTGCATAATTGCCCAATAAAAAAGAACCTATGACGCTGTAAAATAAATAGAGCGATTCTAGCGCGACCTCGAATGCGCGGCATAACAAACGCGCCGCGCCGCGCCGCCATAACAGTAATGAATTCTTTAATCCCCTCTGTTACAGGCGGTATAAATAAATTCGTTAAACAAGCGAGAATACGGCCGAGCGAACGCCGTTTTTACACGTGTAACAGCATCATAGGATTCTTCTGATTTCGATTCCCCCGACGATTTTCTCACGCGTAACACCCTGTTGAATCATTCAAAAGAAACCACAGAAAATTCATCGAAATCAATGAATACGAGGAGACAGTCTTTCCATTCCATTTGACATTTTTCTTTACTTGTCTAATTTTGCTTTCATATTTCTTTCGTTGATTAAAAGATACCTTCTGTTGAGAACATATCGTTCATTAATATCTTAATACACTGAGATGAATATAAAATGATATAACAACATTTATAAAATATATGAGGTCTGCATTTGCATGAATATGTCAAGAAAATTGTTACAACAGCATTTTCATTGTACAAAGCGTAAGACCAACTTCCAACGGAACAGGAGAAAAATAAATACTTTCTTATACTTTAGAATTTCGCACGTTCCAGAACGTAAAAATTCGAAAAATTCTTTTCTTCATTTGAACCATTTGTGTGTGAATGAGGAGTTCGATTAGATTTCTTTGAAGAAAGATATCAGCGAATGATAGAAAGGCTGCAAGCTTCCCATCCTATTTGGAATTGTTCTTCACGATGGCATAATTGTTTCTTAAATTTTGGACCTTAACCTGTTAACCCGAAATATTTCGTCATATCAGAATAACAACTCCAGTGAGCACGAAATTGTTCAAAGTAACATGTGGATCTTAGTAAATTTTACGTCGTTCTTACCCAATTAAAACCTAGCGTTTAGTTGCAAACTCCATTACAATGTTTTCTACATGTAGTAGACTATAGGTGTCAGAATATATTAAAGAAAACTATGTAACAAATAATAGGATATTTATGTATATTTACCAGTAGCGGAATAATTATTTAAATTTGTTTAATCAGTTTTTCCTACATTGGAAATATTTGATTTATATATTTTCTGAAATATTTTGTCAAAATAAAAAATTAACAAGCGAAAACTGATTATTTTATTACATTAATTTAATTAATGCTATGAAAACAGAAAGAGAAATAGGTTCCATCGATTGAGCGATGGAAAGTCTAGTGAAAATAAAATTAAAATATTGCTAATTCTGATTGGCAAACTTGTTTCTCTTTTAATATCTGAATTTTGCATGTTCGATGAGTGGATAAATATTCGCGATATACTCGCAACAGTTTCATAAAATATTTTTGTATGATATTCCAGATACCGGTTTTTCTTTAAGAATATTCTGTTCGTTTATAGAATTCGGCGGACGATTGAGAGGAGATTTCGATAAAATCCCTTTGCGAGGTTTCGATGTTAAAAGATATAATTGTTCATCAGTTTTTGAAATCGTGAAGGGATAAATCGTGGATAAATATTCGCGATATACTCGTAACAGTTTCATAAAATATTTTTATATGATATTCCAGATACCGGTTTTTCTTTAAAAATATTCTGCTCGTTTATAGAATTCGGCAGACGAATTCGATTGAGAGGAGATTTCGATAAAACCCCTTTGCGAGATTTCGATGTTAAAAGATATAATTGTTCGTCAGTTTTTGAAATCGCTGTACAGTGAAAGGGTGAAGGGAGAGCTTCAACAAATTACGACGATAATGCCTTCGCCTGTACCGACGATTTTTAGGATCGAGCGAACACATAAGCGGCTTGAGTGTAAAACATACTACCCCCGAGGGTAAAACGTACCCCTCATTATCCGCCTGTCCCGCACTTGAGTTACATTCCGCGCGTATATACCCTTTATGTCAATTTGCATACTAAACTCGTTGAAACAACTAACAAGGATTCTGCTGGGGGTAGCATAAGCCACTAATATGCAAAATATTTTAAAAGGCCATTCAAAAAATATGAAAAAGTGCCACCCCGTTGACCAAAGAAAACGCTGCTATTTTCTAATATCGCCTGAACTACAACATTTTATAAAATTATCGTAATTGCAAAACTGTATGTGTACGTCTTGTGGGATAATGAAGGTATATATTTAATTGACAATATTGATAGCTTTTATACTTTGAAGGATTCTCTGGAAGAGTAGTCTATCAGCTAGCGCCACGGTCGAGAAATCTGTCAACTAAATTCCCTGTTGATCTTTATCATTGCTAAGAAATTCATTAGAAACACATTTACAAATGTTATAAATCTAAAAATTTTCTGAATTCCAAAATCAGAACAATTTGTTTAATAATAAAGTAGTAGAACAGACAAAATTTATTATAGCAATTGCTTTTATATCCTTTTTGCATCTTAACAAATTATAATAAAAATCCATTCTCAAGCTTGATAAAAAGTTGTGTTAGTTAGTCATGTGAAAAATAATGTCTTTAAAATAGCGCAGAATACGAACGGCATCTATCGCTCGCCATGTTGAGGTTCGCTACGATTAGTTCTAATTCTATTTGGTTAATGAAGTTTCAGCTTGCTCGAACGTGGAGTGCAGTCATGGGGTCAACACACCATAAGTTCTCGCCCAACCGATGGCTGGAAAAAGAACAAAAGCGGATTGAGCGATCACGCAACGCCCGTAAACGGTTATCGCATCACTCGACCGGAAGTTCGACTCTGCTGCGCGGGAAAAATAGCCGGATACGCGCGTCCTCCATGTAATTATGCTTCGTAAAATTCAGCAGTTTCCTCGAGCGTTAACCAATCGGAGTGGATCTTTCTTACGATGTGACCAGGCATAAAATGTAAATATTTCGAAAGCTGCAGTCTGTGCTTTATGAGCGAGGGCTCCTTGAACTACATAAACTTTATCGACTCGTTATTTCTATTTGCAAAAAAATGCGCTGTTCCGAATTTACAACAATTTTCAGGTAATCAAAATTGTTGTTTCAGTCAATTTAATATTATACGGACGCGTTTTGCCATTAAAACCATGCGATATGGCGTTGTTGTTTGTAAAAGACGATATTGCCTCTTACGTTTTTGTGGCTGTTTTAAATTAAGAAACGAAAAAAAAATAAAAATAAGAAATGCAATATTTCAACAATTTATTGAATCAAAATGCTACAGAGTGTATATTGCGTTCGAAATTCAATGCAAGATTGCACATGATCCATTGCATTCAATGTAAAACTAAAGTGAAAATCAAATTGAAACGCAACATATTGAATACGACTGTGCTTTCACTATTTTGTTTCGTTACTCTGCTTGGTAACACGTCAATAAAGAAACAGCTTCAAATAAATTAAATGCGATCGACGAGGTATCGATCGATTTTATCACCAGCAGATCGAGTCAATTAATATTTCCAATAAATTCAACTCTCATATGAATAACAATCCAGCAGTGTCAACTACAAAATCTGGGAATACAATCGCTGCATTATTCGTCAGATTAGTTCTGGCGTAAGAAAATAATTTAAAACCTGAAGTTTCTCTATCGTATTTCAATGATCACTAAACTGCGAAGTTTATGTATTTATGCACAGAAATGAATAGGTGAAATAGAATACTATATAAAAACACTAAACGATTTCGCTTTCTTTTCGTATACGAAAATAATTACAAGATAATCTATTTTTCATTTACATAACCTCTGTTTCTCGCAAGTGATTTTGATGCAGCATAAATTATGTTCTATCTGAATTGTAACGAACAACAGTTTCATACAATATTTTTTCCACTTTAACAATTTGCGAAAGTTGAAAATAATTTAACAGTATTTTATCTTCTCGTATACCTACTGTTTTGCACTTTACGCATTTTTTGGGATGTAAGAGAATACACACATATAAAGAAATTTCGTTACTTTACATAAAATTATTTTAACAATTTTCACAATATTTCTACAATTAACACTATTTTTGACAGATCATCCGTAAAAGATATGCTTTGTTTTACGAACATAATTTTATCGTTGTGGGGAATGTTATTAACCTCAGATAATAGTTTCAAATTGAAATTGTAGAAGGTTCCTTTTGAGTTTTAAGCTTTTTGGCAAAAATAGTGCTGAATAAAAATTTTAAAAGGAATCTTTCGATAAGATGTTAAAAGCGACGTTTGACCCTTTCGTTTGAAGAAGTGCTGAATTAAAATTTTAAAAGTGTCGTTCGTTCCTTTTGGTAAAAATAGTAAAAGTTGTCTTTTCGCCTCTTTGGAAAAAATAACTTCCAATTAAAATTGTAAATTGCATTTGTTTTACTCGATTGGTGGAAATAGTGTTGAATTAAAATTGTAAATTGTGTGTTTTGAGACGCCACTGATAAAAATAGTGTTAAGTTGATTCCACAAGTTTCTCTGCATACTTAGCGTCCACGCAGCCAGTTGGTATTACTATGATTGGGACTTTTT
This sequence comes from Megalopta genalis, assembly GCF_051020955.1. Taxonomy (NCBI): domain Eukaryota; kingdom Metazoa; phylum Arthropoda; class Insecta; order Hymenoptera; family Halictidae; genus Megalopta; species Megalopta genalis. Next base: position 9,763,382 of record NC_135018.1, on the reverse strand, counting down.
CTAATCAATAGCGTTACAGAAGCGCGAGTAACTCGAATGAGAGTGGGATGGGTACAGGGGGTGGTAGTCTGTCCCGCGTGTCAAATGAAAATATGTCAGTGGCAGTCGGTGGCAACCGAAATGCGGATGCGGTAGCGTACTCATCAGCATGCGAAAACTTTGTTATTTGTTTGAACACGTTCAATTATGCATGCGCAATATGCTGACAGTTTTCAAGGGTGCCGGGCGGGGCGAGTTCGAAAGGGGTGGTCAAGGGAACCGCGGGGTGGATGCGCTGTATTACGTCGGAGACGAGGAATCGTCAATCGCATTGAAGGGGTCCGTTTTCAGTTCGAACGTGATTGAAATAAAATTAAGCCCGCGAACCGTCCAATCGCTCTTCGTTGTCCAAACAAAATCAACGAAAGTTAAACACCGTTTTATTATATATTCCGGCAAACATTAATTATTACGCCGCGTCGAATGAAACGTTGGATTTCTTACCGGTCTCGAGTAATTAATTCTGTTTTATTTAATTTTCAGAAACGCGTTGGCTAACTATTTAAATGATTATTTGACCTAAAAAAGCAAAACGTTTTTCTCGTTTGTTTGGACGACACAACGCGTTTCATGTAATACGAGCTATTTACTTTTCGAAAAAATCTGCTCAGAAACAGGAACACTTTTCGCAGCTTATCCATTAGTTTGCGATTAAATCATGGAATTTATCGGGTTTTTCTGCGACGCTGATTTACATTAACGCGGAATAATATTTGCAAATACGCGGGAAATTGAACCGTTAAATCGAGTTGATGGTTGCGTTAAATTCGACTCAATTCGAAATGCAAAGCTTTAAATATCTCGAAAAAAATATACGACTACGGTGACTCTCGTAATCACCGGGACAATTTATTGACTGAGCATTTTGATAAATTTTATTCCGTGTTCCTGTGTAACGCTATCGTCACATACCCACAACGTTACGCCACGTTATCGTGTAACGTTTTTACTGCGCGTAACATGCGTCGCATACATGACATGCACCCGTAAATCTTCGAATAATAAATAATTACATGGAACGTTCGTTCCGGCTTTGTTACGTGCTACGTTCTTCATTTTATTACACTCCGGGAACTTCGAAATTAAATATGCTGCTCGGAAAGTCGACAGGTTAATGGCGATCAGAAACCTTTGAACAATAGGACAAAATCTATGTACGTAGTCTTCTTTTGTACGTTGGCCAATAAATATTCGGTTAAGTCTGTCGTCACTTTAATCGTAACAGGAATTTTCTGATTGTCTGTTCCGGGATTAATATAGCAAATAAAGGACATAGTATTTAGACCGTCCTTTGACAATAATTAGAGCAATCAAAATGATAGAAAATCGTTTTTGGCTTGATAGAAGAAGTAGTTTCAAGTACAATATTACAGAATAGAAATCCTCTTTCACACAATCTAATAAAACTAAAGGTGCTTCCATTTTTACTAAAAACAAAATAAAACATATGCTTTCCGTGTTATTTTCCATTTTTTATATTAATTGATGCTGTCAATTAACGACACCTAGTGTGCAGATTAAACTCTGGACGGTTTAAACCTAGAGTATTTTCGAAAATTTAAAGGTCCAGTTAAGAGAGGATAGTTTCGTGTCCACACAGAAGAGAAAGTGTGTTAAGGAACATTCCGACCCAAGGCTAAGTAATTAGCATCTCACAAAAAATTCCTCATTAGAGAAAACTAATGCTCCAAATTCTTTAAACGTTTTTACCCTCTCTCAAATACCCCGGAATTAATACTCGCCAAGTAACACATTCGAACCCGCAGGAAATATATCGTTTACCGCTAAATAATCCTCGAAATAGAGAAGCAAACAGTGTCTCGGACTTGGTCACAAATTGTCCGTCGCGCCCGCAAAGCAAAATAAGAGTCTCGATTTTGCAGCAGCAACCGAAGGCCGGGATGGAATCAAGCCGACGCGCGACGCGTACATTTTATATTTGACGCGCGCTCGTAAGTTATGTACACAGACTGGGGGCAGGGGTGTAGCGCGTGTGACGCATTTTTTCATCCGTCAACAAACGAACCAACGAACGAACGAACCAACGAACGAACGAACGAACGAACGTGACGCGGTGCGGCGCTAATCAAAATCCGATGCAGCAACAACGAGCGTCGATTAAACCGTTCCTCTCGTTGAACCCTCTCGGACCGGCTCCGTTCGGCGTGCCCGAAATCCCTGCTCGGGGGTTTTGCTTTTGTAGGACGTCCAACCCCCTCAGCCGTCCTCTACTCCCCTCGATGATCATGTGGACCGCGAGACGCGTGTTTGCGCGTGTAACCGTTCCGAAGCTTTTGTTTCGAGCAGGGAACAGGAAGCCGAATTCCGGATTCTCGGAATGACCCGGCATCGTCGCGTAAAATATTAAACTGGCCGACAACTATTCTCCAGGGAAGTTCGCGTAATGCGTCCTGCCGGTTCCTGTTTGGCTCGCAGGAGTGTCGCGGAGGGTGTCAAGGGGCTATTGGGCCGCTCAATTGGAAATAAGGTGACCGAGTTTCGAGATTCCTGCGACGGTGCCACGCCGCGCGCCGCTTTCGTCCCGGTTCAAGTCCTCCGGCCCGGCATATCGAGTTCTTCGCTGGATTTCGTGGAATGTCGAGAATCGAGTCGACCTTCTGCACTACTTTTCTCATTCCTTGGTCTTCTTGCGTCACACCCCCCTTTTGCAACCACTGACCGTCTACAGATCGCAAAGAAATTCCCACCGAATACTTTGACAATTCACTTGAACTCCAGTCGCCGCGCTCTAATTTGTGAATGACCGAAGGTTCTAATTAAATCCAACGTATTTGCTTCTTTGTTGGGGATACTCAGCCGAAATCTTTATTTGAGACCATTTTCAGAGAGCAAGTTTTTGGATTATGATAGGAATAGTACGATCGGGTAAGGGGAATCCTACAAGTTTATGCAGGAAAATTCGGCTGAGATGCCGTTAAAGAGTTTGGTGGCAGTTGTCAGCTTTTTCCAGTACTATCGTTTTAATTTTTAGCTGATCATATTGTTAAAAAATTAGTTAATTAAAACAATATTAAAAGAAATATACTCGGGTGGATTGGAAATTCTAGAGATAATATATTGCAATTTCCTGAGTGTAAACAACAATTGAAAGTGACATTTACTATTTTCATTTTCATTTTTTACCACTCCTAAAAATAAAGAATAATATAACGCGAGAAGTTCCACTTTCCCGAGGAAAACGAGGCTTCTAATGATAATATTCTGCTGGAAGACAGTTGAGAAATTCAATAGAAATTAATTGTAACATTTAATAGCTTAATTTAGAATTTTATCATTATTTATGACAATTCGGTAACTGTGAATATTATAAAATTCTTCCAATGTGAGCTTGTGTTGCAGATGAATTAAATTTTCCGTTGAAATATTTCGTCGAAATGTTTGAAGGTCATTCTGGTTTCATCGGTGGGAGTCGCTATTCATATTAAAGCAAGGAAGAGTTGGTATACACAGGTGGAAGACACTCCGGTAGAGATACGTGGTATTTCGAGACCTTAATAGCTCAGTGTAACGACTAAGAGGGATTTGCTGTGGAAAAGCTTCGAGGAAGCTGGCCTGACCGTCAGCAGCTGTATTTTCAGTTTCTCTTCCCATCCAATTCACTCTTTGATAGCACTGACCTAGATTTCTCGGTGCGCAGACAGTCGAAAGTACAATCGATATACACCTTCTCTGCTCTGAGACGATTCTAATAACATTTTTGCTGAAACTAAGGGAAATTTTCACTTTGCCAGACGTTATTTATTTTGTCGATCGAATCGATGAGAAATTTTGTCGTTCGACTCGGTTCTTGATATCATGAAATTCCTGCCGTTACGTTTTAATATAAAAGCAAAATCGTGACGATTCTTTAATGGACTGCACTTTGTATACATATATTCGTCAAATTCATGAGTGCATAAAATACGATGGAATGAAATCTGTTAGGTTTTCTATACATCGCTACAAATTTTCCGTAGCACTTTGATATTATACTCTCGTCAGAAATATCAGTTTTCTACGCTATTCTTTTTACAATAGGCATTGGTAAATTCAATAATAATTAACGACGAACCTCGGCTTATACCAATAATTGTCAATCGAAGGAAATAATTATTTCCTGTGACGAGTGATATTAACTTAGAAATTCCAGCTTGTCTTTGCGAAGCAAGAAACGAGTCTCTGAAACATATTTAGGACGGCCAGAATTAGTAATTGAATAATTCCAGCAAAAACATCCCTGGTATCTTCAAGGAGTCGTTGCCGTCATCAAACGATTCATCGAAGAAACTATTAATCAACTGTAATTATGGGGGATCGGTTAATCCTTTACCAAGACGTCGACTCGTTTGCTTAGACCGGCAAAAGTAGACCCGATTGCTCCACGCCGCGGTTAATCAATCCTGGAGCTCGTTACAGTCGAGCTCTCCGACGGTTCGAGTGACATCGCGTCTCGCCGGCTCGTTTCGGCTCGCACGAGCCACAACAGAACGTCAGAAATTGTTGGTTACATCGATTCCCTTGCAGACAACTTGTACACGGCATTTCCTCGAAACTACCTAACAAAAATACCAATATGCTAGAGCACACCGATAAATGTTAAGGGACATCTCTCAATAAAAACTGAATACCAATAGTTAATGTTTATACGCTTTAGTAACTCCTCTCTCATTGTTATCGGAAAAATTAACAAAAAATATATATCTTCTTTCTCGATAGAAAAACCGCAAGATACACCAGTGGTTACGATCAGTGTCTATGGTAGGGATCTTGTGGACAATATTTTTAATAAAACATAATAGAAACAATATATTAAAAATTGATGATTCTTCACATTGACGTGGATTTTATGAACCTTACACTATTTGTTACCAAAAAATTAAACAAAATCTATGCCCTGTTTTTCACAGTCAATTGAATTGTTAATTATACGTTTGATAAAAATAAAACAGAGTCAATGCATATAATCTTGGTACAACATATCTGAACCATCTTACGATAAATATAAAAATTTTTAAAAATCTGCAACCTATTTTTCAAAAGAAGCATGATCATGGTACCTTGATGGTCGTATTAAGTGTCTACGGTACTGAACTGTACCTTCACAAAAGGCAATAAAAGTTAAAATTCATGATCGTATACTTTGGCACAATTCTTCTGAAGCTTCTGCCAGTAGATACGAAAATTGAAAAAAATAGCCTGCTTTTCGGAAGCGTCATGACGGTCTCCATAGTTGTTCATTTGAACCCTGTTACTCCTGTGTCTGGATGTTTAGATCGATTCTAGGGGGGGGGGGGGCGTGCAGCTACAAAAACGCTTCTTGCAGCATGGGAATTGTTTTCTTGTTGAAGTAGACTACGGTTAACATTGGGTAACTGAAGGGTAAGTGTGGATTCGACCTTAGGTGCCTGGAACCCTTCGCCAGCGTTATTCCATTCCCCTAGGAAAGCTTCGCCTTCGGGAGACATTCGCCGTCGAGCGGCACACCAGACCACACCGTTATTACTAGCGATAAATCGCCACCTTTAATAAGAGCTCGCATGACGTTCCAGACGGAAGCCAGAGACGCCGGGCGTCGCGTCGCGTCGCAGCCATCGTCAACGACGGCGACAGAAAAATCATAATATTCAGCGGACCGCAAGAAACTGGATACCGAAGGTAGTTCGGTTTTGTATAGCCTGATGTCGTTAACCATTTCGGGGGCGATTATTATCTCTGGAAACATCAATTGCGCCCTTTGCAATCGTAATCAATGCTTTCAATTGAAACATAAATATTTGCTACGTCACACGCTGCTTGAACAGCCTGAACAAAGTTCATCGATACATCTCCTGCATACTTGAAGATATTAACAAATATACCGCAACAGTAATACGTAATAAAACAGCGTTATTTCTATCTGGACATTTTCTTCTCCGTTTACCAGATCTTTTATATATATTAAGACTTTATGTCTCATGTTAACATATAGTCTTCCCCCCAATGGTCCTTCCGAAATAAAAGGATTATTGGAGGATTGTTTATGATGAGGAGGATTGATTAAATGAAGATTGTTTAAAATGTTGTCCAAAAGCGACAGCGATTTAATCCAGAATTTAACAAGCTTTTTAAATCCATATGAGGACGCTGCTGAAGTAAGAAAATTGTTCGATCTACCTTTAATTGCTTAATAGATAGATATCTGTCAAGAAGAATCGACAGTGTGGAGAGGGGGGGGGGGGATCATCTACAAACTACAATATATATTCTTTATTTTTCGTCCTCATTTCAGTATAAAAATTCCTACAACTCTTGAAGAACATCGGTGAAAGATTCCGAGCAGTGTTTTTTGTTATTGAATAAATCAGATCATCCAATAAACGATAAAAACACCCCGAGTCGATGTAAGATTGCTTGTCGAATACTCTCGACTGACATTGGAATAGCTGCTCCAGCGGTAATCGCTCCAATCAATGTTAATTTTGTTCTCCTCTCGCGAGTACTCGGTGGATGTATCGTTTATTATCGATGGAGGAACCAATCTCATAGGAGTTAGGGAATTGATTCTGACATTAGTCGTACCGAAAATATCTGCACTTAAGATATTCGTCTCATACATTTCGAAGCGCGACGAAACGGGCAGTGCTCGCGAGAGCTGTGTGCGGAGATGAGACGTTAATTCGAATCGTTTTCATGATCTTCCGTTCCGTTACCACCGCCGGCAATCTCTAACGGCTTTGATTGATTCCCGAATAATTAATCACGATGTAATTGATCGATTGGATGCCGGCGCGTTTTCCGGGCTGCGCTATACATTGATCGTGGCTGTTCCAGCTCAGAAGTTATTCAATCCCACATTTCATTTCGAACAATCAACTTGGATGCCGATTAATTTCTCGACGATTAATTAATCGAATCAAAGACTTACGTAAATATACTGATAATTGTAAAAATTAATATTCCCGCATAAATTTTGATGCAATTAAAAGATATACAGATAAACCTTCGGATAATTAAAAATTGACAGCTAAACACGAAGGTAATTTAACGTGAACCAGGCAATAATAAAAAGAGCTTCTAAATTAATCGGATCAGGTGTAATTCGTCTCTCAACTACTTCATTGAATCGGAAAAGAAAAGAAACATACGAATATTTATAAAAATACATATTCGCACATAAACCTTTGTACACAAAACAAATTTACAGCTAGACCTTGGAGCATTTAAAATGGTTACAGTTAAATATTAAAGCAATATGCAATATAAGCAACAATTGCAATAGAACCACATTAATAAGATTGATCAATATATAGATTAATTAATTAATTAATCGATAGAATCATTTAATCAGATTAATCAATAATTCATTGCTAAATTATTACGTTGAATAAAAAAGAGGAGGAGCACGTAGTCTTCATAATTAGAAAAATGTTCATAAACAAATTGAGTTGATTTTTCGGAAATTTCATGCCCGTTGGTGATGTAGAAAAATTATCAATTGATTCGAAAAGTATTTTATCTATCAGTCCACCAAGTTTCATTCGGCTGTGTGATCATGTAACTCTGCGATTTAATAATTTATCTGAAAAAAATCACTTGTTCTTATCATGTCGAACAAGTCCACGTGGAATTAAATCAGAAAAAATATCCATAGTACTAATATTTCAATAAGTAGATGAACGCATAATTTTTATAGAAACAAAAATGTTTATTAGTGGACCGAGCTTCTTCTACTGAAAAAGCCGAATAATGGTGTCGAAAAGTTGCAAATCGATTACAGGAGCTTTCAAATAATATAGGAGGCGATTTGCTTATCTTTCGGTGGTCGGCAAAGGCAGACTGTGAAAATGGGCGACCATAGTCCGAAAATAGATTACAAACGTAATATTTCGGGCGCCATAAATATTCCCTGTTAACATCGTCGGCCCCTTTCCCTATCGTTTCGCCAGTTGCTCCCCTGCCCTGGTCGGCGTGTTTCGCGTTTCGCGGGCTGCCGCGCCGAGCCGGTTGCCAACGCCACGATCTAATTGGGATAAGACAGATTTTTGTACCAGCTGGCCCTTAATTGGTCGGCCATCATTACGGGTGGTCTCGCGGTTCTAATTGCCGTAGGCGAGTCGCGGATCTTTGTGCGTCGCGTCGCATCGCGCGCGCACTGCACTCAAAAGATTTTCATGGCCGGCGAATTATTTCTAACGACCGGCGACTGTCACGAATAATTTGCGAATCCAAACCGGTTCATTCTTCGTGATGTAATTTAACGTTCCCGTGTCTTTGAGGGACTCTGAAAATTTACTGAACGAGCTTTAGGGAATTCTTAAAAGAATTCTGTGAAGAGACGCGGCGAGGATCAGAGGAATTTTTGTGAATTTGCGATGGAAGAATTTTTAATTGCTGTATTCCAGTAGGTGCTCGCCGCTGAACGTTAAAATGTAATTAATCCTTTACACTCGGAGAATTTGCCTGGAACGTATTTATTAGCGAAATATTAAATAACGCTTCGAATAAAATATAATATGAGATTCAATAATTACGCTATTTAGATTGGAGTTTGCGAAAGCGGTGTTGTTGTTGATTTCATAAAACAACTTTTGAATCATAAAGATGCTATAATTACCAACGTCTAATTACTTTGCATTGAAGGTCCTGCGAAGATCGCGGTATTATAGATAACTGGAGAGGTTTAACTCCGTAAGGATGTAAATACGTTTGCACTCTCATTTAAAAAGAAACATCGATTAATTTGTAAATCATGGTAAATAACTTTGACATTTTTTTGTATTATCAAGCACAAGAAAAGTATTCAATGCGGTCAAGTTCACTTTGTTTATCCAGCACAATTAAAAAGCCATTGAGGAGGACACTATAAGGTCTCGCTAAACCGTGTAAGATTTAATCATCCCGTTGCTACACAAAAAGACACATCTGAGAAACAGCTGTGGAATAAGAATATTTTTGATTCAGTGTAGGTATTGCAAAATTGTATATGTATATTTTACAGCCATTTCTCCTAAAAATTGTGTAAAAATTGACAAGCCTTTCTTTCAAAGTGGAAATCCTCCTCTTCCAGTGGATAGTTTCGAAGATATCTTATTAATTTCCTAATTCCATGTATCCGGTGGTTCATTCCACTTTTGAATCTCTCCTGAACCGGTGAACACGTACACAACGAACGATGACAGCTGGGCAATGATAGTTATCCAAAACACGTATTTCCATCGTGCCATGCTATGCTGTGTCACAAGAAAGCAAGAATTAAAATTACAGGGATTAATATTAATCAAAGCTAATCATTATCGAAATGGTTTTGATCGTCCCAGTTTACGGATTAGCGCAAGCAATCGATTTTCATTCAATGCGCGCGGTGGATAATTTCATTATTGAATAGGTGATTAATTTGCATAGTTCTGTGACACGAGTGAAGAATTAGGTCATGTCCCTCATAATGCCGGGTTCAAAAATACTCTAACCGAAGGTATTTTTCACAGATAATATCACAAATAATTTACTGATTTCATGGTGAATAGCATAGCAATAGCATAGCGTTGACTAGACTACGGATTCTATGCATTTTTTAAAAAACTTATTAGGTCAGATATAAAACAGTGAAAATATTTCACGAATGTAAAAGTACTGTTGCATTATTTACGACTCATTAAAATGATTAAGAAACGAAAGTTCCTACGTAGTTCCTGTATCTTGCAATTAGTGCAAACAATTTTCATACTGCATAAAAATCTGCAGTTCAGCGATGACTAAATTGCGGATCATGATGTATTTACGGTATGTATAGATTTAACAAATACAAAAATAGTTAATTAGTCTGCGTTTTCCGCTAGGAATTCTCTAGTCGAAGTAAGAAAAACGTTTACTTCTTGAAATATTTATGAAATAATTCATAAGAAAGCAAATTTGCAGAAAGATTGACGGTATAGCGACGAGACGAATGATCGGAATGAACACTTTTTTACTGACCCCATCCTCCGTAAGAGCCCCCACCAAGGCCGGCAAAATGAACGCCGAAATTGTCCCCGGTGTGTTCGTGATGCCCATTAAAATTCCAGCATAATTCGGCGCCAGATCATTCTGATTGCAAAGATGTCCGACGAAAATCGTGCCGCACAATATTATACATACGATCAACAGCACGGTGGTAGTCAAGCGATCGCAGCCAATGTACATGATGGCAATAAGGACTATACTCGTTGGGACGCAGCCTGTCAAATTCATTTTTCTATATCATAAACAAAGTTCTTCTTAATTATATAACACAACTCACTTATGAACACAGCAATCTTCCGAGCATTCGTCTGCGTCCAAGAGTTGTTCCTCCTTCCCCAGTCCAACAATCTTCCCACGAACGGGTTCACGATTGCGTTAATTAAGTACGGCGAACAGCTGAGGACTGCGTTCTGCGCGTACAACGAATGTTAATTAATTCGGAATCACCGATTGATTGCTCTTTTCTTACGAATATCGGAAAGAAATCGTAGAGTATCTAGAATACTATTTTTGAAATGTACAACGATGATTGTGCCAATTCTTAATTAATTTGTCATGCAAGTTATGATTTATAATTATTATGTAAATTCATGTGTGCGTGCAGATGCGATCCTTCTTTAACAATGAACCTACTACAGCTGCTCGAATGAACAGCTCCAAATCTTTCCAATTACGATTACGGAAACAATAAAGATGCAATCATTAGAACTGACCAAACGGATTTCATTATCCGTGCACATCTTCCAATAAATAATCGTACAAACCTAAAGAAAATCAATCGTGTCGTTTTTATGAAGTAATTGACAACAGTCACTTTTAGAGCACGCGATGAGTTTGAGTAGTCTCGGATTCATAATTGATTTTATGGCTGGGCCATTGCATCAAAACAGTAAACGAAAGATTGCATCAGAATGAAAAATATGTAGCGTAAGGTATCAGATAATAAAAACGTATCAAAATGAAGCACAGTAAAATGAAAAGAAAACAAAAATCAATGCAAATGAAGCATTGATCGAAATGTATAAAAGTATTTATAGATAAAAATGTGTAAACATCATAAAATAAATATCCCGAAAATGTATGCACCGATTGCTTCAGAGAAACCGAGCATGTACAGTAACGTCTCCCTAATCGACGCTCAGATTGTTCACAAAAATGGACAATTTTGGAAGTGGGAATACGATTATTCGATCCTTGCGGCTCGTTTTTATAATTGTTGACAATCGATAACCACAAAAAATGAGCCACAAGGCTCGAACAATCGTATCTCCACTTCCAAAATTGTCCATTTTCGTGGACAATCTGAACGTCAATTAGAGAGACATTACTGTATTCCCTAAAGATGTGGCCCGAAGACACCGATGCAACCGGCCGGGCCGCTAAATGAAAATTTAATTCCTGAAAAATGTCTGGATGGTACCGGAGACATGTAAACAGCATTCAATGTAAATCAAGCTATTAGCGGGAGTTCGTCCAGGAGAATATGTACCGTTCTTGCGCGTTTTCAAAGCTCGATCGAGGTTCGATGCTCTCGACCCAATGAATCGTAAACCGAAAAATACTCACCGACTTGATGTCAAACCTGAGTATCTTGTTCATGTAGAGGGGTAGTTGCGTGAGCAGAAAGTACCAGCAGAAGTTGCCGAAGGTGTTGACATATAGTAACGAGAGGAACGGCACCGATGTGAAGATCTGTTTCCACGGGACCGGCATGGATGCCGATTCCGGTGTCCTGTGCCCGTACGAGGTCACCAACAGTTCCCTCTCCTTCTCGGTGATGTACTTCTGCTGCTCGGGGCAGTCGGCGAAGAACAGGTAAAACACCAGACACCAAATCAACGGGAGCGTGCCGTGGATGTAAAAGACTGCCTCCCATCCGAGCGAGTGCATGATCATCCCGGAAGTAAGGATGCCGATTACGGTGCCCATCGAGATGCCCGCGTAGATGATCGCGACCCACATGGACTTTTCTTCGTAAACGACCCATTTGCCCACGAGCACATTCACCAGGGGTAGATTCGCCGCGCTCAACAGGCCCGTCAGGAATCTCACGATGTAGAGCACTATCAGCTCGTGAGCCGCGACGGGCACCAATATCGTCAGAATGGCGTTCGCCAGCACGCAGATCAGCAGAACGTTCTTCGAATTGAAACTGCGGAATGTTAAGCGCCGATTCAGTCGCACGAATGTCCTCCGGACACGCGAAAACCGGAGATATTAAAATAGGTGTATAATACGATATACAGGGTGTCCCAAAAATGTCTCGCAATCCGGAAATGGCGGGTTCCTCAGGTCATTTGAAGCAGTTTCATCCTTTACAAAAATTTTCTCAGAGGCACCGTTAACGAGTTATTAACGAAAAACAGTGATCAATGAGAGGCGAGATCACCTGCCGCGAGGTGGCCGAGCCAACGGCGCCAGCGGTCGAGCGGTCGAATCCCAGCTCAGCTAGCGCGAGGCGGCCGAGCCAGCGGCGCCAGCGGTCGAGGCGGTCGAATCCTAGCTCAGATGGCGCGAGGCGGCCGAGCCAGCGGTGCCAGCGGTCGAGGCGGTCGAATCCCAGCTCAGCTGGCGCGAGGCGGCCGAGCCAATGAGCGGAACTGGGCTTCGTGCGCTGGTTGACTGGGCCGCCTCGCGTCACCCGTACTCGATTCTTATCGGTCATTGTTTTTCGTTAATAACTCGTTAACGGTGCCTCGGAGAAAATTTTTGTAAAGGAAAAAGTTGCTTCAAATGATCCGAGGAACCCGCCACTTTCGGATTGCGAGACATTTTTGAGACACTCTGTATAATATAATACAGTTTTAAAAATTTCATGAAAATAAAATATTTTGTTCAGTCAAATTATAATTCAGAAGTTAAGCTGTAAGACAACAATTACTTTCTCAACATTCTTACGTTTTGGAGATTTAGGAAACTAACGAATTTAGGAATATAAGTATTATTGAATCTCTAAATCATGTGGACATAATCTTGTGACGTTGACATGGCGTATGTTACAAGCAATTCAGTGGAATCGTGATACACAGGGTCAGTACGCGGTTTCCTGTTAAATTGCAAAAGTCTACCACAGAGACAGCCGAAATGCTTTAGCGCGTCGATTTCTTGCACTACCTTCACATTCGTAAAAGTGAAATCGAAATTAGAAAGGCGACATTTAAAAGCCCTAGTATTTATAGAAGAAGTTCACGTCGATTTACAGCAGACGCTTCCACTAGAATGCTCGTAGCACACGTGAAGATATTTGCAGCTCGATGAAAACGGGGAATGATAAGCAAAAGCAAGTTATTCGAATTTTCCTGTGTCTTTGATATTCAAAGAGCTTCAGTGATTAACAAGGGACGGTTGAAGGATTTCGTAGACAGCTAACGTTCCTGACAAAGTCTCGCGCTGTGCCCCATTGGTTTAGTTCGTTGTTAGAAAAAATCTTGGTTAAAATTTTTGATATTAAACTAAAAATAAAAGTTCAACGTTTGTTCCTAGAAATCGGAAGGGTTTGGGAGTTTTGATAGATAGGAAGGTAGCCTGATGCCAAGTCTACTGCTGTCACTGCCGCGTATTAAACCTCCATAAAACTTTAATAAGGCACGAGCGGTTATTTTTTGTTAATAAGACAAAAAATCTCAGGTAAGCATCATAAGGAGTTGTTTCTTGTCTTCTATTGCTCAATTGCAAGACTTACGAGCTTAGACGCTTGGTGAATTGTTTCAAAAGAAAATGCTATTGGCGGTCCATTGAGTCGATTGTAACAGTAGCAACGCACCGATCTGAAAAGTATCCGGAAGGAAACATCCCTACGAGGTAGCCAGCGAAGTAAATGCTGATTACTAGACCCTGTTCCGTGGTGGACCAATCGAAAGGACCGTCGATGTCCACAATCGCACCTTCAGGAACTTCGAAATTACATTCGTTATCATCATCCCCTGGGTCTCCGTTCTTCGTAGCCTTGACCATGCCAACGATGATCGTGGATATGTTGACTTTCAGACCGTAGATGATCATATTCGCGATGCAGAGCATTATCGCGAACAGGTATCGCACTATTTGCAGATCTGTCGGAGACACAGAAACATGGAGCATTTTCAAATAAACTGTTCCCCGTCAAATCCCTCGAAGAATAATCTTAATTTAGCAAACTTTATGGAAAATGTATTTATAGAAGTGTTGACAGTCCTGTTTCCTTTCTGTTTCAGGTGAGTCTCGAGTGATAATCTATCTTAAGATCTTGAACACATGAAGCAGACAATACGCATATTACCGTAAGTGTTCTTTTACAGAAGTACAGTAATTTCTCCCTAATTCGCGCTAATTCCCCTAGTTACCGATTATCAACAACTCTAAAAACGAGACGCAAGACTCGAATAATCGAATGTACTCTTTCTATTTTTGTGCACAATCTGAGCGCGAATTAGGGAGAAATTACTGAACTTTATTTTTGGCAAGCCTATCGTAGATCCGTCAGAGTCAATTGAGCCGATTGGGATTTTAAACAGCAATGCATTAAAAAGCACGAACGATAACAAATATTTCATCTCTGATGCAAAGGATTTAACCTATACTGATTTTGACATTTAGCTCACACAAACTGACATCGGCTAATGAATGGAGTTGTATATAAATAGAGAGATAAAAAAAATTATTTCTCGCTCACCCATGGCTTCTATTCTCTTCCTGAAAAACCTTTCATAACAATTACGAAAAAAGTTGTTCATATAGCTCGTTTCTTGCCACTTTTCATGAATCTTCTCTCGATCAAATCTTCGTCCACTTGCATACTCGACAGCTCGATGACCACCATCGAATTGTCATTCACAATATCATAAAAGGTTGTATAGACAATCGTTCATTAAGACGATTTATCGTTCACTCTATCGTCGAACGTTATCGTCGCATCCAGTTTCACATGGCGTGAAGCAACGCGTTATCGTTTGTTTTCAACATTTTAACAGTTCCCAGCACGTCATCGCTAAAACAAAACTATTTATAAAAAATTTCAATATGTTCGTACATCAATTCATCGATCTGACGAAACTTTATTTATCTAACTCATTAATCTGAAAAAAACTCCATGCTTTTATATTGACTTACTATTGCCCATTGATCTCTATCATCACGATTTGCACATGGATACTTTACAATCGTCAAAGACCTACGAAGATTATTTTCAGATCTTGGCGATTATTTGGACAGTATACAGAGCGAATCATTGAACTCTTTCACCTTAATTTGTATGGGAAACTATACGTTGTACAAAAAAATGTTTCGAACAAAAGTTGTTTGATATAAAGAGGAGCATGCGCGGCATTCGTCTGCAGATCAAATGTTGCACATTCCACTTAAGAAACTCAAGATAATCCTCATATTTTAATGAAAAAGGAAAGCATAAAAAAATCCATTGTTGCCGTGTTTGTTCCTCTTTACATGAAACAAGTTTCGTTCTGAACTGTTTTTGCGCATCGTGTAATTTACGAGAAAAATTAAAGTGAAAAAGTTAAACCACTTACCCTGTATACATTAACAAGTACCTTTCATTTAAGTATCGTTAAGGTGCAAATCAGATTGGATAGGAATATGCGCACTGATTCAAACGATGATTTAGCGTCACATTGAACGCCGTCGCTGTGCCACACCGACACGGGCCTCGTGTGTTCAGTTACTCCGCCCGCGCTGTAATTACCGGCGACAATATTCTTATCTAATGTTTGCGGCGATGATGTTTGAAGAAGTATCAACCGTTCGAAAGTTTTTATTGTGCTGCGACGCGACGTCTACCTGTTGAACGCTATCGTTATATAGCGGCAGCGTGCTTTTCGTGACGCGTCGCGACGTCCTCCGCGAAGCTACCGACTCCCGACTCCCGACATTTGCGATTCGCGTCGACGAATAACCGTGCGCTCGTTGTTGCTGAAATTTTGACTAAATAAATATTTAACCTGCCACTCGAGGGCAACGATTCGTTAAGCGGTTCGATGAAAAATGCACGAGTGAAACTTACGGTTGTATTTGCGTGCCGCGGGCGCTTCGGCAATTTTCGCGTAGAGAATTTCAATCCGCAAACATAGCAAACAGAATAAATCAACTGTCACGTTTTACGTAAGATCGCGGATTTTTCTATGCGCTGAAACATGTGTTTTTTTCTCGATTGGAGAGTCATAATCGTGAAAGTACCGACCGCAGAACAAGAACTTACTTTAAGACGAGCATTTGCGCGAACTTTAATTACAAATTTTCAACGAATCTCGCGGAACGCTTGTCAATTAAATGAGTAAATACTGCAGTCCCATGCAGAAACTTATTCATGTGTTTACGGAAGAAAAATCGTACTCTAAAATAAAATAGAATGATGCGAGATTGCATCGCATTGGCGGAGAATCAGACTTTGAACGAAACTGATAACATGTTCAATTGTTTCTGATGTAACAGTTACCTTTAACTGTTAACTTTTTTCTTCTAAGATAACAATTATAAATCCATAACTGTATAAAAATCACGACTTGCTTACCCGTCTATATTTATCCTGTTTTCAGTTCCTTCAAAAATGCTAAGTAAATTGAAAACTAGCACGAACTTTCATATTTTACTTTAGAATATCCGAAACGAAATAAATGTTCCCTCAGAATGTTTATCAATCGAATACAGAATAACCGTTAAACTCGAGCTGTTATAACAGAATTAAAGCGTTAATGTAAAAGTTAACTGAAAACGAAAAAAGAAATAATTCAGAAGTTAAGAGTATACTAATTAACTAATATCTATCAAAGTTTACAATTCAACTATAGTTAAATTCAAGCTTGCGGAGAATGCTTTGGAAATGGAAGTTTGCTATTTTCCCGATGCGCAGAGTCCCGTGATGATATTTAGTTTCGCATTAATGTGAGCGAATCCGTGCTAACATCTGAACTTTCAATTTATAGCATACGATAATAGCGGGGGTAATGCGTGGCACATGTTCTACGAAATTTCCACTATCTACCGAGCCTCCTATAGTTGTCTCCTTGAACAAAAGGCTATTGACACAAAGTGCTGATAAATTAGTGCAGAGCCGAGTGATGCATAAACAGTCTATAGTAGAGATAATGCATGAATATAGGTTGCTGCATAGCGACGCGTTTATCAATACCTTCGCATAATTTATTCACGACGCGAGATTGATGAACGCTCCATTGTCTCCGTAATAAACATTGCGAACGACAGATTGTCTCTGTCGTATCTAATAGCTTCACTCCCATAATTGGGAAACTCGAAATAGCAGGTCGAAAACAGACCTCCCGATCGAAACGGTTATTGCTTCCTTCGATTATACTTTGCCAATTTCGCATTCACAAGACGATTCGAACACTCTTACCACTTTACTATAGGATATAAAATAAATACTTACAACTTTTATAATATTCCAATGAAACTGCACCCATAGCTTTGGCCTTGTAATGTTGTCCTATTCAAGTAGGGCTTTCTGTAATTACAGATTACAAAACACTTTACATACAAAAGAATCATTTCAACAATTTTTTGACAAACTAGCAATAATTTAGACAAGATCGAGGAAAAGAGTTTACTAAAAAGCGAACTTTCAATGCTACACGTAAAACATTCGCATAACATAGCAGCAAGAATGAAGCGTTTAAGAGCAAGTATCCACATACTTATTGAATCGTAGTGTAGTATGTAGCTTGAATCACTAGGATGCAAAGTTCCTGCAATCAATCCGAAAATGAGAACTCGAGAATATTGCCTCTTGTAAGTCGAATTGGCACAAATTTCCGCTTTGGACGCAGAGAAAAATAATCGATTGATTGGAAAGTACGGATGATAATATGAGAAGAGGGGAACGAGGCTGGAATCTACATGAATAAATAACAACCATTTCCACTCAACGCCCGCTCTCTCTTGCAAACGCTGCAGAAAATCGTCGCGTATCGAGATTTGCGTTAGAAGAACCGATCCTCTTCGGATCCTCGCCAACAGCCGTCGAAAATTCTAAGCCGCCCACGCGACTTTCACCTGTCCCGTAAGTTTGACAGACACGCACCTGCTGGAGGCAAACAGAGATCGACGGCGATCGTGTCCGGCTTTGAAACGGTCGGTTTCATTCAGAGTCCGGCCAGGACAGGCGTAACGAAAGGTTCAACGGTAACGGGAACAGGAAGGCTTCGGGTGATTACGAGGACAGCTTACCGAGATGGATGGCTCGGCGAGACAACCGAGTCGGATATAACGTCGCCGGAGACCCCATCTCGAAGCGTTTGTTCGTCGTCGTCCTCGTCGCGGATTCTATTCGGGCCGAGGTGAACGTTCGCGCATATCCGCGCTGAAGGAGCCTGAAAACCACTCGAGAAAATGCGAAGTCTCGACACGTTAAAAATGAATGTGCCATCACGGTTGTGCGTGAAGAGGCGGCGCGGCGCGAGGACTGGAAGAGAAAGAGGACGCCGCGGCCGTGCCGTGCCGGCAGACGCCAGGAAACCGAGGATCGAGACAAAGAGGAGGACAAAGTAGAGGCGCGAACGCAGAGAAAAAAGAAGAAGAATACGAAGAAGAAACCGGCGAAGTGCGTTTTAAAAGTAGGTACAACCCGTTCGACGACGACTCTCGTGGAGAAGTAGAAGCGTTCGAGGCGTCGCGTCGCGACAGGACAAGGATGCCGTCGACCGATTAGACGGAAATCCCCGGATGGAACCGGTCCGAGGACTCGGCCCGGCGATTGTTCGCTGGTCAGCCACTTTCCCGCCTTAAGATTCCCTTCAGAATGTAAACAGACCAAGCTCTTGACGGACGGACCGCAACCTACTCGAAATAGAATCAGTCAAAGGCTGACACTTCTCGCCGGAGGAATACCAATTAGCCGCTGGAAGTCGGTCCTGCTAACAAGCGTGATGCCCTCTCGACTGTCGACTCCCGACTCTCGACTCTCGACGTTCTTCGGCGTTTCGTCCCGTCCCGTCCCGACCCATCGCGTCGCTTCGTCGCGGAACCTCGGACCACCTACCGCGAAAGTAAAGCGAAGCTTTTCTTCCTCCTTTCCCCTCTGCTTTACTCTCTTCTCCGCACCGCTTCGTTCTGCTCCGCTTTGCCATCGTCGCAGCCCTGTCCGTTCGCCGACCATTCGCGTCCGACTGTGACTAATTATAGATGTTTGTCGAGTTTTTATGATGTTTCTCTTTAACGTTGTTGGCTCGCGGAGTTTCGTAACTGATGACGTCGGCGTCGACTCCGGTGCTTGTTAATTATTTGTTTACGTTCGAGGAACATCTTAGAAAAGTCGACGAATACGCTTTCCCGTACTTGTTCAGATATAAGAACGTTGATTGGAACCGGGAGTCGACTGACGCAAAGAGTTCGTCCATATCTGGTGGTTTTGTTAGAACGTTGAATACATAATCGATTAAGGAAAAGTGCACACTTTGCAAACGTGGATAAAACGGGGACTTTCAAATGACGAGTTACTCGCAGCTATTAGAAGAGTCTGAATATTTGAATCGTTTCGAACCAACACGATTCTGTAGACAATTTTTCCGGAACTCCATATTCAAAATGTAGGAAATGCGTAATAGGACATAAAAGGAAATGTCCTAGGATATGTCTGTTTAACTTGTTTTATGAGCCCGCATTCTATCCTAAAGACCGCGTCCCAAATGTCAAGACATTCCATGGCTGATTGTTAACAAAACACTGAACCACGTCATCCGAGATATGTTCCAGCAGCTTCGACGAACCGTGCAGCATATCTAGTTTATGAAAATACATAAAATATGAAACTCTTGTTGGATGTCGACACTTTGAAACTCGTTCAAAATTCATACAGATTTCTATAAACGGAGATACTATCTTGTTGGTTGTATGACCTCCGAGATAAGGACGTCCAAGGGAAAACTAACATCCAAGTAACTACGGACGAATACGAATGCTTTTGAAATCATTGAAGATCTTGCATTTCGATAATAATCGTTTTGGATAAAAGTCAATTAGAACCAGAACTCAAATTCAATCGATATCGATTGCGCATCAAGCAATAGTTAACATCAGGCCATCGTTAATTCCATCGTTTGCTGTCCATCAATCGAGTATTCGCTGACCATCGAGCGTTCGCTGACCATCGAGCGTTCTCGACGAACGGCGGACGCTTCCAAACACGTTGTTATTGCATCCAGACGATCGTAAATATGGCTGTGCCAACAAATGATTCGACCGTTCCTTCATTTTGTATCCAATAAATTCGGGGAGCAGAGAACGATAGACACGTTTCTGATAGAAGATCCGCGGCAACGATTGGGCTCGCAGAGTCCGCTCACGGATGACGCTTAAATGGAAAACGCAAAGGTAAAGCTGCCGTACGGAGATAGACATCGTATCGCTAAAAATATATACAAGGGAGACGAATGGCTGATATATGCGGGCATTAGTTATACAGGAGATGTACGAGCGTCACTCTCACTCGGCGTGGCTCGGAGATCCCGGCGCGCCGCTCCGCGCCTCGCCTCGCCTCGCCTCGCCGCGGCGTGGCGTGGCCCGACGCCCAACCAACGTGCACATCGCACATCCAACATAATCGGAAACGACCCATATTTCCCCGCCGCAATGCGTCAACTTCCCCGCGATTCCCGTTTCGTACCTCCATTTTTCATTCCTCCCCCGTGATCTCGATGTCCAAATTCACCTTCCGTGTCATCAGGACCAACCACTATTCCTTCGTTGTCATCCCCCTGTCTGGGGTAGCGTCGAGCGCGGCGCGTCGGCCTTCTGGGACCAGACCAAGTTCGAGGATCAGCGACGACGGATGATAAACTGTCACCTGTATACTCTTCTTCGGCCGCGAAACCGAAAGTGTTTCCCTCTTCCGAGCATCCATCAAACGGTCTCCTTGTTTTTATTATTGGATACGGCTGGCTCCGATGCCGAAAGTGTTTCCTCTTTATTCGCGCGGTGATCTGCCGGTCTTCTCGGTATCTTCTCTTCAGTCTCTCTGGATCTAAGGTAGCTGCTTCGAGTGTCTTCCCCCCTCTTCTTGCAAGAATCGAACTTCTTGCAGTGTTTTGGTTGATCCTCCAGTGCGAGTTGCTTCCGGATGAGCTATTGAAAGCGTGTCTCCTTCTTCTCGCATTAACCCTTTCGCTGCGGAACGCCTAAAAATGAATTACTCTCTCAGCAGCCGGCGCGATAGTAGATTGTCTGTACGAACGACACGATACGCGCGACGCTCGTAAGACGGTGTGTGAAACCGATTTTGCTGGTCTTTTCTTTGAGGCGACTGGCCGACACGGCAGCCAAACAATAATAGTAATAATAATGATAATAACGATTTTAGTAATTTTTAATAATCTTAAATAATATAGACAATTAATATAATATATTATAACAAAATTTAATAATCGAGCGCCAGAAGGCGCTGTTCGCTGAGAGAAAGTGTCTATAGCCGAGCGCCAAAAGGCGCTGTTCGCAGCGAAAGGGTTAAGCAAGCATCTTTATTCATCTTATTAGATCGGGATTGCTACTGAAAGTATTATTTTCTCTTTCTTTCCACGTCAATAAAGTTCCTCGTATTCAGTTTTGTCATCGACATGGCCTACATCAGATTTGAAACAGCCTCACAAAATAAAATCTTATCTAATGTTCGTAACAAATCTGGAAACCATACTTGTTTTGCGTAAATCAATTAGAAAAGGCAAGTCATAGACACCATAATCTCAATATTAATCATCCGTATGATTGCCAACTTCCAGAACTAATTAATAAATAATGACGCAATTAATCGAAGGTTGTTCTCAAAGGTAACAAGAAATGTTACATGTACAGATCGTTACAATCAGAAATGGATCTCGCAAACATTTTGATCTCAATTTCATTTTAAATAATGGCACGCTATGATCGAAGGTTTTTCGGAAAAGTAATTTGAGATAGTCGTAACAGATCGTTACGTCATCGAATTAAATGCAGTGAGTTAACCACTTTGTGTTTACGCAGCTCGGTCCTTAATTTGCATAAGAAGATCCAAACCTATAGGGTGACTCGAAGCACCAAATGTTCTCGGCACGGTTCGAGCAGCTTGTCTATTTCACAATGACCGTTTCCAAAGTGTAGGTCTGCCTTGGACTTTTTGTCGAATTGATTTACAAAGAGTAAAAAAGAAAAGAGGAGAAATGGCTGGCCATCCATCATCGTTAGCATTTCATTCAACGATAGTCGGTTGAGCGGAAGTTGTCGTCGACGTTGAAAGCTGTGTAAACCAGGTGGACAAACGCGCGGTTTACAACCGTTCAATAGCGACGACGTCTTCGTCTATGCATGCAAATGCGCGCATATTTCTGGTTGCACTGCGAAGTAGACCGCGTTCATTTCCACGTGAACGTTTCATTCCATGCAGAACTCATTGTTCCTTCACGTTTCTCGGATCATCAAAAATTGAACGGTGCGCAGGTTTTCACAGTTATCCAAAATTATCCCCTCAACATTTAATTTGTATACATTATTTCGAACACTGGAAAGTCTTTTCGTTCTCATTCTGTAATAGTATTGCCTGGCATGGCAATACTTAAAGCAATAAGTACGTAGAATCGATGACGTCATTGTTTTTATTATTGTAACTATTAGAATGCATTTAGAATAATAGAATTTTTAGCGAAACGAAAACGATACAGTTTAGTCTATCACATTCGGTAATTAATACCTAGACTGCGGATCATTACGAGAAACAAAAATGATTCGAGTTAATTTCAAGAAAACGAAATTGCGTTAAAATGAATTTCTCTGTTTCACGATTCTAACGAGTCAGGAATTGTTCAACAATGTTTTGAAATTCTAGTAACGTCTTCACGGTTTTGTATTTCGTCTATACAGTTTTATATTACAAGTATCCATGGAATTTAAAGAAATGCAAAAAAGTGGGGCTCTAGTAGTCAATTCCTGCATCGAGGACGTAATTATGCGTTCGTAAGCCTCGAAAGTCACGTTACAACTCTGAGCAACGTGTTAATGATAAGCCAACCGATACACCGCTGTTCCAAATGGTAAATAACCATCTTTCGGTGTAGAAATCCACGCGTATCTAAGCAGAGAGCATCAATATGCATGTAAGCCGACGTTTTAAGGGCTTCGTCGTCCGGCTTAAGCCTGGCCCGGCTCTCCGAACGATAAGAATTAGTGTTGGGTTAGGGAATATCATAATACTGGTAAGCCGTAGAACATATTAAGAGGATCATATCATTCGCGTCCGAGATCCGTAAGACGTTTCAGTTTGATCTGAAAGGAGAGTGGCTTACTGGTGTGGCTCCTAAGCTCGATATACGTTCTGATATACGTCAGCCGTGTCTTACTACTTGTTCGACCCATAATCGCGCCAGAAGTCGACAGCGCGGTACGATATGTGCTCCCTAAATCAATTGTCAACGGAGTCGATCGATTCTCGTCTCGATCCCCGATGCAAACAATGATAAATTATTCTATCGTGTTCACATACTATAGATCATGTATGTCATCTTTAATTGGTGACACAAGTGTTTCTTCGTGCACAGGAATATTTTTGACATGAATTCTTCTGTAATATTAATATTATTTCTGGCATTACTTCAAAAATTGTCAATTTTTGAATCATGTTCATTGTATATTTTACAAATTCGTCGTAAATTTCAATAATTTATAAGAAAATTTAACACCTGTCACGCTCCTGTTTCTTGCAAATTATGCACACAATTCTGATTTCGTTTGAACGAGTGTTGCTTCATTTGACACGAGGCACCAAACGCTTCGATAACAGAGAAACTGTATTCTCGTTTAAAAGGATAGCGCATACGATTAATAGAAGTAATTCCAGTTTTAGAGTTCGAGTGAGACTGCCCGATAGAAAATTCGATAGGCTCAGAAAATTGGTATTCATATTGTTTTTTACTTTGTTGGACGACGTCCAGACGAGCGCGAGCATGACATGCAGCGAAATGTGGCTTCATGTATATGCAGCGAAAAAGATACTTTGCAGGAGTTGGGGGTGTAGAGGAAGAAGCGATACCGCTGTCTAGATGACGGCTCGTCGCTTTTAATGCGATAAAGGGTGTCGTCTCTAGTTTTATCCCATCTCGTCCGGCTATGAGCTTATCCACTGATAATAAACCCATGTGGACTCGCTGATCAACCCTCTGTCCTCGTATGGGGTCCTTCATGCGTTTTACGCTCGCCCCAGTCACCATTAATTATTCTAAAGAACAACGCTGCTTGCGAAAGACAGAAACTTCGGCATTGAGCGTTCAACTCGGTGTCGACAGATGGCGTCTCAGTTCCCTTAATGACGTAATATGCAGTGTACAATACATTTATTTCAATTTCAAATTTCATTTTCTATACTATAAGATAATATAAGATTTGTTACAACGAAGGACGCGAGACTCTCACTATTTAATTTAATCCCTATTTGTATAAATAGGCTGCCAAAATGGATCTAAAATATGCAACAAATGCAATAGCAACAGTTTATCTATACATTCAAATAGTCACGTCGATTCAGATTAACACTAGAATTTCCAAGTACGAAACGCACACAACTAATATACCGAATAATACGCTAGAACCTCGATTACCCCAATTTTCTGTATCCGAATTCTTTGTTATTCGAACAGGCTCACATGTAAATAAATCAAACCATACATTATTTAATCTAGCACAATAATTAAATAACTATTCCGTTCTCCGAGCACTCATTTTTAAATAACTGTGGGTCAACTGTATTTTACTTTATAACAATTACAAGATTGAATTGTGAGCTTGAGTAGAGAAGTTTATCGGAAACATTCCTATTAGAAACGTTTCTGTAATTTCAGTGATCATAAGAGAACCACCTGACTAGTGGTAATTCTAGTGTTAAATAATTATCAAGATAAAATTAAGTAAGCATGTAGCAACCTAACGATCCCCCTGCGTATTCATTTAAAATAGATGCGATAAGTGCGTTCGAACGACGAACGTCTATCGATTGATTTCGAACGTGTCTGTGTGCATTTTTTAATTTTTATGGAAAAGTTTCGCTGAAATTCGGGAGTGGTTCTCTCCACGGTCTTTTTACAGGATCAAAGCCTGACTTAATTACGAGAGCGTGGCCGTTGCAGTCACCCTTTTTTGCGATCGTTTCCTTTGACAGCACGCGAAAAGACGCAAACTTCAGAAACAATCCGATAATTTGCCTTATAGAAAAACGACCGACTGTACCCAGTTTTTCCCAAGGTCAGGCCTAGCTCACGCTACCAGCGGAACATGTGACCACCCCCGCGTTTCCCTGAGAACTATTTCTTCCGAGTATTCCGAGGTTTTCGTGAACTATGGAAACGAGAACGGGAAAGGGACGGTAGAGACCTTTAATGCGAAGCTGGGACACGCGAGTTGGAATTTCCGAGCGACGAACCATTAATTCCACTATCGTGCGAGTTACTACGTGCCGCGCCGCGCCATAGTTCCCTTAAATGATTCGGCGAACCACCCCCGCCGGTACACCTAACTGCGGTTCAGAAACTCGTTCGAACCGTTTTAAAGAAAACGCGAATTCCAAATCGCCCCATTTCATGCCGGTGTTTTACGACTTTATCTGCACCGGTACGGTAAGTGAGTTAAACTTATAAATGCATGCATTTGCTAATCAATATATGCTACGGTAAATTGGCAAAATTAACACGTATTTTACTTCATCAACGTACGCTCGTAAATTTATTAAACTAACTGTTATCGGGCTTCATGTTTCGTTTATTAATGCATGGAAACAAATGGAGTACAATGGAGAGTGTGCGTGAAAAACGTATTTAATACTGCCGGTGAAATCTCGTCGTTATTTCATTTTCATTTCATTCATTTATTCACGGGAAAGACCCTTTAATACAAGAGAAGGAAAAAGCAAAATCAAGTTTATACAAAAGAAAATATTATCGCTTATCGAGATTCATAAAGCGATTACTATACAATATGCTGCAACGGTAGTTCTTGACTTCCCAGGGATTGCTCAGTTGTATCTGTTTTTGTGGAGAAAATGTGCAACGCATTAAAGGTCCAGCGAGGGATAGGAAAATGAAGTCTGTTGATACGACGAGAGTAACTAACATTGAAACGGTTCACGATGTAGAACAGTAATAGTGGGATCTTCGTGGTCTCGCAATCTGCGGTTTGCAGAATGATTCCCGTCGCTGAATTTTGAGGTGGTTTCGCCGACTAAGCACATTCGTAGCCGACCGCATTATGATATTCCGCGCGAAGTAAGCCGGAAGACACGGGGAACGGAGAACAAGGAGGTGTGACAGTCGTCTTGTTAGCGGTACAAGATGTCCTCATTATTACGACTGACGGTGATGACGATGCAAGTGCGACGATGCGGCCAAAAGCTGCGCGAATTCCGAACCGCCTGCGCGACGAAAAACGACGCGTCTGTTCCAAGCTGTGGCGAGAGGGTCATAAGAAAGAAAACCAGAATAGAAAAGATCAAAAAGACGAGCCTGTGTGCGTGTGTGAGAGAGAGAGAGAGAGAGGAAGAGAAACGTCGTAAGCTCGTTATACCGAGCCTCATTTGGAGAACGGAAGCATCGTGAACGTGAACATTCCTCGAAATCTCGAATCGTCTTTTTGCCGCGAGAACAGCGTATCAATAACCTCTCTGCTCCCATGCTTTTTAATTGTGAAAACGATCACCGAAGATTCGAGTAGTCGAAGGAGAATGAGCATCCATGAAAAGAGTCAAGACGCTGTTTAACGCCGAAATCCGCCGAGAGAATTCAATTGCAAAATAATTTATCTTCTAGAGCCTTCACATGCGGAACTTTAAATCCTGCGAAATTTCGTGGGAGCATTGTTGTTTGCACGTTTGTATTGCAATGTTGCTCAGCTGTTATATCGCACAGTAAATGTTAAAAAAAATATTGCCTTCTTATAGACGTCTTTAACAGAGAGTCTTTAACAAGACGTCTTTAAAAGACGTCTTTCAGCAGATGATATAGAAGTTTTTCAAGCCACTAAACAGAGTGCACGCATTATTTCCCAGCTGCGATCGTCTGCAATAGCTGCATCGTTGCACAATGGCGCAGCTTGACAATGGACGAGTCTCCTTTCGATCTTGGCATCGTAGAATGAAATATCGATCAACGAGTCGGCATCGAAGCGAAGTGAGCCATCTACTAATGAAACGATCGTAGAATCTCGTCTAGAGCTTCACCGCCATAATCACATTTGAGCATTCAATCGACTGCAACGAAATAGTGCACTCCATTCGGATTGATGATCCTTTTCTGCGGTCTCCCTGTTGTATATTCTTGCACGTAACTACCTATCATTCGAATGAATTAATATCAGACTCGACGCAATTGTCTAAATTCGCTCGCTCTGTGTCCACGTATCTTGCATCCCGGTTTATATTGTTCTTGGCAAAGCCGTGCGCCTCTTGAAATTCAATCGCTTCAAAGAAATGCAAACTTCTCGGGGCACTTAAACGTCACGTCACAATCAGAATATTCAACTTACTTCGCGCAGCGTGCTGATCGGACGGCTGTTCGTCCTTTGAGCCTCGTTCACCGGATTCGAAATAGAAAAATCAATTTGGTATGGCTGGCCCCAGGTATATATATCGGAGGCTCGAACTTTAATCCTCGACAGTACACACAAATTCGTTTAATATTCAATCGTTGTTCCTGCTGTCGATGAAGAATGACGACGATAATGTCGAAATGAAGTATCGAGAAATTGATTGATTATTGAAAATGTCAAACTTCGAAAATTTAAAGAGCCCTTAGATTTTAATCAATTATTTTTAGATCACATATAGCACGCTGCATGGTGAAAGAAAGAAATTTGATAGACAGGAAAAATGCAAACTTTCTCTTTCGATTAACTGCATATGGAATATATTTTCCACTAGGAATAGTAGTTTGCTTCGCAATAAATTACAACGCAATTTATTGTCTGATCGTAGCGCACTGCCCTCGAAAAAAATACGTCTTCTTAATCCAAACCGAATCGGTTCTTCCAATTTTCCTCTCGACCGAGTTCTTTCTTTATTACAGAGGGATCGGGGCTCGGCCGAAGAACAAGAGGATAATAATATTACGAGAATCAATCGTTCTCGGTACTACAGATTGAATAAATCGATAACAGAAACGATTCGCGAGGAATTATAACTTTTCGTTAGCCAGGGAAATATCTGGCTGGGACTGGCCTGGATACTATCGATCTCTTGCGGTATCCCGTTCCCGCGTCATTAATCCTAAATAAGGTTTATAAAATAAAGTAGAACGAGCCCGCGGAGATCTATAACCCAGGGGAGATCGTCGGAGAAGGCTATTTCGGAGCCGGGGGCCCTCGCCTCGCCTTGCCTCGCCCGAGATTCTTCGTTACGGTCCGAGCCGAGGCAATACTTTCTTGCCATTTCTCGTTTTACCGATCGCTAGATTGCTTCCCTTTCTTTTCACCGAATCTCATTACAATTTATACCGATATCCCTGTGCCCACAGTTCACAAGCGCCGTTCCTAAAAAGCTTCTGCCTCTGCCACTGCCTCCGCCGCAATTCGGAATACCTTTACCTCTCAAATTGAAGGTAGAATTTTTATCGGCGCTTTTCGAATTCAATTCGTTCGAATCATCCTAGCCTGCGATGGTCGATAGTGACCAGCCGACGGGATGTGTAATAATCGGACCGGGATACCTTATTTCGGTCACACTCGGACACGTTGATAATGT
The DNA here is from genome assembly GCF_051020955.1 of Megalopta genalis. Lineage (NCBI taxonomy): Eukaryota > Metazoa > Arthropoda > Insecta > Hymenoptera > Halictidae > Megalopta > Megalopta genalis. Next base: position 9,734,680 of record NC_135018.1, on the reverse strand, counting down.
CACCAATACTTTCTTCTTGGATCAGTGATAATCATAACTATGTCTGTAAATAATATAAATGGTCTTCCAACAATAGCTACCGATAGTCAAATCGGTAAAATAAAACACGTTTGAATTTTTAAAAATTGGACACATTTTTATTCTAACTTTTGGCACAATCGTTTCCAATTATGCATTTAATATAATATCAGCCAAATGACCACCCAAACTCATTTTGCACTCAATCGCTCTCAACACTTTAATGGCCGCATATCTACGCAGTCAAACGTCGTCAGAGGCCGGCAATATTTATGTAAATTCATGAAATAATTCAACATGTGCGAACATACACATAAAACAAAGAAAAAAACAACAGCAATAATAACAACACATTTAATACAAGGAATTTAATATTTCTCCTTTGTACATTTAATTTTAGTGAAGCATTTTAGAGAAAATGCTCTAATCTGATAATCATTCTAATTAATTCGGAAGAATATGGCACATCTTTAAATTTGTCCGATGTCTTCACAGCTTGATATTTTCTCTGATAATTTTCATCATAAATACGTAAAATCCGCGATCTAGTCATCGCTGACAGGTTCAATCCTTTTGCTACTGTCTCCGTGTAATATCTTCCAGAATAAAAGCATGGACATTTATTTCGATTGTTCCCGTTGAAAATCCAAACTCGACGTGTACCTACAAAAACATTCTATCATTTTTGGAAATCGTGGCCGAGTGGTATCGTGTAGAAAACGCTCGCAACGTTGGCAGTGTGACTGGTTTCCAGGGTTCCACGAAATATCAGATGGTCCCGAGAACGGAATCAAAGACTCACGCGATACTCGCTTATATTCTTCAATCCGAGTCGTGAATCGCGAGGAGATAAAGAGCGAGTCTCCGTAAAGGGCGATCGTAATCGGGCGAAGAGACGGAGAACCCTTTGGCTCTGGAATGTTATCGCGGGAAACAAAGTTCCTCTGGAAATCATAGTTCATTCAGTAAGGAGAGGACAGAGCTGTGTCTCCCTGCGGGACGCCCAGCAGTTCAGATTCAACAGATACGGGATATTAAAAGCGACATTTTCTTCGTTCCCGCGATAACTTCGATTCGCGACCGGCTCTCTCCAGGATGGAAAGATCGACGGATAAGTCGCCGGAAGCGTCTACGGTCCCTGGAATTTTAGCGATCGACCCGCGACCTGCGACCTGCGATGTGCGACCTACGACAGGCGGAATAGAACAACTTGGTCTCTCAAATTGAACGGAACTCGTTAATGAATTATCGCGAGACCCAGGTTCGTCAATTAGAAGAGACCACGAACCGTTTCGATTATCCGTCACGATTATCTCGGCGGCGCGGCGCGGCGACCAGCGATTGTTCGCAGGTACATTTCGTTTCCAATGGGACCGCTTTATGGCCCACATAAATGCTAACGGCGTACCAAACCAGCCTGGCATTTAAAAGTCACTGCTGCTTGCTTGATCGAAGAGTTCGCTGCTCCTGAACACCCGCGAGCCCTTCTGTACACCAGGCGACGATCTTTCGAGCAAAGTTTTGGATCAGAACATAGGGAGATCATGAGACGTTTGTTTCTAGATCAATTTTATGGCCCACATAAATGTCGATGGTGTCCGCTGAAAGGTAGGCACTTGAAAGTGACTGCAAATTGCTCGAACGAGGAAGTGCATCGCTTCTAAACATGCACCGTGCATGCATTTCTGTACTTCAAGCACTGTACAGAAATTGTTTTCGTACATTGGCCTGTTACATCGAAAGATATTCAGCATTTGAAAGTTACCGTAGTTTGCTTGATTAAGCAATTTTTGCGCCCTAACCATTTTGAGGCTCCATTTTATGTTTTGTAAGAATATAGTGCAATAAAAATACTTCTATGCACTTCTCCATCTGATACAGTGCAATATTGGTTATATTAGATCGTTCTTGTACACTGAAACAGAGTTGGGCATTATTCGAATTGTTTCGGATAAATATATGTCTAAGATAATCAACCGAACTAATCAACTTCTAGTCGAATATTTTATTCGAATAATGATTATTCGTTATTCGTCATAAATTATTCTTTCTATTTAATAAATTATTCGCATAATTCTTTATGCCAACATTACTAACATTAATAACATTTGTCAAATTATTCAAATAATTTGAAGAAAATATATTTACGCATTTCAGATGACATATAGAATTATAAAATTGGCGATGGCTTCCTCTAGAAAGATTATTCCCGTAGAAAGATTATTTATTTACGCATCAAGGATCGATCTACTCGAAAGCAATAAATCATTTGAGAAAATGATTGAATCACTTGAGAGAAGGAATAAAGGAAGAAATAAATCGATTACTTTCCGTATGAACTTCTGTACACATCTTATCCGTCATCAAAATAAAATTCTGCCCAACTCTACATTCAAATGTATCCAGTATTTAAAAGTGACTGCAGTTTACTCGATCAAATGCATTCAAACATTTTTATGCGCTTCTCTACCTCGAGCTATCGACTAAAATCTCTTTCGTGCAAAAAAGAAAAAATGATAGGATCCAGATACAATTTCGCCCGGATGGATACATTTCTCATGGTGATTTAAGAAGAAGCTTTTACAGATCGAAAGCCGCGCTTTTTATGATTCTAAAAGGGCAAACGGCATCGGAACTACAGAAGCAGTCTTCGACAGGCGTATCTGGTGAGATTTAACGAGAGCGAACCCGCGGCTTGGATAAGATTCATAGAGGTGATCTAACTGGGAACCGAGAAGGGGAACACGGTTGCTTCCCTTCTCGTCTTCTTCCTCTTATTCGTTCCCTTTCTTCTTGTTCTTTCTCTTGGCCGACGTGAGTAATGAGCGGCGTGAGAGGCAGGCGTGGCCCCTTCAGACGTTCCCCAAACCTCGAAAATCTTATCGACGGAATACGCTCGATTCGAGATTAAAGCGCTCGATTTGCTTGACATCCGGCTAGGATGTGCCGGAGAAACCTGGGTTCTTTATGGATATCTGTTGCTTCATCTCGTGATATTCAAATCCCACGCTCCTTTTAGGTCCCCGCATTATGTGGCTGATACGTTTTGAATCTGATCTTTGATGGTGTATCGTTTGATGCGAGGCCAGTTCATAACACACGTGTCCACCGAAATAATGTTCGGAGATAGGAATAACCTTGTCGGCTCGATGAGTGAACTGCTCGAAAATAGTTTGCATTTTAAACATAGCATTTTTTGCATAGCATTTTGAACTTTTGGGCGGTGTAGATTCTAGTTATTGCAGTTTTGGATTAGAATTAATTATTCATGCTTCATGTTTAAAATGAATTCCTCCTGGGGAGGAATAGTGTACCCGAACTGAGCAGGATCAAACATGGCAGTTGCTATCATTCTAGATAAAATACAAAATCGAATGTTTTCAAAGAAAATTCCCGGAAATAAATAAATTCAGAAATAATCACAGAAACAAATAGCTACCATTATTGTACATAAAGTGTACTGTGCTCAAGAACCTCGGGAATAAGTAAATTCAAAAATAATCTGGCAAGTAAACAGATTTCAGAAAATGTAGTTCATATCACGAATGGCGTAGTCTATAAAGAACAATTTTCAGAAGAATTAAATAACCAAATGGACTTGAAGAGCCAGTATACGGCGTTATCAATCGTAATACTCGCCTGTCTTTTAAGATGAAGCATCCTAACAGGGCTGGCTAGCAAACTGGCAGAGCCTGCAGTGTTCGGTGCATCGATAATGCAATCTGCAGAAACATTTGAGGTGTTATCTACAGAGGATGGGTGTCGCAAGGGACCGTTATTAAATGGCTACAGAGAAGACGAAGTGTGTGGACTCTCCTCGCAAGAAAAGATGGATACGCGCAATCCAATTCGCCGTGTCCAGCTTCGGGGATCCCAGCAGGTCGGAGGATAATTTTTATAGAAGCCACGATTCACTATGACGCCGTTACTATCCTGGTCTGGTCTCATCGTTGTCCTTGGACGAGTAATTTCTTCGAGGATCCCCCATCGCTTCCCTCATCTTCTCCTCTTCCTCTCTCTCTCTCTCTCTTTCTTGTCTTTTCTTCATCTTCTCTCGTTGCTTCTGCTTCAGCCGGCGCTAAGATTCCAGATAAGACCCGGAGAAAAATGCGAGAGGGTATCTCGCCTCCCTTCTGTGTACTCGGCTTGCCTAGAACGTAAACGATCCCGTTGATTAAAGATGACATTTCGGGGACTCCCGGTTACGCCGATGAAATTCGAAACGGGACATTCTATGAGTCTTATGGAGTGTGTCCTGACAAATCGCCGGACCCATTTTACTCCTTTATTCGTTAATGCGGCCAAGGACCTCCTCCGAATTGAAAAATTATTCCGTATAGATCGGATCGAGGAACTTGCGCAACTCTATAACATCTCAGTTTCATTCTCGGGTGAACGTCGATCTGTAACAATGTCATTATTCGTCGCTACGTACCCATCTGTCTCTGCTTACGTTGGAAGTACCGTCTGGAACGATGCTGTTCATCTGTCTAGATGCTAAGATATGTTAAAAAATGTTTCAAATGTGCAGGCCACTGTCGCGATCACGAGAGAAATAAATTGTATCATTTTCTGCCAAAATGATACAGTTTAATGGTACCTACCGATTTGAATTGGCTTGATTAATTATTACAGCGTCGCTGCTCACTTTCTACATACATATGATGTATAAAAAGAAATTCGAGGCATGCAAAATATTGTAACTATCATCAGAGAAATAATGAGTCAAGGAGATGCGGTTTGTAACTATCTTTTAATTATGCTGAAATGGTTCCCACCGATTTGGATTCACTTGAATAATTATTACAGCGTTGTTGCTCACTAACTGCATATTACGATATGCACAATGGAATATGAACTGTGCAGAACAACGTAACAATCATTTGAAAAATAAACAAACAAAAAGCAGCAGTCTACAATTTCCTTGTAATTATCCTAAAATAGTACCTACTAATTTGCATTGGCTAGAATAATTACTACGATGGACAGACCGACCCATGACTTTGCATACATTATAACTTTGTAACGTACAGAGATGTTATACAAGAGAGTAAAATTCAATCTTCATCAAGCAGCAGCAAACTTCCCGCCCCAAGAAAAACATTATCGAATCTTCAGAAGGCTCTCTAGTGGTGCTACCGGTACGTGAACACCTGTCGAAGAGCTATTCTACCTCTCCGACCAGCTCCCGTTGTCAGAACACTCGTTAACAAGAAATTTGTGACTACTCCGTCCCCATTAAGCTGTAATGGCGAGCCTTGTTTCCTTTCCCACTATATTTTCGACCGGGTAATCACCGTAAAATTTCGCGCTGCCGAACCCAAACAAGCAGCTTCCTCTTCGTTCCGTATAATAAAATCGATCCGGGCACGTACGTTCCTGCTGCCGCGCCCCCATGTCGGGCTCCCATAACTATATAGATGATTAAAAAAAGGTGCTCGAGCTTCCGAATCTTCGATAATTCTAACCCGACAACGGAGGGTCCGATAATCGCGGAGCCACGAGATTCTTGGCGAGATTAAGCGCTTCCGACGCCTTTTTTAGAGAAACACACATGTCGGGCCTGCTTCGGACCTTGTTAGCTCCGAATGATGACATTCGTATTTCAAATGCTTCGATTCAGAAAATAATACTCAAAAAACGGCACAGAATTTTCACGAAACCAATATGTTGAGCAAATATTACAGAGCGATGCATTATGTATTAATAACTTCTGGAAATTTTAATAAAGAAACATCCGATTTGTGCTGTTACTTCATCGAAACGAATTATCAAATTTTTCTCTAAAATGGATTCAGGACGCGAACGGTGAAGATAAAATGTTTAATCCTCGCGCAACGAAATCGAAAGATAAGCGTGGGCAGTAGCTTCATTGCTTTGACGTTTGAAAGACGTGCATGCCTTTTCTATTATTGCATTCTTCCCGCCAGCTCGTTTCGAGACTTCTTTTCCCGCGTTCACGTCAATTTGTAGAAACTTACGTCCGAGAACTTAGATAAACGATCATTACCGGGTTGCTCTTGCGAGCTATCCTCCGGACACGACTCATTAGTACTGGCAAGTGTCACGATTCGTACAAGTGGAAGACAGGTACGGTTCGATGAACTTCCTTCCTCGATTCGGACGTTTTAATTGTGCGAATCAAGCAGTTGGAATAGTGTCGAGAGCCGCTTCTTTGTCGTGTAGGGTCGCGCGAATCCGGGACGCTTCGTGTTCTCGCATCTCGCAAAACGATCTGGCACGATTACCACGAGCAACAAAGAAAAAGCTGCTCGAAATTCGCTGAATCTATTCCTAATCATTTTTTAAGAAGACTCCAACGAGGCATGCAGACGCTTGGAAACAAATTTCGACGCGATAAGCTTTTCGGATGAGGTAACAGAGTTTTAAAGCAAATCAAAATAATGTAATATGCGAACGGTACGAAACGGAAAGACAGAAAATTAGTACACAAAACGATGGACGCCTTCGTTATATGAAATCATAGTCAGAAATTTTTGCCCGACTTTTCTTGAGCGATTCTTTTTCATGCGGGTCATGAGTAATTTTTACATCAACATATCTAATATCCATAAAAGGTGTGTAATAAAAAACAAGAAATATCAAGATTACTTCGCATTACAAGAAAATTTCGCATCAAAAGCGAATTTTCCGAATTAATAAAGATTGGAACAAGTTTGGTTTGAAATACATGGAAAATGAGACGAGTGAACGTCCGCGTAGTATATAATTTTTCTACAGACTTGTTTCCGATGGTAGAGAATTATAGTGTGCGAATATATTGTAATTTCTTATTGCGGGGTCTGCCAGATCGATGATTGCGTAAGCACGCGCGGCACAGGTGTAACGCGACACTGTTATTAAAGTTGCGAATCACTATGCCACCGGAAATTCATTGTTCGTCTGAACGACGGGCCACGATGAGCGAGCAAATAGTATAAGGACAAGGGATCAGCGAAGCGAGCCGGATTGAAACCGCATCAAACGCGGAATGGATATATAATTACGTTAGCTCGTACTATCGGCTGAAAATAATAGGTTAGACGCGGTTTCGCGCTCAACGGGCGATAATTAGGTTCTGCCGGGTTCGTGGGCTATGTTCCAAACGAATATCCAGCCATCTCCAAACACATTAGAGCCTAATCACATCTGATTATGTTTTGCAACGATCTTCCCAAGAAGAAGGACTATGGAATTCCCGGTCTTTTATTTTCTGCCGAAAGCAAAGAAATAGTTGACAGCTTTCTCTGTAATAACTGTTTCCATATAGTTGTTGGATAAAAAGAAGGGAATACTGAAATTTATCGTCGGAAGCAAGAATACTTTACTAAAGAAAAAGTGTTTAAGATATTTTATTCCTTTGTTTCAGTGAAAATATAAATATTTGACACGCTTGTCGAGACCTGAGAGTTCCTTTTGCTGTGCCAATGAATCTGCGTTTAGAACCATATCCAGCCATTAATGCATAAATATGTATACGGTTTGTGCTGCGAACAATAATAAAGGAGGAACGATTTTTCGAAGAAAAACTGTTTCATACATTGGGCTGTTTATTTGTAGAGAAAATGAATATATTTTACGCGTATCTACGAGCTTGAAAATTCGCTCTACCCTACCAACGAAACTACAACTACAACTATACCAGATAAATATACACAGATAAAAAAATGTCAGCTTATACTATCAATTATGAAAAAGCAGGTATAATTTGCCTGAGGAAATGTGTTGCCAGCTTCCCAATACGAACTCCTCGCTTGGGAAACTTTTCGTCTCGAGAGGAAATAAAAAGTATTTTACACCTTTCCGGAGGTTTTAAAGTTCGCCGTGCTCCGCTAACGGAACGGTGACTACGACTATAGCGGCGTAATAATACGGAAGGAGCGGCTATGCATCGTTTTATACTGGCAATTGGGGAAAAAACAAAACTGCCAGTAAAACGCGGGGGCGTACGCCAATATCAGCGCGTCGGTCTCTGGATATATTCGAAAAATTGTAGAACCGGGGAAAGCAGCAGATGAGTAAAAGTTCCTTTGCCGTCGAGTTATGATCAATTACGGAATAAAGGAAAGAAAGATAGAAAGGGAAACAGACGAGGGTACGATGAAGGGGAAAGGAGAGAAAGGAACTTACGACTGCGCTCCCAATAAAATTGCTCGTTGCGCAGGACGAAATTATTTAAAGCAGACTGCTCTTTGAGACGATTCCCTCGCGGAAACTCGTGAAGAAAAACGGAGGGAGCCTAACCCTTACTTCGACGAGGAGGTGAGGGGTCCCTTTGCCATCCCTAGCTACAGGCAATTCGACTTTTCTGCCCTTTGAGTCGATGATCCCGGCTCTAAAGAAAGAATCAGTCCCGAGTAAACCTCTCCACTAGAAGGACCTTCCGAATAGGGTAATGTTTCAAAAGACGTTCCCCCTCCTTTCGACATTTTTCTGCAGGCTGGCTCCCGAACGACTCAAAAATGCTTATCCATTTCTCCGATGATTCGAACATCGAACAGCGATTGCAAAGTGTGACTGTTTCATTTTATTTTAAAAGGGTTATTCGCTGAGAATTTATCGGCAATTAGTGTAGCTTTAATTACACGGTGCATGTGCATGCGGACGTTCTTAAACATTAGTTCGAGAGGATCACGATCGAGATCGATCAACGTGGTTTGTGGGGCAACCAAAATTTTATTCCGTGGAAAACCATGTTTGATTCCAGGTTCGAGGGAGAAACGGATGGAAAATTTCCGGCACTGCAGTGCTCGCGGAAACAGAACGGAAACGCGTTTGATGGGGAAATAAAGGCGTCGCGGATATCCAGGCGTGTTCTCATTTACCTGAAATTCCACGTAGACGCGGCCGGAAGCTTGTATACACGAGGCTTTGTAGGTAGTTAAGAAATATCCGTGTTTCAAGAAGGATAAGATTGTTCACCCCCTCGCACCGGAGAATTTTCGACAAACTTTCTTTCACGCAAGTTTCGCCACTTCCAGTATCTTATATTTCCGCCGATCCTATAAGCTAACTTCGGAAACTATACTTAAAACGTGATTTCGGGGCACCGTTGTATTTTTCGATGGTGTAATCAGAGCTACGCAACTTGTAAACTGGGTTACAACCGGTATCTTTCCGAACGAAAACTTCTCTGCCGTTATTGGCCATTCAAAATTCAAAGTTCCTGCTCGAACATCGGCTAAACTATAGCCGCAAGCATCACCTCAGCTTCTTTATTTCTTTGGTGCTCGTTGGAATCCGATCTCTTCGTCGAAGGACAATCTTCGGAAGACATCAAGTTTAATTATCCCGTTCGTTTCTCCATTTCTTTTGATTCATTCTCCACTTTTATAATCAAAATACAATCTTCGTCAAGACATCAGAAGCGTTTTCATCATTGGCTTCTCTAATTCTAGGAATGAATTCGCCAACTTTATATTAAAATTTTATAAACAAACTACAATCTTCGTCAAGACATCAGAAGCGTTTTCATCATTGGCTTCTGTAATTCTAGGAGTGAATTCGTCAACTTTATATTAAAATTTTATAAACAAACTACAATCTTCGTCAAGACATCAGAAGCGTTTTCATCATTGGCTTCTGTAATTCTAGGAGTGAATTCGCCAACTTTATATTAAAATTATTTTCAGTTGTATGTCTTCAGAAAATCATTCTTTGTCTTGATTGACTGCTCTATCTCGATTTTAATAAGATCTTCGCTGGAATAGCATAATTATTTTCTTCGTTTGCTTTTGTATTTAAAAAATTTATTCTTTGTGCATTGCCGCTTTCGAATTATTAAAAGCAGGATGCCTGTGTTTTCGTGGCATCAAACGCCACAGCGTTATTAGATAAATATGATTAACTGATTCGTCTGCATAGCTTGTCGACTGACAGCGATATTATTAAGGGTTACGATTTCCAGGATGACGGTATAGAAGCCATTCCGTGCAGGATACAATGGTAATTAGTCTTATCTCCAGCCAACAAGATTGCTGGGTAGAATTCGTGTAAGAGGGAAACAGACGGTGCAGCTAGGAGGAGATTGTTTCCAAGCTGAATTCCTGCGCGTTCCCTCCCACGTCTGCTGTTCTGCTAATATCCTGTGTCCAAAATCTAACGTCGAATCTCGGCGTCAGATATCGGCGAGAATGCCGATTCGCCCCCCTTCCTCGGAGACTAGTTCCGAATCTGGCCGGTTATCTTCCTCTATAACCGCAGTAATACCTCGAAAAATCCATTTTCTCGATGCCCGTACGTGCAGGGCGCATTACATTATTAGGTTGCTTCCAGATTATTCACTGAAACCTGTAAAAATAACGAATATTTTCCTCCTCCGATTTTTCATTGTTAATTTCTTTTTATTACAGTGCTGATTGTACGTTGTTATCACAAATATCAGTTGATCAAATACAGATCAGTAAAATGATTTTGAGAATTCAAAAATACCGCGGTATTTTCAACTTATTAGAATGATTAAGAAACCGGTAATTACTGCAAACATTTTTTACTTATTATTCCCAGCATCTTGGAAGCCTTATATAGACTGCGAATTCAACAACTTTAAAGATTCCATACAATCGAAGCAATTTACGTAATGAAATAAGAATTGAAAAGTTTTGATATACGATATCATCGTTCGTCCCAGAGAGAAGTTGGTCGAGATAATATGAAAAAAATAATATCTTTCGATCAAGAATGGCAGTAGCTAAAGCTTGTATAAAATTCGTAAAAATTGTGTACCTCGATCGAAACGACATAGTAATTTGTTAACAGTGTTCCAAAGCTGGCTTGACCATTCCGTCGAATTTTTCGGAGATCGAGTTATTTGTCCGTGTAACCGATGGTGGACAGATCGGTGGTCAGCAGAAAGACAACGCGGACGCACCGCTGGCACAGTGACGGACAGTCAGTCCCACAGGGGATGAACTACTTTTCCCGTGTAGACGCTGTCTGCTACAATTTCCTGAATTGTATCCTGTTTCCTTCCGTCGCATCTTTGGTACTCGTTCTCGATGTCCGCGTTTTTACGACGGCCCCGAGAGATCGATCCGTCTGCCTCCAAATACTCGCGTTAGCCCACTTTCGCGAACGGCGAACGGCGCGGCGCTCGACCATAAACGCAGATAAGGAGGCCAAAGTTTCACGCGAGCAAAAACTTCCAGACGACAACCTCCCCCGCATTTAAAATCTCTAAATTTTCATAACGTCCGCGGCCAAGTTCCGTCTGGCGAGCCATTAACCAGCCTCGTGGCTTCTAGGAGGAACAACTGGTCTACGATGTTTAGGCTATCTGATCGGCGATTTGATACAGAATTCGATTAGGCAAGGTCTCTCTTTCTGTTCTCTGATCGATTTAATTCGAATCTACATATACGGCGAGTCGGACTTTTTGATACGCCATCGTGTCCTGTAAGATGACTATTCATTTTTAAATAAAATATTTATTAATTCGCTGCGACATACGTATCGACAACAGTTGGAATTTAGAGACTTCGTGTGCAGATTTTATTTCAGCATCTGAGGTACGTAATTGTATCGCTGTTCTACGTTGACATGTACTATATTGCTTCGGTTTTCATATTTCAAAGCGGTGTCCCAGTTCTGTCACTTACAATCTAGAGCCGACAATTCTATTGAAAAATGTAGACACCTCACCCCATCGGGTTATAGAGCAAGCCTCGTTCGTCGCTCCACTGCGCTTTAATTTGTATATTTGTCACAAATTCCTGAAACCTGTGATGGGAAAACAATTGAAATTTTTCTGTCGCTTCGAGTGCGTTGGAATTCTTCGGAAGAAAATGTATCTTCATCGAATTCTTTATAACAGCTAAAATATTTCTGGGCTTTGCTTTATCATCATAAACAGCGATGTAATATTCGCCACCATCTTTTCGCCAGAAACCAAATATTCAATATGAAATATTCAATATGCGTACGATAGATGATTTATTAAATGTAATCGATAAACTTAGAATTGAACAATATTTATTATATTTATCATATACAATCGAGTCTTTAAACTCTCTTGAAGCATCTCGGAGGTTTACGACGACGAAAATGGAACTTCGAGAAAGAAATTAAATAGTCGCGTGACGTAACTTACAAAGATTCACGCTTGCAACCGCCTTCACGCATTCGAGTGCATACTGCGAACTGCTTCAAAAAAGACAAATCTAAAATATGAAGAGTTTGCATAAACTGGAAAAGTAACCTTATTTTAAATCTCATTCTAACAGGATTTTATACATTTGTAATAAAAATTGTTAGGTGAAATTTCAGACTGTAAAGAACTTAAAAGGGCTTTAGCATATGGAAGTATCGTTTAGAACCTAATAGAGAATCATTAATACTGGAACAACCGAGTACAGAAAATGACTAACTTGCGTTGCCTGTTCGCAAACAGCAAGATCACATTTAACGAAATATTGCACGACTTTTATCCAAAAATGGGTCGGAATGGAAAGCATCTTTAGAATCTCGATAATTGTAAAATAATGAACCTGAAATTCGTCATATCGACGAACTTGGTAGTTCTAGCGTACAAGCGACGCAGACAATTTTCCCGTTGCCCAAAGATCCGCAGTCTCGCAACCAACTTGACACGTGAATTGCTAAAAATATGTTTCACGATATAAAATGTTTGAAAATTGCAAACATGTTCTTCACTGAATTTTCTCAGCAAGTGCAAAGCCACGTGTAAAATGACGCACGACGGTTCGATCGGAACCCAGAAAAGTTAGCCAACAGTTTTTCAGCGTCCCCGGGATCCTCCTTGTTAAGGGAGTCAATGGCCGTGGGGAAGTTAGCCTGCGGAATGCAGCGAAGAATTCCGAAATTGGGATTACACCGGACCATCCCCGGGCGAGATTGGCAAGTGCGGAAAGTAAGTTCGCGAACGGAAGGACCGTGGAAATCGACGGGTGCGACAGTTGGCAACTGTTCTGCGGTTATTGGAACCGTATAAACAGTCCACTCGTTCGTTTGGAACTCGTGACGTCCGGACTATCGAGAAGTTATTGGAGAGTACATAGCGGGCAAGTGAAGCGAATGGTTGGCTAAACGGCTTCTAGATATAGGACAAGAGGATACGACGGTGTATCTCCTTTTTCTGGTGGCTCGTAACTTCTTCCTCGTTACAACAACGTGCTCCCACGCACCTGGTGATCGTGGAAATTAAGAACAGTCGATTATTTACAACCGTCCGCCCCTCTTCTCTCCTTCCTCGTCGTTCCCTGAAACTCGCTCGAAAATCCTGCTAAGAAAATCCTGCCTTCTATTTCGGAATTATTCTTCTCTCCCTTGCTTGCTCCTAAAAATGTTCGTTAAATTCTGAATTCCCGAAACGTCAGTTTATTATTTCTACGCATTCTTCTGCATCTTCTATTTTGGTAAGCCATTTTGTAACCATCAGAACCGTTGAAAAATTAGTTCGATGACTAAAGTGGGAACGTTAGTAACTTGGAGAATGTCTTAATTCCACTGTGTGCATTGTCATTTTCTTGAACAATTTTTGTAGTAATCGGAGTTAGATGCTTTTGATTAAGACCAAAGTGAGTTATTTTTATTATAAATTCGATTAGTACTGGTCAATGGTCGATACGAACGTTTCCAAGTATTTAATGCAAGCGTTATGATCACACACTCTTATCGGTCAGTTCATAACGCAACATTTGTTTCGGTGGCAGCGAATTCGCCGTAGAGACCGTTGACAAAGAGGGAGAGCCCTGGTCGGGAAAGTTGCTAACTTTGCGCTCCGTGTGTTTGGATTGGCCAGGGATGCGGTTCCCTGGTTCTCACCACTGTTGGCAATGTGGCAGCGACTTCGTTACCAAGCAGCCGGCGCCGAGCCGCGTCGTGCTGCGTCGTCGACGACTCAGCTGTAATCACTGAGCCGGACCAGTTTCCGTGAGCCTCGTGCCCCAAGAATGTCCGAAGTGTGCTCGGTAGTATAGATATTCGTCGAACGCTCGACGATCTAACCTGGAAGACGGAATATCAACAGCACCTGGTTACATTCGGCGAGCAGTTGACCTCGTTTCGTGAATTTCATTGCCAATGAAAGCTCCTGTTGCCCGCCCTCCAGATTATTTCCCCAGCCGCCTTATCCTGGCTCGCAGTTGGCTACGCAAGCCACTTTTTAAATTCTTCGTCTCGCAGACCAAACCAAATCCATGAATGCTGCAAACATTCAACTGTTTAGAAAATGATCAATGTCGAAACACGAAACTGGATTTTCACGCTTAACTGCTACGATGGTTGTACTATAGTACACCGAGGTTGTGATAGATCAAAAATAAAAATTACAAACACATGTGTTCCTTTGAGTCTACACGAACTATCCATTGTATTTTATTCTTAGCTCTAGTGTATAAAATAATCAAAGCGTGGAGAATTATGCTTCTACTACTAATATAAAATAGAACTACGCGTGCGCTCTCAGCATTCACTCGTGTCCCCGTCATACCTGTTGAACTTCATTGTTGATTCGTAAATTCCCTCTGCGCAAGAAATCTGCAACATTTTCTGAAAAGCGTCAATTTGCGTACTATTTATAGCGTGCTATTTAATAGAAAACCCACGCTGTCGCTGTTTTCATTTTTAAATTGTTGAAATTATAAAAGGACTCGAATAGATTTCTCAATTCTAACATAAATTCAGTTCTAAATGTATACCTTTAAGTTTTGTGTGTGTGTGTGTGTGTGTGTGTGTGTGTGTGTGTGTGTGTGTGTGTGTGTGTGTGTGTGTGTGTGAGTGAGCTATTGAGACTATTGAAACTCTAAATCGAGATAGTATCTCGAAGACTGTAGTCTAGATGATCAGCTGAGGGGCGAACCTGCAGAGTAGCATGAAAGCGATGACACAAAAACTTGTGCAAAACAAATAAAACGGGTGGTTCTCCGAAAAAGAATGGGGTTCGCGAAAACGCCAATTAATTCGGAAGGTTAATCGCGCGTTTCGATGCTTTAGGCGGCGTTGCCACCCAAGTCGACACGCGGAATGGCTAACACGTGTTTGCTAGTCACGAGCAACGGACTGTTTAGCTTGCCGCGATTAATCTTACATGGGTTCCGCGTATTTCGTTTCGGGACGCACCCATAGAGGACTCGAAAGCTCGCAAAGTCGAAGGTGAAAGCGAAGACGTCGCTGAATCGTATAGGAACCGTCGGTCCAGAAGGGAAGGGAAGGGAAACGGATGTACCGATGTAGGGTGAGGTGAGAAGAAAGATCATCATCATGATAAAAGGCATCCTGCACTTCGCGGCCGGAAAAAAGGAACGGCGTTTCTGTGGTTCGTCTCTTTGTGTCTAGACTTCCGACTACTCTTTCGTGTGCCCACATCCGTCCTTTCATTTGCCAATTGGATACGTGTTGCCGAGTACTAGCCTAGACGTTTCGAATAGAAATTCTTCAGACTCTACATACCACACGACAAAGAAAATTAATAAAATCATCATTGATGCTAAAGTTTAGAACCCAATTCTCTTCATTTATTTTACTTTCGTTCTACGGAATTCGCAGTAACTTCATTTGAAACATTCGGGGTGTATCATTTAAACGATGTTTTCACAAGGACATTTTATGTTGGCCACGAATCATAACATCAGGAACCATAAAATGGCATTCGATAGGGTTCGATAGAGTTTCATTTCATCTGCAGCTCTCTTAAAACGAAACAAAATATAAAAATTCCGATGCAACAATTCACATTTTCATTTCTAATCCAACAACTCCAAAATGACCATAAAATCAAAGCAATTTACTCAATGAAATTAAAATCCAAAACTTAAGACGCAGGACACGGAATACTGAATTTAATATACCGAATATATTAGTGACAAGGCGCTAAACGTGTTAAAATCAAGGTACGTCATCGATCGATCGACATATCAAACTTAACGTTAAATCGAACGGCGTTTTGTGACAGTAAATCCTTGAAACAATTAAGAGGGTAGAGACGATTGTTTCGGCCAACGGTTCGACGTTGAGCCAAGAAATCACCGACAGTTTCATCGAGGATTGTATGTCAGCCGCAAAAGGCTGGGACGGCAGCGAAGGTGTTAACAAGTGTGGGCTTCGGGATTCGGAATTCGAGAAGCGTTTGGCGACTATGCGAGCAGGTAGGACAGGTTAAGCAGTCGATTCCCGTGGCGCATCGGTTACAGTTAGAGAGTCGCCGGAGACAGGCCGATTCCCGGGGCGTGCAGGTCGAATCGTAAAAATATCATGGAAATTTCACGAGGGAATTTATTGTCGGGACGATCGGCAGTAACAATGGCGGGGTAGCGGACCGCCATGAAAATCCTGGCGCGTCATGATTTCACGGCGCGCGGCGCGCGGTGTCAACCGTAAGGAACCGAGCGTGTCAGGGACCCTCGTGTATTTTTCACGGCCGATTCTTCGCCGAAGGAGAACTCGCGAACGTTCCGGTGCAACGTGCGGTGGAGAATGCATTATTCCGTGGATCGGAAACGGAGACCCCGGGCTTTTCCGAACGAGCTTTCGCTACACTCGCCCACTCGCGCCAGCGCCAGCGCGAGCGCGAGCGCGAGCACATCGTCGGCGCCGCGTCGCGTCGCGTCCCGTTGCTGCTTTCGGCTGTCGGTGTCGCTGTTTCAATAAACTCATGGGAATCGCAGGCTAGGATGTGTGTCGCCGAAACCTGGCGCTTCGGTAGTAGCTTCTGAAATATTAAACTACCGAATGCAGGCTACAGTATGCATTGATGCGTGCCTGTGTAAATCGCGAGCGCAGAGTGTTGTATGTAGGCACAGTCTGTGCGTGTCTGTGTGTGTTGTGTGCGTGAATGTCGGTCCTGGATATACATGCCGACCTAGTACTATTTTACCGGACCATCATCTACCAGCATATTAACCTGGATAAGCTTGCTCTGCATACGTGTATAATTGCGAAAAGTTGTGGTATACACGCGCCCGCTAAATATTTTAATTAGCCGGACGCGAAGTCTTTTTCAGAGACTATCAATTGCAATCCATATCGCAGTATACATAGTACTTAGTGCGTTCTTGCGAAACTGATCCATCAAAGGATTTGGGAGATTTTCCACGAATAGTTTCTCCATTATAATTCTTCTACATATTGTTCATGTTCACTTCCACTTACAGTTTCAAGAGTAAGATTGGTGCGCGGTATACTAAATACTAAAACTATACAATTATTGACACATTTCGTTGTCGACAGATGACTGCAAAGCAGTGCATAAGACAATTAGATTGTGGCTGGTCACAAAGAAAAGCAATTAAATTGTCTCCTAGATCTGAAATAAATGTACTTCGTTCAAAGTATAGCCATAAAAATGAATCTTCGAATGTGTTCACAGAGAACTGCTTTATTCACTGGCAGTCTTAAGTGCAGAAAAATGCATCCGACCCTCAACGTAGTACTACAGTCAGCAGTAGCTCTTTATCCACTAGCAGCCTAAACTTCAGAAAAATGTAGCTCGTTCGAACTGCCATCGTAAAAGATGATTTCTCAAGTCTGATAAAAGAACTGTCCTGTTCATCAATATTCTAAAATGCACAAAAATGCATTTGACCCTCTACGTAGCTGCATTTAATGCCTGAAGCGAGCTTCTCTCCAGATGCACTTTCCAATAGCACGTCAAGCTATGTAGTAGCTTTCAGCCTCGGAAAATGTCTTCCAAAAATAAAAGTTAGCACGTGAGGCAGGACTTAACTTGCGACTGAGTTTTCAGACCGACGACGCGACGTGTTAAACAGTTTCCAAACTCGAACAGGATCGTAAATCGTGGCTCGTGGATCGTTGATCGAATCGGACGACGTGACGAGACGCGGCATGCGACGGTTCGACCCGTTATCGCGAACCAGCGCCCGTAAGCAAAGCCTGCTGCCATCCTGCAGAGTCAAGTAAATATTACAATTAGCCAGTTCGTTAACGATGTAACTCGTTTACGCAGCGGTCCCCCCTTGCACGCGCATAATAGCCGGGTCAGGCACGGCGCGGTACGAGATTACACGAGACTGCAACTCGGTGCAACTCGGTGTAACGCAATGCAACTCGATGCAACTGAGTGCGACGCGACGCGAATTCGAGTCCCATGACGATGCCAATGCCGGGGCCACGTGTATACTCCGGCCCCGGAATTTCGAAGCAATCGTCCGGTGGTTGAATCGAGTGACTCCCGATTCCCAATACGCACACCATACCGCATGTCAGCCCAATTTCCTCGGGAACCCGTGTTGTTACCGCGGACCAATGGCAACACGGCCCGCTCGGATCCTGACGCGCCTATCGCGTCGTTAATTAATAAATGGGGATTCGATTTGCCTGGGATGATTGAGGAATTAACAATGCTCGATCGATCAATCGATGCCTGCTTCGACCGGCGTCTATCTATTCAGTCTCGCCTCGACACCATCCATTTTCGACTAGCAATGCCGTTCCGAAGACGTTCGACTGCTTTTCTTAATTATTAGTATTGCTATTGACGCGACCTCTTCTGTTCTCGTATCATTGGTTCATTCGAACATTCAAAGACTTGAATGCGAGCTTTCGATTCTCGGCTTGATTCAGTCGATTCGAGGCCGATAGCTTCATATTTTTTGTATTGCTTGCAAAATTGTCTAGCAGCGTTTGAATTATTTAAATGGTATACCTGTTCAATAGTTAATAGTTGAGGAAAATAGCCCTCTCATTTGGCTGATATTGTAATTCGTATTTTATTTACGATCGAGTTTTATTTAGAAAAAACGATCGGTAGCTCTCGTTGAAAGACCTTTTGTTATAGTTCAATCCTGTTATAATTAGAATCCTGGTCCAAAGACCAAAGTCCAAATGAGTACACAATCGCGGCGACTTAATCCGGTGAACAGCAGACCTAATTATCGAGCATACTGGCAGCCAGTCGTTCGAACTCGGCTTGATGTCGGTACACTCGACGCGAAAGGTCCAGGCTGGACCGTATGCTTTGCGATAACACTAAACGCGTGGCCCCTAAGCGAGCGCACACAGATTCGTGTACCGCGATTCACTTTGTTTTCGCTGTTCTGTTTGAGATCGCTCCATCATGCTGCACCGTGTGTCGCAGAAATGGGAACGCGTTTACACCGCCTGCGCCGATAGATCGATGGAAAACGAGAGAAACGCCGTGTCGCGCCGATATTCCGTGGCCATTAACCGTCGAGTATAAACAGTTCGAATCTGCGTCTTGCACATACCTGGCAAAATGCATACGGCATTCTTCAAAACGTGGCATAAATCAAGCCCCGAAACGCCTCCCCACAGCTTTCTACAATAAAACGCTCGAGCTTCGATGCACTTCCCGAACGAAAAACCGAAATCGACGTAGAAATCTGTTACTCGAAATATCGGGTGCGGATGCCTGTGACGTCGACGCGTCTGTTTCTACGTTTCTTCGGGATGCGTTTATTATTCAGACGACTGGGAAATCCCGGGAAACGAAATGCTGCTGGAAATAGCTCGTATACGACGGATTTTGAACTTTTATAGAATTTATTGAAGAATTGTTTGCGATTATGTAGGTCTTCCCGTATCAAGGACATGGTAGGATTTTTAAATTGATTAAATACGGTCGATAGATTGTTGTTTCTTCTTATATAGTTTTGCGGACACTATCGAGAACGTTATGAATGGAAATTCAACCTTGATTCAGACCGAAGATTTGCATCGTTTTCGAAAAATCTTTATCACCAAGTATATGCACAAAGATTCTCTATTAGAAAGAGAAGTTCATCAACTTCTGACGCTGCTATTAGTCATCGCTAGTAAATCCTGGTTTTAGATATCATTTAACTGTTGTAACCTCGTAGCAATAATATCCAAATGGTTAGAGTTTCAGTGCAAAATGCTTCTAATTATATATATATTTATTACACATTATAAATATATATTATACATTATTGTATGTGCGCGATGTTTCCAAATGGAATTACGTTGAACGAAGTCGCTGGTTGCTTTTATGTACACTTTAATATTATAGTACAGCTATATGGTCTTAGCGATGCGTTATCTGCGTTCTTAGAGTTCTACGAGTTCTGACCGTTCTAATAGTTCTGGTGGTTCTAACAATTCTGTGTAACGTTCTAGGTGCCTTTTCGCTTGTCACCTCGGTTTTTTTGTTGATTGGTGTATGGTGGGTTTTGGTGGTTTCCGTTTTAGGAAATATGGAATTTATGAGTCGTGTTGTCCGTTCGTCGGGTCGAAGGGTATTTTCGTTTGGGTGCATTTTTACTGTCGAAGGTATCGCTTAATTGTTCAAGGGATGGCCAGGGTGTTGCCGTCGCAACAATTATTATATATTATTATTATATATTATACATTATATATATTATATTCTTTCTCAAAAATATTTGTAAGACACTGCATACAATTGCGTCTTTGCTAAAGGCAACCTTCAGAGTTTTCTTCGCGCTAACATTTCCTGCGTGGCCTCTCTAAAAGTGAATTCAAGATCTCCGAATAAACATTCTCAGCCTAATCACAGGGCATTTCAAACACTTTTCCGTTTCTTAAATGCTATCATTAATCCAGATGCCATTTCCTGCTTGTATTTTGCCGTGCGTTTCCTCGAAATCTCTGTACGATCATCGAATAGTAGGACATTCAAGTCTACGAGTTTATTACGCGTCAAAGGATTCTTTCGGGTGTCCTGGAAAGTAATTAAACCAACTGAATAGAATCGCGCTTGCAAATCCTGTTTCCGCAACACGTCGTCGCGGAGCATATTCGCGCTTCTACGCAAAAGCCACCGGCGTGCTTTTATTTCAGCGTCTTTGAAGGATTCCGGGCGCGAGACCCACGCAACACCAGATTCGAATGGCATTGTGCGGAGTTGGATAAAATGTTTGCGCAGGTCGACCTCGGGCCGGGTTAACGAGAACTTTAATTGTGAGCGAGCCCGCGAGACGGCGCAGGCCCGCTGACGGCCGAGCGTTTACCCCTTTCAGCCGGGCTCCTCAAACGGAAAAGTGATAAAAGTGATGGCCGGCCGAAACAAGACCGCCGTTAAAAGTGTAATAAATGACGGTGACACACAGCATACGCCGCGGTAAAACCGTGCGCGCGGCATATTGCGCGTGTCCGCGACCCGCTTCGAGCAATAAATATCGCCGGGTGGAATCGCGCCACAATTCCCTTTTCATTATTTCGCCTGGCCGACGAAGAAATATTCCCAAGCTCCGCCGCGGGGGATTCAAGAAACTCGTAATTAAGTCTTTGCTGGCCCAGATTTATTTTCTCGCGTTAGTCCGGTCGCCACACCGCTCGTTCGCTTGCAGAACCAAGGCATTGCATCGTTAGGAATCAGGGCTGGTGAAAAACAAATTGCTGAAATACTAAACAGGCTAATAAAGTCTGCCTGTCTTCTCATGTGATATAGAATTTGGCTAATCAACTTTCTTCGAAATAATAGTTACATACGAAAATAGCATTTTCAATTTATTTAACAACGTAATATCCATGTGTGACTACTATTTCGAGAAAAAATTTTTTGAAACAATGAAAACGATCTTTAGCCAACAGTTCAAGTAATAAATATTTTGCCAAAATCGTTAACCAACAGTTTAGCTAATAAATATTTCTGCTGCGTGATGGAAAAATGTTGCGCGGCCTACGATATAACGCCGGTTGAAGTACATTAACGAAGAGAAGCCTGCTACAAGGGAGAAAATGGCGAACCACTACAAAGGTTGAGCCACATTCAGACTGACGTGGCAATGCTGATGAATCCATTTAGCAGCCGCAATATCTCGTGACAAAGCAGGGAACAGGAGGGTTATGGCAAGAAGGAAGACAACCAGCGAGACGTGTGAGGAGAGAGAGAGAGAGAGAGAGAGAGAGAGAGAGAGAGCAGGAAGTGCGCAACATTGTTCCTCTGACAGAACATTTCCCATTCGTGCATAATACACATTTTACATCGCTGCTATCTAACTTTAACAAGCTCTTCTGCTTTTCAGCGCTGATGTCGACTTAAAGAAACTATTCGGGGTCGTTCCAGCGCGATCGTACCTATCTAGAAAATCAAACTTGCCAGTTAAAATAAAGTGCTTAACCACTACTTAGGGAAGCCAATCGGTACGTGACAATCTCTGCTTGTAGTTCGAGAAAATCTGAACCAGCTAATATTGTATTTGTATTTCATCGATTAATAATTATATTTCTTCAATACGTTTAAACAACTTAATTATCATTTGTTCGTGCTCTACAGTGGTCGGTTTCCAAACACTGCAATTATTGCACATGGTTTAAAGTAGAATAACTAAATATTGCTTCCTTTCGTCTGGATTGAACCGTTTATATCGATTGTGTAGAATATCGTGGAGATTTATATACTTCAATGTTCAATTCGTAATTTATTTTCAATTTGTGTCTTGTATACCCTGGAGAACAAGATATAAAAGAACAAGACATAAATTTAAAAAATTCTTAGCCATTCTGACTGAAAGTATATTAAAAATTCTTATTCAAAATAATTATTATCTAAAACCAATGTTGGATCTTTCTTCAGTAATGCATTCTTTTTTCTTCTTAAATTACCACAAAGTATTCGATGTCTACAGGCTGTAGCAATTTCTTTAAAGAATTGAGAACCGGAGATTCACAAAAATGATTTTCATTCACTTTTACCACACTATAAATTTTCCCAAAATTCCATTCCTCGGTTGTATGATGAAATCCTTAGGACTTGATTTTTAAGGAGAAATAAGAAATATTGTGACGCTCACAAATAGAAATATTGTGACGCCTCAACCTTTCGTATTAAGCGACAGAAATATTTGAGCATACAAAGAAACCGGATAAATCGAATTGAAAAGTTATATTTGGCATTGCATTTGCATGTCCATTAACAGCTTCATATCGTTCCACTGAAATATTACGATTTTAACCAACGTTTCGTTATCCAGGTTTAACAGAAATGATTTCTGAGCCATGAAAATCGATGGAGCAACGGAGAGAGCAATGTTTGCAGAAACGAGGGAATGGTGCCGATTGGCGTCAACATTGGTGTTGGTGGCTCGTCGGATAAATTCTCTTCGACGCTTTATCTCATATAAGAACGGGTCTCGGCGTGGCGGCGGCGCGGCGGTAACGTGTGGTACTCCCGACATTGCAGCGTGTCTCAACCCCCTTAGGTTCCTTGTGGCTCGACGGGCGTCGTGTAGGCAGGCGACGGGGGATTTAGTTGTATTTTATTCAGCCACTTTATTCCGGGAGTTGTCACAGTTTTACATTTCCATCGGCTGCAGGCAGCATCTGGCGCGTCGTCGGCAATCTCTATACTCTTCTCTCTACACTCTGCACACTACACTCTCCGCGCTCTACACACGCTAAACTGTGCACACTGCACACTGCACATGCTCGCGAGGAACGCGCGCGCGGCTCCCCACGTTTCAGCGCGATAGCTACCTCATCAGCAACTATTCTCCTACCCTCCTCTACGCCCCTACCTTACCTGTGCCGCACTCCTCTCTCCGTCTCTTTCACTTCGGTATACATTTCTTTTCAGACTTCTCGCGGCACGGTCACCTTCGCCGTTCGATATATCCCCTTATCGTCTTACAGTGCTCAGCAATTTATTATTTCCAACCGTTCGCCGGTGTGTTCACGTGCACTCTATCATTTTGTTATTGCTCGCCGATCGCGCCACTTTATTTTTACACTGGCCCATTGCCGCGACAGAAACTGCATGGCTCTCGTTGCCGGAGATTTTATTGTTGCCGGCCCGTGGCCGTTCGTTCCGGAACCGTTGTTTATCACATGACAAAGGATTCCTATGCTAACGCAAATATTTGATGGCCGCGAAGAATGAATAGCACTTTCCGTCTGTGATCGAATTTTTTTCGACCATTTCAGCTCCGTCGATAGTCAAAGGCTACTGAAAACCAATATCGATTCCTTTTGCAATACTGATTGAATTGCAAACGATAAATATGCAGACACTTAATTAAGAATCCACAGGAGGTGATTATCACGTACGTGTGCGCATTCTGCAGTATTCTGTGGATTAAATAAAGTTTCGTATTTATATAATAACAACGTCCAACAAAGTAAATGTAATTTTTTATAATTGCTTCGGATGTTCCTGTCAGGTTGTCAATGCTATTTCTTGAATAACAGAACGAAAAATTCACACAATTGATTAGCTGTCTTCTCGTCAATACTCAACAGTATGTCATAGATAAATTTAAGAATATCTAGATGTAAATAATTTTTCTGTATATTCAATTTTTGAACGTGCACCCGCGAACGAAAAATCCGATACGTTCTAAAATACGTTCTACAAAGTTTCTCAATTGTACATAAAGACATCGACGAATAAAGTGTAGTGCAGCTGATCTATACAAATCAACAAGTAATATTTATCGATTTTAACGAAACGATGGAATGCTGTATAGAATACATTTCCAACTCTCTGTTTTCCTTTCTACATCATGTAAAGAATATATTTACTAAAAATAAACTTCAGAGTTTTTACGGTGTGCATAATTTCGAGATGGCCTGAATCGATCTTCCATTTTCTCTATGTCCCAGCTACAGAATGAATCGTCGAGTCTGGTCAAAAATTATTTCGTCACCTGAAGATGACCGGCAATGAACGAGGTAATTAAAACAGTGAGTTAGCGAGACGTTTGTCGGGCGGATCGCGGTCCATCCGGAAGGCGGAAAAGGTCCGAAAGGACGTTAACGTTCGTCCGCATTCCGTAGCAGGCTCCCATCGCTTCCATTCCTGTTCTGCAGGTATACATACCGTAGGGTACCTTGGATGACCGGATGCATTATCTCCCTGTTCGGACAACGTGTAAGTGTAATTAACACGCCGCCGCTCATAACGAGGACGATGTACGCAGTCACACTAACGAGAGCAAATTAGCTCGTTTGTGCCAGTTTAGCTTCGCCTCCTTGCTCCGCCCGTGCCGCCATCTCTGCGAGCGGTTCCCTCTGCCGCTATTTGCGGTCAAGAATGCAAATTTGGTCGTTTCGTGCACTCCTGTCTACACTACGGTGAACACGAATTTCTGTCCGGGTGCCTAGTGACGAATTCAGTGGACCGGTCCCGACTCGGCCCCAGCCCGGCCCCGAAACTGGCCACGTTAGTCGACGTTTGCTCCCCGCGTACTTCCAAAATTCATGGTCAACATGTTATCTCTGACCCTTTGATGACGCCACCTATCTACAACATTCCTGTCTATTTGTTAATCCAAATTAGACTACCCTTCTACACTCGTGGTTCCTTTGAATTCAAACAATTTGTTCACTTTTTAATTTCTCATTCTCTCAATTCATGCACTTTCATCCTTCTTTCAGAATAAAATGATTGTGTTTCGATGGTTCGAGAATAGTTTTTGTTTGGGTGTGCATAAGACAATTTTCTATAGTACTGTTCACTTGTCCAGTCAATCAGATGACAGGTATTTACTTATCTTTTTAAGTAAAATGATTATCTTTGGATGGTGCAGAAGCAATTATTTCTTAGCTCTCTATTAATTAATTTCCTATATATATATAATAATTGCCTTTGGAAGTTAACGAATATTCGAATAAAAATCGCTTATCCAGTAACATCGAAGGTGTTTTCTCATTGCTGATCATTGATCATGCTACTGATACTTCATAATTACAATAGAATGCTGGTTTTATACATTTATGAAAAGAATGTGTAGCAGAAAGAGAGAACAATAACGACATTGGAAACGTTTGAAAATATTATTCTATTATTCTCCACCTACTAAACTAATTAAGAAAGGGGATAAATATCCAATTTACTTTGACTTGATTGAGACAGACAATTCTCATTTTGATCCGCAGTCTATTCATAATTCTGATACTTCATTTATCATATTAGAACACTATGTACTTGACACAGTAGCGACAAAATCAGTCTCCTCTCGAAGACGATTGCTTGTTATAAAAATGCTGTTTGCTTCGATGAATGTGTAGTCTTTTTTGGTCAGTTATGAATTGGCACGTATCGCAGGCTCACAAACGATTTGCCACGATGAATTCGATTTCTTTTCTTTTTGCGCGAACTCGATGATAATGGCATCGACGACGGTTTTTGTCGGCGGGCGAACAAGCCAAGTATAAGTGACTACTTGGAATATTCATGAAACCCGGTGTGCAACGACTTCGCTTTAATCTAAGTTTTACCTTAAAGAATCTAACTGTGTAGTATTTAACTTTTCCTTTCTTAGGAAATTATGTACGTTTCTCGCGTAGGTCGTAAGGAGGTAATTCAAGTCTA